>NC_069381.1:213164423-213781538 GCF_027475565.1 Acinonyx jubatus | reverse complement strand
AGGGATCATTTAATCCAAGGCCACTTGGGGATACAGACCACACATCACAGCAGGAAGGGACAGACCCAGGCCACCACCCTTTGCCCCACAACCGGCCTTCAATATTTTGTGCTTTGTTTGCTAACACCATCCCCTGGAGAGGTTGTCACTGTGTGGAAAAGCCCTGGGAGGACGATGGCTGGACTTCTTACCTGCGGCCACCCAGGGTAAGGGCCGAGCTGTGACATGCACACGAGCTATTAGCTACAGATCCACTGTCCCCTGCAAGGAAGGAGAGACACTCCCGTGCTCTCAAACGTCCCGAAATGCCCTCTGTACGCACAGGGTGCCGTGCTCACGCCTGAACAATGTTCACAAAATCATAAAGGAACGTTCACTGAGCCCTTCCCACAGACCAGCACTGCTCATGGATCAATGCACCAGAAGCACGACATTCCTCCCATTTTCTGGATGAGACAACTAAGGCCCAGAAAAATCAGGTAACTGCCCAAGGCACGTGGCTGGTAAAACGTTAACCTAGACTGGCTCCAAAGGCTAAATTGGCAAAGGGCTCCGCCCCATCTCCAACTGACTGATTTAAATCCCACATCCTTGTAATTCTCTTATGGCAAGCCCCACTCCTCCTTCAGACGGACAGACAGCATCTTGCTGGGGGTGCCCTGTCACCACCTCTTCTCCCAGGCCTTTGTGCCCAGTGTCCCCGGCCTGGGTGTGAGTGAACAATGCGGACCAG
Organism: Acinonyx jubatus; assembly: GCF_027475565.1. NCBI lineage: Eukaryota > Metazoa > Chordata > Mammalia > Carnivora > Felidae > Acinonyx > Acinonyx jubatus. Next base: position 213,780,805 of record NC_069381.1, on the reverse strand, counting down.
TTAGAGGATTGACCGCTGGCCGCTGCTGCCCCCTGCTGGACGGACTGGGCTCAACAACTCCCTTCACGGGGGGGCCCCCAACTCCAGGCAGCTGCTGTGGGCAGGTCTGCGCGTAGCCAGCAATGAGGGGTCATCCCTCCCCACTGCTGGTCCGTGGCCTGCCAGGGCATGGGTGAGGGAGCTATGAGTGGCTTTCGCAGCCCCCTGAAGACACCCCCCCCCCCCAGCCCCTGAGGGAGCCCTGGACGGGAGCTCTCCTTCATCCCGGGGGAGGGTTTCCACGCACATCTCCTCTGTCTTCCAGATATGTCCAGATTCCAAATCCCTGCCATCATGTCCCCCGCCGATGCCCTGGCCCAAGCCATCGGCTTTCTCCTGAATTGTTACAGCAGCCTCCTACGCGTCTCCCTGGTCCTGTCCTCATCCCTACAGCCCACCCTGAGCTCACCTCTCTGCTCCAGACCCTCCAGTAACATCCCATCTCCCCCAGCAGAGTATCCAGCGTCTTTCCAGTGACCATTAAGCCCCTTCGTGACATAGTCCCCATTCGCTCTGTCTCACTGCACTGCAGCCCGCCCCTCCCCCCCACACACGTCCTGGTTGGTCCTCACACACACCTGGCACGTTCCTTGTTCAGGGACCTCCGCGCCTGCTGTTCCGCTGGCCTGGGATGCCCTTCTCTCCGCTGTGCACATGGCTGTCTCCTCTCTCTGTGTCGCTCAATGTCACCTCATCAAAGGAGCTCTCCTGATCGTCCCGCAGCAAACAGAAACGGCCGCCGAGCACTTACCGTCCTCCTGTTTTCCTTCGGAAAACACCGCACCCTCGGATAGCTTCGTCCCCTCCCCGTCTCCCTGCGCCACGTACATTCACCCCGAGTGTGGAGACCTTGCCTCTTTGGTTCGCTGCTGGGCCCCCACCACCAGGGCCTGCACCAGAGGGTCACTGGGTGAGTTCATGAATTGACCAGTCCTGATCACTCCTTTACCCTCCCCCTGGGGAGGCTTGCTGCCCAAGCATGCCTACTAGGAGGCCCGCCCCTCTGTCTCTCCAAATCGTGCGTTGCTCTAAGGCCAGGTTCACTCTCACCTCCTCCAGGAAGTCCTCAGAATAAATCCCAAACCGCATTGATCTTCCTTCCTATGAACTCCTTACCTGCCTTCCGTCTGTACTACCTCTCCCTCTGGCGTAGTCCAGGAAAAATACTCTCCCGATTCATGACGAGTGGTCTAGTTGTCTTGCCGACACATCATAAAACCTAGGGAGGAGAGACTGTGTGGTTTTAGTCTCTCCACGCTCTTAAAGAGTTGGGAACACATCGCTTCTCGGCCTTTTGGCCAAGATCAAGTGTCAAAGGCTGGGAACACAGAAGGCATTGAGCGCACACTCGTTAAAGGTGATAACTCTTTATTTTGTCCCGCCCTCCACACATGGAAAGTCCCAAACCCAGAAGGGGTGGACTCCCACTCAGGGGGAGTCCTCCTTAGCAATGAGTGGCCCGGATCTCTGTAACCCCGGGCCGTCTGGCAAGGCTCCGGGGAGAGCGAGCCCCCTCTTCTTTCCCATTTCTCCCCACAACGGCAGAACCGCCAAGGCAACGGGACTCCCACCGCGTGATGGACTAGCCCCGTGGCCCATCGTTCTGCAGGGAAGGAACAGATCAGCAGAACTACAAGTTCCCAAGTGCACTTTTGTATGAAACCAGTGTCCCCTCCTCTCTATGTCCCCTCTTTGATCCCACCCAACTTTCCCCTCGGGGAGTCTGAACCACCCACAGAGGCTCCGCGGCACTGCTCTCTCCCTGCCCAGCTGGGCGTGGACATCCGCCTCCCTGACCGAAAGATGTCCTCGGTCACCTCGGTTGGTGCCTGGAAATTCTTGGCGACCCTGGGCTTTCTAATTGCCTCCAGACGCGGAGGCCCCGGACGTCTCATACTGCACTCCAGCTGGAGCCCCCCATGCTCTCCTCCAGCAGACATGGGGGTACAGCTGAGGACACAGCCCATACCCAAGAATGGCAGCCTCTCAGAGAAGGTGGGAATCAGTGAGAACGGCAAATGGCGAGCCGATTTAGAAGATAGGATACGCAGGGAACGGCTGCTCGCCTCGGGAGTCTATGGTAGAAAGTACAGATAATTCTGATTGTTGACTTGCTCTCACTTCCCCTCCGCCCTCCTCCCCTCTTGCCCCCAACGGAGAGGGGGGCTGTGAGCCAGAATACATTTGAATGGCAAAATAATTTATGCTTAATTAAGGTGCTGGATTTAAAATTAGAAGTTTAAATGCATAATCACATGGATTGTTTAATCTCATTGTTTTGCCACGCATTAGCCACAACCCTTTTAGATGTCTGTGACACGGGGACCTGCCCCCTCTTCCGAGCCTCCCTCTCCTCTCCTTTCTATAAACCAGGCCAAATTAATCTTCCTAAAACCCCACTCTGGTCATTTCACACACGTCCTCTCAATAATTGAGTAGTTGTCCATAATAGCCAATCGCTGGCACTTAGGACCCTGCACGGGGACCCAAGCCCTTTTCTCGTAGCACCACATCCCCGCACACCTATCCCCATCTCCCCTTCCCCTGGCCTGTCTACACACCTAGTGGCCCGTCCACATCCCTCTGCTCCCTCTCCTCCTCCCTCTGGGAGGGAGCCCTGCTACCTATCCAAATCCTGCCTGTTACATAAGAATCTTTTTAATGAAAAAAAGCCACCTGCCTGTGAATCCTCCGATAATTACAACAAGAAGTCATCTGCCCCTGCCCTGCCACCACCCCTGCTTGGGCTGAACAAGTTACGAGTTCCACCTAGCTGGCCCCGGAACCAGGAGCCTTGCTCTCCAAGCCTTTCCGTGGCCTACAGCAGGGGCTCCCTGACGATGCTTTTGGAGCAAGGATTTCTGAAAAAGAAGCCATGTCCCTCCTTACTCCTTCCTGATAGGCCAGAGGAGAGTAAGATGTGACAGGCTCCGAGCGGGATGCTTCCTCCACCGTAGGTGCCACAAAAACCCACGGGCTCGCAGTGCCTTCAATCAACTTTCTCTTTGCTCCTAATCAACCTCTCCTGTTGGCCACAACAGATATTTCTAACATTCATGCTATGTTCACACGCCCTCCCCAGCCTCCTCTCCCCTCTCTCAGCCACAGGTTCTCACTGTTATCTCACCCAGGGACAAGACACCATTAGAACTCTGCCCCCACGGATCCAGACTCCGGGGGCAAGCTTACCTCATCTTTGGGGCATCTCTCCAATCCTCTCTCACCAGCCCCTCACCAGCCCCTCTGCTCTGTCACCAGCCCTATGTCCATCACGTATGTCCCCTTTCTGGAGTATTTTCAATATTTCTCTCTATATAAGGCTTTACCTCCTAGAATATAAAATGCTCACACGTTTCCATTTCACAATTACAGGTCCACCCTTGTGAAGGTTAATTTTATGTGCCAACTTGATTGGCCCCAGATATGTGGTTCAACATTACTCCTGTGTGTGTCTCTGATGGTGTTTTCAGACAAGATTAGCATTTGAACTCAGAAGCTGGGTAAAGGCTGCCCTCCTCAGTGTGGACGGGCTTCCTCCGCTCTGCTGAGGATGTGAATAAAGCACAGCGGCCCAGGAAGGGAGAAGTTATTTTCTCTGCCCGAGTGGCCGAACTGGGACATTGGTCACCCCGCCCACCCCCCACCTGTCAGTCTGGAACTTGCCCCAGTGGTTATCAGGTCTTTAGACTCAGACTGGAAACACAGCACCAAGTTTCCTGGTTCTCCAGCTGGCCAACCACGGATTATAGGGCTCTTCGGCCTTCATAATCACATGAGCTAATTCCTTGCAATAACTCTAGACTGCTAGTTGGGTGACTGGAATGTGCCATGGCACTGGGCGAGGGCACCATCAAGGTTCCGTCTCGCCAAGTAGATGGTATGGCCTGTGGGTCTTTACTGTTTGGAATCCAGAGACCAGAAGTCTTCTCCCCGGGGCAGGGTTTGGCGTTAGCATTTTATCTCTTGTCTTTTGCTGATCAACCCCCTTCTGTCTCCTTCTTGGATGTATTGATCCATCCAGCCATCTTAGAGCTTAATCTTGCTGACCGGAAAACCATTTCTATGTAAACTATTTCTATTGTGCATTCTCTTCTGAAAGAAATAGGTGCTTGTACCAAAACATGCAACAAAGTGAGCAGAATAAAATAAAATGCATCCTTCAAGTCTTTAAATAAATGCATATTTTTATAAATATTGGTTCACCATCTGCGTTGTATTGAAACAAGATTTTCACTAACAATAAACTGTAAATGAATTTCCATGCCATTAAATGCTCTACCGTCACAGCATTTTTATGGCTTTGTACAACTCTACGAATCAATGTACCATAATTTATTTGGCCAATTCCCTATTGTTGGCTATTTCGGCTATTTCCAATGACCCTCCCAAAGAGAAATCTCACAATAGAAATGGCTTGCAATTATCCAAGTGACACTATTTCAGCTTCAACAATTTTAAGATCTAATATCCACTGAGGACTATTTCTTCACCATCTCCCCTGTTCCCTTGGTCTTAACTCCCACTCAGCATCACATTTCTAATTACACTGTCCCTTTGTACCTTCTGGGGAAGCTCTTGTTTCTTATGCTTCCCTCGAAGTCTTCTAAACTAGCTCAGCCGAGTATTCTTTTTTTTAAAAAAAATAGCTTTTTCAGGGGCGCCTGGGTGGCTCAGTTGGTTAAGCGTCCAACTTTTAATCTCTGCTCAGATCATGATCTCATGGTTTATGAGATCGAGCCCCATATCAGGCTCTGTGCCTGCTTGGGATTCTGTTTCTCCCTCTCTCTGCCCCTCCCCGCTTGTAGTCTCTCTGTCTCTCTCAAAATAAATAAATAAATAAACTTTAAAAAATTAGTTTTTCAGCATGATTTCAAATGCAATCATCTCACTGTGGAAAACAGAAAAGACAGATAAAAATCTAAAACATCTCATTTAGAGATAACCACTGTGAATGCTTGAATTCCGTCTTCCCAATCTTTCTCTAAGGATAATATCATACATACTTTATCAAAAATAAATTCACACTAGACATCCTGACCTCCAGAAGTTTTTTTACCCACTGGAAGTGTTTGTAAATGCCCCTTTTCTTATAGTCACCTCAACACACAAACACGCAAGTTTTTGAAACTTTGCCAATCTAATATCATGTTTTAATTTGCATTGTTTGGAATACTCATGAAGTTTAACATCACTTTAAGTGATTTATTGGCATTTTAACTAATTTTTTGTGAAATGTCCATAAATATTCTTGGCTCTTTTTGCATTGGAGATTGGATTGTGTTTATTGACTCTTAAGAAGCCCTTTACATATGAAGGTTTGTTCGTCTTTCATATTTCCCACAAGTGTTTTTCCCTTTGTTTTTAGGGCTTTTTGATATTTAGAAATTTAATGCTACTTGTTTGGGCAAATCTATCTTCTTCCAGATTCTACCTTCGTTTTAATATTTAGGGAGACCTTCTTCATCTCAAGGTAATAAAAATATGTATCTATAATCTCCTTTAATGGTCACATGGTTTTATTTTCCTTATTTATTTTTTAATATAATTCATTGCCAAATTGGCTAACATACAGTGTGTACAAGGTGCTCTTGGTTTTGGGGGTAGATTCCCGGGATTCATCGCTTACTCTTTTTAATTTTTTTAATGTTTATTTATTTTTGAGAGAGAGCATGAATCGGGGAGGGTCAGAGAGAGAGGAGACACAGAATTGGAAGCAGGTTCCAGGCTCTGAGCTGTCAGCACAGAGCCCGACGCAGGGCTTGAACTCACCGACTGTGAGATCATGACCTGAGCCAAAGTCAGACACTCAACCGACTAAACCACCCAGGCGCCCCCATCGCTTACTCTTAAATACAGAGAACAAACTGAGGGTTGATAGAGGGGACGGGGGAGAAGGGAAAATGGGTGATGGGCATTGAGAATAGCACTTGTTGGGATGAGCACTGGGTGTCATTTTCCTTATTCGAACTTTTAAATCATCTGGAGTTTCTTTTGGTGTATCAGAGTACAGACTTGATGTTTTGCTTTTCTGATTATCTCAATTCTATTTATTGAAATCCTTCTTTTCCTGATGCCTTAAGTGCCTGTATTTCATATTCTAAACCCACTTATTGGTTCTGCCTCCAAACTTTGTATTCTCTTCCATTGATCTTCTGTAGAATCTTCTGCGAATACCACATTTCAAGAACTACCGTAGCTTCTTGGACATTCTAATGAATTTATTTTTCCAGGATTCTCTCCCCCATACCCTGCCCAATTTTCTAACTTTGCTGGAATATAAATAAGCTATTTTTTTTTTCACTTTGGAAGGGCAATAGACCAGCTTACTGAACATTTCCAGCAGTTCAAGTGAATATTTTTTCAGTTGACTCTCTTGGGTTTTCCAAGTAACTGCATCATCTGCAGATAATAAGTGGTCATTCTGATTTATTTAAAGGTATTTATTGTTCTTATTTCTTTTTCTGCTTATCACACTGGCTAAAACTTCTCGAGGAATGTAGAATACTGTCAGAGGTCTTCTCGGCCACGTGCTTCCATATGCAAAACTTGAACTTGTGAGATGCTTCTGGCCTCCCTCTCATCTCACATCTTTTTCCTTGGGAGCACTTTATCGGTATCTTCGGGAAGAACTCGCTTCCATAGCTCAGCCCTTTCTGGATACTCTTTGGGTCTGCCTATCTGAGAGGGTGCTCTTTGACCTCTCTGCTTCCTGGGAAGGTCAGTGCCACCTGGGTGTGGGTGGAGAAAGGAAGGTCAGAGTGACGAGTGATTGTGCATCTTGCCTAATTCGGGGATCGCCAGCCAGCTTCTCTGGCTTCAGATCTGAAGCCACCTTCTTCAGTTGGCTTTATCATCATGAAGCTGACATTTTGAGCCGTATCTCTTTGATGTCTCCACTCAACTGATTCCAAACTGAGACAGGGAAGAAGTGATGATACAAGCTTGCCTGTTTTGCTCTTGACCATGGTAAAAATATCTCTGTTCGAGCATCACGCATGAGGCTGCTTGTTACTTTTAGAAGAATAACCCCTACCACGTAGGAAAATGTTCTTTAATTCTAGCTTACTAGAGGTTTTAGTAAGAAATGGGTGTTAGATGCCATAAAACTTTATTTTAGCATCTATTGAGATCATTATATCGCTTCTCTTTTGACATATTATGAAGTAAAGTGTATTAGGAGATATTTTTAAGTTAAACAAATTTTGCAGTCCACGATACACCCCACTTGGCCTTATGTATTATTCTTTCAATGCATTGGTGGATTTGATCTGTGGACATTTTACTTGGATTTTTTGACAATTATATTTGTAATTGATGTTTGTCCACCTTTGTTGTTCCTGTTATGATTGCTATCATGTTGGTGGTGCTTTATCTCGGCCTTTTGTGAGCACTTCTTTAACAGAATATTTTTAGTTTCACCAACAAAATTGACGTGCTTTGGTTCTCTACCCTCTCCTTATTTCGTTTTTATGTCGTTTCATTTTCTCCCAAATATCACTCATTGCATTAAGACTCTCAGATGAGTTAAAATATATTCTTCCTGAAGATTTAAAACTATGTTCTATATCTGGATATAGCCTCTTTCTCCCTAAGATTATGTATTTGCACTTGTCCTCTTGGCATTTTATTGCCAAGAGGTACTTTTTAATACTGTCTCTTCAAAATAATGTTGAGTTTTTAAATTATCTTCACTACTCTTCTATTTATTCTGCGTCATACTCTCCTAAATCTATTAGTCTGCTTTTCAGGGTTTATTTTTATATTGGTGTTGAAGTGAATGTTTAGTCCGATTTCCCTTCTTTCTTGTTTGATAATAAAAGCATTGAAGGCTAGAAATTTTCTTCTGAGGATGGCTTTGGCCACCTCTAGTAAACTTTGCTATACCTCGCCCTTGTCATCCATCTGAAACAATTTCTCATCACTGACTTATAACCTGTGAGCTACTCATTAACAAATGCTTTCGTTTGTTTCCAATACCCAAGTGCTACAACCATCTTTGCTTGTCCTAAAGATATTGTCATATTTTCATTTTATCCACTTTCGTGGTCGGAGAATATAAACACACATCTCTGGAAATCTATTAATGTTTTCTGTATGGCCTTCCGTGGATGCGAACAAATGTCTGCACAACAACACATGTTAATGGACTGCCTGGGACATTGGGCAGTTTCCTACTGATTACTGTCCAGTCTCGTCCTGGTTGAGACGTGTTTATCTTCACACCGCGATTCCATCACAAAGTCTCGTGTCCGCTTTTCCACTAGGCTGCCTCCCTTTTGCTAATTGATTTGCAGGGTCTCGCTTTATGGTGGGATTTTGAGATTTCAGACCACTACAAGTGAGTTTCCCGCAAGTTATGAGTCAATGAGAGAGAGAGGAGAAAAGTGCACAATCTTGGAAACACCAAATATCACCCAAAGCAGATGCTGGTTGGCTGACAGGTGGACCTTTGAAACATGGGGTCTACAAGATGACCTAAGGGACCCCTCAGCCCTGAATCGGTCCCCATGGAGATTCCTGGTATTCATAATGGAAAGCCCACTGTTCTTAATCTGTCTCGGGTGGACAATACTGTCATCCATACTCCACCTCTCCCAGCCCATCGTTTTTTGGTTTCAAAATATGAATAAACTCTCAACAAAAGCTCTTGGGAATATTTCTGCCTTGTGTGTGTTTCAGTTGCTTTTTTCTTTGAAACAGTCCATTTCTATCTTTTTTATATTGTGAGGTACAAGATGCGTATGGAAAAGTTACACACACACACACACACACACACACAACAGCTCAATGAATTACCACAAACACCCTTGTAACCACCAAGCAGTTCAAGAAGGAAAACATTGCCTGAAGTCTCTCTATGCCCCTTCCCAAGCACTGCCTCCTCTTTCTCTTGAAAAGACAATCATTGGGGAGCCTGGGTGACTCAGTTGGTTAAGCATCCGACTTCGGCTCAGGTCCTGATCTTATGGCTCATGAGTCTGCACCCCGCATCAGACTCTGTGGTGACAGCTCAGAGCCTGGAGCCTGCTTCGGATTCTGTCTCCCTCTCTCTGTCCCTCCCCTGCTTGCACTCTGTCTCTCTCTCTCTCTCTCTCAAAAATAAACACTAAAAAAATTTTTTTAAGAAAAAGCAATCACTGTCTTCATTTCCATCTGTATAGTTTACCTTTGCCTATTTCCAAATTTTATGCAAATGGTGTCCCATGGTATTTGTTCTCTTATATCTGGCAACTTTCATTTACTCAACATTATGGTTGTGAGAGTCAAGCACTTGCCCCAAGTAACTGTGGAGTATCCTCCCTCGTTACTCTACATGTCCCTTTCAGGAATACACCACATGTTATCTGTCTGTTCTACATGGTGGATGACATCTGCATTGTTCCTAGTTTGAAATGGCTGATGTGGGAAGCGTTTCTGAAGCAGGCATGACTTTCCTCCTGAGAAGCCACTCTGCCCACAGGTGCCAGGCATCAGGAACAGAGGGTGACGTGAGACACTGGTGTTCTGGGTGCACTCTTGTTCTCAGGGCCCCTCTCCGAACATGCTGAGGCAGGATCGCCCCAGGGCTCCTTCTCTGCGTTCCCTTCCACTCACACCCACCATGAGCTGGCCAGCCCGTCCTCAGTCTTGCCTGCTCGACTTGTCGCAGGAATCGCTCAAACTTTTTGCCCTCGTGATGCATTCTGCCCTAAGTTCAACCACTGACAGATCTTCTCCATTTTTCTCCTTTTCCTTCATGTCTAAGATTATCTGAGATGGGAGGAGTTAAAATTTGAAAGCAGATTACTGTCTCAAACTGCCCTTCCGCGCCCTCAAAGTGACTTTACGCTGTCCGCTTTCCATCAGGTTGATTTTCACACTTACTTCTCGGAGGGCAAACTTTTCACTTGCCATCATTATGCTTGACAGATGCATCACTGTCACCCGGCCAATGACACTGATGCACATAATTAGCTGTGAGACTTAATAAGCTGTGATCCTGGTGGTCCAGTCTCTTGCTTAGGGGACACCATCCGGCAACCAAAGATTTTGCCTTTTTTTCTTTTTTTCTTTAAATGATGCCTCTCTTCATCCCCTTCTCACATACATGATACTTGCTCCTAGACCTTCTTCTCCCAAAGTTCCCCCAATACTCCTGGTCCCTGCCTTGCCCTTGTGCATTTCCGCTTCCCTCCCACTGCTTCCTCATTTTTTTCCCCCAAGACTCCATCTGGAAAAAAGACCAAAGAACAGAAAGGAAAGATGAGGGAGAAACAGACTACAAGAGAGCAGAATGGGGTCTGCAGGGAGGGGGTCAGACAGCCAAGATGCTCGACCAGGGAGTTTTAAGAAACACACCTAGACGGGGCGCCTGGGTGGTTCAGTCAGTGCAGCGTCCGACTCTTGCTTTCAGCTCAGGTCATGATCTCATGGTTCATGAGTTCAAGCCCCACATCCTGCTGTCAGCATGGAGCCTGCCTGGGATTCTCTCTCTCCCTCTCTCTCTCTCTCTCTGACCCTCCTCCACTCTCTCAAAATAAATGAACTTCAAAAAAATTTTTAAAAAAAGAAGAAGCACCCGTAGACCGCACCTATTTGCACCTTAGCTTTGCCACTTAGCCACAACGGGACTCCAAGAAAATTGTCTCACTACTCGGTTTCCTCCTCTGCCGGGTGGTGATAACGGTAGACCTGCCGTGCGAGACTGTTGCAAAGGGAAAACGAGTTTATACATGCAACACCTTTAGACGCGTGCCTGGTTTGTGTCACGAACAATATCATCAGTGTGGAGTATATAGTCCCCTAGACTCCCAGCACATCGAGAAGTGCCTGGCAGACGCTAGGGCTCAAAGTGTTTATTGAATGAAACTCGTTTGTTTGTTATTTTGTCTTTGAGAGTTACATTAATGGAAACGTCTGCATCTCCAATTGTACAACCCCATTTTTGTGCCATCATAAATCCTGCCCCGACAGGAAAAAAAAAAAAAAAAAAACCCTCGCAAAAGTTGTAAATGGCTTTCATCACATCTCGTCTGTGCCCATATCCCATTGCGTTGTTTCAAGCCTTCGAAAACACAAAGGAAATGAAAGAACCCTCTGTTTTCCCCTTGCACAAAGAGCTGCCCATAAAGACCACATAACAATGCCACTTTACAAAGTGGCTCCCCGTGGCCCAGTAGGTTGATGGGCAAGCCAGTCCACGGTAAATACATTCACACAAATGTCCTGGTTGAAACCATCGAGCCCGAAAAGCTATGAAAAACCCATTAGAAAGGGATATAGAGGAAACTTCAGTCAAATTAAAAGGCTTCTGACTGCAGGGAGAAGCATCTGCGTTGCCGGAGACCGTGGAGTCGGGCTGCAGGCACCAGAGAGAGAACAGAACGGAACGGGAGACAGACAGACGGTAGCATGGCCCGGAGGGGGCCGCAGGGCAACCCCGAGCTGGGAGCATCCACAGCTGGATTTAAAGGTGAGGTATGAACCAAGGGTGCTGGAGACCTAATGCGGGGAACACGCATGTCAGAGGAGCAGCTCTCTAGAACTTCAGGAAATAGCGGGGGCATTTCAGGCTCAAAGAAGAAATCAGTCTCAGAAGCGGATCCGTGTCAGGGTCTCTTTGAATGCATCTGGATATGCCCAGTGCCTGTCGCTTCCCCTGAGTTCGCAAGGAGGTCTGAGTATTTGGGACCCAACATTTCTCCCAGACCGTGACCCTCCACTGGCAACCTAGTCTCGCTGACGTTCAACCCTCACACGGTGCTGAGACCAAATGGGACCCAAACTGCATCCATTTACTTATTAAGCATTGTTATTTTGCTGCAAAAGAATTACAAACCAAGCCAAAACCAAAACCCGATTTTTTTTGTTTCAAGTTCTACGGCTGGTGGTCTCTGAAGGCATGCCAGGGGGGCTCTGCACCGTCCAGCTTCTGCACCTGACCTCATTTGGATGCAAACCCGCATGACGTGGAAATCTCCAGATAATGTTTGTGCTTTTCTGTGACGACCTGTGTTACTAGCTCCCAACCAAACACATTTGCAAACAAACCGACGTGAGTCACATACAGTATATCACTGAAAATACGTGAATTGTGGTGCCCTCTGATGCTTATTGAAACATTAAACTAGAACAACGGAGCGACCTTTATCTGATTCAGAGAAAGCCAGGATCTGTCTACCACTGATTGCTTAAACACAGTCTGCACCTTCCAAGGACACTCACTGAAGGAGGTAGTCACGTATCAGATTTCCAAGAAGTGAAGGGGCCAGTACTGGTGCTGGGCTCCTTCCTCCTCAAATAACGTCAGGCTGTGGGGCACTGAGGCAGGGTGGGCAGTGGAGGGGGTGGGCCACATGGGCTAATCAAAAAAGGAGAGGTAAAGCAAGATTAGAAGAGTTCACACTGAAATAAAGAAATTCGTGTTGCCTTAAATACAATTTGTGTTAGTTGCATTTCAATTCCTAATTTATACATGGCGGGGTTGATAAAGAATTGCATTATAACAAAATTAGCCCGAATAATTAGCATAGTGTATGTGCTACTGATTAAACACCCAGCAGACAGCGTGGTAATTAAGATCGGAGAGTGCCGTATTTTGAGCTTTGTCATCGTATTATCTGCCTAACGAGTGCTTCATTTTTACCTCCCTTCTGATTTGAAGTTTGATAGCAATCTCTAATAATTCTCGGGTTTTTTTCTTTAAATCGCCTCACCCAAATTCCAGTAATTTCTCTCTGGCCGCTACCCTCCTTCACTTTGTATTAACACAAACGGCCCTGGTGTTAAATTTTTTTCTAAATGTAAGGCGTTTGAGGCTGCCAAGCATCTGTGCTTGGAGATTCAGGTTCAAAAGTCTCTCTCAAAAACCCACAATTCTTGGGCTGAAGAAGGAGCCAGGGGCCAACCACACTCTCTGTGACTTGGGTGAGACATCTGAACCCGAGGCTGATCCGCTGAGTGAAGATCTCACTTCTGGGCAAAGTCCGTTGCCAGGGATTCCCAAGATGTCTCCATCAGGGTCCATTTTTTCGGTCCCTGTGACACTGGATGGCAGTCCCTCGAGTGGCCGTGGCTCCTTGCTCATTGAGGACCCCAGCCCACGATGCCACTGCTCCGTGGTTGAGCTGCTCTCTCAGCATACAGTGAGGTTTTATCGTGGAAGGCAAGAGTTCAATTGCCAAAGACCAGAAGGCTCAGGGGGTTCATCCACAGTCTTTATTACAGGCTGAGCCACCTCTGTCCCATCTCTTTAGACTATCGGCACATGTCCGTGACTTTAAAGGTAGAGAGAACACACTACCTACGCTTTCAGCCGCAAGCCACTCATGAAGAGTGCGTAAGGAATCAAGACAGAAAGCCTGGTGGTTGGCGGCCCAGAGCTGAGGCAAAGGTTCAGAAATGTCATCGAGAAGCCATCTCTTTCCCTCCTGTTCCCTTCCCCTCAGGGGGTCCTTCGTCTCATGACTGCCCCCTGGCTGTTAAGATGGCGGCCACGTCTCCACACATCATATCCGTGTTCAAGGGAAGAAGGAAAGGGGAGCGCCCGCTACGGCTTCTCCTTTCAACCAGTTTCAGGTCAGAGTCTCACTCCTGCGAAAAGAAGACGCTGTTCGACAGGACCTACGAGAGCTCTCTTTTAAAATAGCGTCCCTTTGCACTTGTCAGGATGAGCACTGGGCATTGCACGTAAGCGATGAATCACGGGAATCTACCCCAAAACCAAGAGCGCGCTGTATACGCTGTATGTTAGCCAACTTGACGGTAAATTATATTAAGAAATAAAAATAAAATAAAACAGCGTGTCTTTTCCCTCTTCCCCCACTTACCAACAAGTCTACTGCCCCACCTCTAGAATAACCCTTAACTGAGGCCCTCAGGGAAGACGGATTCCCAGCACCGCGTGAAGGAAGAGGCTGCCAACCACTGGCCCTCCCCAGCAGCTGCAACCGAGCCAGGTTGGTTCTATTTATAGCAACGCCCACAGTCCTCTGCGAACAGCTGTTACCGTTGTACTCAGTTGAGAAGAAGAGAAGTCTGGTCAATACGCAGACTTCGTCCAACCCTGATGGCCTTCCCGATTACCCGCTCAACTCAGGTTTAGTGAAGAGATTAAAGTCTGCCCTGGACGCCAGGGATGAGGAGAGAGTGAGCCACTTGGTCTGTGCTGAAGTGAGGCACGTGGACGCCGTGATAGAACTGGACGAAAGACCCCTCGGCCCAGCCGCCCCCCACCCCACCGTGTGCTCGTAGGTAACCACAATGCATCTGAAACTTAACTCCGCCTCTTGAGCGCGTGGGAGGGCTGGGCTTGAAAAAGGCACATGAGCGGTGCTTGGCCGCCTGGCTCCTGTTTATACACACACACTGTGCGTATCTGTGTGTGTTGCTGTGCATCCATTAGCACACGATTCAAAGGACTTAGAAAGAGGAAAAGTAATCCATGGCACCCCCCGTGCTCACAAGGCACCTGTTTTCAGTTTTGCCCTGACTTTGCATGTGTAAATTCCCCCGACTTATGACCACGCGTAGGCGTGACTGCCTTCTGCTCTGTTGAGTTACTATATCTAAAGTATTTGCCACGGCGCTGCATAGCCTTCTGAATTTCCATCACCTATTGAGGTGATGAATCCCAAAATGCTTAAACCAAATGCCTACAAGAGGGGAATATTTGTTTCATTTTCACTACTGTCAATAATGCTGTAACTGGCGTCTTTAGTAGCCTCTGGATGGCTTTTTTCTTATCCAGGGTATATCCTTAAAATAAATTCTTGGGAGCGGTATTACTGGAAGAAGGACAGAAAAATCACCGAAGTATTTCCTGAAAGGGCGTCTATTCCCCCTGCCGGTGAGGGTGTCCCGCTGCACCCTGAGCATTGCTGGTGACGAATATCTATCCTTAAGCCACCAACACAAGTGTGCCCTTGTCACGTCCACAGCCCGCCTGCCTATCTTTTCTTTACTGCTCAGGACAAAGTCTTATCCGTAGGGTTTTGTCTTTCTTCGTAGACCCCTTCCCACGTGACTTGTCTATTCAGGTCCTTGGGCTCACTCTCCCCATTTCTTTGTATTTTGTTCCGTCATTTCACGGAACTTCTGTGTATAACGCATGAGAGTATTTTCCCTCATGCAAGATTTCCTCTAATTGCATGGTGCTGTGTTCTAACTTGTCACATGCACTTGGCCCCTGCAAGGTGTACCAGGCTTTTCTCCACGCACTAGACAGAGTCGCTCCCAACACACGCGTGTGCCTGCACACGCATGTACCTGTGCACGTGCTCACATCCACGGGCACACACGCACGCACAGACACATGCTCACACATGCAGGAGGTATGCCGAAAGGGAGCATGTGTGGGACATTGGTGCCAGCCAGTGGGGCTGTCATGGGGTGAAGAAGGTGATCCATTTAGGAACGCGAGGCGGTGACCACCCATCCACTCCCTCGTGACATGGGTGCCGTGTACTTCCGGTGCTGCCTCTCACTGGAGACTTGAGCAAGTTGCTTTGGGCTTTAGGGAGAAACTATCTCCTATGTCCTCTTTTCCTTGGTTTTCCTGCTATCTAAGGCCATGATCAGGGCCAGAGCGAGGCCCAGGAGCCACGAGCCCAAAGAACAACACACTTTTGCTCCGACCTTAGCGTTGCATAGACAGGTCCTGCAGCCTCAGCAAGCCAGCGCCCATTACACTCACCGGTGCAGGAGACTGCCCTGAGGTGCAGGGAGGGGACCTTGTGGTCACCACCTGCTGTTCGGGTCCAGGGGCTTTGAGCTCTGTGTTTTGCATTTGCCCTCAGAGCTGCCCTGCACTCGACCTGCCCCGAGGCTGACCTTATGAACTACATCATCTGCCACGTGCTCTCTGACTCCTCTTGGGCGCAACTAATGGAAGGTGCTAGAAGCGCCGGGAAGGCTGGGTACCTGCTCCCAGGCATCCCCTCCTTGCCAGATCTCTGCTATAATCTGGCTTCATCTTTATGCCAAAGGCTCAGTTCCCGGGGACGGGGGGTCGCACTTTGACTGTGGCCACCTCTATTTGGTCTCCCTGAACCCTGCCTACCTTTGTTACACCGATGGTCACACCGTTTTCTGCCATGCTTAAAGGCAGGTGCCCCCTTTCCACATCCGCCTTCCCAAGCCATCCCAGCTGCTTGGGGAGCTGTGTATTCGCAATCCCCAGTTTCAAAGAGTATACTTTTCACATTACTAACTGCCCTGCACAGTCTTCACTGTCCCCTCCCCACCCCGACTTGGCTGAACACTTGAAAGCAATGAAGTTTGCGTTAGACGAGTGTCATTCTTTCCCACGATGAACCCCCTCCATTCTATACCATATACGTATATACTTCTCTCCACCAAACGGCACCATTCAAAGGGGCAAGAACAGTCCGTTGCTCGTGACACATTTTAAGGACTTGGGTGAGTTCCGGGCTGTTTTCATTTCAAGACGATCACACACTGAATGATTCAGCGTGTGACCCCAAGGCACATCTTGCTACCAGTGACTCTATTATAGGGAAGGCAGGCTGGCCTTGAACCTGAGGGCAGGGAGTGCAACATGCTCAGACCTGTGTTCCGTGTGTCACTCCGGACACGATGTAAAAGCAGCGTTTGACGGAAACAAGCAAGGGGAGGCGAGCCTACTTAAGAGGTGACTGAAGGCAGTTTCCAGGTGGCGGATTACAAGAGTCTAAACCAAGAGAGCAGGATAAACGCAAAGATAGATGACAAACAGAACTGCATGGTGGGTCCATGGGTAGGTCTTGGTGGCAAGTAGAAGCTAGTGTCACCGACCGAGACCGAAAACAGAGGGACCTGAATGTCATGAGGTGCTGAGCCTGTGCTGCGTGCCTGGCAGTGTGGAGAGTGGAGAATGTAAACAGAAGTAACACGTGTGACCGCCTCCCAGACTGGAAGCCCTCTCCACGGGGTGCTTATCAGGAGTCTGGAGAAGCTCCCACCATGGGGTGGGATGCTTCAGAGGGAAGCTTGGGCTCTGCCACCAACGAGCTGTGTGACCGTAGGAAAGTAGCTTCCCCTTTCTGGGCCAGTGCCTTTACTTATTAGCTAGTACATGAGATGGGATTAAGGCTTCCCAAACAGACGTCCATGGTGGAATGAGCTTGAGAGATGATCCTTGTTGAATCACACGCTCAGGGATTGGCCCAACGGTATGTGAAAAGCTCTGTGTGGTTTTGCCACTAGGGAAATTGGTGGTTTCTAGACGCCTTTTGGGAAACACCAGCTTGGAGCTGCATTGAGGTCCCGGCCATCTCCATGCCTCTCTGAGGCTACGATCCCAAAGATTCATGGTCACAGCCTGAAATGGTGCACGGGTTCCTTTTTGCTGAGCGCGGGAGCAATTAGGCTCTTTCTCCAGGTAACTGTGAGTCCTTGGGGACCATCCTTGGTGGGAACAAGAACTGTTTGGATTCAAATATACAGGTGTTTAGGATGCTTGAAGAGTGGCCAGAACCTATGGCAATACCTTGAAATGCAGCCCATACCAGGAATGAATACTGTGAAAATTTTAAATCCTCGAGAGAAGGAAGAAAATGGAAGACAGGGCTGAAACCAGCAGGGGTGGCCAAGAATGTCCACCCAGGCCCCGGAGACACAGGAGCCATGCAGCATGCTGGGCCAAAGCATCTGAGGAAGATGGGGAAACTTTCCACCCCAAGGACAACCCTGGTTGGCAGGTTTTTGAGCATCATTCCAAGACGACAATTGGCAAAACTAAGAAAAAGTAATCATTGTTCTCTGCTTGTCAGTATGAACATGCCAGGACCTTGTAGCTGTCAGTGAAATCCCCATGTTTGTGGCTGTGTGAACCTGTTATTCCACCAAATGGAACAGAAAAATAATAATTTTGATGCCTCTACGTCTGTCACAATAAACGTATGGGGACTAAGAGACACCAGCTGAGAAAATGGTGGGTACAGCTTTTTCTCAGAAGTCTCCCCAGGTGTATGTGTCCCCTCTGGAGAAGGACAAAAATCAGGGGAACTGAACAGATTAGCCCCGGCCGATCGTGGGGCAAAGTGCAGAATGGGTCCTTCCCGCACGGCCCGCAGAGAGGCGGGGGAATGATCAAATGGGATCCCCCTGAACACAATGCACCTGTGTCCTCACATAGCCACCTGCTCCCCTGATTAGCTAAACAGGACCGAGCACACAGCTCTGTGCCATCCGCCCCATTCCAAAAGGAAGCATGCCACCAGGGCTGCACCCAAATTCTGAGCCACGTGAGGACCTCCTCTGCTCCCCTAGGCCACCCCTTCCTTCCAGACCCTACATAGGGGACAGCCTTCGCTGGAAGGCCACCTCTGCTCAACTGGCCCACAGCCTCTCCATCGCTCCACGACGGCATAATGCCCTCAGTCTCCATTAGTTATTGAAACCCCTGGCCTTGCTGGGCTAATTGTTATACACCCCAAATATTTCAGACTTCAAAGCAACTCCTTAGGAGTGAGAACCTTGTCTGACACTTGGTATCCAGAGCCTAGTACAAGGTCCTTGCACTGAGAAGGAGCCCAAATTTTGAGTGTCGTGCCTGGCACCACCAAGGACAGGCCGAGCTCCTTTGCTGACATTAAGGTGGGCGGGCACAGACTGCTTTCCCACAGATACTATCGGGGTTAGTCTTCCCCCAAAGAAATATTTAATTCTACTTTCTGCTAAAAGCAAGTCTCTACTGTTTAATATTAGTGACAGTCGTGTTATCTACCCTTGCATTTTTTCAATGCCTATGAGCTCCCTCACCACGGAGAACACGGGAAGGAAGAAAGACTGGCTGGGGGGCGGGGTGGCGAGACCCTTCTTGCCCCCAAATGCATCAACTGTACAATTTGGTAACTGGCGTAATCAAACTACTTAAGAAACAACTGATTACTAATTGCTATTATTAAGGATGTCAGCATTCCATGATTTTGCTGCTGATATATTATATACAAGTCAAGATGCTACTTGAATTCTTGATTGAAACAGAAAACTGGAGGCATTATGTTGTGTTTGGGGTAATGGTATTTAAGCATCTGGAGGCAAGTTAAAGAAATACTAATTGGGTGTTTATTAAGAGATCGCGCCCAGCAGCATGTATAGGTGGGGAATGAGTGTGGGGAACGTGTGCTAGGCATGTGCATACACGTCAAGGTGGGGTCTGTTTGGGGAATTCAACCTCTCATCCAACCAGCACCCCCGGCGGGCTTGACACTGAGTCTGCCATCACATGAGGGTCACATCCACCGCTCCTTCTCTATGCGTGGAGGAGGATGTCACCCAGGGCAAACCGAATGGCCACATGTCTGGTAAATGAGCACAGCCCCTCCCTTATAGGAGTCATATTCGAACTAATGACAGGAGCATGCACACGGCTGGGGGCCCTGAGACATGATGTTGGGAGCGGCAAGAGACTAACACTGAGGTGACCCGGGCTCTTGCCTTGCTCCACCACTGCTCGTCTGATCTTGAACTTGTCAATCCATCTCTCTGAACCTTAATATGCTCATTTTTTTTAAGTTTATTTATTTATGTTGAGAGACGGAGAGCACGGGAGAGGGGGAGAGAGGGAGGGAGAGAGAGAATCCCGAGCAGGCTCTGCGCTGTCAGCACAGAGCCTGACGAGGGGCCCGAACCCACAAGCTGTGAGGTCATGACCTGAGTCAAAATCAAGAGTCAGATCCTTAACTGACTGAGCCACCCAGGTGCCCCTTAATATCGTCATTTAAAAAAACAATGGGATTGGTCAGGCCATCTCTTAGAGTCTTTATAAGTTGGGCTAACCAAGGTTTCCAGAGCAATGACCTGTGCTTCTGGAGGAGATTAACAACACTCCATTGCCTTCGAAGTGTGGTGCGTCCTAACCAAGGCCTGTGCAGACCAGGCCCTGCCTTCAAAGGGATGGCTCACTCCACGCCAACCGGGGAGGGAAGGGATCTCCTGGAAGGCTGGTGGGAGACTGGTTTATGAACTTGAATGCACCAAATAAGCAGCGAGCTGGAATAGAGCCTGTCTTGTTCTAACTGTTAGAGAGAATACGTTCTCAAACCAGAACATGTTACAACTGGAACCGGACCTAAGTGGAGGCAGAGAGAGAGGAATCACAGATAATGAGGACCTTCATGAGGTACGTATTTCCCAAGGGCTGGTCTTTCCCACTTACCCCGCTGAGGGAAACGAGACTCTAAGAAGTTGAATTTCATCCCTGGGGTCCCCCAGCTTGTAGAAAGTGTGAATCTAATGTTCTTCCTGGTCCTTCTTGGTGCCTGTAGTTCATGCTATAGCTGCATTTTACAGATGGGGACACCGAGGCTCACATTTGTTCTTTGGTCAATAGCCAGTTAGCCTCAGTGTATAAACCAGGATGTTTCCCGACTTTTAATCAAGGGCTGTTGATGTCTCCCCCCCACCAGACACATTTTGCAGGAAGATCCATGAAAAAATTTCCCCACTGAAGCTGTTTACAACCCTTTGACTTTACCTTCTACACACACATACACACACACACACACACACACACACACACACACATCAATAGCATGGAGTCCCTGGCTTCAAATAATGCAAATAAGAGCATTAAGAAAAAACATGGATGAATGAGTGGGGGGCTCGGCTGCAGAAGAAAAAAAGAAATGAGAAGCAGGAGGTCAGCAGTGACAGGGAAGGATAGGGACGAAAGCATT
Organism: Acinonyx jubatus; assembly: GCF_027475565.1. Classification (NCBI taxonomy): domain Eukaryota; kingdom Metazoa; phylum Chordata; class Mammalia; order Carnivora; family Felidae; genus Acinonyx; species Acinonyx jubatus. The sequence continues at coordinate 213,760,106 of NC_069381.1, read as the reverse complement.
CCGCCATCTCGGCTGCACACCCTGAGCAGAGAATGTGGGGGCAGGGAGACCCTGCTCGAAGCAAAATGAAATTAAACCTTTCTAAGTACTTATAAATCAGCACCTAATGACACTATCCCACCACCAGCCGGAGCACTGCTCTTATTACTTTGATTCACAAGCCAGGGAAAGATCCGGAATTATGCACAAATTATTGTCCCATCTTCTTAATTAACACTGATTGCAAAATTCTTGCTAAAGTCCTTGCTAACAGACTCAATTATGTGCTGCCTGAATTGATTCACCCAGATCAAGTGGAATTTATTAGAAATACACTTTCCTACAATAACATCGGATTATCTTTGAATATAGTTAAATTATTTAGGAATGAAATGGCTCCAGCATCAGCCTTTGCTTCAGATACAGAAAAATATCTCCCACCACCCAGAATAAAGATATTTATTTGCTTTCAACCAGATACACACCCGAGGCTCTTTTCTTTCCCAGAAGCAGGTCGAATCACTACGAGATGAGATGCATGTCTTAGAGCTAATGGTCCAGCTTCAGAGCAGACGGGGCAGGGAGAAAAATCCTACAGGGTCATGTCTCAGCTGCCCCCCTCCCCCAGTATGAATTGTCACTGCCTGTGGAACACGGTGAAATTGCAATTAGGCTAAATCAGGATATTTTCAGAATCAAAATTGAGAAACAGGCTAATAAGGAAATAATGTATGCTGATGACATAGTTCTATTAGCCTCGCTCCCAAGCACACCGGAGAGTTTCGAAAGAACAAAAAGGGAATGAGGACGAGAGCGAAGAGGCTTTTCTCCTTCCCAGGATGATGATGGTTCCTGCAATGGTGTGCTCTGCTCAGGAAAAATCACCCTAAGGCACTCGTGGGAAGTGGCAACTGTAGCCTGGTTCTACTTCCCAGTCCTATCGTCCTTCATCTTCTAATACCAAATTCAGCAACTGGGTGTGAACCTGGACTGGGTTTGTCCTAGATGCCAGATCCTGGCACACAGTAGGCACATAACATTAACAGACCAAATAGCATATGGAGGACACTAAAATCCTCTTGTGTTGGCCCGTGATAGGTGAACATGTTCCTACCAGGCTGTGATTGAAAGGAAGGCAATCAAAATAAAGACAGTTTGCTCAACATGGTGCATACGGGGGGCATGCCGCCTCGTGCAAGGAAGAGGGACCCATCTAAAAATGAGAGTGTGTATACCAGAGCAGAGGGAGGGACTCCAGGCAAGTAGGCTGATAGTATTGTGTGAGGTCACAAATCCTAGACCGAGGTGTTTACACTTATCCAGAAAGGCAGTGGGGATGCAGCCAGCAACGGAAGGAGATCCTCTAATTTGAAAAACAAAACAAAAACTCTTTTACATAAGAAAGATGGAGGTGAAGAGACCGGTCCCAAGAAGGTGCCTCCTTCTTTACTAACTGAGTCCCTGAGGCAATACGATGTTCCCACCTCCCTTGAAGCTAGAGTTGGCCTTGTTCTAGTCAACAATGGACTTCACCGTAGATCCAAGATGACTGAAGAAAGTCCATCAATCAGAAAATAGATCAATAGAAAGTATCGATTTGAAGAACAGAAAGCAAAATGGTAAAAAATAAAAAGAACGGGGGCAATTTAGAAGGACTCACATATCCAACTGGAGTCCAAGAAAGAAAGAAGGAAGGAAGACAGTGAAGCGAAAAGCACTACTCAGAGCACAGTGGCAGGCAGGCAGTGGTCTGCCAAGTGTTTGCCAGAAAAAAAATATTTAGCGTAATAGTTACCAAACAGTTCCCAAATTTGATGAAAGACCTAAGTTTACAGATTCAAAAGTTCAGCAAACCAGAAGCAGGATGTAGTTAAGGGAAATAAATCAACTGTGTGCCCGGGAACCTGCCTGCTCCACTGACTTTTGCTGAGTCAAGTTTGCCTTGAGAGTAAAGAGCAGGTTCACTGGAGTGAGAGCTGGCAAGGCACACAGAGAAAAGGATGCAATGACAGTTTCCTATTCAGAGGTGCACGTCTCTCCCCTTCCTCTAAACCTGCAGTGGCTCCCTACTTCTACCCCAAAGGTCAGCAAACTAGAGCCTGAGGGCTGGCTGCCTGTTTTCGTAAGTATAGTTTCATTGGAACACGGCCGCGCTCATTCATTTACATATCGTCCATGACGATTTTCACGCTATCAAGGCAGAGCGGAGTCGATGCCACAAAGACCCACAAAAGCTACGATATTTATTATCTGGCACTTTACAGAAAAAGTCTGATGATCCCCACCGAACAGCTTCCAGTTCAAATTGTATAGCATGTGCTCAAGGGCCTGAAAGATGTGCCATGAGCTAACTTACCCTGCCTCTTCTCCCAGCATCTTTTATCCACCTTGTACTCCAGTGAGTGATAGATAACAGCTAACAGCACTACTCAGAGCACGGTGGGAGGCAGGTGATGGTCTGCCAAGTGTTTGCCATAGAAATTGACAGCTTTTAAAAACTTTGACAGCAGCTTGACAATGAATGCAACAGTGTGTGATTACTGGGCTTTTTTCCCATTGTATTTTTTTCTTGTAATTAATTTTAATTGTGTCGTTACAAAGACTCAGTCCATGGCAAATTGAAACAAACAAACAAACATCCCCAGTCCTTCACCTCAAGGTGTTTGAGAAACTCTGGTCCAAACCACACCCCAATGACACCATCAATCCCTCATACCCTTCTTGGCTCTTGGGCAGGCCATCTCTCTGCTCTCCTGTCCTATCCTGCTCTGAGAACACATCTACTCATCTTTCTTGGTGGCCCAGGAGCCTCAGGGGCTCACAGTCTGACACTGAGTAGAGTTGGCCTCACAGGATGTCTGCTGGGCATGAACCCCTGTGAAGAGAGAAAGAATATCAGACTGGCAGAGGGGAAGCCAATCTGTGACACAGGCCCCACAGTGCCATGCATGGCCAGCCCTAGGGGAGCTCTAGAGCTGAGACCCTCTCCCAGTTTTCCCACACTGGGTCAAGATGGCAGGACCTCTCCCCACACCTGACGGATCTTGGGATCTGGCAGCCTCGGGAGATGTATTTTGGGATGAGGAGGCTCTCTGCAGCTGAGGCAAACCCTGAAGGAGTTGGTTGCCATCTGGGGCGACAAGTCCTCCCTCACAGTGGGGTCTGGGCAACCCATCTCTATGTCCACCAAAGGTCTCGTCCCTGCCACTTACCTCAGCTCCAACCCTTAGGCCCCTTTCCTACCCACATGCCTCTCTTGCCTGGCCCTCCCTTCCAGGTTATACCCATGGCCCTGTCTAACACAGTCCTGAGGCTACACCTTGGCTCTGGTTCAGCCAAAAATAATAGGGTACAGCTCCTCACCCCCACCAGAGGTCAAGGGAAGGAAAAAGACACCCTCCAGGGGACATGAGTCATCCTGGTCCCTCAACAACCTCTGTGCTTTGCTCCGATGCCACCTGTGGAGCCAGCCTCTTCCATACCTACTTCCTGTCACTCTAATGCTCTGCGTGATGCATTCTCCCCATCGGACCTGTGCCTCTAGCAGTGATCTCGTCCCACTCACTAGTTGCTGGTTGTCTCACCTGTCTCTCCCACCAAGCACAACACTTCCCAGAGGCAAGGACTTCTACTCTTTGCCTCCGTAGAATATTTCCAAATTGTACAGAAGTGCATCTTTCCACCTGTAAATGAGGAAGCATCGGATTCACCAAACTTCTCCAAAATCTGTCGTTTTAAAAATCTTGTTATTTCAACTTGCTTTGAAATTAATAAAAGTGTATATTGCATACGTTTTTAATAGTCCTTTACATTTCTGATAACGTCTTTTCCCCCATCTTTCTGTTGGAAGCCCAAAGTTCTCATTTCTCACCGACAGAAAAATAAGTAAAGCCAACTTTAAACCATCAGACAAAACTGGCCCTGCTGTGCTCCACGCAGGGCTGCAAAGCACCCACGTGAGCTCACCAGGAGCCCTCCCTCCACAACTGCAGGATCAGTAAAGTCCTCGTTTCTAGAAGGGATATGAAGGGTGACAGGACATAACGAGCAGATCAAAGCAACTTCAAGAGAGAAGTATCTTGCTCCCTGTGTGAGGTTCATAAAAAACAATCAGTCTTAACATGCAATTTGTCTCAAGAGGCAGGAGCTGCTATTTTATCATGTAATTAAATCCCCATGACAGTCATAAAGAAACTTCGTCACCTTTATCAGGGAAAGCTTCGATAATATGCTTTCCAGCAACGTCCCGAGAGTCTATAAATGTCCTTCCAGGGCTATTTACTCGTGGTTGTGCATGCCAAGGATCTGGCTGCTCTGTTCCACAGTGGGTATGCCCCACTCAAGGGCACCTTTGTTTCTGAGCTTCCAAAAAAAGCCCTCCTGGGCTATGGATGAAAGCAGCACTTGACCTTTGGATGAGATCGCATTCATAATGAGAAGCGACTTTGTTGTTTTGCACGATCCACGTTGGGTAGCAGTGTCAGGAAAATAGGTTAGCGGGGTGTTCCCCCCACCACCATATTGTGTGCTCCCACAGGATGAGAATGAGATTTCTTAATAATGTGAAATCAGTACAGACAATTTAAGTCATTATTAATAGATACACTTGATCTGAAGAAGTAAGATGTTTTAATGTTTTGTTAAATGAGGTGTGCTGTGCTAACATTGTTATTCAGAGAAAAGGTTGAGGTATTTTAACATTTTTTATATTAATGTCTGTGTGACGAACTCTGGTAGATGGGTGAATGTGCTCTTAGAAGCAGAGTCATACACACCCGCCCAGCTTATTATTCTAAAAACTTTTTTTTTTATTTGAAAAAGCTACAGGGAGTGGGGATGAAGGAGGAGTGGCCTTTAAAATTAAATGGAGAGAGTGAGGACCAAAACAAGATAAAAATGATTTACAGCGAGAGAAAGACCTTAGCTATTGGCCAAGCAGTAGTAAATGTGAGTATCCTAGGGTCTGATCGGATTTAGTACGTGGCCATTTATAGAAACAACTCATGTAGGAAGTATGAAATTGACCAGGCTAACAATATACATTGGCATATTTGAGAGAGTGCTCAGAATCCCACGATGGCCACATGGGAAATTACTTGCTGCCCTAGCTTGCCCATTTATTTGGACACTTGACCTCAGAAGGAAGCAGACATTTGCCCAATGGCCCAGGAAAGAATCTACACATTTGGGTCTCTCCAGGAACATGAGGAAATGGCAGGGTATCTTGCAGCCTGGGAAACTCTACCCTGGGGCCTGAACACATGGAAAGTCGCTGTCTTGGAGAAACAGCCTGACCCTGTAATGAAACCCACATTTCAGGCTCAGCCAGATTCTTCCACCGAGTACCAGCAGGGCTCATCCTCAGACACTTCTGAAGAAAAGATCCTTCATCAATTCAATGGCAGGATGCAAAGATCCTGATGTTACTTGAAAATAATAATTACCATTCATTCAAGCACTACCATATGTATATCTCATTATAATTTCAAGGTGGATTTCACTTCTTCAGCTCATGTGATCCTGAGGCAAAAACTCCCTCTCATTGCTATCTACACATTAAGACTCTATATAGAGAGCCAGTTTTCGTGACTTCTATGAACAAAATTTTACATTTATAATTTAAGTCCCAGAAAATATTCTTTGCAAAATTATATTCAAATCCAGTTGACTACCTGGATAGTTGTTAGAGAGATTTGGTCCATTCACTGAGTCATTGAGATAGAAGCTGAGTATCCACTCCTATTTGGATTTTTGTCCTTCTTTTCCCAAGTTTTCTCCACCATATGCAATAAAAGTCCACCACAATTAAATTTGCTTAGTTCTCTGAAATGGTCCACAGATACGAGCGAAGTTTGACAGTTCTTCTGAAGGACTGAAACTGGTAAGTACACCGATTTGGCGAAAGTTATTTTCATCAGAATCCCTCTCTTTCAAGAAGGGCACCATATTTGTTCAGAAGAATTTCCTGGACCAGGTCCCTGGAGTAGAAGCTGAAACCACAGGGCCTGAGAACGGGTGGAGCCACAGTGAAGGGGGCAGGTGGAGGACTTTAGTGGCTGTGCCAGAGACAGAAGAAATGGAGACAGAGGAGAGAGGTGGGGTAAGATTGTGCATGTGGTGATGGACACTTCATATCTTCAGGATAGTTGCCAATCTCACTATGTGATGCTGTTAGTGGGATGGCAAACAAACCAACCAAAAAAATAATAATTCAGGAGCAAATTTTATGCCCCAGTATGGGGGCAGGACAGACCATATACAGTCTGAGCAAACAGAGAGGTCAAGAAAGCACAGGTTCCCACCCCCCAGGGTTCCAGGGGAGGAGTCCAGGTCCTGCAAAGCCCACGGTCTCAAGGAAGAAGGAAACTCAACCTGACACCCGACCGACACAAGGTACTCTGCACCGAGAGGCTCTGAATGGTTTAAAATAATGTCAAATATTTGCTGCATTTATGTCGCCTAAATTTGGGTACAAACATCGACAACAGCACCACTAACCTCTGGCCTTAAAAACAAGAAAAAGCACCCTCTAGTGCCACAAACAGGAGCCCCCAAGGGTGTGCGGCAGTCTCAGCCACTTGACCCACAAGGACAACAGGATCCTATGTGCCTGGGGTTTTAATGTTGCCGTGCAGCACCGATTGAATCGGGCCCATTGCTCTGGCCTGTTGAGATCTTTTGGAATTGTGATTACATCAGGCTGCATGTCACCCAACACTATGAAATCCACCCTCCTGAATGTTCACCCAAATCATCCATAAGCATGTATTGTACAGGATCAGACTGAAAACCTTGGCTGCACATTGGAAGCACCTGTGGGGTGACGGTGGGCAGGTCTAACAGACAGACCTGATTTCCAGGCTGCACCCCCCAACCCCTGACACCAGAGTCTCTCAGGAAGGGATCCAGGCATCCACATCTTTTTAATGCTTTCCAGGTGGTTCCATTTTACAGTCAAGACTGGAACCACTGCTCTGAAGGCAGTGTATTACTTCTCCAGCTGGAGTTTTTAGCAGGACTTTCCTAAAAGAAGACCCACATTTTGTCCACCTCCTCTAAAAGGTTTTCAGGAAACCTTCCACGGCAGGTTGAAACATGACCCATGCCGATGTGCCCTCTACATATTAATGAAATAACCATGTCACCAAGGAAAATGATTTTATCCAACCTGACTTGTTCCTAGTGACCCACAGAGTTCCAAGTACCCCCACTCCCTTTTCTAAATGTACCCAAACCGTCTTTTTCATCTTTAGAGATCTTGCCCAACACTGATGTCAATTCAGACTTTGGAAAATCAAATCCTTTACTTATTTGAAAACTAAAACTCTGGTCTTTCTGGTCCTTCTGTTGTACCACAATTCCTCCAGGATTTCGATACTTGCTCAGCAACATCATACACAAAGTCATTCTTAGAAGAAGCTGAGTTTTTCATCTGGACTGAAACAGGCAGAGGAGGTAAGGTTTGAGTGGCATCTTCGCAAGCCCATGCTTGATTAAGCTGAGTAGGGCGAAGACAACGAAAATGAAATTAAAATGGCCTGACCCAAGCAAGGTATGGATGGACAGAACTACAGTGAGCAAGAAGGAGCCCAACGTTGGGTCAGGAAAAGTGCTGTTCACCTGTAACTAAAGGACATTGTTCAGCTAGTGGGAAGGAGAGACTAAAGCACTCCTGTGGGTTGGGGTCTTGTGGTCACTGCTTTTTCCTGTGTGGTTCTCGGGGGCAGGGTTATTGTATTTTTTGTCTCTGTATCCCCAAAACTGAACGACACGCCGTAGAGCATAATATTCCACAAATGTTTATTGAATGAATAGATGAACGAATGAATTTGTTTACAGGTATCAGTGGGGTCTTTTGCTTCTTACTTTGTCCTATTTTGTTTTTCAATGTAATAATCACACATATGGCTATTGTTTTTTTAAGGCACCTCTGGAATTCTCCTGAAACAATCTACATGTCCTACTTGTAAAACCAATGCTGTCTCCCATGAGCTATTTTTGAAGCTCTCATAAAGAACCACGTCTGTTTCTGGACTACTACTCCCTAGCCACTGAAATCAAGCTTGGATATTTAGGGCACTGTTGACAAATATAACGCATGGAAAGCTAAATTTAGCATAGGATACGGGCCAGAATGGCTCTTATCCCTGCACTCACCTCCAGTTTTCCCATCCCTTTAAAAATAACCCATGACAAAATATATCAGGAACAAAGGAATTCTTCAGTTTAAAGTGAAGTACAAGTTGGGTCATATTATAGTTGTATATGAATAAGTCTTTTAGAAATGAACTAATCACAATCAGTCTGAGAAAAATAACATGGCAACATGACTAAGCTTAGAGAAATGAAAAATCTGAAGAATTAATATTGCTACTGAAACTGACAGAGCAACGTCATGGTAGGTAGATGAAGTGGGGAGAGTGATTGGCTTTATTCCAGTGTGTAGTTGATAAGGGAAATGGTCGCATAGTGTCACCTTTCATCATTTTCTGCATGCACGTGCCTCTTGTGTCCAATGGAAGCTCTCCATTCCTTGCAAACATGGTCTATATATTCCTTACCACTGCACTGTCTATAGCACCCAGCAGAGTTTTAGGCACAGAGGGACCCTTGAAAAAAATCGCTGCTGCTCCACTGATGACATTGATTCTGTCTTTGCTGCTGCTGCTGCTGGATACAAGGGAAGTAAACGTTAAAACATGTGAAATGAGGTTTTAAGGAGCCCTCATGGATCCATTCTCATGGACTGGAAGAACCAGTGCAGCTGAAATGTCCACACCACCCAAAGCGGTCTACAGATTTAATGCAATCCCTATACCAACAACATTTTTTTTACAGAACTAGAACAAATAATCCTAAAATGTACAGAGAACCACACACACACACACACACACACACACCCTAAATAGCCAAGCAAGTCTTGAAAAAGAACAAGGCGGGGTGCATGGGTGGCTCAGTCCGTCGAGCAGCCAACTTCGGCTCAGGTCATGATCTCACGGTCTGTGAGTTTGAGCCCCGTGTCGGGCTTTGTGCTGACAGCTCAGAGCCTGGAGCCTGCTTCGGGTTCTGTGTCTCCTTCTCTCTGTGTCCCTGCCCCGCTCATGCTCTGTCTCTCTCTCTGTCAAAAATAAATAAACATTAAAAAAAAACTTTTAATTAAATTAAAAAAAAAAAGAAACAGAACAAAGCTAGAGTGGAGATATCACACTCCCAGATTTCAAGATATACTAGAAAACTGTAGTAATCAAAGCAGTATGGTAGTGACACAAAAACAGACACATAGATCGATGGAACTGAATACAGATTCCAGAAATAAACCCATGCTTATACGGAGTATTAATCTTCCACAAAGGAGGCAAAAACATCCAATGAGAAAAAGACAGTCTCTAACAAATGGTATTGGGAAAACTGGGCACCTACATGCAAAACAATGAAACTGCCCCACTTTCTTATACGAAACACAAAAATAAACTCAGAATGAATTAAAGACTTAAATGTGAGGCCTGAAACCATAAAATTCCTAGAAGAAGACATAGGCAGTAATTTCTTTGATATCAATCATAGCAACATTTTTCTAGATATGTGTCCTTTGGCAAGGGAAACAAAAGCAAAATTAAACTACTGGGATTACACCAAAATAAAAATCTTCTGCTGAGCAAAAGAAAGCATCAACAAACAAAAGGGCAACATGCTGAATGGAAGAAGGTATTTGCAAATGACACATCCAATAAGGGGTTAATATCTAAAATATATGAAGAACTTAGATAACTCCACACCAAGTAAACAGTAATAATAATCCAGTTAAAAATGAGCAGAGGACCTGGGTAGACATTTTCTCAAAGAAGACATTCAGATGGCCAACAAACGTATGAAAAAATGCTCAACATCGCTAATCATTGGGAAACGCAAACAAACAAACAAAAAACCGCAAAGAGATGTCACTTCACACTTGTCAGAATGGCGAAAATCAAAAACACAAGAAACAACAAGTGTTGGCGAGGATGTGAAGAAAAAGCAAACCTTGCGCACTGTTGGTAGGAAGGCTAATTGGTACAACCACTGCGGAAAACAGTACGAAAGAAGTCCTGTTGTCTATGTGGTGTTTACAGCTTCAGGATCCACGTAGCGACTCGACCCCACGGGTGTGTGTCCAACACTGGGCCCACTGGAGGGTGGCTGCTGTTATTACCCCTCCCTCGGGACCCCTGTGTGTGTAACTGTCCTGGGCATGTGTCCCACCGCTTCCTCTTTGCCCATCAGGACAGCACCCTCCTGAGCTTCGTCCTCCCTCGAGCCTCTGGTCACAGGGTTTTATTACAACTCACACAGTGATGGCGAAGGATGGTACCACTCAACGACAGTGGCCCATTCTAACTTCCTAGTAGGAGGAAAAAAACAAGAGTAAGAAAAAAAAAAGATGTAAGAACTGCGTCTCACCTACATTACAAGAAAAAATGCTTTCATTAATTTTTAGGCAAGAAAATAAAGCCCTTCACTAAACTTCAACGAGTAATTACGAAGCTACTAACAAAAAGCTATTACCATTCATTTAAAGACCAGAAATGTGGCATTTCTCGTCTGCGGCAAGGGGGTCAGTCCTGAACAACTGGAAGAGACTCGCAGGCCACCAGGGACCCCAGATGATGCTCTGGGAATCTCTGGTGTGCCCTATGAAGCCTCCCACGCAGGGACGCTTGCCTAGAGCTTAGTCATTTGTAGCGTCCAGCTGGGCCTCCTTCAAACGTGCTCAGGGCTCACACAGCCCTCGGGGCACACATCCACCCACCCTTGTTCACAGCAGCAGAGAAAGCGATAGGTCAAAAGGAACAAGACATCCTATGGAGCAGGAGAGAGAGGCCCCGCCCACTTGAGGGTGTCCGCCCTTGGCTGCAGAGCTGTCTTGGAGATAAATGGATGTGTCGCTCTCCGGGAGTCGAATCTATAGAACCACAAGGCAGTGGCTGAGCACACTGGCATCCCAGTGGTCACACGATGCTGATCATATCAAGTAACCATGATCGCAGCGGAGCCCGCAGGAGTTATAAATACACCGCCACCGAGCCCCAACTGGATAACAATTGAGTAATGACAATAGAAATAGCTCACACTCCATAGGACCATCTTTCCCCTTCCTGAAGAACTCTTCTGAAATCAGCAGCCTGGCAATGGAGAGATGGCCAGAGCCGGTTAGGGGAGAGCTTCACATCTTTCAGAAGATGGAGGAAGAGCTTCAAGCTAGAGCCGGGTCCCCAGTGCTCGAGTACCATGCTGCCTTGGTCACGGGAGACCTGAGCCGTCTTGAGCTGCTCATGAACGAGTTCTTCCAGGATGCCAATGTGGTGTTCGAGATCAAGAAGGATGAGATGGAATGGCAGGTGAAATCCCCAGCCACGTTTGGACTGTCAGGTACCCCTTTTCCTTTAAAGCTCGGCTAGTTGTTTTTCAGGAGCCACTAACACTCCGCTGGACATGTAAGTCCAGGGTGTAGACCGCTCACGGGGGCGCCACATTTCACACACTCGAGCAAAGGATGCTTATAAGTGACATCTGGTTTCTGAGATGCGAGAAATCAAATTAGAAAGGCCAAAAGGATGGTAAGAAGTGCCCATCTGATGTTGGAAGCGTCTCTTGTCTTTCAAAGAGGGCATCGGTTTGGGTGCTCGCCTACCAGTGCCTGCACCTGGAATCCGGGGAGGCAGGAGACGCAGAAGGAACGCCTCGCGTCCGAGTGCTCCCAGAGCTGTCCCCTGGCATGTAGCTCGGCTTGAGGGCCTTCTAGGAACCTGTGAGCACCACAGCTACAGCAGGGTGGCTGGGGCACAGCCAGCATCAGCAGAGGGAGAGCCCTTAGCAGGTGCTCCGCCCAGAACCCAAGGGAGCCCAAGAACGGGGGAGGGAGGGGAAGAAATCAGAGGTCCCTAAGTCGTATGTCTGAGTGCATTCTTGTAGCCTGAACACTGCTATGTGCTGGGCCGGCAAGAGACCCCCCCCCAAGGAGAAAGACACCCCTTTACCCCACTCGGGATGATGAGACTTCCTGACCACCAGGCTGTTGCCAGGGCCTTCTCGGCTGGCACTCCGCATAGGGCACCCTTTTCCCAGGGGGTCCAGATGCAACACATTTACCACGAGGGTTCACGCGTTGGCACCACAGCTCTGCCAGACTAAGAGGATTTGAGACGCTGCGGTCAGTGGGCCGACGCCAGCGTCCCGTGTCCCACGTGTCTGACCTGTGGGCTCCAGCAGGCAAAGACTGCGGAAGGACAGTTTCCAAAGAACGGACACGGTCTTGTTTATACCCCACACAGGGAGAGGGAAATAAACCCAAAACACGGCCAAAGGGCTATACTCGTCCTCCTGAGCTAGGAAGTCTACTTACGGGGTCGGGGAGGGCTCGGTGAATTGCTGAATGCTCGATTAATGCTAATTTTTTAAATTACGTACCACCCAGCCCTGGACACACTCAACCACACTCAAACGTTGCAGTTTCAAAGAAGTGTTGACGTTAACCCATGGTCTGAATCCAAAGGCGTCTTCCTTTTTTCTGCCTTAATCTTTCCACCTCTGAGTTCTGCTGGGTTTCTATGGTGTGGCACGCCCACACAACAGAAAGTTAGGGCAGGCTGACGGAGAAGGCGGTGAGTTGTCACCGTGGATGGGGCAGCCCTGAGTGCCAGTGCTGGCCTACGGCCTCCGTGCGGACCGGGAAGAGAGGGTGGGTGGCACTCAGGGCTGCGGCTGTCCGTGCTCCCTGGGCTCAGCCGCTCGACGCCCCTTGCAGCTGACCACGCGGCAGAAATGACCAAACACGGCTTGCGAACAGCACCCTCTCCCACATGAGAACTTCCTGGTGGCCAATCCCAGCCCCCCTTGAAGGGAGTCATGGGGACGGAAGTACACCAGCAGGTTCACAGGGCCAGCCCCCCAGTACCTCGGTGCACCCAGGATGGAATGCCAGTCGCAGTCCAAGGACAGCGTTGGCATGAGGAGCTGACGTTTGGAGGGATGTGCCACGTGGGGAGAAGCCTGTGTGCACGTTCCTCCCGGTGGCCGAACCAGGACCGGGGAGTGGGCGGTACAGGCAGCTGATTCAGGCTCTGTGGTCCACACAGCTGCCTCAGAACTCGGGTTTTCTTGAAGACCTTCAAGAAAGTGGAAGCCTACCACCATCTCCCAGGACCCGGACGGAGGTGCTGGCCTCAAGCTCCGGCTGAGCTCAACGCCCAGCCCAGACTCCTTCCTTCAGTCCTTGGGAAGACTCAGGAATCCAGGGGTGGGTGAAGGGAGCTGCTGGGGTGGGTGGAGTTGGGCTGGGAACTTGGTGTGCCCCAGAGGATGGAGTCTGGGTGCTCCCCCCCTTCCTTGCCGTCCCTAGCCCAGGAAGTAGACTTCCTAGCTCAGGAAAACGAGTCCAGCCAGAACCAGGAGCAAGCATGTAGACCACCGTTACCATCAGGGACCATATGCATCTATCCCCCTCCAAATCACGCCCGGTCTTCACTGGGAAGGGCAGACCAAACCCGTGCAGGCCCACGTGCCAGGGCCCAGCTGGCCACCACCATCCACTGCCGGGATGACAGGCACATCCCCCACCTAAGTGTGCAACAACCTACGGGCTGGGCCTCGGGGACACAGGGCAGGCTGGAACCCTGCATCACATGCAGGTAGGTAATTATGAGTGGTCTTTCAAAACCTGCTCAGCATGGGTCCCAGGAAGGAGGTGGCCTGTGAAAAGGGTCTCCTCTGCAGCTCATTACAGCCATGGTATGGATTCTTCCATCATTATCAGAAGGCATTCCTGCCATGTGAAATCCTGTCCCTTGAAGTGTATTCACCAGGGACTGCTTCCCCCATTTCCACAAGCGCTCCTGGCCGCTAACAACCTTCCATGGGCCTTTTGAAAGCCCAAAGTTTTCAGAGAAGTACAATGTGTAGCACCTGCTCCATTCATCCGTCAAGAAAGAGCAACCCTATACACACACGCGCACACGCACACACACAACCCTAAAAAGCGCAAAGAAACAAACCAGAATTGTGCTGAATGTGGACACCACATCAAAGGGAGCTTCTGAAACCCAGTGGCTTCCAAGAGGACTAAACTTTCTAAGGCCTTTCCTTGAGCAACCTTGGTGCAGGGGGTCAGTTTGTTTCGCCGACTGTCTTCTCCCGCTAATGATAAAGGGATAAGTTTGGGGTTCAACGAGAGAGAGCTGGATTCCAGAAAAATGCACAGCTCACTTTCCTCCCTCAGGCTGTCCCTGATTCAGAGCCTGGGAAATGTGAATTCCTGGCTTACGTTCTCCCACCATCCACCTACTTGGCCGGCTCTCCATTCCTCAATTCCTCGCCTCGTCCTCAGTCGCCCCCTATTTGGCAAGACCCCTCTTGCTTCTCAATACGGTCCACTCCCTCCGGCTCGGTTTTGGCCCCTATTAACCTTCTTTTTATTCCTTTCCTCCCTCCTGGGTCTTCATCTCCCTCTCCTCCCCACTTCCTACACTTCAGTTTTCCTGGAGATCTCTCTCTGCCCCTCTGCCTTTGTCTTTGTACCTGTCACCCTAGGGTGGGAGATGGCCCTTCTCTTCTCTTCTCTTCTTTCTCTTCTCTCTCTGTGCGCCTAGCTAGATCTGTGCCTCTAGCTGGAACTCACTGGGGTTCTTGGACCCAATCGTCTGCGTCTTTACATACCTCTATATCGTCTATGTTTCTTTATGTACCTACGTGTCCACCCGGTAGCTACTTCTAAGAGATGGTTTCACGCTAGCTGGGCCTTAAGGGACACGGCCCCCCACCGGCCCCCCACTCACTGTACCTCTCCTCTCCCCCAGGCCTCTGGACCCTGGAGTACAAGCGTGAGCTCACCACGCCTCTGTGCATCGCTGCGGCCCGCGGCCACACGGCCTGCGTGCGCCACCTGCTCAGCCGCGGCGCGGACCCCGACGCCAGCCCCGGTGGCCAGGGAGCCCTGCACGAGGCCTGCCTGGGGGGCCACACGGCCTGCGCCCAGCTGCTGCTGCAGCACGGCGCCGACCCCGACCTGCTCAGCGCCGAGGGCCTGGCGCCCCTGCACCTCTGCCGAACCGCCGCCTCGCTCGGGTAAGGACACGCGGCCCGGGCGGGGGCCACAGACCCTGACCCCATCCGGGGCCAAGGCTCCAGAGGCCGGCCACGCCCTCTGCCCCTGGCCCCGCCTCCAGGCTCCGCCCCAGACCCCGCGGCCTCCGCCCCTGGTCCCGCCCCCAGATCCCCAAGGCCTGAGCGGATCCTCAGGACACAACGGGTCCCCGGTCCGGTCCCTGGACCGTGGACCCAGCCTCGTCCTGTGTCCCAGAATCCGGGACACACCTCGCGCCCTCACCGCACCCAGACTCGCGACACGGCCCCTGCCACCTCCGGGGTCCCCGCGGTCCGTCACGGCCTGCTCCACCTGGTCCCCCGTCCTGACTCCGGACCGCGACCCGCCCTTGGCCCCCACTCCCCACCACCCGCCCCAGACCCCGGTCCCCACCGTCAGCCCCAGACCCTAAGCCTCTGACCCCGGGCCCGGACCCCGGATCGAGCTGAGCGCCTACCCCAGCCCCTGCGTCGCGACTCACACCCGGAGCCCCTAGGACCCCAGACCCAGACCCCACCGCGCCCGGCAGAGTACTGGATCCTTCTTGCGGCCCAGACCCCCGGCCCCCAGTTCGCAGCCCCGGACCCCGGACCCCGGCCCCCCGGACCCCCGGCCCCCAGTTCGCGGCCCCGGACCCCGGCTCCCCCGGCTCCCCCGGCCCCCAGTTCGCAGCCCCGGACCCCGGCTCCCCCGGACCCCAGTTCGCAGCCCCGGACCCCAGACCCCGGCTCCCCGGGCCCCCCGGCCCCCAGTTCGCAGCCCCGGACCCCGACTCCCCCGGAGCCCCGGCCCCCAGTTCGCAGCCCCGGACCCGGGCTCCCCCGGCCCCCCGGACCCCAGTTCGCGGCCCCGGACCCCGGACCCCGGCTCCCCCGGCCCCCCGGCTCCCGGGCGGGTGTAATTAGCGCTTGATTGCGAGCGCGAGGCGGGAGGCGCCGCACCGAGGTAATGAGCGGGGTGATCACAGGCCTGCAGACGCCGGCGCTGACGAATGCTAAAAGGCCACTGGCGGCGTTGGAGGCTGAAAAATTAGGGTTTTTAATGATAATTTTATGCAGAATAATTGTCACAGTGTGACATAAATGGTTAGCTCCTCGGGCGGGGCCTCGGAGTCCCACAGGAAGCCGAGCTGCGCCCCGCGTTTTCGGGCGCCTGCCCAGGGCCCGGGGTTCGGGGAGTTCTGCAGCTGCCGGCCGACCCCCGCGGCTCCCCTTGCGGGGTGTCTGTCCCCGCGGGGCCCGCAGAGTCCCGGGAGAGGCAGGCGGCTTGCGTTTGCTCGTCGTGACACTCCGTCAGTCAAAATGGTCTGGTCGCTGCCCTCGGGGTTGCGATTTCTTGGCCTTCTATCACGGTGGTGGGGATTAAACAAAACCGCCGTCTGGAGAGCAGGCGGGGCCACTGGGCTCTCGGTGACCCAGGCGGGGCCACCAGCGACCGGTGTCACTCGAGATGAGAGCAGGGACTGCGAAAGACGAGAGAACCACCTGAGGGTGCCTGAAGGAAAAAATATGCTGACTATATGTATATGTCCTTTTACAGTTTATTTACGTAGAGAGAGAGCGCACCTGCAGGAGCGGGGGAGGGGCCGAGAGAGAGGGAGAGAGAATCCCAAGCTGGTTCAGCACAGCCAGAGGCAGAGCCCTACCGGGGACTCGATCTCACCAACCGTGAGAACGTGACCTGAGCCCAGATCAAGGGTCCCATGCTTGACCCCCTGAGCCACCCAGGCACCCCCTAAAGATATACTTTTTAAAGCAGCTCTCCTCCGGTGTCATTGGCATACAGTAAATTGCGCCTGTTTTAAGTGCGCAATTTGATAAATCTGGACCTATGCATTCAGGACAATATGCATTCACGAGATCATCCCCACAGTCAAGGGAGGGAGCACACCCATCACGGTCAGACGTTTCCCTGCCCCACTGTTATCCCCCCTCCCCTCCTCCATTATTATCCCACTAATCTGCTTTTCTAGCCCTATAATTCAGTCTGAATTGGCCAGTGTTTTACATTTTGTCTGGCTCCTTTCATGCAACGCGATTACTTTGAGATTCAGCATATTGTGCCGTGGATCCATAATTCACTCCTTTCCATTGCTGAGTGGTATTCCCCGGTATGGGACTGCCACAAAGTGTTTATCCGCTCGCGTGTTGAAAGACACTTGATTGTTTCCAGTCTGGGGCTATTACAAATAAAGCCGCTATGAACATTTGTGTACTAGCCTCTGTACGGGTGTCTGCTTCCATTTCTCCTGGACGTGTGCCTAGGGGTGAAATGGCTGGCTTGTATGCGATTGAAAGATAACCTTTTAAGAAACCGCCAAACTGTTTCCAAAGTGGTTGTGCCAAGTTGCATTCCCACCAGCAGGGTACGAATGTTCTCGTTGTTTCACATCCTCGGTAGCGGTTGCTTATGGAAACTCTTTAACTGTAGACCTTCGAATAGGTGTGTAGAAATATCCTGTTGTAGTTTTGAGTTGCAATTCCCTAACGACAAGTGATGTTGAGCACCTTTTCATGTACCTATTTGACATCCATCGGTCTTCTTCAGTGAAGTGCCTGTTCAAATCTTGTGTCCCCCCTTCCTTTTTTTTTTTTTTTTTACATTGGGTTGTTTTCTTAAAATGTGAGATTCCTTTATATATTCTGAATACAAGCCCCTCATCAGACATATAATTTGAAAATATTATCTCCCAACCTATGGGTTGTACTGTCTTCTCTTAAAAATGCCGTTTAGGAAAATAAATGCCTTTTAGGGGCGCCTGGGTGGCTCAGTGGGTTAAGCATCTTCTCAATTTCAGTTCAAGTCATGATCTCACAGTCATGAGATTAAACCCCCACCTCAGGCTCCACACTGAGCATGGAGCCTGCTTGGGATTCTCTCTCTCTCTCTCTCTCTCTCTCTCTCTCTCTCTCTCTCACACACACACACACACACAGAAACACACACAACATAAATAAACATTTTTAAATGCCTTTTAAAGAATAGCAATTCTTAATTTTGGTGGAATCAGCTTGTCAATTTTTTTCTTTAGAAATTACCTTGGGTTATAATATCTTTTAAAAAAAAAAGTCTTTACCTAACCCAGAGTCACAAACATTTCCTCCTAAATTTTCCTCTATAAATTTAATAATTTTACATTTTGCATTTAAGTCTGTGACCCATTTTTTTGTTAATTTCTGCATATGGTGTGAGGTATAGATCGAAGCTTTCTTCTTTGCGTGCACATGTCCGAGTGTCCGGGCACCATTTGTCAAAGGGTCTTTCCTTTCTGCCCTGAATTGCCTTTGCACTTTTGTCCAAAATCAACTGACTACATGTGCATGGGTTTATTTCTGGACTCTCTTAAGTGTACACACAGGACAAAGCCTGACTGATTCAACTGGTAAAGAGCCACTCTTAAGTTCAGACCATTTATCACTTATGTACACCGTGAAAAGAGGACTGGCCAATGGTGCCAATGCCTCGTCCCACACACCAAGGACAACTCCTGCCAAGACTTAGATCAGCAGGGGTTCAAGACCTTTGCTTGCACAGCCTGTGTGGATACACACAAGGTTACCAGAGCTCCGTGGTAGAGCCATTCCTCTATATTTGTCTTCTATTTTATTGTCCTGTTTGTCAATTTTGACACCAGTACCACATTGTATTGAATACTAGAGCTCTATAAGAAACCTCGAAGTCAGGTAGTGTAGGTTCTTGGGTGTCGTTCTTTGTCAAAGATGTTTTGGCTATTCTAGCTCCTTTGCATTTCCATGTAAGTTTGAAAACCATTTTGTCAATTTCTATTTTAAAAAAAAAGCTGCAGGGTTCTGACTGGGGTCAGAATCAACCTTGAATCTCCCCAGTTGACCCATAGGTCAATCTATAGATTTGGGGAGAATGGACATAATAAACACAAGAAAGCTCTCCGTTCCTTTAGGTCTTTAATTTCTCTCTGCTGTGTTTCTTACTTTTCAGTGTACAGGGCTGGCACATATTTGTCAGATTTCTCCCTAAATATTTATTTTTGGTGCTTGGTAAATGGTATTTTTTATTGTAAATTTTTGATCATGTGTAGCTATTATATAAAATTAATAATTTATTTTTCCATATTGATCTTGTATCTTGCAACCCTGTTAAGCTCAATAATTGTTCTCATAACTCATTGTAAGTTCCGTAAGATTTCTATGCAGGCAGCTGTGTGATCTTTGAATAAACATAGCTTTACTTCTTCAGCTGATGCACTTTATTCTTTATCTTGCCTTATTACACTGGCTAGTATCTCCAGGGCAATGATGAAGAGAAGTAGTAACAGCAGACAACTTTTCTTATTCCTGATCTTAGAGGAAAGCCTAAGTCTTTCACCATTAAGTAAGAGATTAGACATTGGATTTTTGTAGATGAACTTTTTCAGATTGAGAGAGCTCCCCTCTATTTCTAGCTTGCTGAGAGTTTTTATTATTAATGGATATCGAATTTTCTCAAATACCTTTTCTGCATATTTAGACATGATCATACAGTGTGTTTTCTAGTCTGTTAGTATAATGATTTATATTGATTGTTTTTCAAATGTTAAACCAACCTCGCCATCTTGAGATAAACTACATGAGTATTATCCATTTTAATAAATTATTGGGTCTGATTAGCTGGAAAAATTTTACTCTGTATCTATGTTCATGAGAGATATTGGTCTGTAATTTTCTTTTCTCGTAATGTCTTTATCTGGGCTTCATATCAGAGTGACACTGGCTTCAAAAATGAGTTGGAAAGCGTCTCTTCCTCAACCATTTTCTTGAAGAGCTGGTATAAAATTGTCATTATTTCTTTCTTAAATGTTTGGTAGTGGGGCACCTGGGTGGTTCAGTCAGTTGAGCATCTGACTCTTGATTTCACCTTGGGTCATGAACCCAAGGTCATGGGATTGAGCCCCATATTGGGCTCCATGCTCAACATGGAGCCTGCTTAGAATTCTTTCTCTCTCTCTCTCTCTCTCTCTCTCTCTCCCCCCCTCCCCACCGCTACTCACACACTCCCTCTCTAAAAAAAAATTAAAAATATATTTGGTAGCATTCATCAATGAAGCAATCTGGGCCTGGAGTTTTCTTTATGTGAAGGTTTTTAACTATTAATTCAATTTCTTTAATGGCTATTGTACTACTGAAAATATTTCTTCTTGGGTGAGCTTTGATAGCTTGTGTATCTTTCAAGAAATTTATCTCTTTCAGCTATGTTGTTGAATTTATTGGCATAAGTTGTTCTTTATTATCCTTTTAATTTTTTTTATTTTTTTTTTTAACGTTTACTTATTTTTGAGACAGGGAGAGACAGCATGACGGGAAGGGTCAGAGAGAGAGGGAGACACAGAATCTGAAATGGGCTCCAGGCCCTGAGCTGTCAGCACAGAGCCCGACGCGGGGCTCGAACTCCCAAACTGCGAGATCATGACCTGAGCCGAAGTCGGATGGTTAACCGACTGAGCCACCCAGGCGCCCCTTAATCTTTAAAAGCTATAGTATTATCACCACTCTCATTCATGATATTGGAATTCATTATATTGTTTCTTTTGTTTCCTTACCTGATCAGTCTTGTTTTTGATTTCATTGATTTTTTTTGTTTGTTTGTTTACTGTTTTCTATTTCACTAACTTCCACTATGGTCTTTATTATATTTCCTTCTTTGATTACCTTGAGTTTCATTTGCTCTTCTTCCAGTTTCTGAAGATAGAAACTGATATCATTGATTTGATGATTTTTTTTTTATTTTCTAATATAGGCTTGCTTTTGGTGTTGTACATGGCCCCCTGTGTATTACTTTAGCTAAATCCTGCAATGCTAATGTTATATTTTCATTTTCAATCTATTTTAAATTCTTTCTAATTTGTCTTTGGATTTTTTTCTTTGAACCACAGTTATATAGAAGTGCGTTAGTTTTCAAATACTTGGGTATTTTCCAGATATCTTTCTAGTATTGATTTCTAATTTTATTTCCATGTGGTAGGAGAACTTACTTTGTATCTCTTTACTCCTTTTCAATTTGAGTCTTCTTTTATTATCCAAAATATACTCTGTCTTAGCAAATGTTCCATGTACACTAGACAGGAATTTGTATTCCACAGTTATTGAGAGGGGTGTGAGAGGAGTGTTCTATATATGCCAAATGAGTCAAGATGCCTAGCACTGTCATTTGAGACTTCTGCCTACTTGTCTGACAAGTTATTGAAAGAGAAGTGTTGAAATCTCGGACTATAATCATTTTGCCTATTTCTCTCTATAGTTCTATCAGTTCTTGCCTCAAATATTTTGAAGCCTTCTTATTAAGTACACAGATGTTTAGCATTATTATGTAGAACTGACCTCTATCATGAAAAGATATCTTTATCTCTGGTTTTATTCTTTGCTCTAAAATCTACTAAGTCCCCTATTAATATATCTAGTTGATGTTAATATAGATTTCTCTTGAATGGTGTTATCATAGTATATATTTTTCCATCGGCATGAGTCATCTATTGCTGCATAAAAAATCACCATAAACTTAGAGACTTAAAACAACACGCATTTCTTATCTCAAAGTTTCTGTGGGTGAAAGTTTGGAAATTGCTTAGCTAGGTTCTCTACTTCAGAGTCACTCACAAGACTGCAATCAAGATGTCAACAAGGGCCAGGGTTTCATATGAAGGATCAACTCGGAAAGAATCTGCTGCCAAACTCATATGATCATCAGCAGAATTCAGCTCCTCAGGGACTGTGGACTGAAGGTCTCAGTTTCTTGCTGACAAATGATTGAAGGCCAACCTCAGTTTTTGCCTTTATTTTTAAAGTAGATTTCTTGTTGGCAGCCTGTAATTGGATCTTTTTTAAAAATCTAATCTGATAGTCTGCCTTTTAATTGGATGTTTACATCATTTACACTTAATGTGATTTTGATATGGCTAGGTTCAAATCAAACACCTTGCTATTTTTTTCAATCCATTCTTTGTTTACTGTATCTTCTTTTTTCTACCTTCTTCTGTATTAATTAAGGAATTTTTATGATTCCATCAGTCTCCTTTTTTGACTTATTCTATAAAAATTTTGTTGTGTTATTTTAGTGGTTGCTTTGGGGTTTATAGTGTATACATCTATATCCGCCTGCTCTCAAGTATTAACTATACTATTTCATATAGAGTACAACAGCATACTTCCATTTCTCTCCTCCTAGCCTTTGTGTTAATGGTATCACATATTTTACTTCTACACACAATTCCTGCAATAAATTTTGTCTTGCTCTAATAGCCCATACTCTTTTAAATATATTGAAATAATAAGAAAAAAAGTTTGTATGTTTACCCAGGTAGTTCTTATTTCCAGTTTCCTTCATCTCTTTGTAGAGATCAAAAATTTCACCTAGTATCATTTTCCTTCTGCTTGAAGGACTTTCTTCAACATTTCTTATAGTGATGAATCCTTTCAGTGTCTGTGTGTTTGAAAAAGTCTTTATTTCACCTGAGTGTTTGAAAAGTGCTTTTTTAGGTAGAGAATTCTGGGTTGACAGGGTTTTTTTTTTTTCTTTCAGTGTTTTAAACACATAGCTCCACTGTCTTTCAACTTAACATTTTTTAGTGAAAAGTCTTCTGTCTTCTTTATTTTTGTTCTTTTGTAATAATGTCCTTTTCCCAGCTTAAAATTTTTCTCCTTATCACTGATTATAAGCAGTTTGGTAATAATGTATTTTGATGTCGTTTGTTCATGTTTCTTGTCCTTGAGATTCCTTGAGTTTCTTGGACCTGAGGGCTTATAATTTTCATCATATTTGGAAAAATTTTGGTAGTTATTTCCTCACATTTCTTCTGTAGGATCCCCTCCTCTCTTTCAGAGACTCCAATTACACGTATATGACACCATTTTAAGTTGTTCCACAGCTCACTGGTGCTGTCGTTTTTTTTCTTCTGCAATTGGTTTATCTTTTGTTCTAAAATACCTGATCTGCCATTATTCCCATACAATGTATTTTTCATCTCAGACATTATGGTTTTCAACTTTAGAAGTCCAATCTTAGGTCTTTTTCGTATCTTCCACACCTTTACTTAATATGTTCAACCTTTTCTCTAGCTTCTCAAACATACAGAAATGGTCTTAATAACGATTTTAAAGTTCCTGTCCACTAATTCTATCATCTGGGTCAGTTTTAATTGACTGAGTTGTTGTTGTTTTTTCTCTTTATCTTATTGGGTGCTGGATATTTTTCTATCCCTATCAATATTTTTGATCTCTACTCTGAAATGTAAAGTTACTTGGAAACACTTTGATCCTCTTGGGTCTTGCTTTTAAGCTTTGAGAGGCAGGATCAGAGCAGTGTTAAGATTAAAGTTAATTTTTTCCCTACTACTGAGACCACACCCTTCTTAGTAATCTAACCATGCCCCATTATATATGCAGTTTTAAACGCTGGTTGTTGAGAACAGACACTATTCCTGAACTTCTACATACCGTGGGTATGATTCCCTCTCTTTTGGGGTGCTAGTTCTCCCGTCTTGAGCAGTTCCCTCACACACATACACTAATCACTACTCAACTGAATACTCAAGGGGACGCTGTGCAAAGTTCTTTCTCTGTGAAGACACCCCCTGCCCAGTACTCTGCCTCGCAAACTCTACCTGCCTTGACCCCTATATCTATCTCCTTAACTCTGAGAGTCACTGGGCTCTGCCTGGGACCTCTTCACTCTGTCCCACTCTGGGAGCCCAGAGTCCCTTTGGGAGGTCAAGAAATTCAGTGTTTGCCAATCATGTTGCTAAGTTCAAACCTTGTGATCCATTTCTGTCCTCAGCTGCAGGCATTCTCTACTTTCTAGTTTACCTTTAGTGAAGGCTGGGTGAAAGGCATTTGGAAATTCTCTGTGCTATCTTTGCAACTCTTTCCATAAATCTAAAATAATTTAAAAATAAAAAGAGTTTTAAAAACTAAGTTTGCTTCACACCTTAGGTTCCAGCCTCCCGCTTTACGGTATCAGAAAAATACTGCTTTTTACTAAGAAATGAGAAAGAAACACCTACTCAGAGCACAAAATATTGTGAATTCCATCAATAGCTCTTCTGACAAGCCAACAAGTTCACATCTGGATGTTATAAAGAGCTGAGATATATGCAGACCGTTAGGGCTACAGCTTATCCACTGTGTGATAGAAACTAATTTCCTGGCTTCAGTTGGTTTTTCAGAAATCATACAGGTCCAGGACATTGTTTAATAAGGACTTTTCAAATGCCTTTGTATTAACGTGGAGCTTTTTAAACCTCTTTTCTTTTGTCTTCCTCTTTCTCCTCCTCCTCCTCTTCTTCGCATCCCTTGTCCGCCTCTATGTGTCTCTCCATATGAATCTTTCTCCCTGGTGATTTAATTTGACAGTCTTGACTTATTTAAATCCTGGTTATTGGGGGAAAGTTTGGGATAAGTGATGAATATACCAGAAGTTCAGGCAGAACTATGCAACAGCTGACTTAGAATCCCTTCAATATCAATGATTATAATGGAAAATGCTTGCGGATTCCATTGAACACCTCTACAATAACATAGCCAACTACCTTGAAGGATAAAAAGGTAATAGATGTCAGAAAGGGCTTGGGGTTTCGACCACAGCTTTTCAGCTCTAAAGAGTCCCCCTAAAGTTAGACTCCGAGGAGGTCTGGCTTCAGGTAGTATAAACATATTATCACTTTGACAAGAAAGAGCTACCTTCTCCAGAATCTTTTTATACATAGTAGATTTTAGGTCATCCTTAATTTTTTTACCTTACAGTAGAGAGGGGGTCGTTGACCTACATACAGAGCCATTTCATTTTCTTACTCTTGATGACAATGGTCTCCACACCTCGGGACCCACTTCTGCTCCAGCCCCTTTTAGTCAGCAATTCACCATGGGTGCAGGACTTTAAAACCTTTGAGTCTCTGAGTTCCTGGGATTAAAAAAGAAAAATTATCTGTGCTTCCTTCCAACCAGCAAGCTTCAGAATTCAGAATTCAACACACAAAAAAGGATATCAGAGCTTTAATCTAGGAGCCTTTTGAAGAGATTTTCCCAAAAAGAAAAGTTCCAGTAAAGTTACTCTCTTCACGTTAGTAACCTGCTTGTCAGCCTCGCCCTATTTATTATCAGACTCCTCTCCTTGACCCTTTTTTTTAAATCTGAGATAATTAAAATGAGAAAAGGATGAGTAGAAGCCTGATTCTTCCCCCCCCCCCCCCAGTCTGAAGTTATCTTGCTTTAAACGGAAGTGAGGAAGACTTCCTTCCCTCACGAGCATATCAGTAAAAAGCATGCATGTTTACTTTTTTCGTCCCGGTTGGATTAATTTAAGTTGGTAAAAAAAATCATTCAGAACCCAGCGCCAGACCTGTGGAAGCAGCTAATCTCCTTAACAATCACCGAAGAGAACTATTGGACAATGCTTTTCTAGTTCAGACGAGGCAAGCTGAAATCCAGGCAGAGAGAAAGAAAGTATGACTTTTCCCGAGGCAAGAAAGGCACTCCCTGGCCAGGTTCAAGCAGAGATAACTGTTCAAAGTCCTCGCACCAACTCCAAATGTCTCCACGGGAGGTTTACCTACACAAGGTGCCAGGCTCGTGGGTGTTGATACATAATCTGGAAAACTGTGTGCTCTTTCCACACCCCAGAGGAGTGGTTGATTTATTGAGGGGAGGAAACATGGCCTGATTCAACAGGAGTCTGAGGCATCAGAAGGATATTAAAGAGCAAGGTGTCATAGAGGGGCCACCCCCATCGGGTGATTTGATATTGGTAGAACTTCACACATTCCTGAACATTTCCAACGGTCTTACTTCTGATGGTCCTCCAGCAGGCCCGCAAGGCATGAGAATTCCCAATCTGCAGACCAGGAAACTGAGTCCCATCGAGGGCCCATGTTTTGCAAGTAAGGTGGCACACAGTGGAAATTGCCAAAAGCCAAGTGTTGGAAGAGACACCAATGCTGAACGATCACCTCTCCCTTGTTCACCTAAGTTCTTTTCACACACCCTGTACAGTCAGGAAGTCCCTGCACATCTCCAGCCAGCACCTTCCAGACATGTTCTATTACAGGTGTCTATGCCCCTTCCCTGACCCTTGATGGCCTCTCAGGTAGATTAGTCAGCTTTCGGATCACTTGCCAAGTCCCATTTGAAAACCTACAACCCACTGTCAGGAATTAGAAGAGGTAATAATGGAAGCCAAGTCAAACCTTTACTCTCTGGGCAAAAGCCTTGATCAGACAATATGCAAATGGCCAAGATGCAAATAAAAAGGTGTTCAACATCACTAATCATCAGGGAAATGCAAATTAAAACCACCAGGAGGGGTGCCTGGGTGGCTCAGTCTGTTAAGCGTCCAACTTCAGCTCAGGTCATGATCTCACGGCTCCTGAGTTCGAGCCCTGCGTCAGGCTCTGTGCTGACAGCTCAGAGCCTGGAGCCTGCTTTGGATTCTGTGTCTCCCTCTCTCTGCCCCTCCTGCTCGTGCCCTCTCTCTCTCTCTCTCTCAAAAATGAATACACACTGAAAAAAAATTTTTTTTAAACCACAAGGAAAAATTTCCTGCTTCACACCCATCAGAGGGGCTAAAGTCGAAAACACCGACAAATACTGAATCTCACCAAGAGTGTGGATCAGCCAGAACTCTTGTACTTTGCATAATAATACAATCACTTCACTAATACGTTCGGCAATTTCTTTTAAAGTTAAATATACACCTGCCAGCTCTTCCACTTCTACGTATTTACCCAAGAGAAACGAGAACATATGTCCACGAGAAGACTTACACAAAGATGTTCACAGCAGCCTTATCCATAATAGCCAAAAAACAGAGATACCCAAATGTCCATCAATATCAATAGAAGAGGGAATTTGGAAATTGTAGTATATCCAGACAATTAAATATGACTCAGAAATAAAAAAAAAAAAATTAACGAGTTACTCACACACACAACGATATGATGAACGTCAAAGACATTATGCTGAGCAAAAGAAGCCAGACACCAAAAAGGAGAAAATTCTAGAGAACTAAACCATGAGAGAGATCAGAACAGTGATTGCCTGTGGGTGAAGACTGGCGGCCAACACAAGGAAACTTCCAGAGACAGCGAAATATTCTACATTTTGATTGGAATGTCATTTACACAGGCACATTCCTTTGTCAAAATGTATACAACTGTAGTCTTAAGACCTGTGCAATCCTCCATATGCAAAGTTTACCTCACTTTAAAAATTCGTACGTACCTGCATACATAAAACTTTTCTCTCATCCAGGTGTTGATGAAGGGATGCTGGTGAAGCTTCTAGAAAGTCAGATACTACTTCAGGGGCAAGTGGGGCACACAGTGGAGGTGACGTCACAAAGTCTGTTCCTTAAATCATTTCTCAGTTTGCCAAAATGCAGGGTTTCGCTTGCAGTCCGGGGAGAATGTGCCCACAACATCATCACCAGCCACAGCCATCCGTCACTTCAGAAAAAAATGTAAGTGGTGGCCATTGCTCAGAGAGAAACCGTAAGGATTGAAATGGCCGGCTGGTCTCTCTCTCTCAATCTCCCCCCTACCCTTAAGGATTTGTGCATTCACATCAGCCCTTTCAACTGTAAACATTTACGCCTGATAGTCTCACAGCTTAGCATCTCGGAAGAAAGGGAAAGAGAAGAAAACACAGAACAGAAAGGGGCGGGTGGCAGGTCCCCAAAGGAGAGCCTCAGCAGAAGGTCCAGGGAAATAAAGTGGAACAGCTCCTCCATCAAAGTCGTGGGGCAGTGGCTTCCCCGTCCCTCATTCGGAGCCAGCTGGGGAGTCTATCCACAGGAGGGAAACTTCTTGCAATGGCTTCATTAGAAAACACGGCTGTATTTTCCTCCCAAGTCTCTCCCCCGCGTCCCCTGCCCCCCACAGGCTGGCACTTGCCCAGCACCCAGACAGTCGCTCCCACCCCCACCCATGGACCCCGCCCTGGGGCTCCAATCACCCTGCCCCGGGGACGTGTCTCCAGCCCATCAGCCCGCATGGCAACCCTGAGGAAGAAACGGAGCAGCAACGATGATCCAACAAGACTGCTTCGTGACACTCCCTGCGTATGTCATCTCGCATGAAACCCCTTCTGCCTGTCAGAGGGACTGGACAGCAATCGCGTAAGGAGAAGGGTGAAGGCAGCCAGGACTGTCCAAGGACTCCAGCGACCCCCTGCAATAGGAAACACGGTTCCATGTTTTGGTGGTTGCCAGATCATGAAGCTGTCCAGTGATAGCTGGGGTTCCCATCCCAAGCGGGGTGTGCTGGCTGTGGGGTCACCGTCATCTCCCACGTCCCTAACCTTGAGATCATTGCCCAGACCTCAAAGACTGAATCCAGCTGGGGAACATGGGAGCTTGCGTGCAGAGCTGCTGGCATGACCCGGTGAGAAGCAGGCTGCTGTTACCTGCCCCACGGACCAAGTCCACGAGGCTGGTGACCTCCCCTGCCTTGTCCTGCCTTCTGGGTCGTGCAGCAAGTTTATCCAGAAATTCTTGTGAAGCGCTCAGAGAAGACACACTTCTCCCCGCCCTGAGGGGCTGCATGGAAGATGTTCTCCACTTCCTGAACGAGCGGATCCATGACTGAATGAAAAGTTCAGAAGTCACTTCTGGAAAATGCCTAGCACGGTGCCTGGCTCAGAGAGAGTTTAACAAATGATACGGCAGGCGGGTGGCCTGACGAACAGCTCTGAGGCCAGAGTAGTTGAGATCCCCACCTTGCCGCTTCCTGCCCATATGGCCCGCATGCAAGTCACTGGTCTTTTAAGCCTCAAGTTTCCCACCTGCAAATTCCACCTACCATGCAGATTTGTCGCAAAAACTACAGATAACCTTTTTAAAAATAACTTAAAAGATCAAGTACTAGAGACCTCTCAGCTCAGATCCAGAGGCTGTGAAATACCTCCTTTGAAAGCTTTGTATAGACCGAGTGATGTGGGGGCGGGGGGGGGGGGTGCGCCTGGGTGGCTCGGCCGGCTAAGCGTCCGACTCTTGATTTCGGCTCAGGTCATGGTCTCATGGTTCGTGAGTTCGAGCCCTAAGTTGGGGTCCGTACTGACAGTGCGGAGCCTGCTTGGGATTCTCTCTCCTCTCCTTCTCTCTCTGACCCTCCCCTGCTTGCTCATGCGCACACTCGCTTTCTCAAGAATAAATAAAATAAAATTTAAAAAAAAAAAGACGAGTAATGGGGAGGAGGGGGGCAGATGACGGCCAGCGTTGAGCAGGCCCGGCCTCACAAAATGCAGCGAGGCTTGGCGGGTCGTTGTCAACGGGGAAGAGAGCAAGTAAACAGCAGAAAAGTATTCTTGTGGACTTCTGCACCTGGGAGATTGCCGGGCGGTGCCTCAGGAAGATGCTGGAAGGTAGATGGGAGCCGTGTGTTGGACGTGGGCTCAGAGTCCTACTTCCCCACTTAGAAATAAGTTAAAATGACATTAATTCAACAGCCCTCAATGGGCTCATCTTTATTAACTCCTGCCTTGTGGCTCGAGCTCCTTTTTCTGTGTGCTGTCAACCTCAGGCCGCTGTAACAGCCTGTCACCACAATCATCATCAAAGACGGCGATGAGGGATGGGGGGTGTTAGTGTTTGCCCAAGCTGCTTTGTATCAGAGGCTGTTCAGACAATACAGTGTCTCCTTAATCCCCGTAAGACAGAGACAAGTTGTTCTGGCAGGCCGAGATGGGAATGTACCCTTGGTTCCTGACAGGGGCCGTCTACACCGGCCCCAGGCCTTCGTGAGTCGCCTGTCAGGACAGCAAGAAACCTGCTCGCGGAATCTGCCCTCAGAGGAGAGGACTCAGCCGAAGCTGGGCTGCCCACACAGTCAAACCAAAGCTTGGGTGGTACTGTCCTCGCTGGGCCACTTCTTCTCCACTAGAGACACTGACACGTACAAGGTCAGGTCTGGGAGGCCCCCGAGACTGTTCTCACTTATCACCACCCCTGCCCTGTCCTTCAGACTCACCCTCTCGGAGGTACTCGGTACCTACTTCCTGAGATCGCTGCTTATACCCGGACAGGGCAATGGAAACTCTGAGCGCGTTCTGGGACCCTGGAATGCTAGCCATTTCTGAGACTCCGTGAACTGTTGCCGTGGCTGGTGGGGGATGGGTTTGTTATCATCAACCTCCGTTGTTCCTGTTTCGAGCCATAACTCTGATCCATTATGGAAATTTCGAAGATACGGGCAGGCAAAAAGGAAAGAAAAGCATCCCTCGCCCCATCATCCACAGGTAAACACACACCGGCCTATACATTTCTAGGTTTGTTTCTCTCTGTGCCTGTATGTATCTGGTTTTTAAAAAAAACAAGACTGTTCAGTGCTGTTTTGTAACCTAATCTTTTCCCATAACCACTGCAAATAGCTTTCCGTGTCATTAAACAGGCTCCCACACCTTCATTTTCGATGACTGCCCAGTGAGCGCCAGCAGAGATGTGTGCCTCAGTCAATTGTTTGTGTTGTTTTCTCTCGTGCGTGTGGTCTGCAACTTACCCCGCTACCTGCTCGAAGGAAGTGCCCAGATTTAGCCAATTAGAGCTCTTCATTAAAAATGAAAAGGGCACCCGCAGCCCTCCGGAGGATGGGCTGGTTGCCCTCGTTCTTCTGAAAGGTATCTTCGTTGCAAATAGCAACTTGGACATCAGCCAGTTAGGCTCTGGACGTGGAAGAGAGGCCGGGTTGTATTTCCCGGTGGACTTCTTTGGAGAGGCTGGGCGGCTTTAAAAAAAAAATAGTAGAAGGAAGTGTTTTTGCCATTGTTTGTGAGCGCACACAGGCTCAGCGGCAAAATGAGACGGAACCCTTGATTTCTAACCTCCTGCTGCAGTGTTCAAAATGCCTCCCAGAGAGGCAAAGAGGAAGCTACTCTGAAGCACTCTGATTGTAAAATTTGCATCCTCTCTTAGCTGGTTATTGTCCCCAAGGACATTTCACATCAAATTGTACTTGTTTGTAAAGATTTTTCACCCAAGACAGGCCACCTCTCAAGATAACTGCTGATACGGAGGCTAGAGAAATAGAAGGAATTAGAAATGCCGAGAGTCCCGGGGTAGAAATATACACGGATTTAAGGGCAGCCACTTCCAGCCTGGAAACCCTCGACGGATGATCTCGGTTCAGCCCCCAAGCTAAGTATGTAATAGGAAAAAAGAGCAGCGACACGAAGGAACGCTAAAAGATGTTCATTAACGAGATGCGCTAGTCCAACGTGCTTTCAGGGAATACCAATCGTGGGCTAGCTCTGCAACGGGCACCAAAGAGCAGAGACAAATAAAACCCCCATCTCTACACTCAAGGAGCCGACGGCCTCCAGAGAGGAGTCAAACGTGCTGATGAACACTGGAAACGTGGTGTGATAAATGCTCTGCCCCGAGGTAAATGACAACACAGAGGTATGAGCCTCTGCTGGTAGCACCGGGAAGGCGTCGGAGAGGAAGAGGAGGGGAAGAGAGGAGCGCGTGCGCCATCCGGGGAGGCACAGCCTCCCAGGAAGGAGGGGCCTGTGCAAAAGGCATGAGGGTCCTGTCACAGCAGATGTGTTCTAAGAACCACACCTGGCCGGCACAGGATGGAGCACCAGGGAGTAAAGCTGGTGAGGTCCACGGGAGCTGGGTCAGGCCACCTGGCTCGCACCTGAAAGGCTCTTTCTGGGTAGAACGGAGCAGGGGGCAAATTTAGAGTCTGTGGCAAAGGCCTAGGCGAGAAATGATATGGTCCTCGACAAAGGGCAGTGAGATGGGGAATGGAGGGAGGAAGCAGTTCCGGGGATGATAAAGAGGTGGAGTCCATGGGGCTGAGTGACCGGTGGAAGTGTGGGGCAGCTGGGTGACAAAGAAAAGGCAAAGAACACATCACTTACAGAGCAAGACCCCCACGGAGGCAGAAGAGGACCACACCTGGGGGCAGACGGTCGAGAGGGACTCCCTTCGCCAGACACACGGAGGAAGGACAGAAAGATCGTTGCAGAAACGGGTTCTAGCAAATGTGTGTCACTCACGGGCAGAAGGTAGGATGGGTGGCTGCTCCTGAGAGAGCCCCCAAGCTCTGAATGAAGCAAGACTGGATGGCTGACGGGGAGGGGAGGACAAACAGTGCCTCCAACACTGAATTGTTGGTGAACACAAGCTCCCCGAGGACCAGGGGGCCTGGGGGCCTGTATCTGAGAACCGGGTCTCCTCCAGTGGCACCCAGCAGCCAAATGGGGGACGGCAGGTGGATGACCGTGGGGCTCAACGTGGAAGACACGGCCCCTTGGGTCCCCTCGGTTCCAGGGAGCCAGGATGCCAAGAGAGTGGCCACAGCCCCACCCAGGAAGGAAGGAAGCCAGGCAGGGCTGAGAGATGAGGGGCCTAGGACTCAAGTCTCGGCAGACCAGGGATGAGAAGGGGACCCACAGGCCTGGACCAGCCAGCAGGAGCGGAGGCTTGGCCTGAGGCCAGCATGCTGGAGTGTTAGACTCCAAAGGTGAGGCAAACACATTAACGGCCAGGTCGGGGAGCCGACCTGGGAGCAGGTGTCTGAGGTGGGGCTGGTGTTTTGGCGGTGTCCACGAGGGACAAAGGTCAGCACAATGCAGGACTGGCCTCCTGCTTTTGGGGAGAGCTTCCCACTAGCGTCCGAGGCCCAAGGTCCAGCATGAGCCTTGCCTGGTCATCAGCCTGCCGTCCCCGCTTAGGTAGGAGTCTGGGGTTCGCTCTCCTCGGAGAGGCACTGATGCCTGGGTAACAGGACACTCTGGGGATCCAGTCGGTGAACGTGGAGGCAGCACAAGACACCCACCTCTGAGGGGGACCGCAGTGTCCTGTGGGCGTCTCGAGTGGGTACAGCCAAGATCCACAGTCTCCAAGGGCAAGTCTGATTGAAACAAAGGTAGCCCCACAATTAGGCATGTTGCACCTACGCTTGCAGCCCTGTAGGAGGACCCCCCAGTGCCAGTCCGTGTCAGTGCCTTGAAGGATGGATGGATTCCCTCTGCGGGAGCGCGGCAAGCCTTGCCTCGCACGGTCACCCAAGCTGCGGTTACCCAAGCTGCGTAGCTTACAGGGTTACCTGCCGGCTGCTGCGGAAGAGCCTGCCGGTCTAGGGGACCCTTCTTAGCACAGGCCTCCCAAGCCCTCTGTGACCGCCTCCCATGACAAAGAGCCCAGGTAGTTAGTGCTTCGGGCACTGTCGTTTGAACCACATTACCTTCCAAAATAGCATGTGGATCCTGAGGAAACGTTGCTAGCTATTTCCACCATTTGCCAAGGGTTGGCCCCACCCCCACCCCCACCCCGGTCTGCCATAATCTCATTTTTTCTCCCCAGCTCAGTCTCCACTCCCATAGCCTGGGCACGGGCGGCCGAACTCGGTTCCTTTCTCTCAGGGCCGCCGCCCCCCCGCCTTTCCACGAAGTCAGCTGGCGCTGGGGGTGGCAGCGGCAGCCAGGGTGCGGTGGGGCGGGGCGGGGTGGGGGGGTGGGGACAGGGCGCAAGGGCGGGGCAGGGGGGCGGGGCAGGGGCGGGGCGGGGCCTTCGGGGGTCGCGCCCCCGCCCCGCCCCGCGCTGACCGGGCCTTGGCCTCCCCGCAGGTGCGCGCAAGCGCTGCTGGAGCACGGCGCCTCGGTGCAGCGCGCGGGCGGCGCGGGCCGGGACACGCCGCTGCACGTGGCGGCCCAGCGCGGCCTGGACGAGCACGCGCGCCTCTACCTGGGCCGCGGCGCGCCGGTGGACGCGAGGAACGGCCGCGGCGAGACGGCCCTGAGCGCGGCGTGCGGCGCGGCGCGGCGGCCCGACGAGCACGCGCGCCGCCTGCGCCTGTGCGTGCTGCTGCTGCGGCGGGGGGCGGCGGCGGACGCGCGCGACGAGGACGAGCGCAGCCCGCTGCACAAGGCCTGCGGCCACGCGCTCCCGGGCCTGGCGCGCCTCCTGCTGCGGCACGGCGCCGACGCGGGCGCGCTCGACTACGGCGGGGCCTCGCCGCTGGCCCGCGCGCTGCAGACCGCAGCCTTCGCCGCGGAGGCCGCGTCGCAGCGCACGGTGCAGGCGCTGCTCAACCACGGCTCCCCCAGCGTGTGGCCCGACGCCTTCCCCAAGGTAAGGGGGCCCCCCCGGGGACGGGCCTGCGGGGGGGCTCGCGCCGCTTCTCAGATTCAAGGGCCCAGCAGCCCTACCCGCGCCCCGGCCCCCCCCCTCCCCCCCGGTCCATATGCAACTTCTGATGGGGTGGGGTGGATGTGCATGTCTGACAAACTCCCGGGTGAGGCCGAGGGTGCTGGTCTTGGGACCACACTTAGAAGAGCAGGACCCAAAAGCCTCCTGGCCGGAGTCACTAGAAAATTAAGTTGCCTGGGGCGCCTGGCTGGCTCAGTCTGTAGCGCATGGGATTCAGTCCCAGGGTCGCGAGTTCAAGCTCCACCCTGGGGGAGCCTACTTTAAAAAAGAAAAAAGGAAAATTAAGTTGCCTACCTGACTGTATCCGTCCATAGTAGTTACCTGGTGATGCCAGGCACTAAGTTCCACGACGTCATCATGGCCCAAAATATTTTGGCAGCTTACCTCTTGGTGTAATTGGTACACAATAGGTATGGATCTCCTGTGGGATCTGAAACGAAATACCCACTCTGACCACCTACCTTACCGATGAGATTAAGGAAAGCACTTCACACTGTTGGCAGATCTTTGTCATTGTGTCCACACCAGGCTCCTGGGAAATACGCCAGGCTCATGACGGTCTCCTACCTGGGTTTCAAGCAGGTGAAATGCCCCTCGCTGGGTCAGGGCTCTGTTGGGACCTCAACCCCGCTTTGCAGACTTCACTCTGAGCAGCTTGTCACTTTTCCCACGTGTCAGATCTACCCTGAAATGATAAAGATGACGACTAAAGATGTCCCATCAGAGAAAATACTTAGAAGGTGGAAAATGTTTCCAAAAGTTCCCCAAATATTGGTTGGGATAAGAAGATATTGTCCTCCCCATAAAAGACTTCACTGAAGGGAAGTCGTGCCATTAGATGTCAAATCGAGCATGCTTGATTTAAAAATCATCCCCAGGCTCGCCAGTCATAAGCAAGAGACATACTTTGGCCTGTTAAGTTTTGAACAAATATCTGAAAAGCTACTACTTTTAAAGGACAGTACTCGGGGTGCCTGGGTGGCTCAGTTAGCTAGGCACCAGACTTCGGCTCAGGTCATGATCTCACAGTGCGTGAGTTCGAGCCCCGCGTCGGGCTCTGTGCTGACAGCTCAGATCCTGGACCCTGCTTGGGATTCTGTGTCTCCCCTCTCTCTACCCCTCCCCTGCTCACGCTCTGTGTCTCTCTGTCTCTCAATACTAAAGAAACGTTAAAAAATTTTTTTTTAATCAATAAATAAAGGACAGTACTTCAGGTGGGCTGAAATAGTAAAATTCACACGTTTCTCTCAAATGCTAACTTTGCCAAGTGTGTCTATCAAAACGTAGGTGAAACGTGGAAAACCCACCCACTGGACTCCCTGAGTGTTTCATTACGTCACCATCACAGTGACAAGTAATTCTCTCATGGCACTCCACTGTGGCAGGATCTCAGTATGGCAGGCTCTTGACAGGGAAGGAACACCCACACTTTTATATTCTATAACACTTACATTTCTGAGTCATCATTTACACTGTAATGGGTCCCAGCCTTTATTGGTCTTAGTTCATCGACAAATGACCAATAAAATGGGATCAAGACCCACCTGCTGTCCCTCCCATTCACACTGCGTTTGCATTAAAGCAAGATACTTCAGCCCTCGGGGCGTGAAACTGCATAAAGAAGGAAAAAGAAACAAGCAAGACAAAAGAAGTGACTTTACGTGATGGACCAAAAGTGAAAAATATTTGCGGCAAATTCTTTAAAAGAAAAAAAAAAAGGTCCACTTGTTTCAGAAGTGACCAGTAGTAAATATTCCTTTGTTGGTCTTAGAGTTATGCAATCTTTGTGGGTTTCCAAGTCCCAGGCACGACCTCACTGGGCATCATCCCTGGGGGCAGGGCGTCTAGGGCCTGAACTCTGTCTTCAGAGCTATAAGAAGTACCCTACCTAGACCTTGAGATGCAGGACAAGGCACAGGGCGCCCCCAAGGGGCCCTCTCCTGGGATCCGCCCCCGACTCCACCAGCCCCACAGGAATGTAGCATGGTCAGCGGGCTGGCAGGTAGGTTTGAATGTGGAGGCTGTTTGTTATAGCAGGGACCAAGAGGCCCTGGGAAGTGCTTGGCTCCCAGAAGTGATGATCTGTCTGCAATTTCACGCCATCTGCGAAGGAACTGGAGCCTCCCTGAGGAATCTTAATACTCGGAGGCATTCACAAAACAGCTGCACTGCCGTTGCCTCCCCTGCACGGAGCACCACGCCTGAACCCGCACATCTTCAGTCCCTGTTTGCTGAATGAGTGCAGGGATGCCGGCGACTCCGGGCCACAGAGGCCTGTGGGTTAAACCTTTGGACACGGGGATCTGACTTCTTTGCGCTGTTCCCCACCCCTCGAGGGGACGCCCCTGGAGGGAGCGCTGGTGGGGTCCACAGCCCCTGGCACTGCGGTCAGGAGCAGGTTTCAAAGGGGAACGCGTTTACCACCCCACTGAGAATCTTCTAGGCAAAGACACAAGCGCCTGTGTTGTTGTGGCCCTGCCCCGGGACAGCGGGGCAAAGCACGGAAGCAGCGTGCTCCTGCAGCCAGGCCCCTGCAAGCGGTCGGTCCGCCGGGGAAGGGGTCTGATCGCCACGCGGGACATCAAAGGGACAGACCCGACTCCGCTCAGCAGACTCGTGGAGCGCGCAGCAAACACTGAAAACGACTCTGCAGGCAAGACTCAGCACCATGGCGGGGCGTAGACAGAGGCACCAGGGAATGTCACAGAGCACGCCATCCGTGGGCAGCAGCCGTGCTTTAAATAGATGTAAAGAGACACCCACGGAGCTCAGAATTACTGAGGCAAAGGTTTCACAGCGAGCTTATGACATAAATCACAGCTCCCCCAGGCCCAGACAAAGGCACCGTCGCCGCGGCAGGCGGACTCGAAGCATCCATCGGAGCCGTGCGCAGTGCTCTGCCCCGAAAATCAAAGTGGTGTCACAGCTTAGGAAGCAAGCGTGTTGACAGGAAGCCAGGACTTTCTGCCCGGCTGCCCGCTACTTAACGCCAGAGTCAGACGGCGGGACTCCAGGGCAGGTGCAGACGCGGCGGCCGGCCGCAGCCAGGTTTGAATTCGGGAAGGCGTCGGGACAGGTGGGGCCCGGCCCGCAGGAGAGTAGGCAGGAGTGTTTCTCTAAACACACACATGTGGACCCGACTTGTTCTGCAGCCGTCACCAGTGGACCGCGGGTCGGAGGAGGCCTGGTCTGCAGTGAAGGGCTTTGCTCACGTCTCTCTCTCCTTGTGCCCTGAGCCGGGCGGCCTAAATCATTCAGACTCAGCCCAGGAGCGCGGGAAGCACGGGGACAGGACCAGCAATGAGCCATCTGACCGCAGACGTAGGCTGTGCTTCCCACAGGCAGCCCTTGAGCACTTACTCACTCGACAGACATTTCAGGGAGCTACTGTGCTCCGTGTTGGAGTCAGTGTTGAACTGTGGCATGTGCATTTCCTGCCCTCACAGAGCTGCCTCACGAGAGTGGAGGACAGCCTTGACTCAGACAACGACACACTCAAGGTGAAGTCGCCACGGCCAGAAAGCTGCTAAACCGAGGCCCACTGTACCTTGAAAGTGCCAAACAGGGGGCCTGACGTGGCTGGGGGGGGCGGTAAGAGGCTCCCCGGGCAGCTGCGGAATGAGCCTGGACCTGAAGGCCAAAGAAGCCGCCATGTAAAGGATAAAAGAAGGACCATTCCTGGCAGAAGGAACAGCACGGGCAAATGTCCTGGGGCAGACAGAGCACTGCGATGTATGCAGTTGAAAGGTGACCTGGTAGCTAGGAGGAAACCGGCCAGAGGGAGCAAGAGGCAGGGGCCTTAAGGGTGATGGGCTTTTGCCTTTGTCTTAAGAACAATGGGAACGTGTTGCATCATGTTAAGCAGCAGAGGTGACGCGATCAAATGAGTATTTGGGATGATATTTCAGCTCGAATGTGGAGAACATGCCAGAGGAGGGGACTGGTGGAAAATCCAGGCGAGGCATGCGGGTAGCGTGAACGAGGGGAGAGAAGAAGGTTGGTGGCGAGAATGGCAGATTCTAGAAACATCTGCAAATCTCTGGCCTTGCCTCACCTGGGCACCGACCACGCTGAAAGTGCGGACCCAGAGTTTTGGTGTCTTCTTTTTGCCTGATTACAGAACGCAGTAAAGCGACCTCACAGGACCGCCAGCTGCACCAGAGGTTCAGTGGGAGAATCCCGGGGTAGCAGCAGCCACAAACCACACTCCCGTTTCCTGTCTTCACAGAGCTGTGTGTGCGTGTGCGAGCGTCCCCGGTGGGAAGAGGGAGGTGAGCTGTCTCCAGGAGCGCACCTCTGTTTTCCTTGTTCTTGGTTTATTTCTCCATCTACATACAGAGCAATGTGCCTGTGTGATTTTCCCCCTTAATTTTCTTTCTGCCGCCTCATTAGCCGAGGAGAGTGTGCGTGGGCCCTAATGACACCGGGATGTCAGAGCAGTGTGGCAGCCGCATCTCCGCAGACAGCAAGGAGGCAGCGGAGATTTTTTAAACTGTGTTGGCGTAAAAATAATGAAGGCAGCCAGCTGCCTGGCAGACGTGAGGGGGCACGGGGCTGGGGGACTGGGGAGGGCCGGGGAGCCCCAGAGAGGTGGAACAGAGAGACAGGAAATGAATTCCCAGAGACAGGCAATAAGACTTGATCACAGTCTGTGACCCAGGAAGGAGGGGCCCGGAGGAGGGGGCGCTTCTGCTGAGGGAGGGCAGCTCGTCCTGGGAGGGGGGACGGTGCGGGGAGGCCTCCCTGGCGCCTGCAGTCGCTGGGAGCCATTTAACGTTTTGCAGAGAGTAAGGTTGAGGGCCAATCGCAGGGTCACTGGAGGGATACGGTTAGCCTGGGGAGGGTCTGAAGAAGCAGGCATTGCATAGGACACCATATACGTGTCACCAGACCAGATCTGGAGGGGTCCGGTGTGAACCGCTCAGCTTGACGGTGCGGATTTCTCCCAGTGCAAAAGGGGGGCAATCGAAATCGGAGACCACCGTGCTCCAGGAAATGGCATGTTAGTGGTGGCTTCTGGAAGCCACAAATACCCTCACCCCAGGGGCACACTGTGTGCTGGTGAAGGGATAAAGTCGGGCTCCGGGGCTCGGGTGGGAAGACGTCTGCCTGCCTGGCTCTCCCTCCACCTCTCCATCTCCCGCATGCACCGTCTCTCTCCTTCTCTAACGCCTGCTTCTGACTTCGTAAGAGTAATGGATTGGGACAAAACACAAATTTGGGGTAGGACGGGGCCCAGAGATGATCATTCTTACAGTAGCGCTGCGATGACCAGCTTTTAAAGTGCAACTTCTCCTGTCCCCGTACTAGAAGAGCCGCCAAGACGAGAGGAGGGAAGGGAGATGGGAAAGGGAGCCGGGAGAGAAAGCAAATCCTCAGCACTGCCCTAAGTTTTCAGGCAGTCAGGCGCACATTACAAAACTGTATTTAAAGTCGACCAGGCAGTAGGGGATGCCTTTGGAGATACAGTGCATTCTCGGAGATGGAGCAAAGTGCAAAGGTGGAAACCTAGGAAGCCGGGTTGCATAGCAACCTGCGACCTGTGCTGGGAATAGGGTAGGAGAAGAGGGCTCCCAGGGGGGCGCAGTCACCAGGTGAACGGGGCAGGCGGAACAGGGCTGGGCATGGTCCTCTCAAGCCTTCCTCCACACGGCCCCTCCGGTCTCCCGCCGGGAAATACAGCATCACGGACCTCGCCCGCATTTTGACAGACCTCCTGTCTGGCTCTTGCCTTAATCAATGACAAATAGGCAGACATATAAATAGACTCATGAGGGGGGAAAGGGGGCAGAAAAACAACAACAACAACAAAATGCGGGGACGGCATCCAGGGAGTGGAAAGGAAATCCGTACCTCTCATCAAAAGATCCAGAAGAAAATCTGAGAAACTGTGTGCCGTCATCTACAGAGCGCAAGAGGACATAGCCTTTAAGTGCCTGAAGCAGAGCCGGTTAAGGGGACAAGGCAGTAGCATGATGTGACAAGGGGGATGGGGGGGTGGGGTGGGGACAAGGTTATACAGCGGCGGCTTGGACAGCACCTGAAGGGAAGCAAAAAGCAGAATTGATTCATAAAAGGAACCAAGTTTGTGACGTAAGTGACGGAGCTGTGCTGTTGGCACGTGTGACCTCAGATCCACTCCCTGGCGTCCCTGCCTTCTGCTCTGCATGTTGAGGGCTGGGGATGGTGCGGCTAGACCCCTCGAGCTGAACTCAGAGTCCCATATCAGCCGGCTGCTGGCTGGCTTCGGCGAAAGGAGATCCCATGAAAGGGAGGGAAGAAGCCTGCATTTCCAAGGCTCCGGCGCCCTCGACGGCTCCTCCCCATACTCCCAGCCCCCACCAGGTAGACTTGGTTCCAGCCTCCGTCGTATCTCATATAACAAGAAATGGAGAAGTAAGGGCAGGCTTCGGGATGGATTGTTTCTGTGTCCCCAGGAGGTCCCTAAGGAACCAGATGTTTTCCAACCTCCGTGACTTGGCTTTGTCCTCAGGATGGCTCATCTCTTGGTCGGAAAATGGCTTCCAGCAACAACTGGGCCAGCCAGCTTCCTCGTTTCATATCCACTTGCTTTTTTCTAGAAGCCCGAGGAGACTCCCCTGTGTTTCACTGGCCCCAGTTGACTTAAACCTGCACTTCCCCAAACCAGTCATGGCAAGGGGAATGGAGTTATAGCGATTGAATTAAACTAATCCTTTGGAGTGTTGGAAAGTCAACCACAGTGTGTTAGCTACAAAGGAAAATTAACATTAAAAGCTGTTCCTGGGGCACCTGGGAGGCTCAGTTGGTTAAGCGTCCGACTTCAGCTCAGGTAGTGATCTTGTGGTTCGTGAGTTTGAGCCCCGCGTTGGGCTCTGTACTGACAGCTCAGAGCCTGGAACCTGCTTTGGCTTCTGTGTCTCCCTCTTTCTCTGCCCCTCCCCTACTCACTCTCTCTGTCTCTGTCTCTCTCAAAAATAAATAAACATAAAAAATTTTTCAAAAGCTCTTCCTAAGTACAAAAGAAAAAAACAAAACCAAGAAACCAGAAGAGAAAGTGGTGTTTATGAAGGACAGAGGGTAGAAAGCCAACTCACATAAGTGATGTTGCTGAAGAAGAGCCTAGAACAAATGGATCACAAATAGTAATCAAGGGCACCTGGGTGGCTCAGTCGGTGAAGCATCCAACTCTTGATTTCAGCACAGGTCGTGGTCTCAGGGTTGCAAGATCGAGCCCTGATTCTCTTTCTCTCCCTCCACCACTCACACATACACACACACACACACACACACACACACACACTGTTTCTCTCTAAAAAAGAAACAAGAAATAGTAATCAAAGACATAATAGAAGAAAACTTAGCTGCACTAGAAATCTTAACTCATAGAAGTCGAATGGATATTCTCTGCAAATCAGTGATGGGAGTCACACTCCTATATACATTCTAGCACAAGTGTTCTAAAAAAGCATGGAAAGGGGCACCTGGGTAGTTCAATCAGTTGAGCGTCCAACTTCCGCTCAGGTCATGATCTCGCAGTCTGTGAGTTCAAGCCCCGCGTCGGGCTCTGTGCTGACAGCTCAGAGCCTGGAGCCTGCTTCGGATTCTGTGTCTCCCTCTCTGCCACCCCCACCCCTGCTCATGCTCTGTCTCTCTCTCTCTCTCTCTCTCTCTCTCTGTCAAAAATAAATAAACGTTAAAAAAAATTTTAATTTTGAAAAGCATGGAAAAATCTTGCAAAGTATCTGAGTAGAAAATATTCATAAAGGAATAAAAATCAGTCTAGGCTCCAATTTCTCTGCTGCAATATTATCAGAAGACAATTAAATATCATCCTCAGATTCTTTAATCTATACACCCAAAGTGGGGCTCAAACTCACAACCCTGAGACCAAGAGTCACATGCCCCGCTGACTGAGCCAGCCAGACACCTCTCATCTTCAGATTTTTAAAGGAAAAGTTTGGTTGCTAGAATTTTAGACTCAGCCAAGATGCTTTTCATTTGGGTGGTAAAAGTAAGACACTTGTGTCTTATCAACCTTGCCTTCCTAATGCATTTAACATATATATACTTGGGATTCCTGGCTGGCTCATTCTCATTAGAGAATGCTGTTGATCTCAGGGTTGTGAGTTTGAGCTCCACTTTGGGTATAGAGATTACTTAAAATCATTTGAAAGAAGAAGGAAGGAAGGAAGGAAGGAAGCTAGAAAAGGAAGTTAGGAAACAAGGAAGGAAAGGAGAGAGATGAAAAGAAAAGACAAAGTTCTACTTATTTATTTATCCAACAAATATTTACTGAGCACCAGCCATGCATCAGCAACATATTAAGTGCTTTGGGTATAGTTCAGAAAAAAAAAACAAAAAAGTAGTCTTGCCTTCATAGAGCTTACATTTGAGCAGGGAGACAAGCTTTAAACAATGAGCATCATCAACGGGCCAGTAAAATGATAAAAACTGTAGTGGGGGGGCAGTTGCAGTTTTAAGCGCAGTATCCAGGGTGGGTGGCTTTGAGCCAAGATTTGAGAGGTGAGTGCATCAGCTGTGCAGGTGTGCAGGTGTCTGGGGGGAAGGGGCCAGCTGACCAGCAGCCAGCCTATGGCCTGAGGCAGGAGTAAATCTGACCTGTGTGGAACAAGGGGACCAGTGTGGCTGACGGTAGAGAGAGCTGGTGACAGCAGGAGATGGGACCAGGGGTAGGGGAGGGGCGTGGATGGTGTGGGGTCTTGCAGGACACTGTCATGACTTTGGCCATCAGAGGGGTTTGAGCAGAGTGGCAGGACCCGACTAACATTTGATGGGGACCCTTCTGGCCTCCGTGCTGAGAACATACATCAGGCGAGGGGGTGCAGAAGTGGGGGGACGACTTAGGAGGCTGTTGCCAGGATCTTCTCTGATTCTGAACATATTTTGAAGACGGAGCCCCCAGGATTGACAGATTGGATGAGCGATGTGAGAGAGAGAGAGGAGTCAAAGCCAACTCCAAGGCATTCAGCCTGAGACGCTGAAAAGATGGGTTTGCCATCAGCTGAAATGGAAGGTTGTGGGTAGAGTAAGAGAAATGGAGGCTTGTTTTCGATACCAAGTAAGTGATTGGCTGTCCAAGCCCAGAGTTTGAGAGGGCTATAGTTGAGACTCTGGGTTTTTGTTTCTTTGTCTCTGTTCTTCTTTCTTCATTTGTTTTGTGTCTTCAATTCTACACATGAGTGAAATCATACGGTATCTGTCTTTCTCTGACTGACTTATTTTGCTCAGGGAGACTCTCCGGTTCCATCCATGTTGTTGCAAATGGCAACAGTCCAGTCTTGTTTATGGCTGAGTAATACTCCACTGCATATATGGACCACATCTTATTTACATATGGATGGTACTGAAAGCCAGAAGACCAGATGGGATCACCAGGAAGTGAGAATACATTACAAAAAGAAGAAGAAGAAGAGGAAGGACCTATGAATGCAGGGGTGTTCTCACATCAAGAAGAGGGAGAGAGGAGAAGGCAGCTGGGGAGAAGCAGCCGGTGAGGGAGGTGGGATGAGAGTGTGGCTTCCTGGGAGCCAAGTGAAGAATGTCACAGAGGAGGACCTGACTAACCGCATCAGATGTGGCCCACACAGCACAGGGAGAGGGGAGCACTGTGCAACTGGGTGTAGCAGCCCGCTGTTGCTCATAGCAAGGGCAGGGTGTGTGCAGTATCTGGGGCTGAAGACCAATGGGATGGGAGTACTCCAGCGGACGAAGGGATAAGACGGAAAACCATCTCGGGGTTGGGAAACTCAAGTCTGTAGATTCCCTCCCCCCTGCCTCCTCCCTGTGTCTCAGCATCTTCCTCCTCTTTCCATCCTGACGGCCACCAGCTG
This sequence comes from Acinonyx jubatus, assembly GCF_027475565.1. Lineage (NCBI taxonomy): Eukaryota > Metazoa > Chordata > Mammalia > Carnivora > Felidae > Acinonyx > Acinonyx jubatus. The sequence continues at coordinate 213,716,027 of NC_069381.1, read as the reverse complement.
AGTTTCAGCCGCCACCATCTCTCCCGTGGCCCTTGGACACGTCCCCTGAACTGGGCCCCCTGCCTCCAATATGGCCCCCGGAAACTGTTCACAACATTGTAGCCATGGTGCTATTTCTGAAATCAAAATCTGATCCTGTCACTCCCCCAGGGCTCCCCCGTGCCCTCCAGGTCACCCAGCTTCATCCTGGAGGTCAGCATTCGGCCCGACGCTGCCCTGCTTCCCTCCCCAGTCTCTGGCTCACATGCCCCACATCACGCTCTGCGCCCCGGCCAACATTTTAAGCATCTCCTCACCTCCCAGGTTTGGCCACTGTTTTCTCCACCCAGCACACACTTGCCCTCTGAACCCACCCTACCTTCTGTAACTCCTACTCCTTAACTAGGTCTTAACTCCAGTGTCACCTACTCCACAGAGCTGGTCTTCCCCTGACCAACTCAGCCCCCATTGCGAATCCAAGTCTGACTGAAGGTCCCACTTCTAGCACCTCGTGATCCCCCCACCACAGTTGCTATGGCACCTGTTGTCTATTATTGATTTTACTTTTATTTGGGACCATCTAGTTTGGGGCTGAAAAATTCTGGGAAGGCAGAGTTTGCCATTGTAGCACGCAGACATAACACGGTCCCTAGCTTCTCGTAGGAGCTCGGTAAATATCTGGGCTGAAAGGCTTAATGGACAGGTGGTGGGCATACAACTCAGGGAAAATAGAGACAACTCGAGTAATTGTAAGGCAGGTTGTAAAACTAAACGCTAATACCAAAAGTTATCTCTGAAGGAAGTACACAACATAAAATATGACCTTGTAATAATCATGATCTGGAACCAAAACTCCAGATGTTATTAAGGAAGGAGAAGAATTGGTTAGGAGAAGACAGTGGCACATCTAGAGATGTGCCAGGGATAATGGCACATCTAGAGATGTGCCAGGGATAATGGCACATCTAGAACGCAGAAAATACCATTCTAATGTTAGAAAATATGGGCCATTATTTTTTATCTTGAAGGTAACCACTAGGAGAATTTTAAATAGGATACATACTTCCAAAATATAAGAATAAACACAAGGAAAACACAAACTTGTATAACAGAAATCAGACAACAAAGGAACGGGCATAAAAAAATCATAGAAGACTAGGGGTACCCAGCTGTCTCCATCAAAGGAGCGGGAGACTCTCAATCTCAGGGTCATTAGTTTAGAGCCCCATATTGGGTGTAGAGATTACTAAATACATAAATAAAAAATAATAGTATATAAATAAACCTTTGAAAAATCATAAAGAATAAGACAGAGTAAGCCCAAATAGATTATTGATAACAATAAATATACATTTCTTAGACTGCCCTGTTACCAACACAGAGACACTCAAAACATGTTAAAACCGGAACGAGAGGGTTAACAGAGGTAATTCTAGCAAAAACAAACGAAAAATAAAACGATGGATTGATACTAACACGCAACATAGAAGAATTCCCAGGAGATCCACTAACTGAAGGGACGAGATGCCCTGACGGTGAGATAAAGAATATGCTCCACAGTGAAGAGACAACCATCAGGAGCCTATGCGGCAAAGAAAGGTGATGTTACAATGGAGAAACTAACTGAAAAATAGTAATTCTAGGTGATTTTAAATTCACATCTCGGTCTCTCATAGATCAAGTGGCGGGGAGGGGGGAGGAGAAGCTTCCAATCATACATGTGACAAGTGCATGTTGAACTTTGAACCCTGCCAACAGACTACAACTTCTGGTACTCCAAGGCAGATAGCATTTAAAGCTGTAATAGAGGGGTGCCTGGGGGCTCAGACAGCTAACTGTCCAACTCCGGCTCAGGTCAGGATCTCACGGTTCGTGAGTCTGAGCCCCACCTCCCCCTCTGTGCTGACAGTGCAGAGTCTGCTTAGGATTCCCTCTCTCCCTCTCTCTCTGCCCCTCTTCCAGTTGCATTTTCTCTCTCTCTGTCTCTTTGAAAATAATAAGTAAACTTTTAAAAAGGCTGTAATACAATACATCAGAAATTAACAGCAAACAGCTAATTTTCAAAAATAACCTTTTGAAAATTGCATAGCACACTCTCAAAAAACTATTGCATCGATACTTACAGAATTGCAGAATACTTAAGAAAGAGAGTTAGAACCCTGTGCCTCAAAACTTAGGGCTGTGACCATACCCACACCACTTTAAAAGTTGCTTTTATTATGACTCAAGTGGGAAAAAATGTTACTAAATTAACTGAGCAGTCAATCCAAGGGGTCAGAAAGAGGAACAAAGGCATTAATAACAATAAGTGCAAAATTTAATGGATTCAAACATTTGAAAAGAACTGGTCAATAAAATCCAATAGGTGATTCCTTGAAAAAACAAATTAGTGAAATTCCAGTAAGACTAAACAAGGGAAAACATTGGAAATACAACTACAGTATTTCTTTTTATTTTTCTTAATGTTTAATTTTGAGAGACAGAGTGTGAGCAGGGGAGGGGCAGAGAGAGAGGGAGACACAGAATCCGAAGCAGGCTCCAGGCTCCAAGCGGTCAGCACAGAGCCCGACGTGGGGCTCAAACCTGTGAACCGTGAGATCATGACTGAGCCAAAGTCGGACGCTCAACCAACTGAGCCACCCAGGTGCCCCCAATTACAGAATTTCAAATGAAAAGGGGTGCTTGTTCCTAGAGAGAGTGGGGATATCTCCCATCCAGAATTTCTCTCCACCTGCGTAGATAGATCAAGAAGGCCCTGGGCCCTCTGCCTTCCTGGGCTTCACCAGTGCAGTCTCCCAGCAGACAGTGGGAGAAGGAGGGCGAGGTCAGAGGAGGTCTCTGTTTGGCCCCCTCTGTGCCTCAGGCTGGCTGCATGTCCCCAACCCAAGATCACTACTCCTGATAGCCCACGTGACTCTCCACCCTTCAGTCCCAGAGGCAGAAGTGGCCCTGCTCCCAGCTCCACATTAGTGTTTTGACTTCCCCTGTACTCACACCGGGCTTAATAGCTCCTGTATCGATAAACCCTCCCGGGACGATCCTACGTCAGTGTGCTGTCTCTGTCCTATTGGAACTCTGACAGATACACCTGCAAAGCTAAGTTTCTTTACAAAGAAGATTGTTGCCATTTGCAACAACATGGATGGATCTAGAGGGCACAATGCTAACTGAAATGAATCAGAGAAAGACAGATACCATCTGATCTCACTCATACATGGGATTAAAAAATAAAACAAACAGGACAAAAAGAGACAAACAGGAAAACAGACTCTTAACTGTAAAGAACAAACTGGTGGCACGTCTGGGTGGCTCAGTCAGGTAAGCGGCTGACTTCGGCGGTTGGTCAGTTGGAGCCCCGCATCGGGCTCTGTGCTGACAGCTCGGAGCCTGGAGCCTCCTTCGGATTCTGTGTCTACCTCTCTCTCTGCGCCTCCCCTGCTCATGCTCTTTCTCTCTCTCTCTCTCAAAAATAAACATTAAAAAAAAAAGAAGAAGAACAAACTGATGGTTACCAGAGCAGGGTGGGGAATGGGTGAAGTAACTGAAGGGAATTAAGAGTACGCTTACCATGATGCGCACTGAGTCATGTTTAGAATTGTTAAATCACTATACTGTGCAGCTGCAACTAATATAACACTGTATGTTAACCATACTGGAATTAAAAAAATTTTTTAAATAAATAAAATAAGATGAGATTGTTTTCCAGGAAAATATAGATTAACAAAATGGATTCAAGAAGAAATCAAAGGCCGCCTGGCTGGCCCAGGCAGTAGAGCGTGCAACTCTTGACCTTGGGGTTGTGAGTCTGAGCCCCATGTTGGGGCTTTTATTTACTTAAAAATAAAATCTGGGGCGCCTGGGTGGCTCAGTCGGTTGAGCGTCTGACTTTGGCTCAGGTCGTGATCTCATGGTCCATGAGTTCGAGCCCCACGTCAGGCTCTGTGCTTGACAGCTCAGAGCCTGGAGCCTGCTTCAGATTCTGTGTCTCCCTCTGTCTCTGCCCCACCCCACGCACACTCTGTCTATCTCTCAAAATAATAAATAAACATTGAATTTTTTTAATAAAAAATAAATAAAATCTTTAAAAAAAAAAGAAGAAATCAAAATATACCAATAACCGAGGAAGAAAGTGAAAATATTAAAGTATTATCTGCAGCATAAGACCAGGCATAGACAATGTTAAATGCAAGATCCGTGCCTTCTCGCTTCCAGGAAGTTTGCACTTTTAAAATCTTGGAATGTGCTAAAAGGAGAGAGATTTTCTAAGCTAAGTCGACATAAAGTGATATCAAAACCTGACACAAATAGCTTACAAAACTGAAACAACAAACCACATTTAGTTCTTAGAAGAGATATAGAAATCTTAGCAAATTGAATCTGGAATTTTCTTCAGATTAGTCAAATAGAGTCTGTTCTGTGAAGACAAAAATGGGTCGGTATTGAAAAATCTTGTATCAACTTGCTTAGAAAAAGGCAAAAAATAAAATTAAATCCTAAAATTTACAGTAACTTAGGAACAGAAAGACACTTCCTGAATTTAGAACAGAGAGTCTATCTGAAACTAATATCCAAGGTTATATGGTTTAGTGAAACATTACAGATAATCCTATTAAAATCAGGAATAAGATAATGATGCCTGCTATCAATATTGTTATTTAACATTGAACTTTAAAGCTCTCACCAATGTAATAAGACAAGAAAAGTAAATGTGAGATATTTATATTGATAGGAGAAAATACCATTATTTGCAAATATAAAGATATATTTGCAAAAATATAAAATATATTTACAAATCAATGAAAAAAATAAACATACTATAGAAAATTGAGCAAAAAACATAATTTAGCAATTCACAAAAGAACACAAATGGTCCACCAAAACAGAAGTAAATATTCCGTATTGTACCTATCAAATTTAAATAACTAATGAGATAATTTGGGTAGGGAGAAAGAGATACTCTCATACTCCATTCTTCAAAAAGTGTGCCAATTTGCACACTCACAATTTGACAGCATGTTTTAAAACCTTTAAAATGTACAGACTCCTTGACCCTACATTTCTGCTTCCAGGAATTCAATGTCAGAAGAGGGCAGAATTATCTTAGCTACATAAAGGGGCGCCTGGAGGGCTCAGTCAGTTGGGCGTCCGACTCTTTATTTCAGTTCAAGTAATGATGCCAGGGTCATGGGATCAAGACCTGTGTGGAGCCTGCTTAAGATTCTCCCTCTGCCCCTCTCCCCACCTTGTTCTCTCTCTCTCTCTCTCTCTCTCTCAAAAAAGAAAAAAAATAAAAATAATTTAAATAAGAATGGTTAGGGGCAGAAAGAGATAGAATGACATTCAAGAGTGTTCGTTGTTTGTAACATCAGTTTACAGTAGTCGTTTCATTGAATACATTATAATATGTTCATATATTCATCAAATAAAATATTATATGGTCACTGAAGTAATGTTGAAGTGCTCATTTATGATTTCTGAATTGTGCACAATCTGTTTTGAGTGGACAAAAATCAAGTTTCAAAATAATATGCAAAGTATTAGCCCACTCTTATTGTATATATTAATTTTTTGTCCAAATGCATTAAACATTAGTATACTTAAAATGCTAATAGTGCTTATCTCTAAACAAAGATACACTAATTTCTTGTTTTGTCTTAACATTTTAAAAAGGGTTCATATCTGAACCAAGCTCAGTAAGTTGTGAATGGAGCAACCATACTGGGGGATTTAAGTACTTTCTTCTATTTGACTCAGTTCAGAGAGCCCCAGGGAGCTCAGCCTTTGGCCCTGTTTGTTAATTGCCTGCTGTAGATATTTGGTGCCTGATCTTAAGAAAATTGCTTAACCTCAGTTTTCTCAATGAAGAAATACTAAGAATAATTTTACAACCCTTGGTAAATCTTAAGCCTCAAAAACAGAAAACTATGATGTTGCCCTGCCCTTCCCCAAAATCAAATCTGAATTTGATGAATTTTCCAAACCCAACCATTAATTTACAAAAAGCAGAGGAGGAACATCGTGTCCCCAAACCCTACAGGAATACTGTGAGCAAAATCCCAACACTGAGAGACTCTGCTGGACAAAGAACCCAGTTTCTTCAATAATCTATAACATGATACACAAATAAGAGGTCTGATAATACATCATATCAACCAATCTCAACCCTGTTGGCCTTATTTCAGTTCTTATTCAGACAAATAATTTTTTTTTTTTTTTTACTATATAATGGCATTGAAGAGAATTGAAGAGAAATTTGTGAATTTAAACACTGGCCATATATTAGATGATGCTAAGAAACTTGTTAATTTCTCAGGTCGTGTAATGATGTGGTTTCTTCTAAAGCATCCTGTAAGAGTCACACTGAAATATTTACAGATGAAATGATAGGATACATTGCATTTGCTTTAAAATAATCGGAGGTAACGTGGGTGTGGATGGGGCAGGGTTGGCCATGTGTTGATGGGGGGGGGGGTGCATAGGGACTATCCTACCATTCGGTCTACTTTTGTGTTCATTCACATGTCACGATCACAAGAAAAAGCTGATTTTTAAAAAGCAAATAGTGTTCTCATTTCAATCGTAAAATTTGCAAATAAGAAAACAGGACTCCTTTGCCAGCAGAGACTGGAAATAAAATGGAAAGGCCAAGTCGGGAGGAAATTCAACGGCAAAGCGATCCTTCTCCCTCAATGTCCTGACACATTAGAAAATTGAGATAAGAATTTGTAAACACCATCCTTGGACCAGAGTGCCAACCAACAGAACCTCCTTCCTCTTCTCTGAGTAGCATTCCGGAGGCCAGGAGAGCCCACGGAGCCATCGGCACCCTGTTCCTGGGAAAGTGAATGCGTAAGCACTTGGCCCAGACTCGGGGATGTGGTGCCATCACGGGGCTAAGATGGGCCACTTGCCTTGCGCTTGTCTGGGAACTAACTTCCGTGGCCCTGCTGTCCTGATCCCTCAAGGGCTGTTATCCCCCGTATGGCTGAGGTAGAGTGGGGTCACACAGCCAGGGAGTGGCCGAAGTGGGACACAGACACCCCCCCCCCCACGTCTGCTGGCCCTTTCCCCACTTGGACCCAGAGCCCAGTCGACGTAAGTTCTGTCCCCCCCCCCCCCCCCCACTTCCGACCAGGTGCTGAAGACCTGCGCGCCAGCCCCCATGGTGATCGAGACGCTTTTCAACTCCTACCCTCAGCTCCGTGTGTCTGAGTCCTGGCGGGAAGTGATTCCGGAGGAAGTATTTCAGGTAAGGGAGCGCCCTTCCTTCCCCCTCAGCACAGCATCGCTGGGTTTCTGCTCACCCGCCCGCGCGTGCGTGTGTGTGTGTGTGTGTGTGTTTCCTCACACTATACCCAGGGAAGTGCAAAGCATCAAAAAAGGACAGAGAAGGCAAAGTGGAGGTGTATCTAGGTACCCAACAAAGTCCACGGTCACTGTCGATTAAGAAACTGTAGGACGTTCCCCCCCCCAGCCCCCAGAAGCCTCCAGAAGCTCTCCCCTCACGTCTCATTGACTTGAGTTCTGTGCACATCGCCCAACAGCGAGTGCACCGTGCAGTGGGGGGAGCAGAGCAGGATTTGAGGAGAATACCTGTGTTATCTGTGGTGTCACCCAAAACGGACTTCCTTCAGACCCCCTAGAACGGCACCTCAGGAAAATCCACGCGCCCCCTTGGTGGAGGGCGATGCTGGCTGTCAGGTGCAGCGCTCGGGTTGATCTCCCGCCTGCCTTCTTTCCAGATGCACCAGGCCTTCTACCGGTCTTTGTTTGCTTTGGCCCACACCCCCCGCTGTCTGCAGCACCTGTGCCGTTGTGCCATTCGGAAGTTACTTGGCAAGAAGTGTTTCCACCTCGCACCCCTGCTACCCCTCCCAAAGTCCCTGCAGAATTACCTCCTTTTGGAGCCGGAAGGTGTTTTGTACTGAAAACCAGAGCGCTGGGACTGAGGCTCTGATTCTCACTGCTGCCTTCTGTAGAGGCGGTGCGCTCAGGGGGGAGGAGGGGCAGACCCGGACGGCACCTGCCACGTCCCCTGGCGGACGCACGGACCTCACAGATTCCCGGTCACTTTGGAACAGAACTGGCAATAAAAGGCCTTTCTGCCTCTCAGGGTTGCTCGTGAGGGTCAAGGTTGTGAGTTCCACAGTACTGGCATCAGAGAGTACTTTTCAACAGAAGTTGAACGAAAAGATACCCATGTTTTCCCAAGGCTTGTGTCCTGCCTGTGGTGGGTTAACAGCCTCCATGCTTCCCCCTCAGCCATCAGACCATCAGCCTCACAGGCACTGTCCCACCCCTCCTGGAACCTGGCCGCCTGGAAGGGCTCTGTGCCCAACACGTGAGAGGGGTATGTACTGAGAGAGAACACCTGTTTCCGTAACAAGAGCGCCTTTCTGGAGCCCCCTGGTGCTTCCCAGCACATCACAGTCCCGAAGCCCCTAAGGGACATTGGAGGGGCGGCGAGCCCAGCGTTCTGGTCCCATGTGAGTCTTCTGACACTCTCGCCAAACCCCAAATGATTCAGCGTGGCAACCTGCAGGAAGCCAGATGCCAGGAACGGACACGGGTTGGTAGGGGTCGCCATCAACCCAGCCTGGGCATCACATACACAGAGAGCTGCTCAAGGTGTCAGGACTGCATAGGCCATACCTTATTTTCTGTATTCTGGTGCTTTTGGTATCTGGGACCTGGCTGACCCTGGAGGGACTGCCCCTTCCAGGGCTGGTCGATTCCTGAGGACAGCAAACCGTTCACCCCCAAGCACGCTTTCAAATGCAACCCCACCAATCCAGAGCTCTCACCCCCACCCGCCTCCTTTACTGGGCTGTCACACTCTGGGCTACGGTCCACCTGTCCTAACGGTCCCAGGGCCAGGTGCCAGACAGGTAGGGACAGCCCTTATACCCCAGAGCCTGCTGAAATGACTCCCACTAGCCGATCCTAAGCCCGTCTGTCCCGCCTGGCCCTGTTCCTTCCATGGAAACCACAAGAGAGGCTTTTGTCCACATCCCTTCCCCCAACCTCCTGACCAACCCTGGTGCTTCCCCACGTGCCCGCCCCATGGCATGCCGTGTCCCTTCTCTTGGGAATGGTGAGTAATAAACGATCTTTTCGATGGTAGTTGTCCTCTAATCTGTTTGCCTCCACAAGCCCTCAAAGTTTTTGTCGATACACCAGATTGCGAAACAAGAACTCTTCACCACCATCCTCTGGGGTTAAGCAGGGGCTCCATCTTTTCCGGTTTGAGCCAGTGCGCGGGTGTGCTGAGACGGGCCTGGGGGGCGGGGCATGCCTCCCACGGCTGCCGATCTGGAAGGGAGCGCACAGCCTAGGCAGCACCTGCAGCATAGATGGACCGCTGTGTGCGCCATGATGAGGCCTACTGTGGAGCTGTGAAGGGTACCAGCCAGCCCCCCCCCCCCCCCCCGCACCGTGAGGGCAGACATCCTGAAGCAGGTAGCCGGGCTGAGCCTCGATTTCAACACAGTGGGCCAAGGGGGTGATAGGACGGCGTCCCCCAGCACTTTCATCTGACCCACCCTCACACCCCCACCCCAAGAGGACGGCTGTCCCCAAGCCCCTCCTCCATAAACATTCTGCGGTCCCCACTGTTTCAAAGGCAGGGTGCAGGAATGTGCAGGGTGTGGTGGAGGAACAGAGACCCGGCCTCCTGGAGGGGAGGGTCCTTGTGCTTTGGCAGCTGGACGAAGGAAGGACTGGATGGCATGGGGGCACATTGGGAGGGTCTTGGCTTCCAGACCAGGGCTTCTGAATTTCCCTGGAGAAGCCGTGAGGCTCCACGGAGCAGGTGCGCAGATGTGGTCACCACGGGACTCTCGGGAGACCGCTTTGTCCTGGAAAGGCAGACAGCATGCTGCGGGACAGGCAGGAGCCCACAGTGACACCCCAGGGAAAGGGTTGCGCCCCCAAGCAAGAGCAGCTACTTAACTGAAGTCAAATGTGATGTCTCAACTGGACAGTGAAAGTGTCCACGCACCTCCTGTCAGGTCAGGATTCGGCCAGAGAACTGTCGCAAGGTAGGTTTCACCAACTGGAAAAGGATCTTGTTGAATTGCAGATTCTGACTCTGGAGGTCTGGGCTAGGGCCTGGATCATGTACGTCTGTGAACGTGAGGGTTCTTCACGAGTGTGGATAACAGCCCTGCTCTCGGGGGCGGGGGTGGCCCCACTGAGTGCAGAGACCGCAAAACCCCAGGTCCAGAGCCCGCCCAGGGAAGGAGCTCAGTAAATGGTCCCTTCTGTTACTATGACTGCATCATTATTAGATGAAAACAGGCTGATCGAGGGATAAGAAGTGGAAAAGCCAAGCCATTTATAAGAATAAGAAGGGCAAGAATACAGGGTAAGAAGTGCAGCCACTGAGGAGCCCTGTCCTCACTGGATTTTGCAAATGAGAATCTGAGCAAACATACTGTCCTTATAGGATGTAATCCTGAGCCACCCCCCCTCCATCCCGGCCACCTGAGAAAACAGTTCGGCCGTATTTCTGAAATGCATTACAATGTAAATGTTTTAGAGTCCTGGAACAAAGTAGAACTCCCTTAAAACATACTGACTTTAGGGGCACCTGGGTGGCACAGTCGGTTACGCGTTCCGACTTCAGCCAGGTCACGATCTCGCGGTCCGTGAGTTCGAGCCCCGCGTCAGGCTCTGGGCTGATGGCTCAGAGCCTGGAGCCTGTTTCCGATTCTGTGTCTCCCTCTCTCTCTGCCCCTTCCCCGTTCATGCTCTCTCTCTGTCCCAAAAATAAATAAACGTTGAAAAAAAAAAACATACTGACTTTGTACTTCTAAAACTCTGCTAAAGGATGATCAACTGATAGGTTGCCAGGGGCACCGGGAGGGACTCAGTCAGTTGAGGGTCCGAGTCTTGATTTGGGCTCATGTCGTGATCTCATGAACTGTGAGATCGAGCCCTACATCGGGCTCTGCGCTGACAGCTCGGAGCCTGCTTGCGATTCTTCCTCCCTCTCTCTCTCACCCTCCCCCGCACACGCTGTCTTTCTCTCTCTCAAAAATAAATAAGATTTTTAAAAAATACATAAACAAAATAAAATCTAGGCGTGCCCAAGAATAGCTAATCCCTAAAGTTCCTCGGGTTGAGTCATTCACGTGCCCATTTAGCCGTTTGCTCTTTGCTTTAACCAACTCTGACCGAGCCTGCCGGCCGCCAAGCCCAGCGCTTGGGGTTGAGGGCCTGTCACCAACCAGACAGGCTCACGGGCTCCTCCTCCTTGGGCAGCTCACAGCCAAGCAAAGAAGGCCCATTTGTCAGCAAGGCCCCTGGGGAGACCTGAGCACATGGTGGCGTGGGCTGCGGAGAGGAAGCACTTTCGATGTGGCTTCGGCGCCGCATCGAACGGGGAACGCCTGTTTATTCCTGGGGCAGGTAGAAGTTCAGGCACCTCTCCATCCATCACTGTCCTCACTGTGTCCCGTGCACAATCGTGAGGCTTCCGGGACAAGCTCCCGCAGCCCACTGCACCAGCCAGTAGCATCTGCACGTCGCGTACCTCCAGACTAGCACTCTTGGTTACCCTGGACCCCGGTGCGGCAGGAACAGCGACGATGCCGGGCGTCCTTCACTCTGCCTCCAGCTCATCGGGAAAGCGACATCACAGCTTCCCGAGAATGAGTAGGAAACAAACTGGCGCTAGAAATGTGCTCGGGGGCCATCCAGATGTGCCAGTGGCCATCCAGATGGGCTAAGTACCGTTCCTGAGTTACGGTCATGACTGGAGGGGACAAAAATGCCTGGTGTGGTTGTTTGGGGCTGTAGCTTACTCATCAAATGGCGTGGAATTCATTCATAGCTTCTCAGAATGTAATTACTGCTAGCACTTGCTTTGTTTGGCAAAAGAAATAAACTACCTGTCCAAAAAAAAGCGTGTTGTTTTGATGACTGTGTCTAGCTATGTTCTACGCGACATGTGTTCAGAAGTTCTCAAATCAAGGAGACTTGCATAATTCCACAGAGGCAAGAAAGAGAGAGGGGGAGGGGGAGCTAGGCGAAATAAATATCAAAAAAAGACATTTCCCTTCCTTTTTTTAAAGTTTTTATTTTTAAGTAATCTCTACCTCCAATGTGGGGCTCGAACTCACAACCCTGAGATCAAGAAGAGTCACAGGTTCCACCGACTGAGCCAGCCCAGCACCCCAAGACATACTACTTCAAAGCGAGAATTATCCTGGCTGACTTCCCTTCCAGTGAACAAAATGTACCCTGGCATTTTTTTTATTAAAGGATCTAAAAATGTTTTCCATTCTTAGGCGGTTCATATTGGACATCATTACTTTTCTCTGAGTATATTACATAAACTCAATTCCCTAAGACCTAAATTGTTTTTTTTAACTTCGTATTTCATTTTTAATGATGGATTCACATGGTTCCAGAAGCCGAAGGTAACAAAAGAGTAAATGCCGCTTCCACTAAAAAAAGATAACAAGAATCGTTTCCTTCCGCTTTTACTGAGTATCTCTGACGATACTACTTGCCATCTGACCACTGAGGATTTAAATGCAGAAGTGAGTGGTCCTGAGGAGGTCCGCCTCCCTGCGTCCTGGCTGTGCCCTGCACAGGGCAAAACGCCCCCGGCACAGCGGGGTGGCCAGACGCAATCCCCAGGGCACAGGCAGGCAGTCCCCGGACGTGGCAGCCTGTGCCTGTTAGGTTTAAAATTCTGAACACGGCATTGGGCCTCTCTGTAGTGTATTTGCGTCTTTTTAATTTTAAAAAGATACATGATAATCATCAATTCAGCGGGTTTTGAAGAAAATCAAAACCACTGACTCTTTAGGAAGCATTTGCTAATCCCAGGAACTATATATATAATTGTCACATTTCCAATCTCTGAAATAACCCTTTAGACACACGCTGATGGGGCAGGCTGTTGAACTTTTGCAAAGAACACTTAACCCTCTACAAAAACGGTATAAAATACAGGCTTGGAGAATGAGCTGGTCTGCTCCAGTGACCGGTCCTGATGCGGGGCAACCGAGAGGAAGCTTAATCACTACAATTGCAGATATTATTAGCTTGCCAAGTGCTTTTCATCTCTTAAGGGCTGCCCAAGGACCAAGTGATAAAGCAGGAATATCGCAACCTTTAATTCCATTATTTCAAGGATAAATTATTCCTTCCTCAAAATTGCCGTGCGCACTTGGGATATTCAGAAACCCCAAAGTTTCACCTGTGATCAATACTGCGTCTTGTTTGTGGACTCAAGTATACTCTTCAAACCCCAGGACTTTGTCGCCAAACGTCAACATCGTCCTATTTGAAAACAAAAATTAATTTCATGAAATTGCCAAAATAAGCCTGAGGTTATTAAATTTCTGGAGCCCAGCAGAGGATTGCGGCGTTGAAACTCATTTTCATAGAGTCCTGCAGGTGGCGCCATAAGCAAACGGTGTTACCCTCATCCACCGACCTGCTCTCCCCAGAACTAGAAGAAAACAAGGTTTTAGCTCTCATGATAAAGGGGAGCAGAATATAGGAAACCTATAGGACTGTGACATATCATATAGGATTGTGCCGCTATAGTAAAAAATTCAGTAATTAAAATATTGATTATGGAATGGCCTGCTCCCGTTTGTATTAAATATGCACATTTTATAGGCAATGTGTTTATAAATAAATATAATTTTAAGATGACGCTTTTATGATGCCATAATGACAGCCCGATCCTCATTTGTGTGTTAAACGTGTTCTTTAACAAAATTGTACATTCACCGAGGCAATGTAACTAGCCCAGTTCCCAGCCTCCATCTAATCTAACAGAATGGTATTTCTGCCGTCCTAACACTCTGCTTAATCACGCCAATAAAAAGAGTAGATTTCTCTGTAATGCAATTTGTAAGCAATAAACATGATTGAGAATGCGGTATTTGCTGTCGACTATGTTTAATGCAGGGTTTTAATTTGGTGTGTAATTATTCATTTAGTGGGTACTTTTTCCATTCACATTTCTCTGTCCTGCTCTAAAGAAAGTTGGTAAGTTTGCAGAACGTTGGGCAGACAGGGTCTCCCTGTACTGTGTGCAAACCAGAGTTCGATGCAGATGTTATGGAAAAGGAATATTTTTTTTAATCTGCTAAAGACAGGAGGTCACATTAACTCGTAATACAGACACATAAAAATGTGATTATGGGTTCTAAACAGAACGCAGTAGGCTCCTAGTTAACACAATGAGATTTCTAGGAAGTGATGTGTAAATTCTTCAAAAATGACACATTTCTCACGTTTCATTCCAATTAAATTACTGAGGCAGCTAACAGCGATGAGCACAAAGTACGGGGGTAAAATGAGGGTTTCTTCTGGTAACTGTGTCACTGTGAAAGTATATTTTTATGAGAAGCAGTTAATATTAAGCTATTATTTTTCAACTGTCCTGGAAGGGATGTGTGGAGCCTTTGTCGTAGGTAGAGCTGTCCCCAGAAGAGTCCTGCTCCTTTGTTTCTTGAGTTTGCTGATAGGAAGCGAGAATGGCTGGGTACCGCCCCCGCCCTCGTCCCTAGAGGGGTCCCGGGTGTCAGTCTCCAGGGTCGGGCCCAACCGCTCCCCAGAGGCCTGCAGCCTCAAGAGTCAACGATGCCCTGCGCTGCACTCTCTACCCTGGGCTGGTGCCCACCCGCGACCCCCTAGCGCTTGGGGCTCGTTCCCCCGCACCCCCCCACCCCCCCGCCCCTGGGGCGCCCCGTTCCTGCCCTCGATCCCGAGTGCCCCGCGGGCCGCGCTGGGGGTCGCCGCCCAGCCTTGGGGGCTCTCGAGGGCGGGGCGGGGGTGGGGGTGGGGGCGCGGGGGTCCAGCCACCCTCCCCCAACCCCGTTCTGGGGCAGTGGGGTTCGGGACTGCTCCCCCGCGAGGGAGGACAGAGGGGGCGCGGGGCCGCCCCGGGGGAAGGGGGGGCGGGAGGGGCCGTCGGAAGACAAAAGGGATGTGCAGCTTTAAATTCAAAAAGATGTTTTTGAAAGCCTCGTCCTGGGGTTTGAAAGGCGCACCGAGGACAGCGGCGGAGCGATCCCAATCAGAAATGCGATTTGAAGCCCTAATGAACTTGATTGCGTGAACATTTATAATCCCCCATGGCCCTAAATGAAATCAGATATAATCAGGAGATACAGGGAAGGGAGTGTTTACAGCCGACGCCGGGCGGCTGCGGGACGGGGAGATGACGGCCCCGGTATTGATGTCGAAAATGATGGATAACGCGGGAACGGCAAATATACTATTTGTCTAATGGCTCGGCAATTAAATTCCCCTGTAAATGACCCATGCCTCATTTCATCCTAATCTATGGAATTTTGATTGAATTCGTCAGCTCTAATTGAAAAATACTGCACTTTAATGTCTGCATTGCAGTTTCAGGACGAGAGTGGTTTTAATGAGACGGTGCCCCCCTGACCCGGGAATATTTGAGACTTTTATTCGGAATTTAAAGCCAGAAGATTGCTCAACTGAGCGCTGCCGTTTCCTCTCCTGGACCCACGTCCATCCATCTCCAGGCACGATTGAATAAACGCACTTGGGGAAAGATGCGCCCCCGACCCTCGCGCCCGCGTGGCGTCCCGGGGGCGGCCCCTCCCTCGGATGAGAGCGGGCGGGGTCCGGGGCTCAGGGGACGGCCTGCGCCCTCCCCGGGGCGGGGGTTGGGGGTGTGGGGGTGCCCGGGGGCTCCGTCCCCGCTGCTGCTCTGGTCCTCGGGCCCAATCGCGGGGCCGCCTTCCCGGGCCAAACCCAGGCGTCCCCCCCCGGAGGAGGAGGCCCAGCTGCCTGCGACCTGGGCACCCCAAGAGGGGGCCGGCCCCCGACGCGCTTTATATGCAAATGGCGAGGCGAAGCCATCCCTGAGAAATTAGCTACTTGCTGAAGCATATTTACTAGATTGAAATGAGTTAAAGAGAAACATTTTAAGTCGTTTAAGCGAGATAATTGGGCCACATTAAAACTGGAGATGTTTGCTCCTTTCCCCAAAAAAAAAAAAAAAGCTGGGGGGGGCGGTAAAAGCGCCCCTCACACACACACACACCCGAAACCAAAACGCGAAGCCCCTGCTGCTCAGAGACCGGAAGTGAGGGAGTGCTGGGGATCCGCGGCTGCGGGGACCTTGGTGGGGCGCCCCCTTGGGCGGGAGTCCCCGCAGCCCCGCTCCCCGGCTCGGAAGGACCGATCCCGGCCGCGGCCCGCAGGGGGCGCCCTCGAGCCAGGGTCCCGCCGCCACCGCAGAGCCCAGGAGCCGAACGGGGCGGCCAGCCCTCGGTCCTGGCCGCGCCCCCGCGTCCGGCGCCCCAGCTTCGTCCATCCCGGTGCCCCCAGCCGCGTTCAAACCTCCGACGGCGGGATCGCGACGGGAGCCCTAGGGACAGGGCGTCTGGGGGAAAACTGGAGGCCAAAGTGCACGGGCTGCCCGTCCCCTCCCCCAGAGAGTTTGGTTAGCACGTTGACAGAGTCTACCGAGCTTTCATTGAAAATAAAATAATCTGAAATGACTCAGAAGTCGTTTCCCTGGGAAGACAGTGCTTTGCGCCCTTCTGCGCAGCCTGGCGAGGAGAGCCCACTGCAGAGGCGGCTCCCAGGGCCAGGGACCGCCTCGAGCCTCGGTCTCCAGTCGTGCCGCGGGCGCGAGGGTGAGCCGACCCTGGGGCGGCGCTTTGGGAACGCCACCCCACCCCCACCCCCAGGCGTCGCGTGCGTTACACACTACGGTGCATCCAGTTCCACTCGTGGCCTGCGGTTTGTTTTTAAATGCTCAAGAGTCTTGTGATCTGAGGCCGCCCGCAAATTGGTATTCTCCCTCCGAGCGCACAGGCTTGCGTCCCAGGCTGCCCCGGTATCCATCCGGCACTCTGCAACGCCCAGGGCTGGCGGTCGGCGCTGAATCAGTTACCCTACTGAGCAACCGCTCTGGGCCAGGCCCCCTGCCAGGGAGTGCTACGTGATCTGAAGCGGTTCCTGCGACCACCCGTGACTTAGGCGCTGTATTAATTACCCCCATTTTAGAAACGCAATCAGGAGGCTGGTGGAAGAGATCCCGGAGTTCCCGCCCATTACGCAGATGGAACCGCAGAGGCCGGCGCCCAGGATGGTCAAACCCAGATATCAGAGGGTTTCTTATCCATCCACTTCCAGGATGGGGCTGCTCGGGATGAGTCAGAGTCAGGAAAACACGGGATTTAAAGAGAGCCGAGGTGGGGTTTCTATTACCACATCCAAAATCGGATCGTATTTCACTTTGTGCAATCATGGAGGTCTGGTTCCCTCCCACCCTCGTTTATGACAACGGCTTCTCTTGTGTCCTAGACGTTTATAATGAAAAGAAATTGGGAATCTGTTTCTTATGCAATTGTAGGCATGAAAAAAAAATAGACGTCTTATCCCCGAGAAAGGGAGCTGGGATCTGCTGAGTCTGCTCCCCAGGAACCTCGCAGCCCAGGCTCTAAAGCAGATGCCATTACTTCCATGGCCTATAGGGGGCGGTGCGGGTCCCTGAGCGCTCTGCATACCGGCGTCACTTTTCAGGCTGTTAATCCTTTTGAAATTGTGAAGCCTTAAATAAAAATGTTTCCTGTCATTCCCTCATTAATTTATTAAAATATATAATTCATATTTGAGTTCTGTTTACAGATAGGAAATAACTTGGTTACATTATAAATTTAAAATATGCAATGTAAAATTTGTGTTGCAAAATACAATAAACTATTCAGTTTATTACATTTTAAAGTATAAATTTCCAAATAACATTCAACAGTACTGAATGAACTGAATTTGAATGCTTTTGGGGTTAGAATGAAGTTGAATGTTTAAGTCTCTCTTTTTTTTTTTTTTGATGTTTATTTTCTTTTTGAGAGAGACAGAGCATGAGTGGGGGAGGGGCAGAGAGGAATTTTTTTAAGTCTCTCATTTCTTAAGTTTCTTGGGGTTTTCTTGGGTGTCTGGTGTTGCTGTTATGTGTTTGTTGCAATTTAAGTGGGTCTGAGAGAAACTTAACAAGGGGAAATGATAATAACCAAAAGATTAGCTAGGTCTAGCAGCATGATAACGACCAGATTCTAAAATACTCCTCTTCTCAAAGAAATAAATGAATAAAAGGAGGGGACATGATGCCCAAGGAGGGGAGGGGAAAGTGCCTGAACTCAGTGAATGCATCAAATTGGTCACATGATGTCAATCACCCTCATTCTCTGAGCCATCATGATCAATTTCTGCTCCTTCTGAAGCTTCGCGTTCGTTATTGTCCCAGACTTCAGAGAACAGAAGGTTTGTCTGGGTGGAGATGAGCAGGATTGCTTCTGGCTTTGGCTCATTTCCCAGCTGAGCCTAGTTTCCCCACACATGCGCTGGAGGCAGAGGCCTGGTTTGAACAGGCAACCGACACCCACGGGGGGCGGGGGGATCAGAAGCAGCCCCCAAGCGGCTCTCCTGGTGTCCATGGCAATGTCCCTCCAGGCAGCAGTCACCTCAGTGTGGTCACCCACATGAGTAACTTCCCCTCGAAGGGTGTTTCAAAGTCACTGTGCAGAATAAACACTAGATAGTAAGGTATGAACAACACCCTTTCTTTAACTCTGTTCGCCAGAAAGAAGGGAGGAAAGAGGGAAAAAGGGAGGGAAGGAAGGAAGAAGGAAGGGAGGGAGGAAGGAAGGGAGGGAGGGAGGAAGGAAAGAATGATGGGAGAAAGAATGGGAGGGAGGAAGGAAGGAGGGGAGGGAGAGAAGGGAGGGACTGTCAACACGCGCGCACACACATACACACACACACAAGGTGCACATGAGAGCCCCTCTCTCCTCATTCCCTTTTTCTGCTGTGTGACCTACAGGCTGGCCCCTAGAAGAAAATACTCTGGGATGTCACAGCTTCCTCTCTACCCTTGCTCTGGGCTCCTTCTCTCCCTTAAGTTTGGGGACTTCAGGCTACACCCACAAGGGAGACCACTGTTGGCAATATCAGGCAAATTCAGTTCCCTGTATTTTTTCAGACGACAGGTGCAGGAAATTCCAAGATTCTTCCGTTCCAAAGGCCTGGCAGGTCAGCATTTCCCACGAGGGGCTGTATACTGAGGGCAGCAGGGGCAATAAAGAGACCTAAAAGCAAGGATGCGCTCCTTCCAGTACCCCTGCAAGCCTTTTCTCGGGCAGTAGCAGGGAATGATAACAATAGTGAAGGTGTATGATTTGACTAGGGAATGGCTTTGGATTGTCCCAGCCCAGCAAACACGGGGGCCTGCTTTCGCGTCACTTCTCAGGCCTCACTTGAAGGCACTTGGCTCACTCCCTTGTGGCCCATGGCCTACACCTGACCTCAGGTCGCTGAGCAAAGGGGTTAGGTGAAGGGTTCAAGGAGAGCGGGAAGGGGAGTTGAGTCCCGTGGCCGGCCTCTGCTGACTGCAGTGCTCAGTGTCTTTTTAGCCCCTCAAACAAGAGTCAAGAGTCAGAGATCTACACTGAGATCTTTCTCCAGTGCGGGGTGCGCCCATCCCAGTGGCTTTGGAGCACGCAATTTCTTTTCCCTGCCTCTGAAAGTTGGGCGCTCTGTAGTAAGCAGTGTCCCTGTCTGCCTTTCTAGAAGGGACTGGCATCAATTGATATCTTCCCTGAATTGTGGGTTACTGGAAGGGCTCTCCCCCGCCTGCATCAGCACACAGCCCTTCTGCCCTCTCTTTGGGAAAGCCTGACATTTAACGTGGCCCTCCATGAGCTGCTGTCCCTACCAGTCAAAACCCGTCCTTTGGGGACAGCTCAAGGGAGCCAGGTTGGTCAGTTACACACATACCTACCTGGAGTTTCTCTTAGCTTATGGCTAAGTGAAATTCTACAATGGCCTTTTCCGGGAAATCACAGGGGTGAGGGAGGCCACCCTAAGGCTCCCTCCCCAGTTAGCCAACCCCTCTTCCCCCAGCGTTTCCTCCCAATGCCTGTCCCCTGCCCTGTGACATCCTCTGCAGGCGATGTTTTCTCATCGGAAGGAGCAGTGACCAAAGCAAGTGCGGGCTCTGCTTTACAAGTATTTCTGGAAGGAGGAGCAACGGAGTTCTGCCTAAAAGCGACGGCTGCTTTCCACCCGGACCCGCAGAAGTTCAAGCTGGAGCGGCGCCCCCGATGTGGGTAGCTGTTGCTCCAAACGCTCTCTCGCTCCCTCCCGTGTGGTTTCCAAAGGGTTAAATGGATGAAGTAGAGGTGAACCGCTTCCTTTTTAAAAGACGACTCGCCTGCTGGGGTCTGGGCTGTCGAGGGGTGGCGGCAGGGGCCGTGGTTTGCGAGGACTCCGGGGGTCTCGAGACCCCCAGCCACCCGGGGAGACGCGCCCGGACACCGGGTCTCCTCTCGAGCGGTGGAAGCGCGTAGGGCGCACGGCTGAGCCCGGGCCATGGTCGCTAGCCCGACGCTTCCCGCTTCAGCATCCATTAGACGCCGGCCGCGGCCAGCGGGCAGGACGGGACCCGGGGACGGTAGCGGATCCCCGCGTCCCAGGAGGCCTGCTCCTCAGGCGGTCCCCGAGGCCCCAGTGCTGGCTGCGCCCCTCCTCACCCCTCCGTGCCCTCTGCCCGCCTCCCAGGCCGCCGTTTTCGCGGCCCCGGGATTAGCATATCTGTGAAGTCCCGCAAACAATGCCCGCTGTGCGGGGAGATGAAAGTCGGGCGCAGGGTGGCGGGGGCGCCGTTTGAAGTCCCCGAAAGGTGGGGCCGCGGGAATCCGAGGGCGCAGATGGGAGGAGACAGAGCCAGGTGAGAAAGGCCACGCGGCCTGCGCCTCCCTCCCCAGCGCCCCGGGGCCGGGGGTTCGCGGACCGCACGGCCTCCCAGACCCTGCTCGGCCCGGGCCCTCGCTGCCCCTCGCCGCCCGCGCCCCAGCCTCCGTCTCCCAAATGCAGCCCTCCGGCCCGGCTCGCGCCCTCTTCCCAGCCTGGGAAACCGGGGCTGACCGGCTCAGTCCCCGCAGAGGATCCCCCTGCCACCGCTCCCCGCCCCCCACCCCCGCCCGGGCTGGGTGCTGCCTGGGCGATTAGCGTTGAGCGCGGGCGCAGGGCTTCTCGGTCCATCCAGTACCCCCAGTGGATCACGCACTCGCCGCTCCAACCTGTAGGGCTTTTCAGAAAAGGAAGTAGGACCCCTGCCTGCGCCCTCGGACGCCTAGGCCCAGGCTCTGCAGCCCGAGCCCGAGGTAGGGTGACGGGTCAGCGCGTCCACGCCCGCAGTCCCCAGCCTCCCGGGTGGTGCAAGAACGCCTCATCCCGGCCCCCAGATCGCACGAGGGCACGGGTCACGGGCCACCAGGCCGTGGTCCCGCCGGTTCCTCCGCACTGGGGTGGGGAGGGCGGCGCAGGTGTTAGGGGTCACGTTTCCCGCCCTTCAGGCCTGAGGGGAACATTTTCCAACCTCCTCCCCCCCCCAGGAAAATGCAAAACAAAACAAAACAAAAGTCTCCTCCCCTTCACGTTTCTGGTGTTTGCGGTTTTGTTGCTGCTACTTTGAGGGTGGGGGACAAAAAGCGAAACTTTCTACATAAGAATGTCGCGGCACACAGCCCCGAAAAGTGTTTCTTCTTCAGGGCGCTTTAGAAAAACCCCCTGTCCTGCTTTCTGCATGGTCAAGGAGCAGAATAATGAAACCAAAGACTTTCATTTTATAAACCACTTGATCTTTGCTTGGGAAACTCTATTAATTGAATGGGTTTGCCTTTTTTGCCAGGTCCCCTTTATCATTATTTATGGGCTTTAAATTGTTTAAAGTTCCCTTGACGTTCAATTTACAAGTTTGGGGACTTTTTTTGTTCTGCCTTTTGTCCTGGAGAAAGACATCGTGTTGGAAGTGCTTTGAAAAGCCAAACAGGAGAGGTTGGCAATGAAAGGGAAGCGGGCGAGATCCCTTTTAATTCCGTCCTGTTAGTGAATGGCTCTTTTACATAATTGCAGGGGCTATTTCAAAGCCAGCCAAGGGCTGACTTCACTTAGAACCACATGGAGTCTATTTTGGGCTTTCAGATTAAAAAAAAAAAAAAGCTGAATAAAATAGTTAGAAAAGATGAGACTTCAATGCTTTCTGCTACTTGCAAATTGGTGTGTCTGATGGGGAATTTTTTACACAAGCACCCCTTTGTAAGTGCGTCTTGGGCTTGGGAGGGACTGTTGTGAGTTTGCTGAGTGTGAATCTCAATTGCTCTTCCGCAAATAAAAGCCATCCCAAGCTATTTCCCAACTATTGCCAGGAGCGAGAGCTAGTGCAATGACCGAATGATCAGGCCACTCAAAGTCTCTATAAATAAAAACAACACGGTTGCCAGAGAAACCAGCCGGCCTCCTGGGACTGGGTGGCGGGCGGGCGCGCCGGGCCCGGCTAGGTCTGCGGGTTTCTCCGCACCCACGAAGAACCTGGGGCGCCCACGCTGCCCCCTCTCCCGCACCGCCCGCGACCTCGACCCTGGCGGCTGCCTGGAAACACGCCGTTCGCCGCGCCGCCTCCTCCGGGCTGGACTCGCCAGGCCGACGCAAGTTTGCCGCGTGAATATTCATCTACTTGTACACTTAGCATCTTGTACTCAGCCGTCATACACCTGCGTGCAAGCGTTGCCTGGGACAGCCCCGAAGCGCGGAGACAACTTAATTACCACCACTTTTACTGACGTCTGGGGTTTTAAGTGGCTTAATACGATCTTGGCACTGGCCGAGGAAAGTGCCCGAGGGGTGGGCCAACTTCTTCGCCGGAGCTTTCCTGGGTAGGGGTGTGGGGGGGGGGGGGGAGTTCGCGGAAGTTAACTAGAGTTGGAGGACCCAGGTGTCCCTTCGGTGGCGTCCTTCCTTCTTCCTAATCCCAGGGAGTTGTTGGTGGAGGACCTCTTAAGGCAAAGTTGCAAAGGTCTGTGCCGGCCGGTTTTCCTGAGGCAGTTCCGAGGTAAGCAGGTAGGAATCCGAAGGATGGGCAAACCACGTACCTGTCGCTCGCTACCCATAAATCTCTCCGAGGAGACGGGGGGGGGGGGGGGGGGGGAAACTCTAAAGGCTTTTATTAGCCGCAGTCTCCCACGCTCCGCACGCTTTGCAAGGTAGCTGAGGTGCCCCGAGTGAATCTTGTTAACCACGGCGAAACACGAGGATCCTTTTATGACGCGAGCAGTCGTTTTCTAAGTAGTTAAGCATTAGATGAGAAAATATTACTGCGCTGCATTCGAGAAAAAGCACACTAGTAAATAAAATTCATATTGATGAGAATTCTCTGAACTCACTAATAAAAGAAGATTAGTATTATAACCCCCGCAGTCAATACTTTCCGGAGCAATTTATGGATGCAAATAATATGCCATCAAATTATTTCAAGTGTAGCTATAATTCAACGGACCTAAATCTTCCTGCTGAACTTTAAATGTAGAATTATCACCAAAATAATCAAAGGAATCCCGGTTTCTCGGAGGGTAATCAGGCGGCGGAAGTCCCTAGAACAATATTTTTTCGGCGAAAGAGCAAAGTGGATGGCAAATCGGCCTGGGTGAGATGAGTAGGTTACACCCGCGCGCCGGTGTCAAGCGGGGAAGAGACCCGACTGCAGCGACGTAAATCAAGCAAGGGAGTCGAACATTTTTTCTTAGTATTCAAACAACACGGTAACCACACCAGAGCCTGTGTGCCTGCAACTATCTCATAATGAGAGGGAGTATTTATTATGCTCGTAAAGAAATCAGCCTTTTGCCCTGGGCTTCGATTTGGTGTTTTGTTTTTGTTTTTTTCCTTTTCTTCTGTTTCTTCTTTTGTAGGAGTGGAGAAAGAGGGATAGAGCCCAGAGATCCCACAGACACTTCCTTCCCCGTGGATTCCAACGATCCCCCTGCACACCGCCTAAGCCACCTCGGGGTCTGGGCGTGAAGCGAGTGGAGGCAATACAGCCAGCAGCGTCCTAATGAATTCCTTTCAAACCGCCTGCCGCCGGAGCCATCTATTACAGCGGCCTGGAGTGGGGAAACGCGCTCGCGCTCGAGACGTCTTTGTCCGGGTGGCGGTGGGGCGGGCGGTGGGGGGGTGGGGAGGGGATGGGGAGGAGGCGAGCAGGGGGAGGGCGGCTGGCGGCGGGGCCGGCGAGTTTTCCCAGCACTCAGGGGCGCCGGGGATGCACCCTCCTCTCTTTCTTTCCTCCAGGGCCCTTTGGGTGGGCAGTGGGTTTCTGGCGGAAGAGGTGGTCTGGAATTAAGACATCCCCCTGGGGGCCTTGGGGTTACAGCGGGGGAAAGAAGAGCTTCAAAGAATAGGGTCGATAAATTCATAAAGATCGATTTATCTTTATCTCCCAATTAAATGTGCTTGTAAGTGATACATAACACACGTCCAACACGGGCCAACTCCCCAACCACTAGCTCCTCGGCGTGAGCGGATTTTTAATGACTGATCTAACAATGCCCTTCTCGGCTCTCCTCGCAAGCCAGGTGCTCGTCGGCTGTTCCCGGCGAACGTCTAGACCCAGGAAGTTGGAGCCGAGGCCCTGGAGGCGCGTGGAAGCCCCGCGCGCGCTGGCGCGCTTTGCACCGTCTGCCCCGGCCACGAATAGATTCCCCTTTTAAAGAGAACACGAGAATCGGAAGTTTGTCTTTTTGTCACAGATTAGGGGATGAGAACATCCCTAGCTTCCACTCCCTCCCCGCCAGTTAGTCCCCTCGCCCCCAAATTCTGGGGTGTTACCATCGTCGAGACAGGGGAAACATCTTGAGGGAATCGGCTCCGTCCGGCAGTAGGCGGAGGGGACCGGCGCGCCCTCGAGTCCTCGCGCAGGAAAGCGGGTGGCGGCGCCGGGGTGAGCGCTCCCTCCGTTCTCAACGTGCTTAATTAGCGCCTATTTACAAAACGCAGCTTTTATTTGAGCAAACATCATAAAGCTTTCATCAGGATAATCTCACGTTATACAATCTGGAGGCACAGCAACTCCCCCTTCCTCCCCGAGGATGGAGCAGATAAAGGACTCGCTTTATTATCATAATTATCGTGGCTGTTATTTTGGTGCGCGCAGGCAAAGTGTGTAAATAGGTGCGATGATTAAGAATGTCATGAAAAATGAGAAGGGATCGCTCGCAGGAGGGCCCAGCTCGGGATGGGGGAACCAGCAGCCTCCTCGCCCCGCCCGGGAGCGCGGGGGGCGCGCTCAGAGACCCGGCCGGCTCCGCCGGTGGCTAGGGCCTTCCGGCTCCCGACCAGCGCCCTGGGGGCGGATGTGAAGGGGTAGGACCTTGCTCCCAACTCCGGGAACCTCTTCTGGACCACGGGCGCAGCAGCAGCACCCAACGCTAGGGTGAGCCGCGGGCAGGTTTGTTCCAGCGCTAGGAGGAAGAAATAAAACGCCCTCGGCTGAGCCGCGGTAGGTCCTAGCCCCGGAAGCTGCCCTTGGACGCGGCCTCGACGAGGCTGCCGGGCCACGGGGCTCGAGCCTTGGGGCTTTGGAAGCAACAGCCCCTTTCAAGTTTGCGCGGCGCGGGCCCGGCGCGCAGGCTCCGGCTCTCGGGCCCGCGCGCTCCGCCGGCGGCGCCCGCAGCCCGCTCCCGGCCAGCCCTGGTGGAAGGGGCGGAACCCCGTTTTCGCTCCGCCTCCTCCCGGCGCAGCCAATAGGCGGTGGCGTCCGGCCCCACGTGACGTAAGCCCGGCCGGGCAGCAGGCAAAATGTGAATGAGAAAGAGGAGCG
Source organism: Acinonyx jubatus (assembly GCF_027475565.1). Taxonomy (NCBI): domain Eukaryota; kingdom Metazoa; phylum Chordata; class Mammalia; order Carnivora; family Felidae; genus Acinonyx; species Acinonyx jubatus. The sequence continues at coordinate 213,690,379 of NC_069381.1, read as the reverse complement.
CGATTTAAAGGTGCTGGCGGCGCCCGCCGAAGACAAGTGCGCCAGCTTCGCGCGCTCCCCAGCGGCCCGCGGGAGGCGACGGACTGCGGATCGGACAGACGGACGCACTGACGGCTGCGAGCCGGGGCCGAGGGGGGCAGACGACACGCGCGCGGGCTCCGACGGGCAAGAGGCGGGCAGCGGCTCCAGCGAGCCCGCGGGGCCCGGGTGCCCTCTCCACTCCGGAGCTCACGACCTCACCCCGCGCGCTGCCCGCACCCGCTCCCGCCGGGCATGCAACCCGCTCAGGGCTGAGGGTCGGCGGCGCCTGCTTTCAAGGTCCGGCTCGGCCCCTGCGCGGCGCACCCGGCTGTGCTCCCGGCGCCCGGCGGGCTTCCTGGCGGCGGCGCGGCGCGGGGACTTTTCGCCTCTCGCTGGCCTCTTCCGAGCGCGTCTATGAGCGCAGCGTTCCCGCCGTCGCTGATGATGATGCAGCGCCCGCTGGGGAGTAGTACCGCCTTCAGCATAGACTCGCTGATCGGCAGCCCGCCGCAGCCCAGCCCCGGCCATTTCGTCTACACCGGCTACCCCATGTTTATGCCCTACCGGCCGGTGGTGCTACCGCCGCCGCCGCCGCCGCCGCCCGCGCTGCCCCAGGCCGCGCTGCAGCCCGCGCTGCCGCCCGCGCACCCTCACCACCAGATCCCCAGCCTGCCCACCGGCTTCTGCTCCAGCTTGGCGCAGGGCATGGCGCTCACCTCCACGCTCATGGCTACGCTGCCCGGAGGCTTCTCCGCGTCTCCCCAGCACCAGGAGGCGGCGGCCGCCCGCAAGTTCGCGCCGCAGCCGCTGCCGGGTGGCGGCAACTTCGACAAGGCTGAGGCGCTGCAAGCCGACACTGAGGACGGCAAAGCCTTCCTGGCCAAGGAGGGCTCGTTGCTCGCCTTCTCCGCGGCCGAGGCGGTGCAGGCGTCGCTCGGTGAGTCGGCGGCGCGCGCGGCCGGGGCGCGGGGGCGGGAGGGGGGCGGGGGCGAGCCCGCTCCGGGTTCCCGCGGGCGCAGAGGGGGCGAGGCCAAGCCCCCCACACGACCCCCCGCCCCGGCCCGCCTCTCCGGAGCAGCGGGAGGACGCGGCCGAGCGGTGCCGCGAGGCCTCCGGGGGGCATTTAGAGCCGAGCAACAAGCTAGGGCTTAGGGGTAGTAGCATTTAGCCCTCGGGGCCAGCTGCTGCGCCGGGCGGCTGTTCGTCTGTCCGGCGGCGAGTTTGGAGGAGTCTGTCCCCCCTCCCGCGCGCCGTGACCTGGGGTCCTGGATGAGTTTCAACCTTTAGGGGTGGCGGGTTGGGCTGCGCGTCTCAACCGTGCATGTGCTCAGGGGCGCCCAGACCTATTAACCCCCTTCACTGGGCTTGGTGCTTGCCCGGGAGAAGCCGATTCCCGGGAGGCTGTGCGTCTGCGTGTGTGTTGGGGTGTCTTGTGGGAACTTCTCCTAAGGCTACAAAACTTCCTTTCGCCAACATCATCTGCCTCAAAAAAAAAAAAAAAAAAAAAAAAAAGACCCGGTCTGGGATCTCCACCTCCCTGTGGCCCCACTTTGGCTGCGATGAAATCGAGGTTCACTGAATCTTCACTGGGGGGTGGGGGGAGGCAAGATGCATCGTGAATTTCCCCCTTCAGTCCTCACCCAGCCCCCACCCCGGGGACAAAGAGGATGCTGCTCTCTTGGGCCTCACGCCTCCTGTTACTTCTGCCTTAAGCTGCCGGAGGCTGGGAGGGTGCAGACGCGGCCTGGCGGCCCCTTGAGTGATGGTTCTGGGCAAAGGGCCGTCGCCTGTCCTGTCTCCTCTCCTCCTTTGAGCTTTCTCACGCCCCCCCCCCCCTTCTCTACCCCTCAAAGGCCAGGAAATCACAATGTGTTAATGTCATAGAAAGACAATCCGCTAAGGGCGGGGGAGGCCCGAGTGGCGGTGGGAAGGGGAAGAAGGCCAGTGTGCGAAATGTAATAAAACGCCGTTTGGTTTTGCTTTCAGTCGGGGCTGTCAGAGGGCAAGGGAAAGACGAGTCAAAGGTGGAAGACGACCCGAAGGGCAAGGAGGAGAGTTTCTCGCTGGAGAGCGATCTGGACTACAGCTCGGATGACAATCTGACCGGCCAGGCGGCTCACAAGGAGGAAGACCCCGGCCACGGGCTGGAGGAGGCCCCGCCGAGCGGCGGCGCCGCGGGCAGCACCACGTCCACGGGCAAGAACCGGCGGCGGCGGACTGCCTTCACCAGTGAGCAGCTGCTGGAGTTGGAGAAGGAGTTCCACTGCAAAAAGTACCTGTCGCTGACCGAGCGCTCGCAGATCGCCCACGCCCTCAAACTCAGCGAGGTGCAAGTGAAAATCTGGTTCCAGAACCGCCGGGCCAAGTGGAAACGGGTGAAGGCTGGCAACGCCAATTCCAAGACAGGGGAGCCCTCCAGGAACCCCAAGATCGTCGTCCCCATCCCCGTCCACGTCAGCAGGTTCGCGATCAGAAGTCAGCATCAGCAGCTGGAGCAGGCCCGACCCTGAGGGCCCAGGGAAAGCCAGGGCCTGGACCGCCGTTGGAGAAGCTACAGCTCTGGAAGGAAACCACGGTGGCCTCTGCCATGTTTGAAGCAAAACTCAAAGTCGCCCCCCCCCCCACACACACACACCCAACTTTGGACATCCCAAGCACACTGAGAGTATATTCATTCAGAAGGCTGAAGACTGCTTTCGAAGGGGCTACAGCTGTACCTGATGACACAGTAAATATTTATTATACTATCCTACTTTGTACATAGATATCTATATAAACTGGATCTCAGCTGCAGTATTTTGAAAGTTAGGGGACCAAACTGCCCTGTAATATTCTCCACTCACATTCCAGAAGAAAACAGAACCTCTGCTGTAATCCTCCACGGATAGCAGCCACCTTTCCATACTTTCCAAAGGTAAACATAACACTGAAGAAAAAACCCTCGTTTTTGTTTCTGTTTTGGGTTTTTTTTTTTTTTTTGGTTTTTTGTTTGTTTTTGTTTTTTGTTTTTTTTTTAAGTTGACCGAAAAGCAGACGTGTTGGGGGCAGCCTGGAAATTTGCTTTGCTTTGGTTTTGCCTGGCGTTCTTTCCTGGGGTTGCACATCCTATCTGAGCCATGTTTGGAAGCACGTCTCTGTTGTGTTTAATTTATTTCAATGTAGCTTATTTTCTTATAAGTTATGACATTTAAACAATCGCAGTCTTGTGAATAATAAAAAGGAGAGAGAGAGAGAAGGAAAAAAAAAAAAAAAGACCAATCTCTGGGTCTCGTGAGTGTGTCCAGATTTCAGTGTTTACAGGGCACCACTGCAGAATGGCCAGGCAGCTGGTCTGGGACCAGCACTGGATCAAAGTCCCCCGTCCTGGTCTCCGCAGGCTGGCAGGACACAACACACCCCGCACCTTCCCAGGTTTCTAATTGGCGAGCAAGAGCTCTAGTTGGGTTATAAATTTCCGGGAGCCTAACTTTCACCTGAGAAAGCTGACATCTCCCCCTTTTGCATGGTCTAATCACTACCTAGGAGGCTGGCAAACTTGGGCCAGAGGAAGAGGCGGGCGCCCGGAGGAGGGAAAGCGACTGCGGGTACTGGCGGCTTTTCACTAACTCCGGATGCTCTAAATCGACCACAGCCAGGGAGGAGACGCGTTTCCCCCCACACATCCCGGATCCGAAAAGAAGCGGTGCTCGCTCCCCAGGCTGGGCCGAGGGCCCATAAATCAGGCTCCGGGCGTTATCTTCCGACAGGCGCAGAAACCCACCAAACCGAGCAGGGCTTCCGGGCAGCGCTCCGCGCGGAGGCGGAGGCGGGCCGTGAGCGCCAGCGGGCCGGGCACCTCCCTCGGCGGGCGGGGTCGGAGGGGCGGGACCCGACCACCGCCCCACCCCGAGGGCGCCGGGGCGGTCGGCAGCACAAAGCCGGGGAAGGGAAGAGGAAGGCCGGCGGGTGGGCGCCGGGCCCGCGGGGGTGCCTGAGAGCCGGGCGGCTCCCCGCCTCGGCCCGGAGGCCCACGGGGAGTGCCCCGACCCCCTGTCCCGCTCCCCACCCCACCCCCCCACCGCCGGAGCCCAGCCCGGGACGCCCGCTCCTTTCCCGACCCCGAAGCGCCGGGCCAGGCCCCCTGGAGATAGTCGTGGGCAGGCCCGGGGTGCTCGGGGGGCGTGGAGCGGGCGAGCGAGAGTGAGCGAGCGCGGCTCCAGAGCCCTGGCCGCGGCCAGCAAACCTGCAGCCCGAAGGGCGAAGAGAAGCCAGAGGCTTCCCCGGCCTCGGCCTTGCCGGTGGGGAGCGGGTGCCGAAGCCGCCGCGCGCGGTACCCACCGCGGCTCTCTCAGCCCAAGAAGGGGGAACTCGTCGCCCTAGGTCAATACTCGTATTGGCTTAATTTACGCGGGGACTGAGGCCTCCACCGGCACTCGGGCACAAGGTGAGGGACGGACGCGACCAAGTCACCGTTTCCCGCCGCTGTTCCCAAGACTAACAGCGGCGGAAGACGGCCCAGACTTGGGTTTTGAGCACAATAAAACGGAGTGGCCGGTCCTCCGAAGGCCTCAGCCGGCTCTGCGGGGCGCGGAGAGCTTGGGGGCTCCTTCCTGTCCCCCACCTAGAACCCTGGGGCCTTTCCCTGCCCTGGCGCCTGGTCCGCGAGGCCCGGCCGCTCCCCCTGATCCCGCCAGTGGCCCGCCGGTGAGCGCGCCCTGATCGCCCGTGAGCGTCATCTGCTTGGGGCTGGTTTCCCCTGGCCACACGCCGCTACCGTGCATTTGAGGCCAGCGGAGACACCGCCCCCACCCCGCACACCTGAGCCAGCCGGTCCCTGGCCGGGATGGACCTGCGCCCCGGCGGAACAGCGGCTGGTGGTGCAGGGTCCCAGTCGCAGAACCGGGGGAGCCGCGGCCTCCCCGGCGGGGGCGCCCCCACTCGGCACTCTTGGCCTGGGGGAAGATCGCTGGATCTCGAGAGCGGGGTACCCCCCCCCGGCAGATTCTGGAGGGCCCCCACCTCCCATATTACCTTTTCAGGGTAACAGGTGTAACTCCTACCCATCTTCTCCAAAAGCCCGTGGTACGGATGGAGGGCACAGAGGGACCCAGAGCCTTGGCCACACAAACCCTGCGGGGAAGTGAAGTTCCCTAGAAACTGGGGCCACCTTCAGGAATCCTCACCCCCCCGGGGGGGGGCAGGGGGGACCACACTCCCCGGCGCTCCCTGGCTGCACTTTGGGGGCAGGAGGAGAGGGCCTGGGGCTCCCCCAGCCTTGCAGAGGTGGCACCACCACCAGCCCCTCTGCCCTCTGGGGAAGCTGCCCCTCCTCCTCCCCAACCCCTGAATGCCGGGGCGCCCCCGAGAGCCCGGTGCGGAGGCCGAAGCCCGGGAGACAGGCCGAGGGGAGGAAGATAAACAAGCGGGAGCTTGATGGCCGCTGTCATCATGGCCGTCATCATGGCTTTCATTTGGCTGCCTAATGAGTCACATCACAGGCAGAGAGAAAAATTGTCAATCGCCCGGGCCCTAATGAATTTTTTTGCAAATTGTAATCAAGCCAGGCCGTCTCAGCTGGCTGATTAATGAGACCCACGAGGCTCGGCCAGCACCTCAGCTTTTTATTCCATCCCGTCCTCCCTGCACTAAATTAACAGCAACTTGTCTGAGCTTCAAATTAACTCCCAATGATTAATTCTGATGGGGGGGCCTGAAGAATAGCTTGTTCTAATAGGCTCTGGCCTGAGATGCTGTTGGAAATTAATACACTTCCCCTTTGGCTGCCGGCTTTAATCCAAGGTTGGGTTTTGACATCACTATATTTGTTGTTACAATAAATTCCACTTACATCTGCAGATCAAATAATTACGCTTGGGAGTGCCACGGCCCTGCGCCCTCAACCATCCGCTAGAGCCCCCCCCCCTCCGCCCCAGGCTGTCCACACCCCGGTTCACCAACCTGAGCAGGGTTATGTAGTGGAGGGGGGCAAAGGAACAGCCACCCCACCCTCTGCCCTAGCTTTCCCGCGAGCTGGGAGACCTCCATCCTTTGGAGAACCAAGGGTACTTTGAAAACTCAAAGCCAGATCCGTATGGTCCTTGAGCAGAGCCCTCTTGAGATTGGTCTTGGGCCCCAAGCAACCTCCTCCTCCCCTCCCTGCAGGGGCTGGGGATATCCTTGGAGCGGCCTGGACCTGGACCGGCGCTTGAATCTTCCCCAACCCCAGCCCATGAGGGAATTTTTGAGATGTGACACCTGCTTCTACACCCAGCTTTCGCCTCCCAGTCTTCAGCCCCCAGGATGGTTCTGTGCAGGACATTTTCAACTAGATAGCGTGCGGTGGGGTGGAGTGGGGGCCCTCCAGGCCTGGTGTGCCTCCCGAGATCATCCCGAGTCTACCACTGAGCACAGTTCGCACTGGGCCTGCTGCTGGCCCAAGCACCTGCATTCCAAGACGCTGGTTCTCTTGGGGTCAAAGCTCGCTTAGCCTTGCGTCTGTTTGTTCGAGCTTAATTGGCTTAATCACTTCGGCTGTGTCTGGCTAGCACCGGGCCTCCGCTGCTGCTCCCTCTGCCCCGGGCCTGTCCCAAGCAGTCGCTCACCCACCCCCTTGGCAGGGGGGTTCTGGATGCTCTGGAAGCCCGGCGGGTGGGGGGGGGGCACTCTGATGGTCACCAGCTTCCCAGATCCTGGGCCTTCCTGGACCCCAGTGGCTGTCCCCAAAAGGCTGGAGCCCGGCTTCCGAAGGCCCTGCAGTAGAGTCATCATCCTCTGTTCGCTCTCCTCTCGCCTGTGGGGAACTCGCGTGACAACGCAGCTGAGTGGCCTGCCCGCGCCCAGCCACAGCCTCCCTGGGAAGGAGGCTCCCTTACACCGGCCTCTGTTTCTGTCCAGGGAGACCCCAGGACTCTGCTCAAGCGCACGCAGTCTGAGCAGGCGGCCTGCTTGGACCCTCTGGAGTCCCGGGGTTTCCTGGAAGGCCCCGGCAGTCAGGGCCTCTTTCCCCCTAAGCTCGGCCGCGCCGGGGCCCTCGGGTAGCGAGGCTCCAGGGGTCTAGGGGGGAGCTGCGGTCTGGGGTGTACCGGGAGCGGCCCTGGGCGAAGGGAGGAGGCATCCATCTTCATTTTGGGCCCTTATGGTGTAAACAGGAGAAATATGATCTCAGTAACCAAACATGAATGCAAATCACACCGTCAGAGTAATAAAGCACCTAAACCCCGACACACAAAAGCAACACCATATGTATGAAGACAGCCTGCATAAATTATAAATTACATCATAAAAATTGATTGCCTATTTGAATAGTTCAGAAGTGAGAGACCTAAGCTGACTTCCGCCCTCCGTGGCTTTGGGGGAAAGGTCAGGGAGCGCGTGCTCCCGACTGGCCGAGGACTGGGCCTAGAGTGTCCTGCCGGCGCTGCGGCCCAGCCTGGTGGCACGGGGGGAGGGGGGAGCGCGGGGTGGGCGGCGCACTTGACGCGGGGCGCGCCCCGCCAGCTCCGCGCCCGGAGGAGGGGACAGGCCCGCAGCCGTGGATGCCCGGCGAGGCCCGCGCCGGTGGGGCGAGAGCGCCACGGTCAACGCCCAAGTTGGGTCTCAGGAACCCCTGCCCCCAGACCGAGCGAGGCTGCCCCTCAATCGCAGCCCCTCCGGCCAGCGAGTGGTACTGCCCCGAGGGCGCTGAGCCTTCTAGCTCGGACCCCAAGGTCCCTGCGAGCGCCTCCCCCTCCCCACGCGGTGGGCTCTACGGCGAGCACCGGTGTGATGTGTGCGCACGGGTGGGTGTGGGCGTGCAGTGGTAGCGTCTTTGCAGCTGTGCGCTTAACCGGCTCCGTCTAGCCCGGCCCCGCCGAGTTTCTTGGTTTTCCCGGATCCCGGGCTCAGGGGTTCCAGAGTCCCACCCCACTGGAGCAACCCAAGACGCCGTTCCGGGTGCCATTCGAAGTCGAGCGCCCACTGCGCACTCGGGTCTGCGCCTCGGGGCTCCCCCGACTCGTGGACCGCCGGACGCCCCTTCGAGGGGCCTGCGCCTCTGTGCCCCACCCTGTTTCTTCTCCACTGCGAGGAGGCCCAGAGTCTGATCTCCGGCCCCCACCCCCCACCCCGTGGTCCGTGTCCCCTCGCCCCGTTTGGCCTCTGAGATCTCCCCACACACCCCCGACCTCCATCGTGCGGGCGCACCCCCCACGCCCACTCTGGTCTCTGGGATGACCCCCCTCCGCAGCTCACCACGAACATCCCCACCTCCCCCGCGGGAAGCCGCGGCACCAGTGTTCGCGCCCTGGCCTACCCTCTCCCACCGCCGCGCGCAGGCCCACCCTCTGCGCTCTGCCTGCAACAGGCCCCGAGGACTCCACGTGTCAGCCCCGGAGCTGGCGACGCGCTAGGCTAGGGAGGGGAAAGCTGAGGCCCGGGCAGCTCAGGGAGAGGCCATCAGGGCGCGAGGAGGGTCTGTCCTGCCCGAACCAACGTGCGCCCCTGGGGCCTCAAGGGACAGAGGAGCAGGTGGGGTCGAACCCGCACCCTCCCCCCCGCCGGCCCCGCAGCTCAGAGCCCGAAGGGGGCAGGGAGGCCGTCGGTGGGCGCGGCCGCCCATCCCGCGTGCGATTCACGAGCCCGCGCGGCCTGGCTGGGGTAACGACCCGGGTCCTGCGCCCGCAGTCTGGGGCCCTGCCCAAAGGCGCGCCCAAGGCCAGAGAGAGCGGCCTGGGGTCCAGGCTAATGCCTGAGGCAGGGCCCAGCGTTGGAGGCGACGTCACGCTGGGCGCCCACCCTCCCTCCTCCACCCGCCTTCATCTCCTGACTTCCCGCCACTGAATCCCTCGGGGCCTTTGTCGTGCTGGTCTGTCTCTGGTGTGGCCGCGCGTCTTCTTAAAGGGCCCGGCCCCCCAGCTCGGTCTCCGCGGCCGTCAGAAGGACAAAGGCTGAAATGGGATTACACCAACCTGATCCCATTAAGCCGCCCTCCCCCACCCTCGCCCCCACCCCCACCCCCGGCCGGGGCTCTGGTCACTCAGATCCCCCGCGCGTTCCCTCTGTCCCCGCCCCCAGCCCGACTGCGGTCTGAGCACCTGGTGCGGCGACCCTGCAGCGAGCTGAGCGCTTTGGGGGTTTGGAAGTGGCCGCCTGACCCCAGGGTGGGAGCGCGGCCCTGGCTCTGAATGACAAAAGCCGAGCCCGGCCACACCATGGAAGGAGACAAGGGGTTTGGGAGCGCGCGGGGTGGGGGTGGGGGGGTGGGGGGGGGTGGGAGGAGGGGAGGTGACTCCACCAGGCCTTGGACTCGCCTCCCTGCGGGCAGGGGTCGGTGTAGCCCGGATTGTCTGAAACCGAGTTGGTGGTTCTGTGTCGAAGCTTCCAGAACACCTCGTTGGCCGCGCCAGCCAGGTAGCTAGCTGGGGCCTAGAAGCAACGGCGGGGACTCTGTACTCAGCGCTTTCCCTGCGGGCTCTCAATTCGCAGCCGCTGGGGAGGCAGGGGTGGGGCCCCCTGTCTGCAGAGGTAGTACCTACACCCTGCGAGAAAGGGGCCTCAAGCAAGGTGGAGCTGGCAGGGGGTTCTGTCCTGGATCACTCCAAACCCCGATCTCTCTCTCCACAAGCCTTGGGTGCTGAGGACACCACCAGCGGCCCCCTTGTCAGGGGCGGAGCCACCGGTCTGCTGGGGAGAGGGCGGGAGGTGGAGGCCAGGGGAGGGAAAGAGTTTGGGTGGTGGGGTGCGGGCTGGGGGTGCTTGGTCCTGTTTCAAGTTTCCCTTTTTGTTAACAGAAGCCAGCATCTCTTTGAACTTGGCACGGGAAGGGAGGTCAGATCTTGGTAGAGACTCCCCTGAGCTAAACTGGACCAAACCAGTCCCCCCATCTGAACCTTTGTTTCCTCACCCGATGACCCGCTCAGGGTGCAGCCTTCAAGATGTCTTCTGGGGAGGTTAATGACGTAACACAGGTGAGGTGCATGGTGACGTCAGGGCCATGGGAGAGCCCGCTTCTGGCGGGGTGCACAGCTTCGGACTCAGACCGCCTGGGACTCAGACCTCAGTAAGGTGACCCCTCCTTAGCCCTCGAAGACCACCTCAACACGTCTGGTGCTACCCTGGGCCAGAGTTGGCAGCCTGCGGGGCTGACTGTGGCTAGACGCGGGAGTCCTGCTCTGTCTGTTCTTAGTTTTCAGCGAGACGCCAGCAGGCAAGGGCTCCGTGGATGCGTAAATCATGACAAATGACATGAAGTCTCATTTCAGAAAGGCCTTCATCATTCCTGATATGTGCAGTGGCTCCTTTGCACAGACACCATCTCCCTCCAGAGGTGTCTGGTGGGATTATTTAGAAAGCCGGTAGGAACACTACAAAACTGAGAAAAGGACTGTAAACGTGGTGGTGCGACTGTCCTTGGCCAAAGGATCTCCGAGTTGGGTGAAACCTGGCTACGCGAATCCCTGGGTTTTCCAGTAACGAGGGGGCTCTGTGCCGTCCAGACTGTTGACCCCCATGGGGTCGTTTGGAACTTGCCGAGACAGCCATGCCACATACAGGCATGTGATTATTGCTGTTAGACTTCAGAGTATTGATCCTGTTTCCAATGTTTATCAATAGTTTTGAAGCGGATCCCCATTTTCCATGACCATGGCTGGAATTTTCTCCCCAATAATTTCCATATTTCGGCATTTTGAAAGCTATAAATTGCCAGAAAAGAATGATAATCGCCCATCTTTAAATGAGAAATTGTTAATTTGGGATTTATAAAGGACTTTCCTTAATGAATAATAGTGAAGACAGATCTGTCTTCCTGCCTCATTTTGCAAAGCCACATTTGTAAAGTCGGGAGACTTCCATTCTTCCCCCTAATTATTCTCTCCCTCCAGAAGGCAGTCGTGCAGTGGAGTGGAGGCCTCCCCGGGGACAAGAGGAGAGACTGTAGCAACGCCCTGGGCTCCTAAGAGCGCCTCTGCAGGCTGCCCTCTGCGGACCCCAGCACCACCTGTTTGCAGAGTGCCTCCACCCAGACTGGCGTTGGTGGGACCACGGTCCTTGTGGTATGGGACTGTCCCACGAATGCCAGAGGTACACGCGACAGAAGAGCCCTCGAGGAGATGGGAACAGCCGCCAGTTGAGAATGGGTCTGTTGGCACTGTGCTAGGCATGGGGGACCCAACAGGCCCCTCGGGGCCATACACACCCTTGGGCACTCAGAGTCCAGGCAAGGCAGCCACTTCCGGCATGGGGAGCCCAGTGCGCCCCGAGGCTCATGGCAAGGCCCTCTTCCCCTCCAGCACGGGCAAGAAAGGTACACAGGGTGAGGACGCCTGGGCGGAGGCCACGGATGAGTGGACATTCACGAACACCTTTCCCAGCTCCGCAGGGGTCTGTGGAGGAGTGACTGGGCCCCCAGGGCCTACAATGTCACCCACTTGAGCTGAGCCGCTGGGGTGGCTACTGTGGAATCACAGCTGGCAAGGCATCCACGCTTAGAGCTGGCAAGGAGCCTCCTTCATGGATGGTCTCTCTCTCTCTCTCTCTCTCTCTTCAGAGACACCTCCCTCTCTGCAAAGGTTGGGACGGCACTTGCTTGGTTCAGCATCCCTCTGCCTTGCGTTGAGGACCGCCATGCCCTCCGTGGGTCTCGGGGACATGAAGGCCTCCGTGGTGGTCTTCCTGGGAAGCCCTGAGCTCTGGGGGCTGTGCTGGCCCTGCTCTCCCCCGAGCCACTTGGGCCTTTGGGGAGCTTTCTCAAAATGAATGAATACTAACAATACTAATAACTCCTACTAAAGATAATGGTCCTTCCACCCACATTACTCTGCTGCAGCCGCCTGACAGCCAAGTAAATGGAGGGGTTTTCAACCTAATTTGGAGACATTTAGCCAAGTCCTTGGTGACGTCAGAGCCCTCGTATTCCAAGCAATTCAGCACATTAAGCCTGCAGCCGGCCAACACCCCTGTTCTGCCACTGTTTCGACTGGAGGAATTTGATGATGCTTTCAGGAAATTTTCCCATTGGCGTGATTTCTTTCTGGCAGGGGTGCCTTGGTCTTGGAATGATGATTTAGTAAGATGACCCCCTCTGCGCCCTCCCCCCCCCCAGCCCTGAGGTCAGAACCCCCCCTCCCTCCCCCGGACTCTCCCTCCAGGCAGGAGAGTTCCCAGATGCTTCACCCTGCTCCCCCTCAACTCTGTGCAGAAACATCAGAAGAGACTGGAGTCAGCTGGAGACCAGCCCATGGCTGGAGAGAACAGGAGTCTTACAGCCGCCAGGGCTCCCCAAATGAACTGATCACCTCAATGCAATCCCACCCCGAGTTCCAGAAGACTTATCTGAAACTGAGCACATGATTTCAACGTACATCTGGAAGAATAAAAAGATGCATGTGGCTGGGGGATTTTTAGAGGGAATCCTAACGAGGAGGGGTACTTGCTCTAATATGAGCAAACAACCAATGTCCGTGGTGACGGGCCCTCTTCTGAGCACTTGACCTTCATCAATTAATTGAATCCCCGCGACAAGCCTGTGAGGTAGGTATTGTGTTTAACCGTATGAAATGGCTGGTGTCTGCTAGCCTTTGGGACCTACAAAGTGGCCACTTTGTATTATTGTCACCCACATTTTGCAGATGACAAAAGCCATGCCACAGAGCAGTTAAGTATGGTTCCAAGTTCACACAGCTAGCAATTGGTAGGTTCAGAATTTACACCCACATAGGCTGGCTGCAGGGTTAGTGCTCATAAGATTACATGATATAATCGGGTCGCCTGGGTGGCACCGTTCGGTAAGCAGCCAACCTTGATCTCGGCTCAGGTCATGATGACACAGTTTGGGGGTTCGAGCCCCACATCGGGCCCTGCGTGAATGGCATGCAGCCTGCTTGGGATTCTGTCTCCCCTTCTCTCTGCCCCTCGCCCGCTTCTGCTCTCTCTCTCTCTCTCTCTCTCCAAATAAATACATAAACTTAACAAAAACCATTCCATTATATAATCGACAGACTACATACTCAGCAATGGACTGTAGAATATATGAAGATTTAACCTATGGTAAAGGAAGGCCTGTGAGTTTGTGGAAAATGAAGAATTATTGCATGTTGGGGATTTGCTAAAACCGGCTAATTGGGGAAAAAGAAGGGATCTTTACCTCCCATGTTAACCAGGTATCAGTTACAGATGGATTACAGAATTCAGTGTATGAGAGGAAACCTTCAAAACCTAGGAAAGAGGATTAGCTAAATAATTACCTGCTGAGGGGCAGGATGCAAGGAAAGGATTGCAAAGCTGTCTACATAGAAAACGGAAGCTCCTGTTCATTAAAAAGATCATAAAACAATTAAAATATCTGGAAGGACCGGGAAAAATACTTGTCAGAAACATGACAAGGTGGATTAATCTGTCTCCACGCCAATGGCTAGAATGAAAGGGGAAGGGGCATGAATGGGCATTTCATGGAAGGTGAGAACCAAACTCACTGATCGCACAAGTATGTACGGGGATACGTTATGTCAGACACTGTTCTGGTCTTGGGGTGTAGCTGGTATTCTAGGGGGTGTGACATTACACAGAACAGTAAGTGAATGCAATATAATATCAGATGTTATTCAGACAACTAAGTGATTGGAAGGAAAACAAGGCTGGGTAGACTGGCAGGTGCTATTTTAGATAAGGAGGCTCAGGGTCAACCTTGCTGATAAGGTGAAAGTGGGTAGCTCCCTGAAAGAAGGAGGAAGCAAGAAATGCACAGTTGTGGGGGAAGAACATTCCAGGCAGAGGGACCAGAAATAAGACGACTGTGCCTGGAGCAAACGGGCAAGGAGGAGAGTGGTGGGTGAGACAATGGGTCGTAGAGGTAATAGCCAGGCACTTGATCATGGAAGGCTTTGGAGGCTTTGGGAAGAACTTTGGATTTTATTTCAAGGGATACAAGAAGCCATTGGAGAGGTTAGAGTAGAAGAATGCATGCTTTTTTCTTTAATTGCTAATAAACACACAAAATTGGTCAAACTCAAAGAGAAGTAAATTAAAACCAAAACGAAGCAATACTGTAATCCTTTAGCGAAGTTTATAATATAAAAATATTATAAGAATTAGTAACATAAAACGTTTGCAAGACCAGACACTGACACAACACAGTGAGGGGACACTCGTTCATGGTTGGAGGAAAAGCATCCATTCAATAAATAATGATTGGGCAGCCACCGTGAGCCAGCCAGACTTCAAGGAGCCAGAGAAGTGACTGTGAACAAGAGAAACAAGGCATCCAGGCTCAGGACGTGGAACACATTTTTTCTCTCAGTTTCTTTGTTTGTTTGTTTATTTGAATGTTTATTTTTGAGAGAGAGAGAGAGAGAGACAGAGTGTGAACAGGGGAGGAGCAGAGAGACACAGAATCCGAAGCAGGCTCCAGGCTCCGAGCTGTCAGCACAGAGCCCGACGCGGGGCTCCAACTCACAAGCTGTGAGATCATGCCCTGAGCCGAAGTCGGACGCTCAACCGACGGAGCCCCCCAGGCGCCCTTCTCTCAGTGTATTTTAAATGTCTTAAGCTTTACTATCAAGAAACAAATAAGAAGACTGTTGTTACTACTTTTAGTCAGCATTGTAACTAGAGGTCAAAACCAAAGCAGTAAGATAAGAAAAATTAAAAGGCATAAGGATGAAGAGGGAGGGAAATGAAAGCGTACATTTAACGACAATAAAAATATAAGATACTTGGGGAAAGTTGCAACAATTTCTTGACAGACATTGAAGCATATAAAAATACATGGAGAGAGACACAATGATTGTGGATGGAAAGATGCAGTGCCATAAATGTGTCAATTATTCTCAAACTGGTTTATAAGATTCAAGGTCATTCCTATCAAAACTCTAGGAGGAAGTTTGAAGAACTTGGGTTAAGAAAAACCATGACATGCCTGAAGATGAAAATAGGTGGGGGGCGGGGGTAACCTATAAGATATAAAGTCTTACAAAGTTCAGTAATTAAGGAAAGGTAGTGTTGTCATGGGAACAGACAATTTGAACAGTGAAAGGGAGTTGAAAGCCTGGTGCATACACCCCATGTATATACAGAAACCTGATTTATCAGAAAATTTTAAATAAATAGTGCTGAAGCAATTGATGATCTCCCGAGAAAAAATGAAACTGATGCTTCCCTCACATACCACACACACAAATTACAAATAGATTGAATATATTGGTGTAAAAGACAAAATTGAAAAAAAAACTAGAAACATTTATGGAATAATATTGTTTCTTTTTTTAAAGAACGATGTTTTTAAATATTTATTTAAAAAATTTTTTTAATGTTTATTTACTTTTGAGAGAGAGAGAGAGAGAGAGAGACAGAGCTCAAGAGGGGAAGGGCCAGAGAGAGAGGGAGACATAGAATCCAAAGCAGGCTCCGGGCTCTGAGCTGTCAGCACAGAGCCCAACGCGGGGCTCGAACCCACGAGCCGTGAGATCATGACCTGAGCCAAAGTTGGACGCTTAACCGACTGAGCCACCCAGGCGCCCCAAATGTTTATTTTTAAGACAGAGAGAGCACAAGTGGGGGAGGGACAGAGAGAGGAAGACAGAGGATCCAAAGTGGGCTCTGTGCTGACAGCAGCGGGCCTGAAGTGGGGCTCGAACTCATCAACTGTGAGACCATGACCTGAGCTGAAGTTGGATACTCAACCTACTGAGCCACCCAGCCACCCTGAAGAATATTTTTTCTAAAAGACTTCTTCAACAGGTTGCAAAACACACTGCTCATCAAATGAGAGCATTAAAAAAATTTTTTTAATGTTTATTTATTTTTGAGACAGAGACAGAACATGAGCGAGGGAGGGGCAGAGAGAGAGGGAGACACAGAATCCAAAGCAGGCTCCAGGCTCCGAGCTGTCAGCGCAGACATGGGGCTTGAACTCACGGACCGTGAGGTCATGACCTGAGCTGAAGTCGGATGCTCAACTGACTGAGCCACCCAGGCGCCCCAAGAGCATTTTGTTTTTAAAGAAAAACCCACAAACTAGAAGAAAATCTTTGCAAGGAATTGGTGTAAAGAATAATAAAAGAGCTGCTCCTAGTGAAATAGGAACAGATTAATCAGTAAATAATAAGAAGATACATATGAACAGACGTTTCATACATGAGAAACATGATTGGCAAGTAAATTAAAAAAAAATGTTTTTAACGTTTATTTATTTTTGAGACAGAGAGAGACAGAGCATGAATGGGGGGAGGGTCAGAGAGAGAGGGAGACACAGAATCGGAAGCAGGCTCCAGGCTCCGAGCTGTCAGCATAGAGCCCGACGCGGGGCTCGAACTCGTGGACCACGAGATCATGACCTGAGCCGAAGTTGGACACTTAACCGACTGAGCCACCCAGGCGCCCCAGGTTGGCAAGTAAATTTATAAGTACATGCTCAATCTCCGTTGTAACCAGAGAAATTTACTTAAGGCCACTCTGAAATATCATTTTCGTCTATCAGATTGGCAAACATTTAAGAACCTGATAATACCAAGTGGGAGGAAAGGTATGGAGACCTGGAACCCTCTCATACGAACGTAAATTCACACAACCACGTTGGAAAACAATTTGTTGATTATATTGTGAAGTCAAACATGTGCAGAGCCAACGAGGCAATTTTACTTTTCGGTATTTATTCTAGAACAGTGGTGCATTCAAAGACTGTCCAAGGAGGAACGAGAAACTGATGGTTTTAAGGAAACCTGAGTCAAACTTCCTAATGTCCTCCTTTCTCTCTGCTCTCCTTTCACCGAGACCCCCTCGTCCACTTTCCGGCCACCACGTCCAGTCTTTCCTTTGGTGCATCACCCCAGGTTGTAAGAAAATACTCTGGGCTGTCAGGCAAAGGGGCAATGAGAGATTCTGGCATCAAGGCTGTAAAAAGAGAATGACTAGTGATTGTCGAATAAAAACTTCTGCAAGTCAAGTCGTTTCTAATTCGTCGTTTTCTTTCTTTCCTTCCCTTCCCTTCCCTTTCCCTTCCTCCCCTCCCCTCCCTTCCCTTCCCTCTCCCCCTTTTCTTTCTTTCTTTCTCTCTCTCTCTCTCTTTCTTTCTTCTTCCATTCTTCTTTCCTTCCTTTCTTCCTTTCTTCTTTTCTTCTTTCTTTCTTCTTTTCTTTCTTTCTTTCTTCTTTGCTTTCTTCTTTCTTTCTTTCTTTCTTTCTTTCTCTCGAAAAAGAGAGAGCATGAGGAGGGGAGGGGCAGAGAGAGAATCTCAAACAGGCTCCATGCTCATTGTGGCTCATTCTCACAACCCTGAGCTCACGCCCTGAGCTGAAATCAAGAGTCAGTTGCTGGGCGCTTGGGGGGGGGCTCAGTCGGTTGGGCGTCCAACTTCGGCTCAGGTCATGATCTCACAGTTTGTGGGTTCGAGCCCTGCGTTGGGCTCCATGCTGACAGCTTGGAGCCTGGAGCCTGCTTCGGATTCTGTGTCTCCCTATCTCTCTGCCTCATCCCCACTCACGCTCTGTCTCTCTCGGTCCTAAAAATAAATAAAACATTTAAAAAAAGTAATGTTTGACAATGAGAGAAATAAGGCCACAGGAAGTTAAGATAAATTAAACATTTGTGTTATATACATATCTGCATGGCAGAGACGTGTAATAGCATGACCAAGAAATGACCGTTCAGGATACAAGGATACAAGGATCACATTTTGTGGGGAGAATGGAAGTACAACTTCAAGAAAAAAGAGGCGGTAGTAGAAAATTTCTGAGCTTCGAGGACCTCCGTCATGTAATTTTAAAGGGGGTGATGACCGACAGGAAATTGTCTGGTGTTTGCATTCCAGTGGGCGCATTTTTATTTGTACTTTTTATTGAAGAGTGATTCTCATACAATGGTAAGTTAGTTTCAGGTGTTCAACACAGCGAGTTGACGATCCCATCCATTCCTCAGAACTCACCACCATGAGCAGGGTCACCATCTACACCGGACACGTTTTTTAAAATGGGGTAGCTTGAGGAACTACAAGAGCTGGCTGTAAAACGAGACAAAAACAATGTATTTATTAGCCATTAACCATCACACTAGATGTAGTCATCCTTCTTCGTATCTTTGACAAAATTCCTTATTTTTTCTCTTAGTGCACTTGGAATACAATGAAATAAAACTACTTTATTTACAAAACTACTGCCATTATTTTAATTTAATTTTATTTATTTTTTAATTTTTTTTTAACACTTATTTTTGAGAGACAGAGACAGAGCAGGAGTGGGGAAGGAGCACCGAGAGAGGGAGACACAGAATCCGAAGCAGGATCCAGGCTCCGAGCTGTCAGCACAGAGCCCGACGCGGGGCTTGAACTCATGAACCGCGAGATCGGGACCTGAGCCGAAGTCGGTGCTTAACTGACTGAGCCACCCAGGCGCCCCTGTCATTATTTTAAAACGTTCATATTTACAATGTACCAAAATTATGTCCTTTTCAACTCTTCTTTCTTTTTGACGTTTATTTATTTTGAGAGAGCGAGAGAGGGAGAGAGAGAGAGAGAGAGAGAGAGAGAGAGAGAGAGAGAGAGACTGGGCACATGCATGTGCACAAATGGGGGAGGGGCAGAGAGAGAGAGAATCTGAAGCAGGCTCAGCACGGAGCCTGATGTGGGACTCAGACTCATGAACTGAACCGTGAGATCATGACTTGAGCCAAAATCAAGAGTTGGATACTTAACCAACGGAGCCACCCAGGCGCCCCTCTTTTTTCAACCCTTAAGCTCATGATAAAAGTTGAGATTTCAACTTTAAAGGATGGGAAAGGATACGTAATTTTTCCAATGTATTTAATTTTAGAGAGTACAAAAGGGGAAACTCGGAGACCACACACCTGCAGGAACTCATGAACACCTGCTCGGGAAAAGCGTGTGAGGATATTCTTGGCAGCCTGGTTGTGATGGCAAAAACTGGAGAAATAATGAAAATCAGGAGAATGAATAAATTGTGGTCCATTCACATTCTGGAACAGTGCAAATGGATGAACTTCAGTGACACACGGCATAGAGAAATCTTGGAAAATCTGTTGGGGGAAAAATATAGGACTCCAGATTTATAGAACTCAGAAGCAAATAAACCCAATGTGGTATCAGACTAAACTTTTTATTATTATTATTTTTATTATTATTATTATTATTTTATTTATTATTATTTTTAAGGGTTTTGTTTTTGAGAGAGAGAGAGCACAGGAGTGGGGCAGAGAGAGGGGGAGAGAGAGAATCCCAAGCTGACAGTGCAGGGCCCAATGTGGGGCTCAATCCCATGAACTGTGAGATCATTACCTGAGCCGAAACCAAGTGTTGGATGCTTAACCGAATGAGTCGCCCAAGTGCCCCTAAACTTTCTTTTTTTAAAACAAGAAAACAATTAGGATAAATTCAAGACAGTGGTTACCTTCAGCAGAGGCACCGGGATGGTGGGTTATTTAATTTTTCACTTTCATGGCTTATAATAGCTACTCCATTCTATTATCACATTTTATCTAATTATAAATATTCCCCAATTTTAATTTTGAAAGTCTTCAAACATATACAGAAAAATTAAAAGGACAGCAAGTGAACACCTGTACAGCCTCTGCCCCTCCATTGTCCACTTAATATTTAATTTTTATTATTATTTGTTGTTGAATTACTTGAAACCTTTGTGCATTTTCTGAGAATAAAGACATTGGCCCATGTTACTCTGAAACGATCACCTGCCTAAGACCATTCACAAAAATTCTCCCCATTTATTAAATGGTTCATATTTTCTACTGATATGAATTGCTACTTTTGTCATATTCTAAGTTCCCATCTTTTTTTTTTTTTTGGTTCATTTTCTAGAACCTAGATATAACTCTGATCTATTTGTTATAGGACAAGGAACAGAACGGGAGAGGGAACAGCCTGTGCAAAGACGGGTAGGCAATCAAACGGCACATTCAGGAAAGAGCAAGGTCAGGGGTCCTCCGGAGGTCAGAGGAGAGTTGGGCAAGCTCGCGTGGGACTTTAGCGAGACAAGGTGACCAGCCGGACTTTATTCTGGGGATGCTAGAAGCCATCAGCGTTGAGAGCGCTTTTTCAGGTGCTGACTTTCATTTTTAAGAGCGTTATTCTGGCTTCCAGACGGAGCTTCGACAAAGGGTCCGGCAGAGGAAGCGGGAAGGGCATCTTGGGGCCACGGGAGTGACCGGGTGCTTGGGTATGGGTGCCGACCCAGCGGGGGTGAGACGTGGTCAGCGCTAGGATGTATCTCTGGAGATGGCAGGACAGGCTGATAAGGAGAGAGAAGTCCCAGTGGCTCCCGTGCATTTGGGCAAGAGGTGCTGGTGAGAACTAGGTGCTGCCCACTAAGATGAGACGTATGTGGGGGGGTTGTGTTGGGACGGAATGGCAGATTCTTGTTTTGAAAAAGTGCGCTTGAGGTGACTGTTAGATATCGGAGGCCAATTATGGTTGGTTGACACCTATTCCCAGCCTTTATTTTCACTTTCCCACCCACCGGACAGAGGCTGGAAAGGACAAGGTACTCGACTTGCTTTTGTGGCCCGTCTGAAGATGGCCATGTGACCAAGTCCTGGCCAATGAGACAGTCATGAAGGGAAAATTTGCTGGAGAGTGGTGGGAAATCTGGGAATGTCTTTGTTTTCCTGATAAAAAGGATAGATATGGTCTTGCCATCCTTTTATCCCAGGGATGTGAATGCAATGTCTGGAGCTGTGGCAGCCATTTTGCTAACAATTGTAGCATGAAGGAACCTGATTTTTTTTTTTTTTCTTTTTTTAATAACACTGCTGAGCCACAGCACTGGCCCGGACTGTCTGCCTCAAAATATTTTCTGTGGTACAATTAAACCTCTCTCCTCTCTCCTAGTATTTGATTATTTGTAGCCAAAATCATCCCAAACTCTACAGCATCCAAATATCTACTTAGCAGTGGAAAGAAGAGTCTAGAAGTCAGGAGAGAGGGAAGGCTAGAGAAAACTTTGGAAGTCAGGGGCAAATATTGAAAACCTCAGGCCTAGATCATTTAGGGAGGTCCTGGAGGCATAGGATAGGTCAAGGACTGAGTCCTGGGATTTCCAAAATTGAAAGTCAAAATAGAAGATGCAGCAGCCAGCTAAGGAGACCGAGAGGGAGAAGAGATTGTTGTACTTGTGTGTGTATGTTCACACAAATACACCTTTGTTTTGGGGTCACATGCTACATGTCTGTGCACTGCTTTGCAATTTGAATTTTTTATTTAACAGTGTATCGTGGAGACCTTCCCCTGTCAGAACCTATAGGTCTACCTTATTCTTTTTTTTAATTTTTAATGTTTATTTTTGAGAGAGAGAGAGAGAGAGTGCAGAGGAGGGGCAAAGAGAGAGAGAGGGGAGACACAGAATCCCAAGCAGGCTCCGGGCTCGGAGCCATCAGCACAGAGCCCAGTGCAGGGCTCGAACTCACAAACCGCGAGATTGTGACCTGAGCCGAAGTCGGACACTTAACCGAGTCACCCAGGCGCCCCCCTACCTTATTCTTTTTAGTGGCCAATTACCACTCTATCACATGGAAATTCCACAATTTATGTGTCATTCATTAAAAAAGGACTTTCATCCTGTTGTTTAATACATGGACTTGGTAAAAAAAAAAAAAAAAAAAAATTATGGAACCGGTCTGATTAGCTAACCATTTGGAGAAAATTAAATCTTCACAAATGGAAGAGGGATGAAAAGTTTAACTGTAACAAAGTAGCAGAAAACAAGGGGAGTGTGGTGGAAGAGAAATGGAGGTTTATACAATTGTGAACTTTCTAAGTGTAGCACGAAGGCCAAGACTCATAAAAGTAAACACTGATTTGAGGTCACAAGTGTCAAAATTCTGCACATTAGAAAATCTCCGAGTTTAAAAAGAAAATGAAACAATGAGAAACACTTTGTGGCATGTAACATGTAAGGGCGAGTGCCCTCCAAGTTCACACATCATTAAGAAAAAGATAAATCCACCAAAAGAAAAGCCAGCAAAGAAAACACCAGGGGAGCAACAGGAAAATACAAAGTGTCATTAAACATAAAATATTGCCACCCAGCCGTGTTGAAATGCAGAAAAGCCAAGAGATCCTAATTTTTGCCTTTAAAATTGGGGGAAAAAAACTTCAATAAAATGTTAGTCCCATGTTAGTGCAGTGCTGGGAACAAGGCAGCTTCATTCCCTGGCTGGTGAGTGTTTAAATCATATTAGCTATTTTTTTTTCTGACATGAAAAGTTGTTCATATGCTCATTTAAGTTTAAAGAAGTAGGTTATCGTGACAATTAAGGGCTCTGTGTGATTATTGATTGGATCTTGGATGAGAGGAAAATCAGCTATAAAAGACATTATTGGGACAATTGAGGAGATTTGAATATGGACGGCATATTATATCATATCAATGGTAACTGCCTGGGGAGGGGTAATGGTCTTGTAGTTACGACAGAACGTCCTTGTGCCTATTTATTTAAGGGTGAAAAATCATGATGTTGGTAATTTACTTTCAAATGGTTCACCCTAGTGTGTGTGTGCATACTGTCATCCATCTAGCGTCTATGTGTCCTCTCCGTATCATCTGTCTGTAGATCGCCAAGATGGGAACACGTTAGTAACTGGTGAATGCATATGGGGCTTCTCGGGGCGTTTACTGAAATCTCCCATTCTTCGGCTTGTCTGCCGGCTTGTGAAACTTCGAGACGAATATTTGGAGGGACGAGGAGGTTATCACATAGTTGGAAGGATGTTATTTTATGTTTTTAGTGAAAGCACACGTAAGTGTGTATTTAGAAGGCTGGGGGGGCTCACAGTCAAGTGCCAGGGGGCGGGGTGGGGTTGGTAATTGTTTCATTTTCTTTAAAAATTTTTTTGGCTTGTTTTTGAGACAGAGAGAGAGTGACAGAGCGGGGGAAGGGAAGAGAGAGAGGAGACACAGAAGGCGAAGCAGGCGCCAAGCTCCGAGCCGTCAGCACAGAGCCCGACACGGGGCTCGAACCCACGAGCTGTGAGATCATGGCCTGAGCCGAAGTCAGACACTTAACGACTGAACCCTCCCAGGCGCCCCCATAATGAGCCTCAATACTTCCTGTGGGCTCTTTAAAGACCCAGCGCGCTTCTAAGTCCTCCCCACTCTGCACTCACATGGAAGACGACACCCATTTCACCGACGTGCGCTCAGAGGGCCTCGTGAGCCCAGGCTGTCTGGGTGCTCCGCCCCGCCTTCACCAGCCCAGTCCGTGGCTTTGGCAATGAGCGTGGCGCTCTGTCGTTCGAAGGCAGTGCTCCGGGTTCCACGACAAAGGGCGCGTGGCCCCGGGGCTCCGGGGGGCGCGGCCTCCGGGCAGCAGCTTGTTTTCCGGAAGCCGCTTTCCCGGGTGAGGTTTGGCGATGCCCAGATGAACTCCATGGAACGAAGGGACCAAATCTCTGCGCATTTTGAAAGTCCGCGCCACCGGGGCACAGGCCCTGGGCCTCGACCGTCCTGGCGTCCCCCTGCTGCGCGGTGCACAGTCAACCCGCACGGGCCGCACAGCAGCCAGCGGCGCGCAGGTGCCTCCGCCGCAGAGCGTGGGCGGGATTGGGCCCCGCACGCACGGAGGTCCTCGGCCAGGCCCGGGCAGGGCCAGCTTCCCATCACCCCGCTGGTGTGTGCGCGGGGGCGGGGCGCGTGTGCGGTACAGGCACGTGTGGGGTGTGTCCCCGGGGGTCAGTGGTATGTGCGTGGCGTGTGCGGCACGTGTGATGTGTGTGTGTGTGAACCTGTGTGCGCGCGGTGCACGTGTGTGTTGCCAGTGAACCCGTCCCGTGCTGTAAGCGAGACCCCTCTCCCTGCGGCCCCAGGAAAGGCGGGTGTGGAAAGCCAGCGAAGCCGGAGATGGGTCAATACCGTATGCAAATAAATAAGTGCTAATTGCCTGCAGTGTCTTTGGGTGTCAGGTGCGGTTATTGGACCACATTTATGGGCCAATTAGGCGCCTTACCGGACTCAAGTGGTGATGGATTGTGGCTCGGCGGCTTCTGGAACGTGCAGGAGACGAGGGGCCACCGGAACTCCGTGCTCACTGCTGGCATGCGCCGAGGGGCTTTTGTCCCCACACAACTGCGCCATAACCGTGCCCGAGCCCTGTGGCCCACGGCAGGGGGCAGCCCAGGGCCCAAGAGGGCACCTCCGGGGCGGGGGCGGGGGGGGGGGCAGGCCAGGGGACGCGCCTGAGGGAGGCCCGAGAGACACATGGACCACTGGACCAGGGCCCCGGCACCCACCACCACTGAGGTTCTGCCGGGGCACCTTGGGGTGGCTGTGGGGACGTGACCGTCCCGAGTGTTGACCCGGGGCACGCCTCAGACCTGTCACAGTTACACGGAGGCTTGGTGTCCTGAAAGTCAGAATATTGGTACAGGTGGGCCCTCAGTGCCCCAGTGCCCCAGGCGGGGCAGCCGCTGGTGGTCAGAGTTTGTTCCTTTTCTCACGCACTTGGGCAGGTTCCGGGGTCGGGGGGGAGACCAGACACACCCAGCCATGGATCCAAGTGAGGCTCAGGAGGAGGAGAATTGTCCCTCAGAGAAGCGCACAGGGAAGGGCAAGGAGGGCACCCGTGCACGTGCAGGGAGGCTTGACTGAGCCGGGCTGGGGGTGGGGGGGATTCCCTCAGAGAGAGGGACATTTCACCTGAGACCCCAAAGTTTAGAAGGAGCTGGCCACAAAGAGTGGGGACCTCCCAGGGGAAGGGAAAGGTGGACCTAAGAGGGGGACGCTGGGACTGGGCTGGAGCCAACAGGTGAGGGGCAGAGCTTGCTGTCAGAACAGTGGGGAGTGGCAAGGGGTCTCGGCACCGAGGGGCAAGATCAGATTCCCAGAAGGGTTGTTTGGGGGGGAGGGAAAGCGGACGAGGGGAGCTGCTGTGGTCCCCTGGGGGCGGGGCTGGGGGGGTGGAGAGCACCTGGGAGGGGAGGGGAGGAGGCTTGGGGACCTGGGGCGGCCTGGCCTTCTGGAAGGTTCTGTGTGCTGGGACTGCTGTGATCGGTCTCTTTGAACCTTGTTCCTCCGGAGTCTGTGAATTATGGTGTGCTCCTAGCCCGAATGCTTCCTAATTTTTAATCAGTTTGGTTCAGCCTTTTATGAATCAGCTAACCATTTCTCTGATTTTAGCATAAGCAAAAATTATATTCATAAAAAACCCAACCCCTGTCCTCAAAGTCAGTGGCAAACCATGGGTTTTTAAAATGTACCTCGAAATAACTTTTTAAAAATACTTTCTTATGGAGAAAAGGTGGACAGTATAAGGAAGGAAATAGACACAACCCGGAACTCCCTGTAGAGAGACAGCGCTGCCTACGTTCTGGATTTCTTCCCCCTCAATACGAAATAAGCATATAAAAATACCTTTGAGAGACCTTACATTCTTTACTAGCGGAGTCCATTATATATTCCGTATCCTAATTTTTAAGTTACATGGTGTCATGTCTCCATGTGATAAACACATTTGGAATGACTGATGTTTCCATACGGTACTTTATAGAACCATCCCCCTCCTGTTAGACTTTGGGCTCGTTCCCTGTATTTTGTTATATAAATACCACAGCCACAAACATCTTTTTTTTTTTTTTAATTTAATTTTATTTGAGAGAGAAAGAGAGTGAGTGGGAGAGGAGCAGAGGGAGAGACAGAATCTCAGGCAGGCCCCATGCTCAGCGTGGACCCCGACGTCGGGCTCGATCCCACGACCCTAGGATCATTACCTGAGCTGAAATCGAGAGTCGGACACTCAACTCACTGAGCCACCCAGGCGCCCCACGAACATATTTTATGCAAATGGGGAAGTAGCCACGTTCTCCTCGGCCAGATTCCTAGGCATCAAATTCATTCATGTAATCAACACAAATTTACGGGATGGCTTGTCTAGGCCCTGAGCTCCTGGGCCAGAGGGAAGGTTTTCGGAACCTTTGTACACAACTCCGTATTGCTTTGCAGAAATGCTATTTCACTCTGTCTCCACCAACTGTCCCTTTGCAGCTGGGTACCATGACTCTCACAACCTTGGCTATTAAATCCAGACATTCAGTCTTGCTTTTGCTACCTTGCCGGTCTGACCGAGCTTTTCAGGTGCCTTCTCTTGCTGGAGAAGCCGTCACCTGCTGGGACTGGATGAACACTCTGAGACTGACTCCAGAGCACTGGATGGAAGGTGGGGACAGAGTCCTGGGAAGCCTGCCCACGGGCATCTCTCCGGGGGAGCCACTGTTCTGGGTATTGACAGAGGGTATTTTGGGAAGCCAAAGGGTGAATGGGCAGGGACCGCTCGCCCCCCTCTTCCTTACAGCCAGACCCTGCCCCACTGAGCCACCACGTTTCCTTCCCAGTCTCCTTTGCAGCCCTGATTGACCTCGGCCCCGTGTGGCTGATGTGATGGGGCGTCAACAGAGTCCTAAGTGGGGCTTCGGGGAACACTGAATAGGAGAGGCCTGTTCAGATGCCTCTCTCCTTGTCCTTTCTCTCCTCCACGTGTGGAATGCAGAGGCCAGCGGTGGAGGGCCCCTCATGTGGGTGCCGGGAGGTAACACCCACCCACGAACGATGGTTGACCAGATGGCTGGAAGGAGGCTGGGCCCGGATATCCTTCTGGATTGGTTCAAGCCGGCCCTGGCTTGCTCTCTTTGGGTATCTTCTCTGACGAGGAAACACAACCCCTTCGTCCACTTAAGCTCTACGTTACCAGATACAAGAGGACCAACACGCGTGCAAGTGGAACTGATTTCTCCTAAAACTTTCCTTCATCCTCCTTCTTTTATTCCCTAAAAGACAAATAACTCCCGTAACACTGTGCATGTGGTCTGCTGGGGTGTTGTGACCCTGTTGCCGAGGGGGCCGCGTGACTTTGGGGCTGGGTGGGATGCTCCCCCCGGGGGGCATGCTGTTGGCTGCCTGTGCCGTGGGAAAATCTCTGCAGGAAATGTAACGGGCTCATGTGTCTGTATATTTATGATCTGCCAGAGTGGGTGAGGGGAGGCCATCTGCAGAAAGAAGTGCCTGGAAGGTGTTTGCCAAATTGCTGCCAGTGGGGATGTCTGGGTGGCGGCATTTGGGTGTTTTAATTTTCTGATTTTGGCGCTGGGTGGGGGGGTAAAGATAATATGTATTTTGTATGAGAAGAATGTCGCACTATTAATAACGACACTATTCATAACAGCGTCCTGGAATGGTTTTACTCCCTAGCCACCTGCTGAGCCCTCCTCACACGTCTGGGGCGGTGTGGTCCAGCCAATCTCGGGCTGGGGAAACCACCGCCCCTTAGAGTGGCTCGTAGACGAACAAGTTGGAAGAGACGCTCCTTAACGTCCCCTCGCGCCACGACCACAGCACCCGTGTGCCGACTTCCTCATGCGAGAGGCCGCCTGGGCCTTGCACACTCCCTTCTGTAATCACCTCTTCTCTCGGATTTACCTCGCCTGAGCGCCGAAATCCAATTAGTCGTGACAAATGACCAACACGTCCCCCCCGCTCCCCCCCAAAGCCCAACAAAACCTCCACGGAAAGCAGTGTAGACATATTTTCATTTCTTTATTAGAAAGAGGCCTCTACACTATAGCCACCTCTCTCCATTACTTTACACATTTTTCTCTTTTTTTTCCCCCTTAGAATACTGTACAGCCGACACAAAAAATCCCAATGCAGGAAAATACAAACTGGCATATTTAATCAAAACAAAATCATAAGAAATAACAAGCAAAGTGAAATGTCTGTCAATGGTTTTAATTACAGTACAAACAGTATAAATAAAGCGTCATTGAGTCCTTGTGAAACAAACTTGCTGAATGAGGTAATAGAAAAACAACCAAAAAAAGGAAAAAAAAAAAAAAACCCAAAGAAACCAAAGCCGTCTCTGGATAAACCCTGGGCCGCTCTTCCGTCTTCTATACATCGCTATTTACAGAAACAAGACGTGCTGGGAGGCGGGCAGGGACCCGGCCTTCCCTGTTCCCTCCTAGAAATGCCTCCTGGCTGCCACCGTTGACCTGCCCACGCTCCCGTTCAGAAACACACCCGTGGCCACACGAGAACCCCATTCGAGGTCATGGGCAGGAGAGGAGGGGACTGTCTGGGGCAGGAAGGTCTCCTGGAACCCACGTGGCCGTGCCCGTGGCTGGCGTGGCCCACCCCTGCAGCCCTTCCCGGGGCAGCCGGCCCAGGCCTCCCAAGGCTTTGCGGAGTGCCCTTGGTCAAGTGCACGCAGCATCGTCCCCAGCACGCAGGTGCTCAGACCGGGGCAGGGGTGCCACCTCAAGAATTTGACAGATTTCAGACAAAAGGACAGCTGCAGGAGGGGAACCGCGATCTTTTCAAGGGTTGGAGAAGACGTGATTTCTAACCTCGAGATGTGCGAACGGCCGCAAAGCGGTTTCTAAGCATATCTGCTGCCCATGAGCCGTGTGACAACCCAGTCCTCTCTCAGATCTGCCTGGGCACCCTGCCTGGGGCGGGGCTGGAAGGCGTGCTGTGTTCCTGAGAGTGGTCAGTGAGCTAACTCCTGGCTCTGGCCCGTGCACCCTTGGTCCCCACTGTCCCCTGACCCTCCAAGGGCCCGGGCAGGATGCACATGTCCCCCAGGCCACTCAGCGGCATGTCAGGTGCAGAGCAGGGTGCAGGGGACATCGGCTGGGCTGCCCACTCAGGCTTTCAACATCCAGGTGCTAAGCTGGAAAGCCCCGGGACGTCCTTCATCCAGCCCGGACACTGGCCATCTTACACGAGGAATCCCTAACTGCGTGGGCTTCTGGGGTCGGGGCCCCATCTTCTTCACATGAGTTTGGGCCAGCTCAGATATTAGCTTCCCAGGCCAGTGTTGACACCATCTGGGGAGGTACGGGGAGGTCAGGGCAGACTCTTGATTTAGGGGCAAGCGCTCCCAACACCGGGCTGTTCCATTTGGAAGATTCCCCAAAGCTCTCACATCTGTGTGGTTCCTTTCTTTTACCCACGTCTCAAAACAGAAGACAGGATATCCCTGCCGCCAGGGAATATTCTAGAGGGGACCTAACTCGACTTTGACAGGCGAGTCTCTAGCATACAGCTCCAACGTGACCCTCGGAGGACCTTCTCTACAGAAGCCACACACACCAGGCCAAAATAAAACACAAGCCCTGAGCTGACCCCTCGCACACTGACCAAGGTGGCTTGCCCTGCACGTACCCCGGGCATCGCAGGCCCTTTGGACGGGAAGGCCTCGGAGAAGGGCATTTTTACCAACCGGGTGCAAGCCCCAGAACCAAATGCCGTCGCATGAGAACACAACGAGGGCCTCATTAGTGAAACGCGGTGAGAGCGGTTTTCAAACCTGCGGTCCTGACTCATTGCTTTGGGACGGGGCTTCCTACACTGGTGAAACCAAACTCCTTCTAGAACTTGGGGGTTTTGAAGATCACAGACTAAAAAACAGACTCTCTGGTTTTGCAGAATCCCCTGCTGAGGGCTGATGAATTCGTCCTCTAATTGCCACTCTGGCCCAAACCGAGAAACCGGAACTGGAAAGAAGTGCCAATGTATGTTTAAAAAGCAGCAGACATCCGAAATTAAACAGGAAGTCCGTTAATATTGTTTAAAAAAAGAAAATTTACGTAAGGACAGCCCTTCTCCCCCAAGGGTGTTTTTGAAATATGAATTCTAAGCTGTTACCTGTCCTTTCTTCCTCACGAAGGGAGAGGTGAGGGGTCAGTGGGGGCGTGCTGACCCTGAGTGGCACTCTTTCCCTCTCCTCGCGAGGGGCCTGGCCATTCTGGGTCCCAGGGACAACTTCCTGGCAACAATAGAAATAAAAGTCTGTTTCCATCTAACCCGCTCCCACCTTCTCTCCTCTGCGTAGTAACTGGAGTTGGGTATTTTGAATATTCAACTCAATTTTGAATATTCTGACTGAAAGGCAACCTGATTTCGATGCCTGAACGATGACCGAGCCATCAGGGTGTAGGGCACGGAGCGGGCGGGGGCCCACACCGAGGGCTCACTGACCATAGGGCTTCCAGAAGAAAGCCACTTGGGAATTCAAGCAGGAAACGTGTCGATAATGGCCCGAAGTGAAAAATCGAAGTCTGGATGCCAAAGGCCCTTATTTAGCTTTTTGGTGAAGGATGGGGGTGAGAATCACTTGAAGACAGGACGTCACAAGGTGTGAAACCCCCATTGGAGGAGGCCAGTGAGAAATAAATTATATTTCCCGGGAAAGAAAGATGTGATTCTTCAGCACATTTCTATTCGAATTCCTTCCTGACTGCTTTTCAATTTGTTTGCTTGAAGGACATAAATACAATCCAGGGGAGTTCTAGAAAGTCAGGCCGACCTTGTGGGGCGCGTGAGGGATGGAAATAGCGCAGAGAGGGGAGGGGGGAGGGGCCCATCGAGGGGTAATGGATTTGCTTTCCAATTATCTTTGCCTTTTGAGAAGTTTTTGAGGCCTGACCATACTTACTCTTAGAGGCTCTATATTGTTGCAAGGCTTCTGAACCTCCCTAGGTGGGAATGTGGACTTATTTCCGGAACATTCTAAATGCGAGGAGGAAGGGTGGGCACAGCTGGAGCCGCGGTGACCCAGGTCATCCTCGAGCACAGCTCGGGCTGGGGGCCGGGTAGGACCCAGTGGCCACCCTTGACGGGGAAGACGTGTTCCCCAAGTGCAGGGACTAGACAAGCCGAGCCTGATGCCAGCCCTGAAAGGGACGGCCGCTCCAGCGAGGCCCCTCCTCTGACACTGCTCCCAGCACGCAGGGGTGGGGAAGGGCACTGACTGGCCCTGCAGAGGGGAGGCCCAGAGGCTCAGACGGGAAGGGGGGGCCGTCACCGACTCCCTAGGGCCCTGGCTGGGGGACGCACCGCCAGCCTGGGGGCAGCTCTCCAGGCCTGGGTTCTGGCTTTCTGCTCTCGGCATTTCTGTTCTAAATGAACAATCCCATTTCCTGAGCATCCAGCCTCTGGCTGGGTGTCTGGCTGGCTTTTATCACATTGGTTGGCAACCGACTGGTCATCAGATCCCGCAAGGCCACCCCGGTTTCACAGATGAGGAAAAAGATCCCCAAAGCTGGGGGCCTCTGCCCAAGGCCACACAGGAGGGACAGGAGAGCCAGGGCTGTCTTTCCCACTGGACCACGCTCTCCCCTATAAGTTAGTGACCGCTGCTTTGAGGATGTAGAGAATGACCCTGAATGCGTTGCAGGTGTTACAAAACTGCAAAGAACGGTCCCTAGGCCAGACGGCAGAGGCTGGGTCCAAGGCGACCCCATCAGGCTAGACAAAGCTTCAGAAGGCAGTGGTGCTGGAAGGGCCGCCGCCCGGGCTCACGGGCAGAGAATGGGCTCCTTTCAGGATCCTGGTCAAGAGTAACCAACCCAATGAGAGCACCCGACCGCCACGTGATCAGCGAGCACCCCCTGCCTCCCCCTGCCTCCCGGGATAATTACGCGCGGTGTGCGTTCACTGGGAGACCCACAACTGCACCTGCTCATGGGGCCACAGACTCGGGAATCTGTCACCCGCTCACCCTGGAGCCGCTCCTCTCCTAGGATGACAGGAGACGGGTGGGGGCCGGGGCCCCATGACTGGGGCTCTGGGCTTGGAGAGCCACCTTTCCGCCCAGTACCGGAGATCTGCTCTCACGGGGTCAGAATCAAGGCTCCTTTCTCTGCAGGGTTTCTGGGGCACAGAAGGAATCTAGCCAGATCGTGAAGCTACCCTAACCCGTGACTGCGTGCGTGTGTGTCTTCCCCAGCACGTGGTTTCTCGGTAAGGGAAGTTCTACTTCTGAACAGAAGAGGCTGGACTATGCATTGGTGTCCTCACGGTCACTTCGCAGAACTTCCACGAGAACCAACGAACACAACTCGACCCCCTTCCCAAATTGGTTATTTCTAACACTAGTCCTGGGTTTTGGCTTCCTGGCCTTGGTGTTACGTAAGGCTCTAAGATGGGAATGATAGCATCGTTGGCAAAGAAAGCCTTTCTGGTCTGACACTGAAATATAAACAGATTAGCCATCAGTCACTTTATTTTAGAGGAAAACCCTTGAAAACCACCACTGCCTTTCCTCTGTTGCCAAAACTCGGGCTCAGGAAAGCAGGCCGCCTCCCAAAGCATGGCTAAAAATAGCCAAAGAAGGGTCAGGTTTTCTGAGGAGGAATCAATGAAGTCCCCGTGCCGGAGAGAGGGAAGGGGTGCGGTGGGGGAGGTGGGGGGAACCCGGTCTAGCATTCAGGTCGTGAAAGGCTAAGTGAAAAAAGGAGTCATTTGGGAAAATATTATATTATAAACACATATAATAATATGTACACACTCATATACATCTCAAAGAGAAGCCTTAGAAGGAATTCTGTTTCTTTTCAAAACGAGGCTTCGCTATATGATAGGGCGTTCCTATAGTGGGAATTAACTACAGTGAAATAATTTAAGAATTTCATTTATACTATATCTGCGTTTACTACGTGAAGTCTACGCTAAAGGCTGTGCGGAGGAGAATGTGTCCAGGTGGAATAGAACAGTAATGAGTTCTTCAAAAATAGGCAGTGACATTTTTTTCCCCTATTCACATTTAAAATAACTACACAGTGATGAAACACAGAATTAAAAACCAGGGGGAGGAGCAGGGACCTGTGGCCAGGGCTCTCAGCCTTCTGAACCTATCGTTCCTGGAGCCCGCTGGGCTCCACGCAGAGGAAGCAAGGTTACAAATGTCCCTGAAACACTGACCCACATATAAATTCTGTGTAAAGCTTTATTTTTTCCCCACCTACTTGAATTGTGTTTTTTTTTTTTAAAGTGAAAGAAGAGGGAAAACTCTTACAAAATAGAAGGTTTCATATATGAGAGCAGGGGACTTCCCCGGGGTGGGGGGGGTGGGGGGCGGCCACTGGCCTAGCGTGGCCTTGGTTTCTGTGCTACAGCAGCCCAGAGGCGCCTTCCCATTGGACGACCCTCTCCTCCCACATACTGCTAAAGCGCTCCAGGCAAAGCTGCCCCTTTCCTTTTTAACCCAGGGTGTCACAATCTGGCCACGTTGAAGGTGGCTAACGTCTGAAAGCAGCCCCGATGGCACACAGTGACGGCAGACCAGGGGACGTGCTGATAACCCAAACGGTCAGCCTGGCCGCCAAGTTAAGCCTTAGTGATTCTCGCCGGCCGGCAGGTGCCACAGAGCCGTGGGCGGCCGGTCGTGACCTGCCTGTGCAGAGCACGTGGGTCTGGGATTCGCAAAGTCGCCCCCTGCTTTGCCACGGCCCCTCCTCTGGGTCGGCGGAAGTGCCATCAGATCGAAATGATGAGAAATCACATGCCGCCTTCCTCTTCTCTAAAACGCTTCAGTGTCTGGTTTTTTTTTTTTTCCCCCTTTCTCAATTTTAATAAGCAAATTGTACTACTATCTTCTTCTGATGTGTTCCTTTTTCAAAGCTGTCTATCACATTAATGGAAGTGTTTGCTGCTGGGAGTGTTTTCCATGTACAATGATCTGTAACCCTCTCATCTCAACTAGTTGCACATTATTAGTTCACGTCTAGTTCAGTTTATAAATTAACAGAGGTGACATTTGTCTGTACAAAAATCAATGCATATTTATGAACTTCTTTTATTCAAATAGATTTTCACAATCTTATCTAAAGACATAACACAGAAGCCTGGGTGATACTCCGGCGTGGCCCAGGAGTGACTGAGACCCAAGACCTCCACCTTGGCAAAAGGAAGTAAAAGACCTCTGCCGTTTGGGGAAAAAAAAAAAAAAAAAAAAAAGAAAAAAAAAAAGAAAAAAAAATAGCCTTTTATGCCTTCGGTTAGTTCACTACGTGTATTCGAAGTGTTATTATTAGCTTGGATCCGTGATTTCCTTTTGCATTTCCGAGTTACCCTTATTTATTTTTTCCATTTTGTTTTTGCACCAAGGAGAGCGACGGCAGTCAAATAATACTCAGCAACTGATTTCCTCTCTTTGGACTGAAAAATTAAACAGATACTAAATTATGACAGTGAATTTAGAAAGAAGGGCTCCAAGGGCTCGAAAGAACATGTCTGAGATGATATGATGCTTCTAAGAAGTATTGCAATCACATCGTGGCAAGCATCCGAGCGTGCTGTGTGACTACCTCCTCGGCTAATATGCTTTTTTCTCGGTGATGACTAATCATGTTCTATTAAACAGCGGTAATGCTGGAAGAACTCTACTATACAAGTGTAATGAAGCCAGTATTCTCCCCGGACAGATTAGCTACAACTGATTTGACACATACCATCATAGGGGCTTCAAACCTGACAAACTCTGCCTGCTTCTGATTTATGCCGTCAAGCTCCTCGGAGAAGAGATGAAATCCGAGTGTTCCGTTTGGTAGAGGTGAAATGTACTGATGTGCTTAACTGCCAGTTGAGAGTTACCCTTCTCCTTGCTCCTCGCCTCCCCTCCCCCCCTCGTCCCCGTCCCTTGTGCCGTGCTCTGTGTCCACAGGCCGCCGGGCCGGGGGACCTCGCGGTGTGCTATCAAGAAACCAAGGCCCCCCCGGGCAGCCCCTGCTCGTCGCGGGGGGTGCGGGGGAGTTCGGGGGGGGGGGGGAAGGAGTCGGTCCTGCAGCCTCGCGGCCTCCGCTGCGCCCCCGTGAGGACGGTCAGGCTTTTGTGATTGCGCGCGGGGTGAGGGCGGGTGGGCGGCTGACCGCCAGGAGGAGTGGGGACGCGACGGGACTCACGTGTCGTGACTTCTGGGCGAGGGCGCGAGGCTGCGGGGGCCCGGCGGTCCTCAGATGATGGTGGGCACCCGCC
Source organism: Acinonyx jubatus (assembly GCF_027475565.1). Lineage (NCBI taxonomy): Eukaryota > Metazoa > Chordata > Mammalia > Carnivora > Felidae > Acinonyx > Acinonyx jubatus. The sequence continues at coordinate 213,655,640 of NC_069381.1, read as the reverse complement.
CGCTGCTGTTGTTGCGATTATTGTTCTTCCTGGACAGGTTGGGGGTGGCCATGAGCACGAAGCGCTCGTCCGGGCAGCCGTACTGCAGCAGGACGTCGATGCACTCCTGGCTGGACGCCTGCCGGGCGTAGGCCAGCGCCGTGTTCCCGTGGGCGTCGCGGGCCATGACGTCCACCCCGTACTGCGGAGGCAACCGAGAGGGCCGTTAGGGTCGCGGCGGGGGGGGTGCCGCCGGAGGAGGGGACCAGGCGCCTTTCTCCAAGCCGTGCGGCAGCTCGTGCGGCGGGGGGGGGGGGGGGGGGGGGGGGGGACGGACCACCCCGGGAAGGGCTACAGACGAGGTGGCTAGGGACGCGGATGGCCAGAGGCCACAGTCGGCCCCACGGCGCGTCCTTTGAAAGAAACCATGCGCTTTTGACACCCAGAAGGCCCTCCTTTCTGCAGGAGACCGAGGGTAATCCTGGCTTTGTTAGTTCTATTCTGCCTTTCCAATGGTAAAAACAAAAAATAAGCACTTCTTGATCTCGGAGGTGATTCCCTTTCATTGGGGGAAATCTGTATGTAAAACACAAGGGTGCAGAGCAGTCCTCTGTTACCGCTATCCAGGTCCTACTATATGGGTAAGCACCGCCATCCGCCCTCGCCGGGGACCTCTCGGCAGGCTGCCTTCTGTCCCCTTCGGTGGGGACGCGCGATGGCTGAGCCCCAGAGGTGTGCGGGTCGTGCCACCGCGGGTGTGGGCTGCTCAGGTGCCCGCGGCTCCACACACTGTCCCCCTCTTGTCGCCATTCAGGCTTCATGACGAATGCGTCCGTAGAAATCTAAGAATAATTCTTCCTAGGGGTGCCCGGGTGTGCCACTCGGTTGAGCGTCCGACTTTGTGTCAGGTCACTATCTCACGGTCGGTCCGTGAGTTCGAGCCCCGCGTTGGGCTCTGTGCTGACAGCTCAGAGGCTGGAGCCTGCTTCGGATTCTGTGTCTCCCTCTCTCTCTGCCCCTCCCCTACTTGCGTTCTCTCTCTCTCTCAAACAAACAAACAAACAAACAAACAGAATAATTTTCCCTAGTGGAAGTTAACCAGAACAGTCCAGAAGAAGCCCTTTGATAAAGTCCTACCATCAAACTCTGGGTCCAGTATTTCTGGGTTGGGTAAAGGGAAAACCATATAAAGTAGCTGTATTCTCCCCCTCCACCCCCCTCCCAAACACAGAGGACGGCAGTGGGTTGTAAAAGGAACAGGACAGACACTCCACCCGCACCTGACCCAGAGGGGTCATGAGACAGATGAGCTCTGCAGACACCCAGCGAGGGAGGGCTGGGCAGAGCAGGCCCCGCGGACCCCCTCCCTCCCTCTGATCGGTCCTCAAGCGGCGTCCTCACACAGGGGAGCCCGGCAGCCAGGGGCCTCCGCGCCTCAATTCCAAATTCCCTACTCGTGTGCTTCCCATCTTCAGACCCGCCGCCTCCCACCAGAAAGATGCCCGCAGAGCAGAGCAAGGCGCCCGCGGCTATGCTGTCCTGTACGCGGTGACCTACCCAGATCAGGAGCTGCGCCAGGACCACGTTCCCCTTCCGGCATGCCAGGTGCAGCGCGGTGCGGCCGTCCCCCTCTCCACACGTCTCGTTCACCTCGTCCCGGGAGCCGTGAGCCAGCAGCAGGATGACGGCCCGCAGGTCCTCGTCGGCGGTGGCCCGCAGCAGGTGCTGGCCCAGGGACAGCTCCGTGCAGGGCAGCGGGGCCAGGAAGAGCTTCTGTTCGTACTTGGCCCGGATCCACCGCTCCTTCTCTTCCCTGCAAGAGTCCCCACACGGGTGCAGTCGCAATCAGGAAGGGTGGCCGAGGCCGAAACCCCTCTGCTCCAGAACCCACGTGGTCCGGGGGCATTGGGGAGGAAGCGAGATAGCAGGAGACGAGTTATCTTCACAAGGAAGCCCCCTGAGGGACGGGTTTACTTTTTTTTACAAAGCGGGGTCCCTGACCAGCAGCAGCTGGGAACTTGTCAGAAATGCAGAATCTCAGGCTCCGCCCTGGACCTCCAGAGTCAGAACCTCTTGGGGGGTGGTTGCAGAACCTGCGGGGGGGGGGGGTTCTGATGCCGCGGAAGCTGCGGCCAGGGGGAACCACCCCCCTGGCCGGGGTCTGGCACGATGCAGGGTGAATGCCACAGGCCAGATAAGCAATGACAGCGTTTAGTCGGGATCAGAGGACATTGCGGAGCACAGCGTACAGGATGGCCAGTGGGCTCCCCACACCTGGGTGTGACCTTGAACTCTTAGCTCTTAATTCCTCCCCACGGAAGGGAGTATGTGATCCCCCTGGGATCTCCACATCCTTCAGTTGAGGAAAATCTTACTACAGGCCCACGGATGAAACCGCAGAGACCCCCATGTGGAGGTCTAGAAAAGACAAGCAAACTAAGTTCCTACGTGATTCTGTAATCTCTCTGGATACGTGGGGAACATCAAGATGTTCTAGGGCCCAGCCCAGGAGACAAGGCAGGCGGCCCGAGGCCAGAGCTGAGCTAGGGGTGCAGGAGGGGAGGACACTGGGGAAGGGTGGGGAAGGGCCTTGGGATGCAGACAGCAGCCCCAGGCGTCCCTCCCCCAGCAGCACTGGGCCTGCTGAGAATGTGCTTCCTGAACTTTGGGGGAAGGCGGGGTTCAGGGTCCAAGTGGCACAGGATGCTGCCTGTGACATCTGGAAGGAGGGCTGGGGAGGAAGAGGAGAGGACAGAATGGGAAGAGAACGGGCAAAAGGAGACAGAAAGGAAGAGACCCACAGCAAAGCGTGTTCACACCGTCCGAAGCAAAGGTCTGTGGCTGCTTAATGAAAGAAGAAAAGAAAAGCCCTACAGAGAAGAGGGACTCTAATGCCCCAGAGACTTAAATGATACACTGGTTCACAACTAACCCCCCCTAAAACCCCGCGTTTTCTCCAAGAGAATAATCAGGGTGCAGAGCTACAAACTACACAGAGAATCACTTAGGGCTTCCGTGACACCCTAGAAAGAAAACTCATTAACCGTGACATTTCTTCTTCGGAAGGACAGAAAAGATGCCTTGTTTACACCTTTTACTCGTGTTTACACTGCTCCCAGTGATCTAGTGTCGGGTTAGCCCTAATCTGTTTTTAAATACTTAGGCAAACAGATTCTTCCAGGAGCAAATCTGGATTAGTTTTGCTTCATTTCCTGGTCCATGCGAGTGACCCCAGAGTGACCCCCGACCCTTTTCATTCGGAGATTTCCAGGACAAACACTTGGCTACAGCTGAGAACCCACCCCTGCAGCCCGGACGAGGCTGAAGCTGGATGCGGCCCGCACCCTCTCCCCGCCTGGGCCAAAATACCGGGCAGGCGAGAGACAGCACACTCCAAACAAAATCGTGTTTCTCGTGCTATGAAAAAAACTGCATTTAAAATGTATTTAACATACGTTGGTGCGTTTCGTAAACCGCCAAACAGCAAGAACAAAACGGGAATGAAATGAAAAGGGACAATGGTGAAGGGTGCATCCAGATTCTCAAGTCCCCACTTGCTAGCTCTCGTTTTTTGGTGGGCATTAAAGTCAGAGCTGTTTTATTCTGCTCTGCTTGGTTTTAATTCCCATTGCCAAATCACCCAGGGATAAAACAGGGAACTGAACACTGGAACTATCGTCCTAGCTGTAGGTATCCAATTCTCTTTTTAATATTTGGACATCCCAGCCGAAGAATGAAGAAGGTCCCCAGCTTCTGGGTCCTCTCCTGTGGGCGGTGTGCTCTCCTGGGGAAGTGGGGTGGCGGGGGGGGGTTTCTGTCCTGGGATCTGGTCACCCCACAAACAAGCTCGCCTGAATTCACTGAAATTGAAGTCGACGTGTGTCTGAATGATTGTGTTTAAACCGCTTCTTGCTTTTATTTAAAAAAATTTTTTTCTTTAATGTTTATTTCTGAGAGACAGAGCGGGAGCAGGGGAGGGGCAGACAGAGAGGGAGACACGGAATCCGAAGCAGGCTCCAGGCTCCGAGCTGTCAGCACAGAGCCCGACGCGGGGCTTGAACCTATGAGACGTGAGATCGTGACCTGAGCCGAAGTTGGACGCTTAACTGACTGAGCCACCCAGGCACCCTCCCCCACCCCGCCCCATTCCTCGCTTTTTAAAAGTCAGTGCTGTTTATAATTACGGAACAAAGGTGGGTCCAGATTTCATGGGGCTGAATACCAGTTTGGGAGCTTCTTTCGAAGGAAGACTCTACTGTTATGTCTATAAAATTAGGAACAGGGTCTTGGAGAGGGTTCCTGCAAGGGAAGGCCGGAGGTTGGCAGCCTTTACGGCTGATCCGCCTGTGACCCTGCAGGAGCGGGAGCAAGGGGACAATTACCAATAGGGCTGCACGGCCTCCACCGACTCAAATACAGAAAACAGGCTTGATACTGGGGGCCGTCCCCGAGGAATACCGCAAGGAGACAGAACAAAGCCTCCACGTGGCCTTCTTGGTGGGGACTGCCTCTTCCAGCCCATGTCCACCTGGCCCCCGGAGCTGTTTAATGTATGGCTTTCGTCACGTGACGGAAACACGGCTCTTCACCAAAACTTCTCTGCCGTTTAAAAGCAGAAGCTTTCCTTGCCGGCTTCTGGGCCCTACAGGACTTCGGCCCCTCGCTGTTTTTTCAGATACCGGGAGGGGCCGGAGCACTAAGCGAGGCCACTTCGTGTCTGAATCAGGAATGCTTCTGTTTCGCGGCTGAAATCCAGCAAGTAGGAACGGAGAACTCAGACAAGGGCGTGTGAGGGTTTTGCGAATTCAGGAACCCCTACTTATGCTCAAGCACTTGCTGTTGTTTAGAACCTGTGTCCTGTGGTCACCGTGCACCCCGATACACCGGGTGGGGGTGGGTAAGCTTTACCCCGTGTGCTTTCCGCGGTGGCCGAGGGCGGGAGAAGAGAATCTCCCCAAGGCCGGTGGGGCCACAGGCCTTGGTTTTGGCAACGGAGAGACGGGATCTATGTGCCTGCTTCCATGGTGTAGACTTCCATGCCTTCATTGACTTCTCGGGCCGTCCCTCCCTCGCCCATAAAGCGGGTCTACAGAAGGCAGGGTGGTTTCGGGGCTGAGGCCGCGTGTCTGGAGGATGTGCTGGCCCAGCCGTCGCTCTGCAAGTGGCAGCTGCTGGTGCTGCAACGATGGAGTCAAACAGCAGCTCTAATGACGCACAGTTGCCATCGAGCACCTGAGAACGCACCTGCGGGGGTGGTGGGCGTGACAAAGGTGGCCGTGGTGGCCGAACGCCAGCTGGACGCTCAGGGTTCTAAGTCCGGGCCGTCAACGTGCTCGGCGGGGTGAGGTGGTGACTCTTGGCCAGGGGCCCCGACAACTCCACCAGCGTCCCTGGTGTGTGTGACCCCCACACCCTACCACGGGCAGCAGAGGGGCTCGGGATGCTGGGAGACGGGTGCCCAGCCGGCGTAAAGGACCCTGTGGCTGTCAGTGGGTCTGGGGCCAAGTGCGATTAGCCCCTGTCCACAGCCTTGAGGTATCCCAAGTCTTCTTGGACTGAATTGTGTCTCCTCCCCGCCGCCCCCCAATCCATATGCTGAAGCCCTAATCCCAATGTGTCTGTATTTGGAGGCCAGGCCTCTAGGGAGGTAACTGAGGTTAAATGAGGTCATAAAAGTGGCCTTATGAGATGAGGAAGAGACACAAGGATCTCTCTCCGAGGGAGGGCACAGCAAGAAGGCACGGTCTGCAAGCCAGGAAGAGCTCTCACCAGAAACCAACCCTGGCACCCTGACCTTGAACTTCCTGCCTCCAGAGCCGAGAGAAAACACAGTTATGTATTGGAGACACCCAATCTGCGGTATTTCGTTAGGATAGCCCAGTCTGACCCGTAACATTCCGGACACCCACGGCCTCCACCATTGTCCTCCGGCTTCCGTGCCGACATGTAACACGTGAAAAACGGACACTCCGGTAGTGTTTCCTTTTCTACGAGAATATTCTAAGACCGTTTGCCCTACGAAGCCAGGATGCCAACACACAAATACTCTAATTGTTACTCTGATGTCCCAATCTTCCTTCTGGGATCCCCAGCTTGTCTTGGCCGAGCCTTTCATTTTCCCCAAGGAAGGCCAGTTCAAGAGCAGCGTAGCTGGCAACAGATCACTTCACCTCGTTCCAATCCCCTGGAGGCCCGCTGCTCACAGCCTCCGTTAGCTAATGAGCTAAAAAATGACTTATTGGCACGGCCGGCCGTCAGCAGAAAGAAGGCGGCCCAGCTCCTCATTTGAGCCCCGTGCTGACACACCTTTAAATAAATCAACCGCACGGGAGTGAGAGAAAATGAGAGAACGGACGACTAATCAGAAGAAAGACACTGACCCAATCCCCCCCAAAATAAAAAGGAAAGATACAATCGAAGGTGCAGTAGTAAATATTTTCTTCTCTTCCGGCCTGAAATGAAGCCCCTTTATTAGGTGGCCCTCCACCCCCCACCGGCCCCTGAGCCAGGAAACCGCCTGGTGGGTGAGCTGTGGGCCGGTCAGGTACCGAGCACAGGATTTGGGGGTCAGGGAGCAGGTGGGGCCCCGGCGGTCCCCAGCACCGTGTGTGCACAGAGTCTTGAAGGGTCTGCAGGGCTGGGATGCACTCTGGTCCTGCAGCCCGACAGACAGGCTCTGCCGCACTTGACCTTGATGTGGCCAAGGCTCTGCGTGCCCCCCGAAGATGAGTCTGGGACACATCCCAGCTGCCACCTGTATATTCAGTGCTTGCCAGACGGAAATGACGTCATTCCCAGGCGCCAGTAAATACCGCCCGCAGGTCCCAAGAGCACCTGCTGTGGCGATCCTGAGGGTGATGACGACGAGGAGGAGGGAAACCACCTTTCCTGGTAACTCCCAGTGACGCTGGGCTCATCAAGGGCCCCCGAGCATGGTCCCCGTTCCTACAAAGGAGCTACATGTCAAACACCGAGCAAAATGCACATGTGATCGCAGAGTCATGGCCATATTTTGAGAGAAATTATGACATTTTAAAAGGAAAGGCCTTTTGGGGTGCTTGGGTGCCTCAGTCGGTTGAGCGTCCGACTTTGGCTCAGGTCACAATCTCACAGTTGGTGAGTTCGAGCCCCACATCGAGCTCTCTGCTGTCAGTGCAGAGCCCGCCTCGGATTCTCTGCCCCCCTCTGTCTGGCCCTGCTCGTTCTCACTCTCAAAAAAAGGACAGGTCTTTTCCTGAAAAGCTTCAAAAGAAAAAGAGACGGGTCATCTGCGTTCCAAGTTTCAGAGAAGGCGCAAGTGTGGGTGGTGTGCAACGAACGGCTTTTCCGAGTTTGAAATAGGGCGGCTGGACCGTGAAGACACGGGGGGGCCCGGGGTGGTGCAGGCAGGTCGCAATGTGGGAGGAAGAAGCTGCCGGCAGGCGGGGCAGAGCCAGGCTCCCAGGCCAGCCCTGGCCTTCGAGATGGGCTTTGGGGACTGGCTGCAGCCGGGAGCTCGGTAGGGTTGGGCCACAGTCCTGCTCCCCTCGGCTGACCCGGGGACCGGACGGAGAGGGCAGAAGGGCACGGACGCTGGTACCATCCTGCCGGTGTGGCACCAATAACGCCCAGGGTCTATTAAAATAAGCCAGGTGATGCACACCCGGCAAGGACAGCTAACTCAGCGGATGGCAAGATCAAGGTGAGAGTCAGGAAAAGACGATGAAGAGGAGGTGGGGGAGGGGCAGAAAGGAGCATTTACATTCGCAGAGAAAACGAGCTGGGTTGGGGTGGTGGGAAGCAGAGCTTTATCCCCCTGTGTCTGAGGCGAGGACCCGGGGATGGGGCAGCTCGAGGTGTGTGGGCTGCCCCGGGCTCTATCTTGGGTCACGGGGCCGGTCGTGGGGTGAGGACCACTGTGCCCGGTCCTGGCAGTCCACTGCAGTGCCCAGCTCCAGGGGAGACACGAGGGTCTCCGACCGGCCAGCCAGAGGTGTCTGGAAGCTGAGAATGCCACCAGGGCGAGACCAGCCACACCTGATGCTGACGATCACGATGACAAAGGCCCCGAGTGTGAGGGTCATCTGTCCCCAGTAACTGAAGGGGTGTCCCGGGAAGGGCTGGGCATCCGTGGCACCTCGAGCCGCCCAGCACTGGGCTGGCGCCTTCCAATCCCTGCGAGCAGAGGCCTCCCATGTGAAGTCCCTAGGATGCCGCCCTCCATGCGTGCTGCTTTCCACCCGGCCTTGACCCCGCACCCTGTTTCCACCGCTGTTTCCAACTCTGCCTGAGCCACGTGTGGGCTTGCGGTGATCCACCTGTGGGCACGCGTTTCTGTCTTGACTCTGTCACCCAGACGAGGAACGTGACCGCCGACGTCACAGCTACAGTTTACGGACTTCTGATGCGTCGGCCATTGGGCTGAGCCTTTTGTCAATTATGTGGTTTCACTCTGACGACGCCCGGTGAGGTAGGTCCTGCCCCGTTTTAGAAGGGGAGAATGGGAGCCAGAGAGAGGTGGGTCCCCCGCCTGTGACGGCCAAGCAGCTGACCCCGGTGGTCACTGTCTCAGCTCGTCCTCTGGGCTCTGCTGCCTTCCCAAGAAGGGGAAGCCCCGATCCCAGGCCACCACCCCGGCAGGGTGTCCCGGTTGGGCCTGCGGCACTGGCCTGCTCACAGCCCCTCTCTGACGATCTCAACACCGGATCCTCCCTGTGGGGAACAGTTCGATGGGACTCGTGTCAGAGAATCGAGAGCTGAGCCCCTCCCCGCCCCCCCAAGGGGCAGCATGAGCCACGTGCTGGTGTCTGAGTTTAATCTGGGTAAAACAAGATCGCTCCGTTGCTCTAGACAGGCCTCACACACACCACGTGCACCGGGAGCTGCTGTCTTGGACGGTGCACGTGATCTGGAACGTTCCCATTGTTGCTTGCAGATAGGGCCCATGGAGACGATTGGTCATTTCTTCCCTCCCAGTTTTTCCTTACCAAAATGCTCTGGCATTAAAAACAAATACAGAATGAAGAGAAATGAAACCACAGATGCCTGAGGGTAGCGAGTGCGAAGGAAACGACACGGATACCAGGACTCGCGACAGAAGTGCTGTGAGGGGAGGTGCCCGGGCAGCTGGGTCCCAGAGAGGACCTGGCTCACCGTCAGTGTCAACGACCCCGGCAGCCAGTGAGGGGCAAAGGGCAGGGCAAGTCTCACGGGCCCACGGGGAGACCCGGAGAGCAAAGGAAGAGCACGCTAGGCACAGGCCACGGTCCTCAGAGAATCGTCTGGACGCGGTGCCCCTTTGTCCGCTCCCCGTGCATTCGAAGGCGAGCTGCGAGGCTGCAGTCACACGGAACCGCCACCGGCCGCGTTGTAAGTCTGGCAGGGAGGGCTCAGCAGGCTGCCAAGGGGTAACGAGGTTAATGGGTTGGATTCCCAGAAAAGAACGTTTTCGGCGAATAACCACAAAGCTTTGGTTGGCTTTCGGCACTGTTCTGTGGCACTACAGGACACGAGTCGTGGGGGGAGGCCGACCCTGGACGGTGACCAGACGCCCCACTGTGTCCTCGAGGGTGTCGTGAGCAGTGGTCCCCGGTGGTTTTGGCCGCAGCCCTCCACTCCCCACAAACGAGGCTTTCACCGGATGCCTGTGTAAGGCACTGGCCAACAACGGCCTTTCCCGAAAGCCCTGTGTCAAGTCTAATGTGTTCATTTTTCTGGGAACCCCTCCCCCAAACATTAAAAGGCCAAGAACTTTTTTTGGTGCCTGTCACTTGTCACAATGTTCCTCTCGGGAACATCTTTCTTCCCACTCGGCGGGCCGGGAGAGGATTTGTCAACGCTGATTCAAAAAAAAATTTTTTTTTTAATGTTTACTTATTTTTGAGAGAGACAGAGAGAGAGAGTGTGAGCCGGGAGGGGGAGAGAGAGACAGGAAGACACAGAATCCGAAGCAGGCTCCAGGCTCCGAGCTGTCTGCACAGAGCCCGATGCGGGGTTCAAACTCACAAACTGTGAGACGGTGACCTGAGCTGAAGTTGGATGCTTAACTGACTGAGCCACCAGGCGCCCTCGTCAATGCTGATTTTAAAGGAGATTCTGGAGCAAAGTATATTGGAGCAAAGGAATATCCTCAGCAGTCATAGGAGGCCTGTGTGGCTTACACGGTGACTGGGACAGCGACGGGAGAGGAAAGAAAGAGCCAGCTAGCAGCAAGGAATTTCCAAAGTGTCTTTCTGCCTTGAGCAAAGCAGGAACTGGGAGGGAGGCACGGAAGGGGGGCCGGAACAATATGTTAGGAAAACAGGGGACTTCCTCTCTCTGCAGGAGAAGACCCCGGCCCGCGGCAGGCCGCCCCTGGCACGCATGCCTTCTCCCTTGGCCGCGTTGCTAAGGAAGGACGGCCAACAAAGACCGATGGATATTTATTCCTTAATTACCGAAAGCTTTTAAGAAACTGGCCACTGTAAATCCCGCATGCAGAGAGCAGGAGGCAACGGACAAGGATTTATGCTCACGGGGCAAAGACAAAATAAATATCCCGCCTGACTTCTGATCAATATTATGAGTGTTTTTGCCAACCTGCAGGGTGTTTTATGAGTTCCGAAGAACGGAACAGAATCATTATTAATTAAATAAAGCCAACTATATTAGGCTTATTACTTCTGTGAGTCATAGTTAGCGGTGCCCAGCTGTAGGTGTTGGGGGCGGGTGGCTCAGTGTTGGGATCACGTGCTCAGGGGCACGGCACAGCCAGTGCCCCCTCGGGTCCCCTTCCACCTAGACAGCAGCGGATGAGAGCACTAGCCATAAGCAGAGCTGGCTCTCCCCGCCACACCTCAGTCCGGGGTTCAGGCTGAGTCCTGGGGCTCCTGGGGCTTTGCTGTCATTAGCGCTGGGCACCTCCCAACACCTGTCTGTTTGGAACCTGGCCAGGCCGAGCAGAAATACGCACCAGGCTACAAATAACAGGGCAGATACAACATCACCCCTCTAAAGTTCTGGGGCAACCTGTAGGAATTTTACCTGGAAACCTCAAAGCAGGCACAAGCGCGAGCTGGCCTGGGAAGGAGGAAACATTCGGCTAATCATGGACAAGACCCAGCTCAAGCCTCACCCCCTTTGGTCGTCTACCAAGCACCAGGTACTCACAGAGAACAGACCCTGGGCCTCGATTTCTCCTCTGGGTGATTTAAAGGCCTACTGAGGTCCCACAGGAACATCTGCTTGAGAGGTAGCTGTCCAGAATGGAACGAAGGCAGGGGCTGAGTCACGGGGCTGGGAGAGCCCACCCCGCCGGGCCAGGTGTCCGCCCAGGCCTTCCTCCTCTCGCTGGGTCCACTCAACGGGAGGCCTCAGCCTGGCTTTCCGTGTGGACAAACGCCGCCTCTAGAACACGTGGCAACCGTCCGCTGGGGACCCGGCACGCGCCCACTGCCATAGGCAGAGGCAGCCGGGGGGCCTCTCCCGTCCGTTCCTGTCCGACCTGTGGATGCCGTGCTGCCACCAGCACCGTGGCCGAGGAAGGCGCAACCCCCGCCCCGGCTTGCGGCCCTCCACGAGCGACTCCCGCCTGTCTGCTGAGAGTGACCCACGTGCTTTCTCAGGCTCCCTGCACGGGAAACGAGTCCCAGGACGAGAGAATCTGCTCACGCTTACTTTCTGGTCCCTAGAACCACAGCACGGACCCCAGAGCCCAATCCTCTCCAAACCTCTCACTGCCCACTTGGGAGGTGGCCAGTTCGAAAGGGTGGGTGTGGGTGGAGGGGGACGCAGGGCCTGGGGGGCTGTCTGCCTGGACCCCTGGACAGAGCTGCGGCGGGGGGGGGGGCCCAGGTAGTGGGGGCAGAGAGTGGGGGCACTGAGGGCAACTCAGAGCAAGTCCGTCGTTCAAGGAAATCGTTTCGGAACCTCGTTACGCTATGAGAGAAGGGCGGGACACCCAGACTGTTCCAGAAGCAGCCGTAATATTTTTATTTTCAGTATTTCCCGCCCGCCTGGCCCCCATTTTCTGATCTATTGTCCAACAACACAGCAAAATGCGGGACGTGAAAGGAAAAACCACCGGAGGTACATACAGACGCCTCAACTGGGAAACTTCTCACCGTCTCTGTGCTCCAGGGTCACGTTTCGCTCCCAGACATATTATCTCGTTGGAACTTTAGCAGACACCTTTATTAGTCTGTGCAAAGCTAGTCTGACAAATTAAGTTTGTGAATTAATTTGCAAACTGAGTGAGTGTTTTCACATTGGAATCGCGGCTAAGCTACAGCGGCCACCTGCACGCCGCCGTCTCCGGGCTTCAACGTTAGAGAAAACGTGAGTAACCGTTTTAGAGCATAAATGCCGATAAATCTGTGCCAAGTCGGAGGGGGCCTGAGCCAGTCAGGTGAGGCGGTCCTAGATCCCGCGTAATGTGTCATGAAACGGGACGCGCCTGGGCAGCCCTCGCGTCAGCCCTGGTGGTAGGACCCCCATCACAGCGAATTAAGTTCGCCATAACAGTGGCTGATGGGATCCGCTTTGGAACATATCGCATCATAAACAGATAAGGGAAGAGAAATGGCCCTTTTCCTCTGCTCGGAATACTGTAAAATGGATATAAGCCTCTGCTGTACGTGCACCAGTGCCCTTTAAACACCAGGGAGCGGACACCCCATGGCTCTTCTTAAACGAGAAACCAAGGGGCAAGACGCAGTAATTGCAGAGGGCCAAGCATGACCTGGTGGCTTCTCGGAGACCTGTCCGCTACGTGGCTGTTCAATAAGGAGAGAGAGGAGGCTGCAGGTTACGGATTGGCGACAGCTGCAGAGCGATACGAGCTCTGAGCAGGGGCTGACAAGCGGCTTTGGGGACCACAGACTTCAGCAATACAGCACCTTGGGCTTAAAAAAATTTTTTTTCAGTGCTTATTTACTTTTGAGGGAGTGCGTGTGCGTGAGCGGGGGAGGGGCAGAGACAGAGGGAGACACAGAATCCGAAGGAGGCTCCAGGCTCCGAGCTGTCAGCACAGGGCCCGATGCGGGGCTCGAACCCACAAACTGTGAGATCATGACCTGAGCCAAAGTCAGACGCTCAACTAACTGAGCCACCCAGGCGCCCCTAAAGAATCTTCTTCATGTAGTTTTCCTTTTGATTTTGGGGGGGGGAAGGTGGGGATTGGAACAGTCACGTGGTTTCTCAATGGCCAAACAAACCAAAACAGCAATAAGAAAAACAAAACAGATTTTAAAAGAGGAAACACATTCCAGACGGTATGTGAATGGAAAAGGCATTTAAAATGAATGTGCACATTAGTTTTCTTGAAAACATAAGCCGATGCGCGGCCAGCTGGACTGACACGTTCGCCACAGAGGGGGCAGTCTTCCAGCAACCATCCACACCAGTCACCGTGGACTCCTCCCAGTGTAACGACAACTGAGAATGTACGAAAGGCTGGGCGTCCCTCTTAGAGAAGACCCAACAGATGAATAATGGCTGTTTCTTCTTTCTTAACCCGTCTCAAATGGTGACAGGATCAGAGCCAATCGACACCCCCACCAAGTACTATTTTCCCTAAGTTTGGTCCCACAGTGAGTGGGTCATCTTGGGAATGACTCTCCACAGTGTATACGTGAATTCTGTAGAGAAGGGACAGGATGATTCTTTAACAAGCTAAAGTTAATTCTTTCATGAAAATCACCTAACATCTATCTAACTAATTGGGATCAGGAGGCAGAAACCGGTCAGATGTTTTATGTTCCACAACCGACACCGCGTTTAACTTGCCCAACGTCATGGTCTTTGATAACGCCACGTTAAAATTCTGCCCGGCTTTTTCCTGGAGAGGGAATCCCGAAACACTGGCACTAGGGAGGACTAGACACTGGGTTCACTGGCCCGGGCCGGCCTCATGGGGGTGCAGACGCACAGGGCCGCTGACCCAGAAGGAGCCCACGCTTGGGTTAATGTTCCGCTGTTCTGAAATTCCTGATGGTTACCGAACAGAAAACCACATATTGATTCTTCACTGGGCCCCACAAATTCTCTGGTTGGTCCTGGACAGTCCAGCTGCTTTAAGGTATCGGTTGGTGGCAAAGCCACCTCCAGTCCACCGAGAAATGGCAGAACACAAACCGTGCAGTGGGGATCTCGCGAAGCTAAATTTGTAAGTTTACAGGGCACTGCCGCTTCTGAGGGTAGGTCCGTCCTATCGCCTGGATGCGAAACGCCCTTTTGTGAAATGACGGTGGCAGCAAACGATTCATCATGTGTCCTCTGCAGGACAAAGGTAGCAACCAGCTACCTTCCATGTTACCTGGGAAGCCCTGTCCACCCACCCAGCCCCTCTCCGCAGAGGGCCTCGCCCAAAGAGGCCTTGCTCGCTGCAGCCCTGTGGTCCTCAGGGCTTGTCCTTTCCCTTTGTCCTCCTGCACGAGGGTGTCTGAGGCCCTCTAGAACAGGCTCCTTAGAAAAAACGATTTCTTTGAGACAGTCAGCACTGTTTAAACGTGTCAACAATCCAGAAACTGGGACAATAGTATGGCAGGCCCTCACAAGGTGAAACGCAGTGTTACTGTGACACCCCACAAAGCCACTTCTGGGGTGTAGAGGCAGAGCAACTGAAAGCTGGACACTGACGAGATATTTGGATGTCCGGGTTCATAGCAGCATTATTCACAAGGGTTGAAACGCGGAAGCAACCTAAGCGCCCGTCAGCAGATGAATGGGGAAACGCACCGTGGTACATCCAAGGAACGAAATACTGTCCCGCCTTAAGAAGGAACGGAATCCTGTCACGTGCTACCACGCCGGTCAACACTGAGGACGTTATGCTGAGTGAAATAAGCCAGTCACCGAAAGACAACTATCATGTGGCTCTTCTTCTAGTCGAAGCCATAGTGACGGAAGGTAGGCTGGTGGGCACCAGGGGCTGGGGGAGGGGGACGTGAGTCAGTGTACCGAGCTTCCGTTTGGTACGATGAGAAAGTTCTGGAGATGGATGGTGGTGACGGCTGTACAACCACCGGGAGCATGTTTAATGCCACTGAACTGTGCACTTAATAAATTAAAATGCTAAATTTTATGTGTATTTCATCACAGTGAGAAAAAAAACTCCAGGCTCTAAGTGCCGTCGTGTCCTGCATAAGACACTGCTGTGTGACCCTCAGTTTGCGTGACCCTCAGTATCACAATGGCCCTTATCATCAGAGCCAAGCAACTTAACGTTAGTAGAGTGTTACTGTTGACAACACGTGGTCCGTACTCCGTTTTCCCCACGTGATCCCAGACACCCTCTAGAGCCGATTTCTTCCAACCAGGAGTCAATCGACGGGGCCAGGTCTATCACGTCTGGTCACCGGGCACGTTCATCTCCATTAATCTGACAGACCTCCCAAGCCCCTCCCCTCTTCTGGGTCTTCCATTATATGGATATTTTTGAGGCATCCAAGTATGGCACAATGTCCCCCAATCTCGTTTTGCCTGATCCAACTCGGGTCACTTATTATCGGCGAGGACACCACACACGTGTCACCGCTCCCCCCCCCGCCCCCCCCCACGTCACATCATCACATCGGGAGGTAGACTGGGGGGTGGTCCCACTACCAAGTCGAGGCACAGGTAAAGCAGTGGCCTCTAGGCCTGTCCTCTGTCCAGAACCTCCTCCCTTGTATAACTAACAAGTGACCGGGGATTGATTCCTCTGGACGCCAGACCTCCTATTCCTCAAGACCTTTCCCCAAAGCGCCACAGCATGGGCTGATGATGCCTGTGGGGTCAGCTGCTGTGTCCTCGGGGGCAAGGCAGAGATTCAAAAAAAATGTTTTTTAGTGTTTATTTCTGAGAGCAAGAGAGCACCAGAGGGGGTGGGTCAGAGAGAGAGGGAGACACAGAATCTGAAGCAGGCTCCAGGCTCTGAGCTGTCAGCACCGAGCCCGACGCGGAGCTCGAACTCACGGACCGCGAGATTCCGACCTGAGCCAAAGTCAGACACTTAACTGACTGAGATACCCAGATGCCCAAGACAGAGATTTTCCAGTTCTGATCACTAGTTGGCATTTTCTGTCCAGGAGAGCCCCCACCCCCACCCCCACCACCACCTTGTGCTTCCTTTTGGGACTATCACCATAGACCCACAGGCTTTAAAAATTTAACACGTCCTAGAACCTACTACCACCATTATTCTTTCTGACGTTTATGTTATTCCAGGGTTGGCCAACAGGAGCCTCCTGGAGCTGCCCCTGTTGTACGTGACGCGTCACCCCTAGTCCCTGCCCGGTGCTGGGCTTTCAGGAACAGCAACATGCTCCAGGCTGACCTTATCCTTTCCCAGATCTGGGAAGAGCCCTTTCCCTCAGGAGTCCTGATCTTTCCACCAAAGCCACCATTTATTTTGCTTTATTTAACTTTTTACTTAACATTTGAGATTCACCTGTAGTTTGAAGACCTAACGTGGGGAGATGGCTTTGCTGGTTTCCCCCAATGGTGACATCTTGAGAAACCGCAGTGCAATGAAACGGTAGGGTACTTTGACAATGACACATTCCACCTGCTTGTTCAGATCTCCCCAGTGTTACTTGGGAGTCATTTGTACCTGTGTGTGTATCTGCTTAGTTCTACGCAACCATACCACACTCCCGTGTCACGTTCCTATATCCGCCGTCACGGCCAAGGTAGGGGACATTTCCAGAATCAGGGTTCCTCTCGTTCACCCTTCTATAACCACAGCCACCTGCCCAATCCCTCCATCCCTAACCTCCTGTTACCACTAATCTGTTCTCTATCTCTGTAATCCTGTCGCTTCAAGAATGCTCCATAAATGGAATCATACGGCATGTCATCTTCGGGGATGTGCTTTTTTCACTCAACGGGATTCTGCAGGTCCCTCCAGGCTCAGCTTGTACTCGTCAGCAGTCCACACCTTTTCGTTGCTGAGTGGTGTTCCGTGGTACGGTGAACTATAGCCTGTCTCACGATCCCACCGAGGGACCTCTGGGTTGTTTCCCGTCTTGGGCTATTAGAAATAAAGCCGCTATGAGCATTAGTCACAAGGTTTTGTGTGAACTGAGGTCTTTATTTCTCTGGGATAAACGCCCAAGAGTGCAGTCGCTGGGCTGCATGGGAGCCGCATGTTCCGTCGAATGAGAAACTGCCAAAGTGTTTTCCAGAGTGGGGGCGACGAGTTTTTAACAGCGCTATTCCAAAAAACTAAATTCCGTTGTGAAAAGTGAACGGTGGGGAGCCCTATGATTCGGAAGAACGTGACATCGTCTGCAGGGTGGGCTGGGTGACCGGGGGCCACCGCAACCCCCACCCCTCACTCCTCCCAGAGTCCCGGACGCAGAGGCACAGGTGACTCCAAATTTCTACAAGCCGGCGGCACCTAAAAACGAGCGCAGGGATGAGAATGCGCGCGTGTGCGTGGAAGACGAGACGTGCAGCGGTCGAAAGCGTGTTCGTAACATACATACACGTGACCATGACGTTTCCAAGGCGGGTCGGTACAAACACGTGAAGCCAGGTTTCGACAGGGACAAAAACGCGATGAAACCGAAAACCTGGACAATTGAAAACACGTTGCAGGAGAAGGGCCTCCCACACCTCGCTGTCCTGAGGTCTCGGCCGAAACGGCGGCCTCTCGCGGGCCTGGGAAAGCTGTGTTTGTTTTTCCACACCTTTCCTTCCGCTCCTTCCCACTCTCTTTGGGGCACATTTGGAAATTATTGAAAAAGATAAAATGCCTCTAATCTGTTACCAATTAGAAGACACATGTGAATATTATTTTCTAATTTGTGACTCTTGAGTGTGTATCTCAAACACCAGAGAGAAGTAATTGAAATAATTACGGCTGCTCCTGAATATTTCTATTATGTTCCTGAAATTAAAAAAAAATCCTCTTTGCATGATGCGCCCGAGGGTTGAATGTATCCACGAGAACATCAAAGCCTTGGATGCGAACGACCCCCGAACTGCAATTTCCAGCCAGCCCATCGGTGGCCTGAACAGCTGGAGCCCGGGGGGCTGGCAAGCAGGTCGGCAAGACGGTGCCAACCGGGGTCTCGGCGGAGAGCTCTGTGGAGCAGGGGTGCGGAGAAGCAGTGGGTTTCCCTGCAACTCCCCTCGTCCCAAACTTCCCTGTCCGGGGGATAATTTGCAGCTGGAGGGCCGTGCTGTACGAGGCATAAGCCTGATTTATAACATGAGCAGCGTGCACTTTTTTTTTTTTTTTTTTTGAAACCCAGTTATAGTGCGACTTGAGTGACTAACTCCTGAAAATTGGTAATTTCTTGGTGGTTAACAGTAGCAGGTCCACCAATGACAGGCGAGACGTGCTAATAAATTTATAGGGCGTTATATGCCAATTAGACCTCGTCAGCCATTCAAAAGGCAGGGATACCAATCAGGCCGTCACTCCACAAATGCACTCTTTATTGCTGACATTCTTGCAATTCAATCCCCCATTTATATGTTTGAAAAGCAGCATATTAATGCTGACTGTACAGGAATCTGTAATTTTCAGAGCCCTTCGGGTTAAACAACCTCCCTCTTCTATGCAAACTTCTCTTTGTTCTCGAGGGGTAAACAAGGACCTGAGATGAGCATGAAATCGACGCGGAACGGGAGTCACTTCCACGTTGCGGGTTGCCTTCTGTTGGGGGCCAGCCATCAGGGAACCTTCTGGTCTGGTGGTATCACTACCTTCAGTCAGGCATCACACAGCCTTCCGCCAGGATCTGAGGTCTGGTAGGTGCTCACCTCTGCCACAGAGTTGCTGGAAAGCACCTCTGTCTGGACAGAGCCAGCGTCCTGGCAATCGGAAGACCCACAGGCACAGAGGTAATATTGCCCTTTCTGGAAAGGCGAGGAAATAATTCAGATCTGCCCAAGTAAAAAGTGTGGAAATTCTCTCTTCGCATTAAAGCAATGGACTAAACTGATTTTAATTTTGTATGTTTTCTTTGAAAAAAAAAATCAGAAAAGAAGTGCATGATCTTTAAGACAAAGTCAAGTGCAGTGTACCTGGGTGGCTCAGTCGGTTAAGCAGGCGCTTAACCTAACCACGGCTCAGGTCATGATCTCGTGGCTAGTGAGTTCCAGCCCCGCGTCGGGTTCTGTGCTGACAGCTCAGAGCCTGAAGCCTGCTTCGGGTTCTGTGTCTGCCTTTCTTTCTCCCCTTCCCCTGCTTGCGCGCTCTCTCTCTCAAAAATAAATAAACGTTAAAAAATACATTAAAAAGAAAAGAAAAAAAGTCAAGTGCATAGAAGCGTACAACACGGGGTTGGACGCGGCCACCCATGTGAGTGGTCTGGCTCGCACCCTATCTTCGTGGGCATTTCAGCTCTGTACAGCACCCCAAATCTGGTCCCCCGTCTTCTCATCCCACTTCTCCAAGTGATGGATGCCAACATCCCTTCTACCTCTGTACTTTGAAACATATAATTCTTTTTTTCTCTTGGCTGAAGTGAGTTCTTGGAATTTGATTTGATTATCGCCATCATCCGATGCCCTATTAAGCATTCATTCTTTCAAGAAATATCAATTGAGCACTCACTAGGAGTTAGGCACCGCACTGTGTTAGGTTCTGGGCTACAGGGTGAATAGAGGCAGATGGATAAACACGAGGGGAAAAGAGCCACACTTGCGGTATAAGCTGCTGTAATTTCACAGGAACAAAACATGCTGAACAAAAGACAGAATCCTTGTCCTCTTGGTTTTTACTACGTGGACAGCCCTGGATTTCGGGTACAAAATTTAAAGTGCAGCTAACCCAGAGGAGAAAAGATCACTATTTCCTGCAGGTTGAGAACACAGAATGGGGGCGTCTGGCTGGTTCAGTCGGTAGAGCGTGTGGCTCTTGATCTCGGGGTTCTGAGTTCGAGCCCCACATTGGGTGTCGAGATTACTCCGAAATAAAATGTTCGTGTCCGCGGATCGATAATTTGCAGACAGCCTGTGAATCACTAAGACCAACATTTAAGTTCACAGAGGCCATCAACCTCAAGATACACCTATCATCCACTCACTCAACAGTAAGTGCAGCCTTTTTGGAAATGCCGGCCAACTAACAGGTGTACTGGAGCGTCTGATGTTTCAAGATGGCGGCACAGAGAGGTGGCACCAGACCCACACCCCACAGATGCGTGCTGCGTAGTGGTCCCCTCCATCTTCCAGCAGAGCTGGAGCCACGTAGCCTCTTCTTCAGTGTGCACAGAAACTCCTTCAAAGCACGACACGAGAAAACTCCTCCTTTGCTAATTTCAAAGGCAAAGTGCTTATGGACTCTCGGTACGGTTAACAAAGGACACCACTGTCCAAGGACACCTAATGCCCTGTGTAGGACTCAAAACGTACAACACATGCCTGAGAACATTCCGAGAATCAACGAATGTAGGAAAAGGACTTCTCTGAATGACTCTTACCTGCCTACAAATAGGTCTTCCATTGAAAAGAACTCAACTGTGGTCAATCTCTGCCCCGAGAGGTACATCAACCAGGGAAGGTGGACTCTCACCACCGGAGAGAAATGGGCTCCACACCCAAACCCTGTCACAGGCTATTAGGTCTCCCATCTATTTTCCTACGGGCCCATTTATCCTGTCTACACATCAGCTGCTCTCCCTGGAGTGGCCTTTCTCCCCTCCCTTTCCCCTGTGAAGAGAGCACATAAGCTCTCAAACCTCTCCACCCTTTTGGTATTCACGTCCTTCTCTGATGCCCACCCCACAAATGCAGGTTAAAAAAAAAAAAACAAACCAATAAACTTGTATGCCTTTTATCTGGTTTATGTGTTGTCAATTTAATTCCCAGCCCGCCCCCGCCCCCCAAATGCCCACCCCAGCCATTGAACCCAAGAGGGTGGAGAAGGCCCCCCAACTCACTGCTTAGCTGGGTGGCACTCTCTGAGACCCGGCAAGGCTGGGACAGGGACTCAGGCAGGGAATGTAGCTGGAGGTCCTGCGGTGCCCAGCGTGGGTGAGGTTCAAAACGAAAGAGCAGTAGCTACACTACTTCTGGGAAGGACTGTCACCGAGTCTCTCTTGCCTCAGAGGGGAGTCTTGTCAGACCAGCACATCAACGAACTGGACAACCAAGCCTTTGTGACCCGTCCTTCGGGCCAAGGGACACCGAGCAAGTGTGTCACTTGCCTTCCCTACCCTGGCCTGTGCCTGGTGATGTTTAACGCGACGTGCCATGTCTGGTCACCTTTGTGGGGAGGCTGGCCAGCCCTCGAGGTCTCTCCACACCTCCGAGCAGGTAGAGGGTGTGAAGCACAGGACAGTCGAAATGCCCCTCCCCGCAGAGGTGGCCGGACCCTCACCTCCCAGAGCCCGTTCTAGAGTCCTGGATACCGATCACATCTCATTCAACTGAGGTCAACTTTCCCTTAGCTTGGTCCTACGTGGACAAAGAAAACAACGGCCGGTCTCTGGTTGTCTAACAGATATGGCCCTGTAACTGGCCTCAACAAACTGGCCACGGCACCACATGTACATTAAAATAAAAAAAAAAAAGCTTTTAAAAATGTCCATGATCGTGTTATCAACCTACGGGAAGATCTTCGTCCAGAACCTCAAATTGGTCCAGGTGGGTCCAAGCCATGAGGTGGCCGTCCCTGGAGGAGCATGCTCTGGGGTTCGGATCCCGCAATCTGCCGCTTCAGCAGGGTCTCTGGGAAGAGGGTGCAGAAGATTCCAGTAGAGGGGTGACAAGTGGCAAACAGGATGTGTTGTGACAGAATAGGTAAAACAAACAAAAAAAACGCTCCTGAGAGATGAGGTTCTCTATTCTTGTGGTCTTTTCTTGGGGGGGGGGTGGTGGGGGTGCACGACTCTTTCAGTGAGCACAGGACGACCCCCCACCTGGGGCTCTGGCCCCCTCACTCCCGCCCCAGCCCCCGAACGGCCCTGAATGCCCCGCCCCCTGATGGGCTCCATAATGAGAAGCACGCTGTCAATCTCGGTTCCATTAGCCTGGACAGACTTTCACTTCCTGAAACAATTTATTGGATCCCCAGAAGCAAACGGGCCTTCTTCCTTTTCAGCTCTGCTTTTAGGGAGCTATTCAGACGGGAGTGTGTGTCCCTTCTGTTCCTGCTGAGCGGCCTTTGTTTTCCTTCATTTACTCATGAAAACAGTTTCCTGACTTTACCCTGCCTCCTCTGTCCCGGGTTTCCCGAGTGTTTGCCAAAACTTTGTCCCCCCCACTGCTCAGTTACCGCACAAAACCGCCAGCTGTTTCCAGCTACTGAACCAGGGAGGGAGCTGCGGATTTTATTTGCAGATGTTTGGAGGGAGGCTGGGCAGGGGGGGTGGAGGAGGGGAGGGGAGAGGCACATACTTGAAGAAATTAAATTCAGGTGAAGAAATACAGAAACGAGGCAGAAGAATGGAGGGCAGCGATGCCCTCCTCGGAGGGAAGTCCAGGGTTCTGGCCTCTCTCCTGTTGTCTCGTTTCCGCAGAGTTAAAGAGGCCCCAGCTGAAATGTATCTCCGGGATATCTAAAATGTTTTTGCACCGTCTTCACACTTCTAGGGTCTATGTAACGAGCTGACAATTTTAGTTCTACTGTGATAACGTTTCGAACTACTTAAAAAAAAAAAAAAAAAAAAACCAAACCCATGCAACTTGTAAGAAAAGGGCCGGCCACCACGTTAAAAAGGTCTGTAATGTCTCTTAGTCTCCGAAAAGAAAAAGATGATCCAAAATTATATAAAATAATATTTCTCTTCTCCAGCTCTTCTTCAAGAATAACACACATTGTGCAACTGCGCTGGGGCAGTAAGGTGATACCCTTTAAGCATAAATCAGTTTAACTCTTAACCTGGGAAAACAGAAGAAGGCAGAGTTCCACCTCGCCCTTCTGAGAATTTCATGTCAATAGTAAATTGGGGGGCACGTCAGGGCCTCTGAGATCCGAGCAGGGTAAAATTATGCAGCCACGTAAGAAATAATATCTATTAGGCTAATTTAATCACCGAATACTTTACAGATGAATTAGAATTTAGAATCCAATTATTTCCAACATTCAGACTGTCAGAGCCTGTTTCTAAGCAGGAGGGAAAGAAGGGGGAAGATTGGGACGGGTTTTAAAGACGCAGTGAATGGAATGGACCCTCTCCTGCTCTAAGGCTGCAATAAAAGCAGAGAAATGACAACAGTGATCAGGGTTTTTGCCATCACCCCACCCCGTCGGGCCCAATGAACCTAAGACCAGGACACGGGGTTTGTTATCTCTGACGGACAGCCATTGTCCCAGCCAGGAGCCCTCCTCGAGGGTGGCAAGCCTTTACAAAGGCAGGCGGCTGGGCCACATCCTGGGGTGGCCCGTGGAGCAGGGCAGCTCCCCAGGCCTGGAAAACCACAGGGTGCCCGCGGGGGGCCACCGCAGGGGCCTGGTCATGCCCTGGGCCTGCCCATCCCTCTTCAGCAGGCCTCCCCTTGGCTCCCTCTAGGGTAGCATTTCTTTTTTTTTTTTTTTGACAGTGAAGGCCGCCAGGGGCTGGTGCAGAGAGAAGAGGGAGGGAAGCAGTGAAAGGAAGCCTTCTGGGCCTCTGGGATATACAGTGGCTGGCTCCCCCACACGGGAGGGGGTCTGTTGTTCCCTGTGTGGGGAAACTGAGGCCCGGGCTGTGAGGTTAGCATTATAGACACCGCAGCAGGAACAAAAGTAGCCCTGTACGGTGTTTCTCTGCCAAACAGATCCCAGTACCAGTTGGGGGGTGAGGGGGTGGAGGGGAGGTCGGGTAGGAATAGAGCACTTTCGGATTTACATCTGTGCTCCAAAAGGAAGAGTCAGGTGTCTCTGCCTGCCCTCCACTCGTATAGGCCGGTTCAGGCAGCAACAGAAATGGGTGAGCATCTTACAGCGGATCCTCGCGTTATCACTAGGGAGACGGGGTTGGTTTCAGGATTTTCAAATCTTTAAATCCAAAGGGAGGTTTCTCTGGAAGAGAATGACTAAAAAACATTTTTTTCTTTCTTTTGAGACTAGAAGTCTGCGGAAGACCTTTGCATGATGGTTGTTTTGCAACTCTCCAGAATCTCCCATGCTCCCAACAGCAGAGCGGGAATGTCAGGGAGAAACTGCCACTTGCAACTGCATTCCAGAACCATCTTCCCAGCGCAAGACGAATGCATGTGCTGTGCATTTAAATTTTAACGTGCCGGCGGGTCCCACGGCTGGCCCCAGCCGTCAAGACTGAATACACTTGTTTAAGGGCCGTGCGGACCCCGCCTCCCCAGGAAGGCACAACTCACACCAGCCCCCGTTCAAGCCCAGACCCTGTTGGGGCCTCCCAGCCCCTGTTCCCTGGTGGGAGGGAAATGCGGTGTTTACAGGCCACGGGGGTTTTACGATGGGGGTGCTTCCTGTCCGGCTGAACACACAGGTCCAACCCTACGGACGGTGTGAGTTCTTCCCGTTTTCTTCCACCTGCACAGAATGCGTCCTTATTATCCCTTTAATTACCGAGCTGGACCGCCCCGCTCCCTCTCGAGTCGAACCTTTGTGTGTGTTTGAGTGTGTGTGCGCACGCTCACATTTATCTCTCTGATTCATTTAATTGAGGGCAGGGCGCGGGATGGGATCTCAGAAGAGGCATTCCTTGTTCTAGGATGATTTATTACAGCTCTTGAAAACACCTGTTCATCAATTTATCCTTTTGTACAAAACTCAGACCTCCTAACCAGTCCTTAAAAAAAAAATCTTCCTATGTAATATATATTTAGGAAAAAAAACCCCTCACTTAATTGTAACACAAACTCGAAGAATAACCGTAAGGAAGCCTCCCGTATCTGGGCGGTTATTTCTCTGTGCATGTACGCGCACACACAGACAATTGTGTGGGATTCTAGGAACGGTTTCTCAGTAATAATGAGTGTTCTCTATGTGAGAATGGGAAGCAGGACCCTGCCTGAAAATGAACCGGCTCTTCAACGCACCACGATGGGAGAATCCCTTGAATCTAACCGAGGCGTCAATTTCAATGGGTACAGACCAGAAAAGTCGCCACCTTATGATATAAGCAAAACAGCGCTTTAATCTTTCCTCCAGGGAAAAAAGTCAGCCTCCAAAGCCACGGTATCGATGTAACGAACCCTCGGAGGCAAAGCGACACTTCTGTGTGACAAGGACAGCAGCAGTACAGGCAGTGCCCTAGACTGACTGAAAAACCCAAGACCAGGGCCAACCATCGATCGCCACTTGCTCCCCAGCTCACGGGCCAGGCGAAAGGGAAGGTGAGGCCTTCCTTCTTCCGCTCAGCTTGACGCGTCACCACTGCGGGCACGCTCTTCGCCCCGACAGGTCCTTAAGGGGTTTGTCTGCCTTTCTGGAGGGGACGGAGCAGTCTGCTTTCCCACCCCTAATCCTGCCTGGGTGCTTAGGAAGGGCTCTCCCTCCCGGAGAGATCACATGGGCAGCAGCCTGGAAGGGGGACCTGGTCGGTGAGCCACAGCCACATGCCTAATTAATGGCCCTGCTGGTCGCAGCTGGAAGAGCTGAGCTGGGGGTGATTAATTAAATTAGCTGGCAGAGGAAATTACAGTGGAAAAGCCAAAGTTTGATTGCTCCATAATTAACCGCAGTGCAAATAATATCTGCATCTATAACTTCCAGCGATGAGATCAGAAGCCAATTGAATTTGGCACTGATTGAAGCTGTAAATATCCTGTGGTGAAAAATGATAGGTTTGTTCTAGAGGGAAAACTTACAGAAATGGACATCTAGCAAATGTGATCAGGGGAAAAGGGCACCCGGGGAAACTGCAGGAAGGAAGCCTTACCTTTCAAGCTGCCTTTTTCCAACATTAAAACAGCCCCCTTTTTTCATATTTCTTTCGGATTAGTGACGAGGCCTGCTACCCTACACACCTTGTCTCTAAATTTCAGATGTGACTTCCCATGCGTGGAACCTGGGTTAGGGTTCCATTTCCCTTCCTTGTTCCAGGGATTAAAACTCAATTCTAAAATAATTTCACAGGCTGATACAGGGGGGTGACTTTCATGTCCCCGGAAGAGGAATATTCTATTTAGACCATCAAATGCGAGAGCTATTGCTGCTTTTCTGGATAATGACATTTTTTCCCTCTTTGTAACAATTTCATGTTCAAAATACGGTTTCATTAGCAATAGGATTCTACTTGGGGGGAAAAAAAGTATTTCATACAGATAATTGCCCAGCAAAACCCTGCAGAACTTTAGGTAGATGGAAACATTACATTTTCTACCAACCACGTATTTTCAAGGAGGTTATTTCAAGGCAGAAGTCACTGATCTCTACTAAAGAAGCATCGACTCAAACCTTGGTGGCTTCTGACCAAGAGGTGTGGCATCTGCCTGGCAGTTGGTCAACATTGTAGCCTACTCTTTTTATTTTGAGAGAGAGAGAGAGAGAGAGAGAGAGAGAGACAGACACTGGGGGAGAGGAGTGGAGGCGTGGAGAGAGGGAGAGAGACAAAGAGAGAAAGAGAGAGAGAGAGAGAGAGAGAGACTGGGGGAGAGGAGTGGAGGCGTGGAGAGAGGGAGAGAGACAAAGAGAGAAAAAGAGAAAGAGAGAAAGAGAGACTGGGGGAGAGGGGTGGGGGCGTGGAGAGAGAGAGAGAGAGAGAATGAGAATCCTAAACAGGCTGCACGCTCAGCATGGAACCCCACGTGAGGCTCGATCCCACAACCCTAGGATCATGACCTGAGCTGAAATCAAGAGTCGGATGCCCAACCGACTGAGCCACCCAGGCGCCCTGCCCACCCCTGACATACAAGAGCTCTCAGTTCAATGGAGAGAACAGAAAAGGTGACAACATTTTCAATGTGGTATAGTTCAGAGATCCATCCCTGGGCAGTTCTCATTGGATCTTTACGACCATCTGGTGGGTTGGGGAGGGCAAGTGGTGTTGGGCTCCTTTTGTTTTTTGTTTTTGTGAAGAAAGTTGAGGCTCCGGGCGGTCCGCAGTATGGCAGAGGCTGACCCAGCCCATCCTGCCCGATGCCCTCCTTCTAGCCTGGGGCGCTCCTTGTCCTGACTCTCCGTGACCTTCCTTACAACAGATGGCTGGCTCTGCACCCCAGACTGAGCTATGCCTACAGACAGCACATCGGGGTGGAGATAAACACGCAGACGGGGCCGAGCGCGTGGTGGGGGCGTGACGGTGGGGGCCACGGCATCTAGAGACAACACGAGGATGCGGCGGACACACAAAATCTCCCTAGAGAGGTCCACGTCCCGATTCCTGGGAACCCACTGCCCCACCTGGCGAGATCACCGGGAGGCGGGAGGATCCGAGTCAGAGAAGAGGTGACGACAGAACCAGAGGACCAGGGCTGCGGGGCCACGAGGCAGGGCGAGGGGGCGGCCTCCGCAAGCAAACGCATGCAAGGGACACGGCCGTGTGGACTCGGTTTTGGACTCCCGGTTTCCCGAACTGCAAGATAACACAACTGTTGTGTTACGGCCCCGAATTCGTGGTCATTTGTCACAGCAGCGGTGGGAATCCAGTACCCATACCACCAGGGAGAAAGGCGTGGAGGAAACACGCAGACGACACAGCTTGGCTCGGAGCTCAACAAAGCACTTGACGTTGGGCAGCAGGAGGCCTCGCAGCCACGTGAAGCCCTCTGCCTTCGGCCCAGGGATTCCACAGGCCCCCAGCCCTATCGAGCCACAAGCCACCCTCATCTCTTCAGGGCTGCCCCTCCTGCCCGAGTAAGGAAGGTTCTGGACTCTCACACGTTCTAGACCAGAGACACGATGGAAGAGACCCTCTGACCCCGTCTGCCTGTCTCTTGTCGGGAAACGGGTCTTCAGAGGTCGTTCCCACGTTCTCTTGTCTTCCCAGCAGAGACTCGCCTGCCCTTGTTTGCTGATTATCCTTCTATCGGGAATGTCTGCACAGGCTCCCTGCACCGGAGCGTCTCTGTCGGAACGGAGGCAAAGGTGCTTCCTGTCCACTATTACACACGTGGGTTCCCTGAGCTCAGGGCAGTCCACTGCGTGCCCGGGTGGCACGGGCCCTGTTCTATCCTCCCACAGGGACTGGGCAGGGAGGGCTGGGACACCCACACAGCTGCTCTGGCTGGTAAGCTTTTCTTGGTCTCAGGCCCAGGAGTTGGATGTGTTTGACCGGCTCCATGGAAAGTCAGGAACTGTCTCAGACCCACCATGCACGCTCTCTCTCTCTCTCTCCCTGCTACGACCTGCCCGGGACGCATGTACGCGTGTTCTGCTGGGCCCCTCTTTCACGCCTCTGCACCAGCAGGTCCCTCTGGCTGGACCAGCCTCTCCCAGTCCCACCAACTTCCTGCCTCCTGTGCCCTCTCTCCTCGGTGAAGTCCCCCTGGACTTCTCCGTTCCCCTCTGCCCTGCTTCACTGTTTCCCCGGGTCACATCATCAGACAACTTTCAGCGTTGTCTGTGAGACCCTGGGGGGCAGGCGTGGCGTGCCTCGGCAGCACGGATCAGGCCTCATGAGGACAGGACTGGAACCTCACTGCTCGAGCCTGCGGGTCGCCATCTGCCGCCAGACCTCCCGCTGGAATGAAGAGCTGAGCTGGGGGTGAGGAAGGAAAGGCGGGGGGTGTGGTCACTTGTTTGAACACAAGGGATGCGGGGTGGCCCGGGTGCAGAGGAGGACAGAATCCGGGCAAAGCAGGAGACAGGCTCAAGTGCAGGGCTCTACGGCAAGAAGGGGGCTGGAGGGCAGACCCCGTCCGGTCTACAAAAGCACTAAGTCACAGGAACCAGAAATGTACAAAACCTGTCTGGTATCAGGCGATGCCATTAAGCTGTTCAAAGTGTCATCTCGTGGTCACACACACCCAGGGAGATTATCCTTTAAAAGGCGAAAGGGCCCAATAAAACGCACGTCCTCCCCAAGGACGGACAGCTTGTGGCTCTGCTGGGGTGGAATTCTCTGGGCAGCTGGAGCCATGGCAGGTCTAATGGTCAATTTCATGTGTCAAGGTGTCCAGGCCATGGCGCCCGGTGATTGAATGAAACACCTGCCTACGTGTCGCTGTGAACGGTTAACAACGTTAAGTAAAGGAGATCACCCTCGACAACGTGGGTGGGCCCCAGCCAAGCTGCAGAAGGCCTCAGGAGCAAACACCTGAGGTTTCCTGAAGAAGGAATTCTGCTTCAAGCCTGTCGTGTTAACTTCTGCCTGAGTTTCCAGCCCGCTGGCCTGCCCTGCAGCTCAGCCAGCTCTTGTAATCGTGTGAGCCAATCCCTTAAAATAAATCTCGCTCTCTGCGTGAGCACGCACGCACACATGCTGTTCGTTCCACGTCTCTGGAGAACCCTGACGACGGAGGAGGTGAGTGAGCAGACGTGGTCAAAGCAATGCCGTGGGACCATGAGCCTGGAGGTGCTATGCGGACCAGCTTCACGGGGTGAGGGCACGCGGGTAAGGAGGGATGCGTGGGGGCGGGGCACCACCACCTTCCTGGAGAGCGATTCAGTGCCACTGTGACAGTTCCCAGCAAATCCACAACTCTTGAGGTAGCTGGGCTCCTTTTAGGAAGCCATCCAGAGGAAAGGATCAGCCGTAAGCCCCTGAGACGCACACACAGCATGTGCCCCCCCCCCACATATTCCAGTTGCCCCATTACAAGGATTCCCAGTGTCCACAGCTGAATGGCTAAGGGCTGGCTCAGCCATCAGATGGATTACCGTGACGCCGTTAAATAGTGCTTCCAAAGAGATACGTGACGTGGAAGGAGGTACATGACATGATGCTAGGCTGAAAAGGGCTTTAAAGTGGTTTTTAAAGGATTCTTTCCAGAAGAACGTACACACGAAGGGTATACGTCACACGTGAACCTTGACTGGGGATGGAATCACAGAGGGGTGGATGTGGCTGTCTGCATTTCCAGCTCTCCACAGAATACCGTCACTTCCTAAAACGCGGCCCTTGGTCATTAGTAGGTTATCTCTTCGGGAAGCGTTCTGCTGTCCAGGCAGTGTGGGGGTTTGGCTGGGATGTTACAGCCCAGAGCCTCCGCCCCTTACTGGTTTGGGAAGCTGTAGGCATCGTAAAGAAGCCGCTCGAATGTCGTTTACTTCGGTTCTCAAACACAACTCTTTTTCCAGAAACATCTATCATCGTTTGCTGGAATTAAAATTCACAAGAGTGTCTTTTGGAAATCAGAGGGCTTTGATACGGCATCCTGGTTCTTTGCTGAGAAGGTTGGGCCGATTTATGGACCGTGTTGGAAGCATTCAGGAAGTAGGTGTTTTCAAGACTTAAAAAAAGAAAACCCACAAAAAAACCCCCACATAATGATATTCTCCTGATTGTGAAAAGAATCTTATTTCCCCTTTCTAGATCTTTCTGCGAAATGTATACGAGGACAGGTCTCGGTGAAGAGCAGAGCCCCTCCCCCGCCCCCCCCCCCCCCCCAGTGTCCTGAGGCCCGTGTGCACACGTAAGACGCCTTGACTCCACCTGCCCCACGGCCACGGCTGTGCCCTTCCCACTGAGGCTCCCCTGGGAGGATTTCGTTTCCCAAATACACTTCAGATTCTGAACCACTTGCCCTGACACAAGCTTTCAAACCTAGAGTCAGCAGTGGTGTCTTCCTGACGCACAGGACATTTGCACGGCTGCTCTTGGTGGTGGAGGCCCCTCCGGAAGCAGTCAGAGAGGGAGGCACGTTTGCGAGGTTGGGGAGAGTGTGCCGTGGGGAGTTCCCAGCGGGGTCCCGCGGAGGGACAGCAGGCCATTTCCAGCACTGAAGAAAGAGGCCCCCAGCAGCTTCCATGTTTACACGAGAGGCTTTAAAAACCAAGGAAAAGAGATCCTTCCTCTCATCACAGGCTGGGATATGGGTCACTATTATGACTGCAGCAGGGGACCCTTTTGTGGCTTTGCCCTCATTGATGCTGCCTCTTTGTCTTGGGTTTTCTTCGGTTTTCTTAATAAACCAAGAGCCCCCGGGGTGGGGGAGGGCAGTGCTAAGGCTTTTTTTTTTCCCCCAACAGCTTTATTGAGGTGTAGTTTACAAACCATAAAATTCACCTGTGTTCAGGATACGATTCAACGACTTTTAGTAAACCTAGAGAGCTGGGCGACGATCACTGCTTTAGAACATCTCTGTCGCCCCCAAAAGATGCACCTGCAGTCCGCCCTGGACCCCACGCCCAGCCCCCACTCGTCTGCTTCCTGTGTCCGCATGTTCACCTCTTCCGGACATCTCACGGAAACAGACATGCCAGGTAGGCCTTCTCCGTCTGGCTCCTTTCACAGGGGACTCGAGTCTTGACGTGCGTGGCAGAGAAGACAGGTGAAGAAAAACAGGAACTGCCAATAAAAAAATCCGTCTGAGGGAAGGTGTTGCACCAAAGTCATGTTTCGGGCGCCGTTCAAGTCGTTTGGTTTTATGCTTCGCAAATTTTCTACACGTGTATTTTGGCTTCGTGTGGCTCAGAAGTATCTACTGCATGTAGGCATTAGGTTTTGTGCCGACTATCGCTTAGTAAGGGCAAACGGACCTTTCCGGTATTTAAAATGAACCTGGAGGCGCCAAGTTCCAACTTCTGAAAGTCAGGGCCAGCCTGTGCCGTGTCACATAGAAACTGATCAGGGACGTTCCAGACTGCAGGGTGTGAGCGGACACCTCGGTGTCTTTGCGCGCTAACCCCATGAAGAAGCTGTCCCCTTCTGAAGAAAGTGTTAGGGGATTCCCATGGAGCCACGGAACAGTCTCTTCCTCACGGCGTCTTGTTCTACACTCACACCAAAGAAACATCGAGGCCTTCTGTCGCGGATTACGGCTGGGGAGGGAGAGGAGAGAGGTCTGCAGACTCTTCAAGCTGGAAGGGGGCTCCCTGGTGATCTTCCGCTCACCGCCTCCCTTTTCAGAGTGACCCGAAGTTCACTGACCTGCGGCCCAAACGGGCCAAGAACCTGCAGATTCTCACCGGAAGTCTGGGGTTTCCACTTCCTCCAGACGCTCCCTCTCAGTCCGCTGCTACGGAAGGACTAGTTTGGGCGGACTTCTCATCAAGGACGTCAGGGCAAACTTCTAATGAAAACCATCACCGGATCTTTAATGGGAAAGGAGGGTCTATTCTAAAGGACCGTCTGGAAGTCCAAAATCATGGGCTATCTCTTCCCAGGGAGGTCTGTAACCTTCTCCACAATCTCCCTCTGGCTTCTTTGGGCACAGCCGTGAGTTCCTTCGGGAAGCTGGTGGCTCTGACTTTCCCGGAAACGATTCAGCAGATACATACAACACCTGGCCAATAGTGGAGCCAGGTCTGTGTTTGGGGAAGGGGCCAGGGAATGAAGGTGGTAGTCGTCAGGGGCAGACAGACTGAGGGAGGAGGCTCTGCTGGCCCAGGAGAGCCGTGGCCACGTAGGACTTCGAGTCCGGGCAGGTGGCATATAAGGCCTCGAGATCGCTGGTGGTGTTGATATACATATATAGAACTTATGGACCCATGTATTACGAAAGGGGTTTTACACGCTTTTAGAGCTATGAACAGCCCTATGAAGCAGACGTTCTTCTCTCCAGGGTACAGACAAGGACACCAAGGTCTGGAGAGGCTAACGGACTTGCCCAGAGCCACGCATCTAGTGAGCGAGGGAGCCAGCACTCAGAAGCAGGCAGTCTGCAGAAGCAGAATTCTTGGTAGGCTTGCACTGTGCTGCTCCAGTCAATTTATCAAGGGACAGCAGTTAAAGCTGCTCAGAAATCCGAAAGGCTCCATAGCTCACGTTGTATGTCTGGATAGTGTTGGCGGAGACAGCGGTGATGATGCATGAGAAATCTGAGGGCAAAATGGAAGGCTGTTCTCTCGGAGAGAAGAAACCAGTTTCTGAGCACTGGAAAACCACAGGTTATCTGTTTTGTTTTGTTTTCCTCTCGTGGGTATGTATTTAGTTTGCTCCTAGAGATGGCCAGGGACGCCCACTGGAAAGAGAATCACCGAGGCCATGAGCACCAGCATTGATGGCCAGTTCTCAGTTCTCGCTCGGCAAAGGTGGATAATTCCAGAATCCGGCTTGGCTTTCAAAGTTGAGGTCTCTGACTTGGCGTCCCCGACACCCAGAGCCGCAACAGCCACCCTGCGCTGCCTGCGGAGGCGGCCGGGGGCTCGGAGGAGACCCAGGAGGGCGGGACAGCAGGAAGTTCCACCGCGATGTCAGGAAACACCCCTCCCCCCGCCCCTTGCCAGGTTTTCTTCTTAATTCTGTTACTAAAACTCTCACCTTTAATCGATCTCTTCCAGACTCCTTCACCCACATGGCCTCACTAAGCCCTTAGCAGTCAGGTAGCTGCGGATGATGTGGTACTTCCTGCTTCACCCCCAGTGGCTCGGCTCCCAAGCTCCCCGGCCCGTAGCAGAGCCTCACCGCGTTCGCTGAGCTGGTGTCCCCAGCGCAAACAGGACACACGCCAGGGTTTCGATAACACGGCTCCAGCGCGGGGCTGGAGGTGCTGGGTGTATATACCCACGCGGTCAGGCCCCGACATCCCGGCCGTCTCCTCGGCTGGACCGGCAGACCCCCACCCCGGGCAGCCTCAGCCTGTCCTTGTGCAGGGCTGATGCCCCCTGCAGAGGCCAGGGTGGGAGGTGAGCAGCCAGAAGCCACTTGGATGCACATCTGGGCTCTGACTCACAACTGTGCCAGAGGGTTCACAGGTCCCTCCTGCTGTCGCAAACCGAACGCCACGGGACGCTTCAGAAATCCCGCGTGTTGACCTTGAGTGGCGCTCTGACCTTCCGCACAGATTCTGCAGGGATAAGGCCACGGACGCCAAGCCGTTAAGCAGTGCTGCCTTCAGAGCCCGGCGGCTCGGCTGTTCCCGCCTGGCCCTGTCTCTGCACTGGCGATGCCCGGTGCTCTGTGAACGGTTACTGTTTGCCGGGGAAACGTGATTTTTTCCAGCCTCACTGAAAACTTCAGAACCTGCTGCCTTTTATTTTTCTCCCCACTGAAAATGTGTGGCATATTTTTTTTTTTCCTGATCTAACTGATGGCTTTATCGAGATGTAATTCACATACCATGGGATTCACTCATTTAAAGCGTACAATTCAATGGGTTTTTACATTGTCACGGCTGTGCAACCAGCACCACAATCAAGTTTAGGGCACGTTCGTCCGCCTCCCTCCCACCCCCCGCCCCCGCCCTGTCCAGAGGGATCCTGTTCCCAGTAGGGGTCACTGCCCATCTCCCTGCCCAGCCTCCCCCTGCCCCAGCCCCTGATAACCACCAGTCTATTGTCTGTCTCTGTGCAGCAGCCTATCCTGGGTCTTGCATGCGAACAGAATCATACAATATGGGGTCTTTGTGACTGGCCTCTCTCACTTAGCATGGTGTTTTCGAGGTCATTCATGTTGGAGCATGAATCGGTACATCACCCTCTATATGGCTGAGAAACAGTCCATTGTGCAGGCAGACCACACTTTGTTCTTCGGCCAATGGACATGTGGTTTGTCTCCACTTTTTGACCACATGCAGGACGCTGCCGTGAACTCCAGTGAACAAGTTGGCATGTGGCTGTGTGTTTTCATTCCTCTCGTGTATAGACAGAGCATGAGTGGGGGAGGGGCAGAGAGCGAGGGAGACAGAATCGGAAGCAGGCTCCAGGCTCTGAGCTGTCAGCACAGAGCCCGATGTGGGGCTCGAACTCACGAGCCGCGAGATCATGACCTGAGCCAAAGTCAGATGCTTAACCGACTGAGCCACCCAGGTGCCCCTAGTGGCATCATTTTTAAAGTCTTCAAAATGCTTTACTCATACACGCATTTTATGTTATGTAAATAGATACCTTATTTGTATACTCAAATAAATGATAACTTATTTAATCACCTTTTTTGGAATCCTGCTTTATTTAAAATTTTTAACTTTGGGGGTTACCTGGGTGGCTCAGTAAGTTAAGCATTTGACTCTTGATTTCGGCTCAGGTCATGATCTCACAGTCGGGGAGACTGAGCCTTGCGAAGGGCTCTGTGCTGACAGCACAAAGCCTGCTTGAGATTCTCTCTCTCTCTCTCTCTCTCTCTGCCCCTCCCTTGCTTGTGGTCTCTCTCAAAATAAATAAACTTAAAAAAAATTGAACTTTGGAACAACAATGCCATGAATATCTTTGCAATGAACTCCTTCCTCACTGCCTCTTTGTTTCGAACGAGTGTGAGAAATACTGGTAGTTCAAAAAGTATGTCATGTGTTTTTTTAAAATTCTTTAATGTTTATTTATTTTAGAGAGAGAGAGAACATGCAAATGTGTGGCAGGGGAGGGGTAGAGAGAGGGAGACAGAATCCGAAGCAGGTTCCAGGCTCTGAGCTGTCAGCACAGAGCCCGATGTGGGGCCTGAACTCACGAACTGTGAAATCATAAACTGAGCCAAAGTTGGACACTCAACCGACGGAGCCGCCCAGGCGCCCCACAAAGTATGTCATTTTGAAGGCTGTTTATACATATTGCCAAGTTCCTTCCAGGAAGATTTTGCCAGTTTTCACTCTTGCCGGTGGAGAAGGGGGGAACATGGGTACATGTCTATGAAACCCTGGCTAACACTAAGCATTATTATTTTAAAAAATGCAACTATCTTCTTTACCCGTAAGTTGTTACCCATTGATGTGAAAGCTAATTACGTGATTTCAGTAAGAGCCACTCCATTTCACAGCAACACAGACAACACGCCCTTCCCTTCGCTGGACCAGCCAGCGTTTAAGACCGACGGCTGACGCCGAAAGACCGGTGGCCGTGATCTGGAACATCTGCATCCCAGGTGGCCACTGGTCCTTGGCTTCTGTGACCACATGGGAAAATCACTCGTGACTCCTGAGTCCCACCTCACAGGTTCAGAACATGCAGGCTGCAAAGGATGAGAAGGATGTCTAAGAGACAAGGCTGCCTCCCCAGAACCGGAGAAGAAATGTCACTTTATTCTCTTCTTCAGATACGCGCCACTTGGAGTCTTAAGACACAGAACTCGGCACAGAGTAACATGGATGATTTTACATTATGTCATAAGAAAATCATTGGCCTGTCATTTCAGACATATTCTTGTCTGTCCCAAAGGGGTTGGCACAGTACTGGGTGTTACGGGAGATACTGACGAAGCATGCTGATCACTTGATTCAGCACACTGTAGCAAATACACTGTGTGCACAACTGTAATTTTCAAATGAGCTTGTTGAACTAGACCCCGAAGTATCTGAACTCTTAGTATTTTTCCCCATTTCTAACAAAAGCTAATAGATGACATTTGTCTACAATTTTGACCTGTATTTAGAAGATTAGGTATTCAGCCCTGTATTTCTCGTTTACTTCTCAGAACCATCCTATGGGGCAGCTATTATAATTATTGCTACTTGCAGATAGGGCAACTGAGGGACAGAAGAGGTCCGACAGCCCAGGATACGTGACAAGTCAGTCTAAACTAAGGGTTGACCCTTGGTCGGGTGAACCTGAGTCTGAACTTGGACTTCAGCTTCTGAACCAGATCCACAAGGAACGCATCCGACATACACTACGCTCTTAGATCTTGGCGATTAAACATTTACAAAATGGGAAAAACCATGCTTGATGAGCAACTATATGCCAGATATTCTTTTGAAAGAATAAAGCATACAAAAAAACACACCACTGATAGAGCCCTAATACTTTTCAGTGTAGTTTTTGAGGGATAAAAGTCAGTCACAAAAAAAGTACATGCCATATAATACCATTTGCAGAAATCTCTAGAACAGGCAAAAACTATTCTGTCCTGATAGAGATCAAGTCCATGACTGCTTCTTAACAGAGAGATTAGCTGGAAGGATTACGACCTTCAACTTCCTGGGGTGTGAATCACACAGGTGTATGTAGTGGTCAACAATGACGGGACTGCATGTATGTCCATCAGGGCTATTGGCCTGTAGTCCTCTTGTTCTGTGCTGTCTTTATCTGGTTTTGGTAGCAGAGTGATACTGACCTCAGAATGAATTTGAAAGTCTTCCTTCTTCTGTTTTTTGGAATCGTTTGAGAAGAATAGGTATTAACTCTTCTTTTAATGCTTGGTAGAATTTCCCTGGGAAGCCATCTGGCCTTGGACTTTTGTTTGTTGGGAGTTTTTTGATTATGGATTCAATCCCCTTGCTGGTTCTAATTTTCTATTTCTTCCTGCTTCAGATTTGGTGGGTTATACGTTTCTAGGTATTTACCGATTTCTCCCAGGTTGTCCAATTTGTTGTAACAAAGTAGGTTTACAGGGAACATATCTCAACATAGTAAAGATCATACATGGAAAACTCACAGCAAACATCCTACTGAATGGTGAAAAACTGAGAGCTTTTCCCCTGAGATCGGGCATGAGACAAAAACGTCCACTCTCACACTTTTATTCGACATAGTATCGGAAGCCCTAGCCACAGCAATCAGACAAGAAAAAGATACAAAAGGTGTCCAAATTGGCAAGGGAGAAGTAAAACTGTCACTGTTTGCAGATGACATGATACTGTATATAGAAAATCCTAAAGAGTCCACCAAAAAACTACTAAAAATGATAAACAAATTCAGTGAAGTCACAGGATACAAAATCAATGTGCAGAAATCTGTTGCATTTCTCTATACTAATAATGAAGCCGCAGAAAGAGAATTAAGAGAATTAAGAAAAGCAATTGACAAATACATCAAAAATAAGATGTCTAGGAATAAATCTAACCAAAGAGGTGAAAGACCTATACTCTGGAAACTATTAAATGC
Organism: Acinonyx jubatus; assembly: GCF_027475565.1. NCBI lineage: Eukaryota > Metazoa > Chordata > Mammalia > Carnivora > Felidae > Acinonyx > Acinonyx jubatus. The sequence goes on along the minus strand of NC_069381.1, from coordinate 213,618,010 downwards.
CGGTGAAAGAAATGGAAGATGACACACAAAAAAAGGAAGACATTCTATGCTCATGGGTTGGAAGAACAAATATTGTTAAAATGTTTCTACTCCCCATAGCAATCTCCACGTTTAATGCAACCTCTATCAAAATACCACTAGCATGTTTCACAGAACTGGAAGAAATCATCCTAAAATTGATACGGAGCCAGAAAAGATCCCGAATAGTCAAGGCAATCTTTTTTTTTTAGCTTTTTAAGTAAATGCTTATTTATTAATTTTGAGAGAGAGGGAGAGAGTGTGCATGTGTGTGCACGAGAGTGGAGGAAGGGCAGAGAGGGAGAGAGAATCCCAAGCAGGCTCCCTGCTGTCAGCACAGAGCCCGACGTGGGGGGCTCCATCTCATGAACCGTGAGATCATGACCTGAGCCGCAATCGAGTCAGATGCTCAACCGACTGAGCCGCCCAGGCGGCCCCCAAGCCATCTTGAAAAAGAAACGCAGAACTGGAGGCATCATCATTCCCGACTTTAAGCTATATTTATTACACAGCTGTAATCATTCAGACAGTATGGTACTGGGACAAAAATAGACACATAGATCAATCGAATGGAATAGAAAACCCAGAAATAAACTCACAATTACATGGTCAACTATCTTCAACAAAGCAGAAAATTATATTCGAAGGGAAAAAGACATTCTCTTTAACAAATGGTGCTGGGAAAGTTGCGACATGCAAAAGAAAGCAACTGGACCACTTTCTTATACCGAACACAAAAATAAATTCAAAATGGACGAAAGACCTAAATGTGAGACCTGAAGTCATGAAAATCCTAGAAGACAGCACAGGCAGAAATGTCTCTGACGCTGGCGGTGGTAACATTTTTCTAGATGTGTCTCCCGAGGCAAAAGAAATAGGAACAAAGATCCAGCACTGGGACTACATCAAAATAAAAAGCTTTTGCACAGCAGAGGAAATAATCAACAAAACTAATAAAAGGCAACCTACTGAATGGGAGAAGATATTTGCCAATGACTTATCCAATTAAAGGGTTAGTATCCAAAATATAAAGAACTTACACAACACAACGCATTTGCCAATGACTTAACCAATTACAGGGTTAGTATCCAAAATATATAAAGAACTCGCAACACAACACACACACACACACACACACACACAAACCCAAATAAGAACGGACACTTCTCCAAAGAAGACGTCCAGATGGCCAACAGACACATGAAAAGATGCTCAGCATCACTCATCATCAGGGAAATGCCGATCAGAACCACAAAGAGATATCATGGCACACCTGTCAGAATGGCTAGAATCAGAAACACAAGAAACAGCAGGTGTTGGTGAGGATGTGGAGAAAAGACTCATGTACTGTTGGTGGGAATGCAAACTGGTGCAGCCACTGTGGAAAACAGTATGGAGGGTCCTCAAACGGTTAAAATTAGAATTGCTCTATGATCCAGTAATGGCACTACTGGGTCATTTGTTGCAAAAATACGAAAACGCTAAATCAAAGGGATACACGCACCGCTATGTTTACTGCAGCATTATCTACAATAGTCAAATTATGGAAGCAGCCCGAGTGACCATCCATAGATGGATAAAAAGGATGTGGTATCTCACACACACACACACACACGTACCCACACGATGGAATACTGTTTAGTTATAAGAAAGAATGAAATCTTGCCATTTGCAACAACATGGATGGAACTGGAAAGTATAATGCTAAGAGAAAGAAGTCAGTTAGGGAAAGACAAATTCACATGATTTCACTCATGTGTGGAATTAAAGAAACAAAACAAATGAGCAAAGGCAAAAAAAAAAAAAAAGTGAGAGACAAACCGAAAAACAGACTCATAACTCTAGAGACCTGCTGGTTACCAGAAGGGAGATGGGTTGGGGGATGGGAGAAATAGTTGACGGGTATTAAAGATTGCACCTGTCATGATGAGCACCAGGTGATGTATGGAAGTGTTGAATCACTGTATTGTACACCTGAAGCTAATATTACACTGTAGGTTAACTATACTAGAATTAAAATCTTAAAAAAAAATTTTTTTTTACATTTATTTATTTTTGAGAGACAGAGACAGAGCACAAGTGAGAGTGAGGCAGAGAGAGAGGGAGACACAGAATCTGAAGCTCCAGGCTCCGAGCTGTCAGCACAGAGGCTGACGCGGGGCTCGAACCCACGAACCGTGAGACCATGACCTGAGCCGAAGCCGGACCCTTAACCGGACCCTTAAATGGCTGGAACTGATCACACACTCAAGATGTGTGCCACGCACTGTGTGCAAAGTTTTACATCAAAACAAAAATTTTTTTAAGTAGGCGCCGCACCCAACATGGGGTTGAACTCACGATCCTGAGATCAAGAGTCACATGCTCTACCGACTGAGCCGGCCAGGCACCCCTCAAAATAAGTCTTTAAAAAATGACCCCTCCCCTGCCTCACTAAATAATCCAATGATTCCAAGAGTTCATGATTCAACTCAACAACCTGAAAAGGATGGCTTTTGGGGGAGTCTCTGGTTTATATTTGGATTTTTAGAGTAAGGCATTCATATTTCTGACTTTTGCACACGCGTGCATCAGCCTGCACGTCAAAGCTTCGTGCACTCTGTCTCAGCAAATGAGCTTGGGAGGGCGGCCATGTGATTGAAACGGAGAAGGCAGAGAGGATCCCTCTTTCCCCAGGGGAGAAACGCAGGGAAGTAATGGCCTGAATGTGACCCTCAGACCTCAGGACCTTCCTTGGAGCGCGGATTTTCAGGACACACAGCCAAGCTGTGGAGCACATCCCACTGAGGTGACGAGCAGTGACACGGATGTTGCTGGCTGCATGCCACCCACGTGACGGCCATTGCACAGACTCCCAGGGGGAGAGACACCGAGGGGCTCAGGGGCGGGGGGGGGGGGGGAAGCCACAATGACCTGAAAGTTCATGTTCAACAGCAAAGGGAGTATCGCAGCTGATGAGGAGTATTTCGGCATTGGAAGGCCATGCTAACACCACTTCTAGAACACGGGCCCTGGGCTTTCACGGATCAGGTGGCCCAGCTGGTTATGACAGGGCTCTCAAAGTCAACACAAAGCAGCCGTGAACAATCCCACCTTTTACTTACTTATTTAAACAAATTTTTGTAATGTTTGAGAGACAGAGAGAAAGCGAGCAGGGTGGAGAGGAACAGGGAGACAGGGAGACACAGAAGCTCTGAGCTGTCAGCACAGAGCCGATGCGGGGCTCGAACCCATGCACCGTGAGATCACGACCTGAGCCGAAGTCGGATGCTTAACTGAGTCACCCAGGCGCCTCAGAGATCGCCCCCTCTGCCCCTTTTAAAAGGATTACTTAGGTGAACCCTTCCAGCCACGACTGGACCCACTCCCCCGCGCCGGGAAACAGGGCTTCCCTGTAAATAACGGGCGTTAAAAGCGTTTGTTCCTTTTCTTCCGTCCATAAGCACCCAACTGCCCAAGGGCCGGCCAAACACCATTCCCGTCCCCGAGAGGCCGACGGAGCGTTAGCGACGTGTCAGCAAAGGTTTCCGGGCTGAGAGCAGAACATTTAGGGTAGTGTTCTTTGATGGCTGCTTCACAGCCAGATGAAAACCGGCCACGAGGGGAGAGCATTTCAGAAGCGAAGCTCAGCCAGTGGATCGCGGAGTAACAAGCCCGCGCCACAACAGGGTGGCCGGCGCCCCAGAACCGTGCCGACGCTCCTAACTCAAAGCCCACGCAGGTGCCCCCTGCGCTTGAATAAGTTCTTCCGCCGCACCTGGCTCGGCGATCGCCAAACCACACGTGCGACACATCAGGGGCAGAGCCTTTTCAACACCGCGGAAGCCAGGGGTTCTTTGGGGAGCCTGCGATCAGCTTGGAACGTCTGTGCCCGTCTCACCTGAACGTGAGCCACCTCGAGGGGACGAGCCCCCTCACTGTCGGTCTGCAGGCATCACTCGCCTCGAGAAGGTGCCACCGAGGCAAGGCAGCCCGCTGCTGGGTTTGTCTTCCGGCATCACCCGCCGGCTCCGGGGCCCGTGGGTCAGGCCGGGGCATCTGACGCTCTCCCCGGCCGCCCTGAGGGACGCACGGGGGTCGGCACTCGGCTGGCTTCATCTGAGGCCCTCCCTGTGGGGACCCGCTCTGGGGTTTAGGTGAGGGGAACTGTCCGAAGGGGCCTTGGGGAATTTAGGAACAGGGGCAGTTCGCGCTTACAGGGGAGGGCAGGCCCAGGGCTCAGGGGCGGCCGTCCCGTTCCGTGGCTGCACGGCGCATCCCGACACCCACACGGGCTGCCCTGGGGGCCTGGGGAGAACACGGGAGGAGCGGTCAGCACGCAGGGCTCTGCAGCGGCCCAGCTCACCTTTCCGGGGGCCTTGGCAGCTGGCCAGCTGCCCCCCTGGAGAACTCAAGGGAGGAAGGTGGGATTAATCAAGACTCTGCATGTCTTAGCAAATACGGTTCGTCTGGCAACGTTGGCTGCACTCCAGGGGGCTTGGAAAGGAGGGCCGGAAGGGACTGTGGAGCAAAGCCTGGTCTTCCCTTTGCCTGGAAACGACCCTCTTCCACCTGCAGCTGTAGCACCTCCCCCTGGAGCGTGGCCCATGACCTGGGGGCGGCCTGCCCCCTCCTGGCCCTGTTCGGCCACCCCTCGGACATGCTCTCTGCCCATCTCGGAGCTGTAGGTCCGCCGGGAGGGGCCGGTGCTCCCCGAGTCTTATCCACTTGAGGCCGTCAAAATGCCCAGTGTCTTGGGCGACCCAGCCCAAGGGATGGTCATGTGGCCTAGACCTACCCCCAGGGGAAGAGCTGGAGGCCACTTACACCCTTCCACCAACCAAGCCAGAGGCTAGAGGCCGCAGCAAGGCAGCCAGAGAGAGGGTGGGCTGAAGGGACGGTCGAAGGCGCCTGGTCTGGCCCTCATCCTACCCGGGCCCCTCTCCTGTTGAGCCCCGTGCTGGTCCTGCTTCCGCTCACGTGCCCTGCACAGGAGCCCATCAAGGGTGGGCAGCCTCGAGTCCACAGAAACCTGTAAGGCAGTGACTGTCCCAGGCTTTGAGGGCTGGCCCTCAGAAGCACAAGCTTCTTCCCAGAAAGCCTTCCACCATGCGGGGACAGGGAACCCGGCCTGCCTCTGTTCCATCCTCAGGGCGTGGTGGCCTTGGTGCTACAGGCATTGGGGCTGGGTAACTCTGTGGTGAGGTCCCTCGTACATGTCGTAGGATGTTCAGAAGCCCCATCCCCCCCCCCCCCCGCCCCCCGCCACTGGTCCAGTTGTGACAACGGTAAACGTCTCCAGACACTGCCAAATGTCCCCCACCTCGGCCTGTCCCCCTTGAGAACCACTGGTCTATTTCCACAGGTCATCTGACCAACATCCCCACGTCACCACGGGAGACGAGTCAGAACCTCTGTGTCCCTTCCACACGGAGCTTCCCGACCCAGGACGCGGGCGCTCTGGTTCTCAGCTTACAGACGACAAGACTGAGTGTGAGTCTGGTCTGTGAACCCGCCACAACAGGGAAGCTTGAGACCCAGAACCCAGCTTCGGCCTCTTCCAGAGCCGCTTACTGTTTCTGTCCCCTCCCCTCCCCAGCTGCCATTTACAGGGTCTACGACAGACTGAGGAGAAGAGCCATTATGCTCGTTATCTTGGTTGTATCTTTATCGCCTTCCAGAAGTTTCTCCTGGCATCACGCAACGTCTCCCGGCCTTTCCTCGACTCCATCAGCCCCGCAGGAGGCTTTCTTCCCACGAGGACCTGCTGTCAGAAGAGCCATCCTTGCCTGGGTTTCTGAGCAAAATCAGTATTTGCGATAACATCACGAAATGTTCCTCTTTTCTGCTCTTTCCTCATACAAAGCGCTCAGAGGACCCGTGCCCCCTTCCCCAAAGCGGACGTGGGCATCCAGGCAAACTCTGCACAGCAGACCTGTGGTTCCTCACCGCGAGGAAGGGAGGTGTGACCCACAGGCATGTGGGGAAGTAAGAACGCGCCGCACGACACGCTGACTTCTGAGACGAACCACTTGTGTCTGTTTTTGCTAAGCCTGAAAGATGAAATAAACATTTCAGATGATGTGTTTTTGGCCACCCGTTGTCTGTGGTGCTCATACGGCATTATGGTCGCCAAGCACGGGAAAGAAGATGGTGTGCCAGGGGGCAGGGGTGGGTGTGGGAAGCAGTGAGCCCTCTGCCCCAAGCCGCCTGTTTTGGAGGGGACGGGATGCAGGGACTCAGGCACGGACACACCGCCTCGCTGACGTCCTGAGTCCCGTGGACGCGGATGGCTGCCGCACCGTCTCACTGCCGTCCATCGTCACACGTGGTCACCTTTCGGTCGCCAGCCCGAAAGTCCAGCAGCAAAGCACTGAGGCTCAGAGCCTGGGCTGTGGGTTCCTGGACACAGACTCCTGCCGTGTGGCCTGTGTGTTCTCAGCTGTAACACGGGGACAACAATGAGACCTAAATAGCAGGACTGTGTAAAGTGCTACCTACAGAGGCCACGTGTCATGGCCACAGGGAGAACCAGGTGCCGGCTGCCTGGAGTGCTGCCTAGGACAGCGAGCGAGGGTCCAGCCTCTCCTGCCCCAGGAGCCACCGGAAGTGAGAAGGCTGTGGATGGCCGGGCGCACCTGGCCTTTGTGGCATCGATGGGTCTCGTTTTTCCCGGCGGTTGCAGTAGTATATGAACACCAGCCTTCCTATCTACTTAGGTCAGAGCTCCAGGTGACCCCAGGCCTTTCGGACCTGTTCAGTTTATTTCTGACCTTGATGGCTTCGGTGTGCTGAACTTGATAGGTGAGATGCCAGAGGCCACGGTCTGTGTGTGGGGGAGGGGATGAAGCCCACCCTGGAAGTAACCTTGCTTTGGGCCACAGGACCTTTCCGGGGGAAGACTCTTGTAAGCCCAATGACCGCGTAAGAAGCACTGGCCTTTATATATGACCGCACATTCACGGTCATCACCAAACATGTGAGCCCGGCTGGGTGGCATTTTATTTCATTATTTATTTTTAGTAGCTTCACGACCAGCTCCGAGCCCAGCGCAGGGCTCGAACTCATGATTCTGAGATCAAGACCGGAGCTGAGATCAAGAGCTAGCTGGACGCTTCACCGGCTGAGCTGCCCAGGTGCCCCTGACCGGGCATTTTGAATCTTCTTTCCTTCACAGAACATCCTGGCCCTTCGACTCCTGCACGTTTCTCCTCACTGCTCCTTAGCACTTGGTGCCTTGCCATCTTGAAAACGGTCTCCTCAGTGTCACCACGATTCCATTTCAGGCCCTCACCACCGCCTTCCTGCTCGCAGAGATATGGACCCCCTTGGCATTTCCTCCATCTGGACAGGGTGCTCGGCTCTGTTATAAGTGGGTCCAGGAAGGGGCGTCCTCACTCCCTATGGGAGGAGCCGTCGCCTCTGGGACAGGTGGCGAAATCATCCTCCGATGCCAGCTCCCTACATGGCATTGCCAGCGGCTTTTGTTGCACTTTGGAAAACAGGGTCGATCCCGGAGGCGGGAGGGGGGATTAAAAAAAAAAAAACCCTCAAGATGAAATGTGGTCGTCAAAAAACAAAACTGTCGTAGACGGGACTGCGGCGAGGGCACGAGAACTTTTAAATCACAAGTAATTTTTTTTTGAACTGTAAGGTTACCTGTGACAGAGAATGACATAACATCCCACCCATTTTCCCAGGGCAAAGTCTGCTTGTTATTACAAATTTCAGCAACTGTACATTGATCTGTATTTGTGCTGTGGTTGGTCAGCACGCTCGCTGGTCTCGTGTTACTCTAGCTGCATGGGGTCTGCCGTTCCCACGAGATTAGAGCCCCCTTGATGGAATCTGGATTCCATTTTTACCACCTATTGTCCCAGAAACACCGCTCCGCACACAAGTCTTAGGATGCTCTATGCCTTACACCTCCCTAAACTGTCTTCTGAGCTTTTAAATGAGTCTGCACTCTACACAACTGTACGTAGCTGGGGCACACGACTCTGCCATGTCTCCTTCTCCAAGAACAGACATTCACTCTATTGTGCATGTGGAATCTTCCATTGGACGGATACTCCCTGGGGCTTTTTGGTGGCCACTTCCTTTTTACTGTTCACCTACTATGGCTTCTCTGGAACTTTATGGAGTATCATCATGCGATTACACTCATTTCACTTAATGCATTTAGAAAGGTGCAGTTTGGCCTTCTAGAACGAAAACGTGTTCGTCTCTGTCAGTTCATCCACTGCCCCCACGGAGGAGAAATCTCCGGGGAAGGGGGCTGGCTTCCTGGAGCCCTCTGTTGGAGGGCTTGGAAAGAACCCCAAAGGTCTGCAGGGGAGGGCTGCTTCAGCTCCTTCTGAGCAGCGCGGATTTACTTTGTGGCTGGCTCTTCCTCATTCTCCTCAGCACAGGGGCTACAGTCACTGTGGGTAAAGCAATTCCTCCTGTTCGGACTTTAGCATCAGCCCCCCAGCCTTATACCCTGCCCCATGGTCAATTCCAAATGTTTCCTGGCCTGAAAACCACTGGAGCAGTGGGAAGGCATGGCCCGAGGCTGTGGTCGGCTGTTGACAGCATTCCACGCTCACAAGCCATGCGGTAGACTTCTCTTACGGGGCCTCCAGATGTCAAGTCCGTGAGCTAGTCCTGCTCCAAGGCTGGATCAGATTACAGATGAGTCGTTTTGCGCACATGGCGGGGGGGGGGGGGGGGGGATCCTCTTCTCTGATTTTAATTTTTTTAATGTTTATTTTTGAGAGAGAGAAAGAGACAGGCAAAGAGAGTGTGAGCAGGGGAGGGTAAGACAGAGAGAGAGAGAGAGAGAGAGAGAGAGAGAGAGAGAGACACAGAATCCGAAGCAGGCTCCAGGCTCTGAGCTGTCAGCACAGAGCCCGACGCGGGGCTCGAACCCACAAACCGTGAGATCATGACCTGAGCTGAAGGCAGACGTTTAACCGACTGAGCCACCCAGGTGCCCCAGTTTTTTCCTCTTCTCTGATTTTAAGCAGGTATCTTCCAATTTCATTGAGATGGTGAGGACCCATGTGAAAACATACAGGGCAGCACTTGGAGGTCCTTGAGGAGAAAGGCACGGGTAAGTTACCATGACTATGTATTTGTTCTCCACGGTCATTTGTATCAGATCATCAGCATTAGGGATGCTTTTTATAGGAGCGAGTCCCTAAGACGGAGTGATGTGTACTTCAGGTAACATTCGTCTTCTGGACCCCCAGGTTGGTGAAATTTAGTATCGGTTACAAATGACAATTTCAGTATTTGAAGATTTAATGGTGTTGCCACTGCTGTTCCCACTCTCTGGGACCACAAGCAATTTCTCGGGAGAAATCAGGACTCTGTTCTGCTGCTTTTGGAGGGTGTGGCCCCCGGAGCCCAGAGATCCTGCTCCAAAGCCACGACAGGACAGGCCTGGCTGGGTCCCGGCCCTGGCTTAACCACCACCTCGTCAGCTTTACCTTTACTGACACGAAATCGATCCGTCAGGATCTCATGACTGAAGTTACTTTGTTTGCTCTGCTAGTCCATTAATGGCCTCAGCCATTGTCCTACAGCCCAAGGAAGAAAACTAGTCAGCACTGTGTATGCCTGCCTGTCCCAGCACCCACATTCAGTTTGGGTACCAGTGCATACGGCAGGACCCTCCTGGGTCCTTTTGGTCTGACTCCGCCTCGCAGGAAGGGTCCTGCCACCAGCGGGACCTGGGCCAGATTCCGGCTCCTGCACTCAGGCCACCTCCTCATCTATCATGACGGAGAATGATGTCGGTTTATCGTGTGGATTCTGTGACGCAATGGCCGGGCCGGGCCTGGCCTCTCACAGGCTCCCCCCAGAGCCCTGGCAGGGATGGTCCTGGATTCCAGCTCACTCGTGCACCTGGACGTGAGGCACCGCCTTCTTCAACCTGGTCTCACTCACCTCGGGACCATCCTTCCACGGGCACAGGTTCCGGCTGAAGTATGACCACTGCCCACAGCACTGCACCAGACAGACTCTTCCACGGGCCCCCCGTGCCAAACGAGGGGCCGACGTACCGACCGGGCCAACCTTTCCCCCACACGTAGTTCCTCACCTTGGCCCACAGTCTTTGTGGAATGTCCTGCTCTGCCTTTCTCCTGCGAAATTCCTCCTCATCTTTTTGTTTTCATTGACATAATTTACAACGCCATCAAATTCATCCTTTAAATGTGTATAATCCGGTGGTTTTTTAGTATATTTACAAAGTTATACTGCCAACGCCACCATGGACATACGGGTCCTTTTCAGTATCCCCCAAATGAAGTCACTCCCTGTAGCTCATTGCCCTGCCTCACCCAGCCCCCCCCATAAGCACGAATCTACCTTCTGTCTCCATGGATTGGCCCATTCTGGTGGTCCCATATAAACAAAATCATTTAATGCATGGCCTCTGGTGTCTGTCTGGCTCCTTTCACCAAACACGATGTTTTCAAGGTTCACCCAAGTTGTAGCATGTAAGGTCCTCTATTCCTTTTTATGCCTGCATAACATTCCTTTGTATAGACAGGCCATATTTTGTTGACCGACCTTTGGTGTTTTCATTTTCTGGCTATTATGAAAAACGCTTCTACGAACACACATGTACGAATTTTTGTATGGACATGTGTTCATTTCTCTTAGGTACGTACCTAGGAGAAGAAATGCTTGGTGACATGGTAACTCTTCTGTTTAACTTTTTGAGAAACTTGCAGGCTATTTTCCAAGGCACTGTGCCATTGACTATTCCCGCCGACAGTGTATGAGTGTTCCAATTTCTCTGCATCCTTGCCAACACCCACCACTGTCCATCTTCTTGAGTAAGGTCATCCTTCGTGGGTGTAAAGTGTATCTCAGTATGGGTTTGATTGCCATTTCCCTAGGAAGCGAGGATGTCTGGCATCTTTTCATGAGTTTACTGGCTATTTGTCTATCTTGCTTAGAGAAATGTCTCTTCAGAGTCTTTTGCACATTTAAAAATTGGGTTGTCTTCTTATGGTTGAGTTGTAAACATTGTTTATATGATCTGGATACTAGACCTTATTAGATATACGGTTTTTAAATATCATCACCCATTCTGCGTGTCGTCTTTTCACTTGCTTGATATTGTCCTTTGAAGCTTGAGACTTTTAATTTCAATGAAGTCCAATCTATTTTTCCTTCTTTTGCTTGTACTAGAGGTGTTGTATCTAGGAAACCACTGCCAAATCCACGGTCACAAAGATTTATCCATGTCTTCTGAAAGTTTTATAGTTTCAGTTTTAAGTCTTTGATTCATTTGGAGCTAATTTTTTTGGTAGATGGCACGAGACAGAGGTCTAACTTCATTCTTTTGCGTGTGGATAATCAGTTGCCAAGGCTGTTTCTTTCCACTGAATGTTCTTGGCACCTTTGTTAAAAATCAATTGATCGCAGACATATGGGTTATTTCAAAACAGTCAGCTCTGTTCTGTTGATCTGTATGTCTATGCTCAGGCCAATATCACACAGCCTTAGATTAGTTTTGTAGTAAGTTTTGAAATTGTGGTGTGTGTGTGTCCTCCAACTTTGTTATCTTTTTCAAGAGTGTTTTGCCTGTCTGGGGGTCTCTTGTATTTCCATATATGCTATACGATCAGCTTGTCCATTTCTTAAAAAAAAAAAAAAAGCAGAGATTTTGAGTTGAATCTATGTATCAATTTAAGGAGTATTGATATCTTAAGAATATTAAGTCTTCTAGTCCATGAACATGGGATATCTTGTCAATTACTTAGGTCTTCTTTAATCTCTTTCAATGATCTCTTTAAATTGTCGTACACAGGCTAACTTATTCTAACTATATTATTCTTTTTGATGCTATAAGTGAAATTTTATTCTTAATTTTATTTTGGATTTTCATTTTAAGTGTACAGAATTACAATTGAGTTTTGTATGTTGATTCTGTACTTTTCACTCTTGCTGAACTCACTTACTAGCTCTAATAGTTCACTGTAGATTCCTTTAGATTTCCTATATACAAGATCATGTCATCTGCAAAGAGAAGTAGTTTTACTTCTTCCTTTATGATCGGATGGCTTTGGTTTCTTTTTCTGGCCTAATTCCCTGGGTTGAACTTCTAGCACAATGTTGAACAGAAGTTGAGACAGCAGACATCCTTGCCTTCTTCCTGTTCCTAGGGGGAAAGCCTTCAGGACACTATCATTAAGCAGGATGTTAGGTGTGGGCTTCTCACAGATGCAGGCTGAGGAAGTTCCTTTTTATTCCCAGTTTGCTGAGTGTTTACATCATGATAGGGTACTGAATTTTGTTGGATTTATTTTCTGAATTTCTTGAGATGATCATGTACTTTGTGTCCTTTATTCTATTAATGTAGTGTGTTACATCCATTGATTTTTTTTTTAAGTTTATTTATTTACTTGGAGAGGAGAGAAAGCGTAAGCAGGGAAGGGGCAGAGGGAGAGAGAGAATCCCAAGCAGTCTGCGCCGTGGGGCTCTGTCCCATGAACCGTGCGATCGTGACCTGAGCTGAAATAAAGAGTCGGATGCTTAGCCGACTGAGCTACCCAGGTGCCCCTACCTCGACTGATTTCTGTGTGTTGAACCAACCTTGCATTTCTGGGGAAAATGACATTTGATCATAGTGTATAATCCTCTTGTACTGGGGCCAGACACAGAGATCTTCTCCCTGGGTAGTAGCATCTGCTGGGTTGGCATACTGGATATGCTAGGGCAGACAAGCATCTGGTAAAGAAAAAGGGTAGACACGTGGGTCTCAAGATGTAAGGAATGAATTCCAGGCACTTGGGCTAAGACAGGGAGTGGACTCCAGGCAGGGTTGTGGATATCTACTTATGCTGCTTGGTGGAGGTGTAGACCGATGCTTCTCAAATTTTAATGTGCATAAGAATCTCCTAGAGAGGGAAAAGCACATCGCTGGGCCCTACCCCAGGGATACTGATTGGGTAGGTGTGGGGTAGGGTCCAAAGACATGCACCTCTGGGTGATATTGATGCTACAGTAAACCGCTCTATAGACATAAAGCAAAATAAACATGAACCGTATCTTCTACATCAGCAGACCCTTGCCAGCACCCGAGAGGGCATGGGCCACTTGTCTCCATCAGCCCGTAGGACCCAGGTATAAAGCTGATTCTGTCTTCCAGATAAAATGGAACCCAGGAGACTTCATAAATATTGTTTTCTTTGAGCATTAAATGTACATGACCAAGTGGGTGGAAATAATGACGAGTTTCATTTCAGAAATGAGAACATGCCTTCTTGTTTTGTCTTAAATCAAAAATCTCAGAAGATGCCGGTCATGGAACCCAAACCAGAAATCTTCCGGTCTGCCTGTGCATTTCATCATGCAGATAACAAATAGGATTGTGGTTTGTTTGTTTATTTATTTTTTATTTTTTTATTTTTATTTTTTTTAATGTTTACTTATTTTTGAGACAGAGAGAGACACAGCATGAGCAGGGAAGGGGCAGAGAGAGAGGGAGACACAGAATGTGAAGCAGGCTCCAGGCTCTGAGCTGTCAGCACAGAGCCCGACATGGGGCTCGAACTCATGAACTGTGAGATTGCGACCTGAGCCGAAGTCGGACGCTCAACCGACTGAGCCACCCAGGCGCCCATGTTTGTTTCTTTAAATACAAGCCAAACGTTTTCAACAGGCAACACTGGGGCAGGGGCATGAACAGAGGGAGGTTTGGGCAGGGAGAGGATGTAGTTACGTGAAAAGGCAGGGCTCGAACCACACATCTATGGTGGCTGATTCAGATATTTAGAGCTCTCAGCCCTGTTTTCTGTAGAAGCTCTTGGGATTAGCACCAACTGCAGAGAATGAAGACTTTAGAATCATGGCTTAAGAGATCATGTCTGGGGGCGCCTGGGTGGCTCAGTCGGTTAAGCATCCGACTTCAGCTCAGGTCACGATCTCATGGTCCGGTCCGTGAGTTCGAGCCCCGCGTCGGGCTCTGGGCTGATGGCTCAGAGCCTGGAGCCTGCTCCTGATTCTGTGTCTCCCTCTCTCTCTGCCCCTCCCCTGTTCATGCTCTGTCTTTGTCTCAAAAATAAATAAACATTAAAAGAATTAAAAAAAAAAAAAAGAGATCATGGCTGCCACACGAATGCAAAAAACTAAAGTGGATGATGCTTCTTTATACCTAAGTTATGTAAGCAAGGCCACTGGACTTCAGGAGTGGAGATAAATGGCAGTTAGAGTATCGCGTATTACACCTTTACATGAGTAACACATACACACGGAAACACCACGCTAGTTTAAGACTGTGAGCCGGGCCCAGGGGAAGAGAGGAAGGGGACACCAGGATCGCTAGATGCCACAACCGGCCGCCGGATTTGGCCACGCGAGGCTGAGAGAGCAAAGACAGGGGTCGCAAGAAGGGACCACAAGCAGGTGCCAGTGGTCAGATCGTGAATTCAAGAGATCTTTCCCGAAGTCCTGTGTGCAACCCTGCACGGATGATTGGAGGCGGTAAATAACTCTGCGTTTTCCTCAACTTGGAAAACGGGGATCGTCCTGTGTCACAGGATGGCTCGGTGCTAAGGAAGAGCGCACAGCGCCGCGAAGCAGAAAGGCTCCTCAGGGGCCAGAAAGTTTCCGGTGCAAAATAATCAAAACGACACGGAAAGAAAAGACCCTTCGGAAAACGCTCTGCTGTTGCAGGGATCCAGGCAGAGGCAACTGTTTTAGAAAGTGTTTACAGGCCCACGTTTAGAATGTCTTCTATGGTCTGTACTTCACACCCGGAAAGGCTAACCTTAACATCCCATTCCCTTATATCCGCTCACAAATGGACAGAGGCTCAGGCGTGCCCAGGACACCTAGAGGCTGCTGGGTTTGCATTTTCCTGTGGCAGTGGTAATGACATTTCCTAGAAACAAAAAAACCGCTTAACTGTCTCCACTGCTACATTTCAGGGAGTACACGATAGGGATTTTCAGCTCGAGACAGCTCCCTGGGAGCAAAACCGGCTCCCAGGACACATTTGGTTTCCCGCAGGATCAAATAAATAGCCGGGGATCACGTGCAGCAGGCGGCCATAAGACGCCAAGAGCAGTCTCTCGTCCACCTGGTTCAAAGGCAAACGTAAGGTACACTTATCGCGCGAAAGGCAGATCCCGTTTCACTTAGCCGTAAGGAGAATCTTCTTCGATTCCCCTTTATGACAGTTGGAGCCGGTCCCTTAACGATACCTTCATCGGAGACCACTGCCACCAAGTGCACATTCCCGCCACGCTCCCCGACCGCGGATTACTGGATGAACTGCTCTATCTGTTGTCAACTGTAATCTATAGGGATTTATGTTTGAGGCAGTGTTAAAGCACTTCTCATTTGTACGTTTTCCTAATTGGCTTAATATTTATGGTGGAATATTTCTGATCTGGGGAAAGCTCGGGTAAACTCAAGCATTATTTAGCAACGTGCTAATGAGGGCCGTCCAGTCTTGGAGGGGTGCGAAGTGAGTTATGGTGTTCGGAGTCTGAATCCACGCCGGCCTGCTAGGGGGACGTCGCTAAAATATCTGAAGTAAAATCCGAGGTCCCCAAGCAGCTGTTGGGTTTGCAGAGCTGTGGCCACATAAACTTTATTGGCAGTAAACGTCGCCCCTGCACGCGGACGGCGTGCCTGTGTCCTCGCTCGCTGGGGGTACGGCCGCCGCCTGGACGGGGAGGGCCGGCCGCTCTGACGGCTGGGGCCAGGGCATGCCCGCTGACAGGCGCACCACGATGACAGAAATTCACTCTGAGTTGCAATTAGTGGCACTGTCATTTTCGGGGGCTCCTGCCAATTAATTAAGCCTGTCAAACAGCAAAACCACAGCGCTCACATGATAATTTATATCGGAAGAGACGAGCCTCATGCAATGCAACGTCTTCCTCCACAAACAGGATTCTCCCTGAGAGCGCTGAAATAAATAAGACAAAATAAATAAAATAAAATAACCCAAAAGTGCGTGCGTTGTGGTGTTGCCGGGGGGGGGGGGTGGTGGTGGTGCGCTGGGCACGGGGAAGAAGAAAGTTAAGCTGTCCTTGCTCTAATTGTTAACTCTGATCGCCGGAGTAGGAGACAGGCTGATTAAAACTCCAAACGAGCCCCCAGCTCCCTGAACCCTCTGCGTCCGTCCGGGATGATAGAATCAGAGGAGTTTATTCATACCATTAAGCCCCAGAGAACTTAATTGAAGGAAGAGCACAGCCCGGACCTTGACAAGCGGGAGGTCACAGTAATTGCTGCCGGACATATTTAACATTAAGATAATCAGGCCATTAATTACCCTTTGGATCATTAAATCAGCCAGTTGCAAAATGAAATTTCTGCCTCTATTACTCACTTGAGAGACCACAGGGGTGGCCTTTAATTTATCAGTGAGCCTGAGATACAAAGGCTGGGGTTGGGGGAGGGCAGGCGGGGAGGGGGCTGCGCGGTGGCGGCGGCGGCGGCGGGGGCAGGGCATCAATCCGCCATGCTTGGTGATCGTGGCAAATTAACTAGGTAAGATAACCTCCGCTTCCAAAGGCAGAAGCTGGGGGTATGTAAATAGATGAGGGCAGACAGGGAGATCAGAGTCTGTGCACCACTTAGCAGGATAATAAAGGAAATCATCCTTGATTATCAGTGCTAATTTGGACACTGCCGGTAGCTTGTTATGCGTGTTCTGAGTAGCATTTAATTAATTCAATTGCTTGTTAATGAGGGAAGTGACATGTGGGGAGCAGATGCCACCCAAGTACAGATGGGTTCTGGTCATCACGGCAGAGTCCTTTCCCCCCCCCCCCATTCCTCCCCCTGCCCATTTTTTTTTTTTTTAAAGAAAGAAAATAGGAAAAGGTGGCAAGCATAGAGGAACACTCAAAAGAGACAAAACACTGACCTCGGCGGGCCAAGAACTGTTGAAAAATAATAAGATGAGATAATCCTGGGGCTGTGCGGGGACTCGTGTTCCCTGAGGCCACATTTGGAACAGTGCATCTTTATGCCAGAAATTTGAGCTCGAGATTACTACATTGTGATCTTATGATCAAACCTAACGAGACAAAGACGTGGCCAAGTGGTACTGCTTTTAATATCTCAGAGTTAGCAGTGGGGATCCAATTATTTTCAGTTTGGATACATTTCCCCTTTATCAATATCTCCGTGTGCATAAATAAGATGAAAGTCGTGTTCCCAAATCAAAAAGGACCAGAACTCGTGTCACTGGGCAGACTTGGTCCGTCTGCAAGTGTGCGGCCGGTCTCTCCCACGCAGATTTCTGACGTCCGGCCCCAAATCTTCCTCCCGAAGGTGGCATCTTTTTATAGGTTAAAGACAAGAGGGGAGTTGAGGCATGCAGGTGACAATGACAGAAGGAAAAAGAAGGCTCAAAGAGGCAGAAGAGTGTCTACTAAATCAGCGACGCGGCTCCCTTCCAAGTGGGATCAGAAGGAAGGGGGATTTCAGTTGGGGTTCAAGCTTCTCCCAAGGGCTCTTTATAGCACCGAAAACACACGTCCAGACTCCTCTGATTGCCGAGACCGGATCGGCTGGCTCTCAGACCACCGTGTAAATAGGCTACCTGCCCCGAGATGCAAATGGCTACCGGTCCCTGCACACCCTCGCGGGCCAGATGCCTCGATGCTGAGACCCTAAGACGGGAGTCGGGAAGACAAACTAGGCAGCCGGGCAGAGTCCAGCTTCGGCCTTGAGGAACACGTCCCGGAGGGCTCCGCTCGGCCCTGCTAGGAAACTGCCGTCACTGCAGTCAACCCGGAAAGCTTCCAAAGTGGAACGGGGAATAGGAATAGAGAAGAAGGACACACCACAGTGAGGCAGAGTAGCCACCGCGTGGCCGGGGAGGGGAAGATGTCAGAGGTCTGCAGGGACGGACGCCTTCGCCGCATGCTGGCGAACATGGGAGCCCCAATTTCCTCCACGAACGCGCGAGGAATTTCGATGCTCAGGTCAGCAAGAGCACTGGACACGTGGGTTCCAAGCGGACCCGTTCCTGCTTTGCCCCATGCGCTCGTTTGCTCGTTTGTTCATTCACTCGAGAAATGTGCACTTGATGTCTCTGCCTCCGAGCCTACGATTCCTTGATTTGAAAGGGTCACCAAAGAGCTCCCTGACTTCGCCCTATGGTCACAACGTGCATGCTAACACTGGGACCAGAGTCCTGCCTGGCTGCCGTAGGCCCCACACCCCGACCGCACACAACAACACAGCGTATGGTGCGATACGCAACTCGCATGCCAAGCGTCCCGGAGTCCTCGCCCCACAGACAGCCTGCCGCTGCCCCTCCTTACGCCCCTAAAATCTAGTAAATTCCATCCACTGTCACCGCTGCTCTCCTACTTCAGCATCTGCACTTAAAATCAATATTTTAAGTGTGTGCTTAAATGATATCAATAGCAATTAGAGAGGGGAATTCTGATTCCACCCCAGATGTAGTTAATTGTCGTGGCATCGATATCCTCTACCCTGCTCCTTTCTCTGAATTAAACCTCCATTACCGGGGGGGGGGGGGGGGGGTGAAGGGCATCCTCTGCCTTCCTGAGACAATAAATTTAATATCGAATGCACTGGGAAAAAATGGCAGTTGTTGCAGAATCCATCCAAAAAGATTTTTTTTTTTTCTCTTCCTGGGAGTAATTAAAAGACGCTTTTCTTGACTAATGATTCCCCGGTTTAGGAAGGGGAAGTCAATACCGCTTCACCGCCGTCAGCTTCGATTGATCACAACGCTGCTCCAGCTTGAACGGCAGTTCTCAGGGCGGCTGAGAATCCCTGGAACCAATTATGAGCCGTCCGAAGCTGCCCTCATCAGGGGTGCCCGGACAGCGAGCAGAAGGCCGGCCAGCTGGTCAAAGGCGCCTGTTTTCCCAACTCACCCGCAGGCCTGGGTGACGCCAGTACGAGGTGGTTTCGGGGAACCGGTTGTTTCTTTGCAGAAAGATGGGCTGTCTTCTACTTCCCCACGGTCCTAACTGTGTGTGTGCGTGTGCGCCGTGTGTGTTTGGGGAAGAACGGCCCATTTCTAATTATATTCCACTGTCAGAATGAATCTTCTGAACAAGACGGAATGGACGGGGCTGCTTGGGAACGCAGCTGGGCCCTTTTCCAAAGAATTCCAAAGAGTCTCTTTTCCAAAGAGATCCAAAGCTGGATCCATGGCACTTGGCCTTTCCTTGGATAGGAACAAAAATTTATTAAAGTATTTCTTTTTAGAAATTACCTTAGGGCCAGGTTAGAAGACCTCCCCCCTCCCCCCTGCTGTTCGGACTAAGGATCATGGTCTCTGCAGAGACCACAGGTGGTGGGTGTTGGGGGGGGGGGGCACGTTTCCTTGTCCCAGGATGGCGGGATCCAGGCTCCATATCCACTCTCCTTTCACAGACCGAATTCCACGCGGAGATTCTAGCCCCAACTTTGCGTTTTTCCTTTCTATGTGAGGAAACTGCATGCGGCAGTGAAGATGGTGAGGGTTTGAATTATTGGTGCACCACTAATGCAAAGCTGTTTCTTTGTTTTTGACGGTGTATATCTATGCCTTTCTAGGTATAACCCGCTGGGACCACAGCCTTCCAACCGGCCTCCCTGCCTCTTCTCCATCCTGTCCAACAACGTTGCTAGCTGCCTTTAGCACTCTTGGATCAGGCGGATCACACGTGAACCCCTAAACCCTCACCCTCTGGCCACTCCGGAGGTGCTGTTATAATACACCCCAGCTCAAAGGCTCTCCCCAGTCTTTGCTCTGCTTTGGCCCCAACATCCCCCCTCCTCCTCATTTACCTGGTGGCCCAGCTCCATGGGTGGTGACTCCCCAGTTTCTGTACTCCCCCACAGGCCCTGACTTTGCCCAGGCCATGCTCATTCCCCCCACACACCCCACCCCCCCAGGCCTGCACATCACCCCACATTTGAAAGTCCAGTTCAGATGCCATTTCTCCAGTGAAACTTCCCTGGGACACACCGGCTACAGGAATCCCTCCATACTGTGAATTCTCCTGAGTCCTGGAACCCTCAGCTGGCCCCCCGGAACATTCACAAATCACTGTAGGTGCGAAATCACCATTTATCGCTTCTTTTCTACAAGAAAGCTCTCGCTGAGTAACAGCTGAATATAAATTAAAAACAAAACTCCCTGGGAGAATTACTAAAGGCACGAAGAGACATTCAATTCTCAAAGCTGTTCATCCTCTTAGACATTCCAAAGCTCCCTTTTGGAAACACCACGTTGCAACATCACCATCACCACAGCCTTAGAGAGAGGGCTGAAACTCAGCGGCTCTTAGCCAACAGCGAATGGGATCCAAGAAAAGGTGGGATTTTGCTGCAGTCACTTCGTATGTGAGAAAGGAAGACTATAAAACGTGTCCAAAATATAAACATGGGATGTGTACAATGCTGGAGAGAAGAGAAAGTTATGCACTCAAGAACTTAACTCAAACATACAAATTAGAACAATCAAGTGCCTGTACGCACACAACCTTCACTTATGAGTGAAGATGAAATTAATATAAAACACTTGTCAGTTAAAAGTATCAACCCGTATCTTTGAACACTCTAAACAGTAGCTAATTATGATAGATTTAGAAAAACAAACTTTTCCAATTCAGGGTATTACAAATAACATATCTGCTCCTTTTACACACAAACAATAAAATGCATGATTAATTTTTTTTCCAACTTATCTCAATGTTCTCTGCACTCCTACATTAAGCTCAATCTGATTTCCAATCATATTTCGCTTTTAGACCTAACTATCCCCTAAGGAAACCATATCTATGAAAAAACAGATATTAATAATACATAAATTTGTCTTTTAAGAATGCTCCTACTTGATGGCCTGCTAATTTCTACGTTAGCGTTAAACAGGTCAAGATAAAAAATTCAGAAAAGGTACTGGTTCTTCAGTTTGTAGTTAAGCTGTCCCCGTAGGCACTGCGTGGTGGAGTTCACCCATGAGCAGCTCACCCAACCAACTGAGGCAACGCCAGACAAATACGCTTTGGGTGCTTCTTGCTCCCTTCGCCCCCCTCCCCACAGGACGCTTGACGTGAAAAGCAGGTTAATAACACACCAGCTTCATTCTCTAAAGTGAACCGAAGGTGGCACCACAAATTCATTTTTCAGCGTTCGTAAAACAAAGTCCACCGACGCTGCGCGCATTATTGTTGCTCAGCGGCAGAAACCGCCTTCTCACGCCTCAAGTGGGGCACAACCGCAGACCGCCATGTGCACTTGCACACGGTCTCATCCCCAGCAAAACAAGCCACAGGGCTTTAAAACGTCCTAATGATGGGAGACCCCTTCTCTCCGTCCCTCTTTTCACACACCCGAGAGGCCAGAGCGGAAAGCGAGCCCCTTGCCCCTCTGTCAGAGGTGGAGACGTGACCCTGGACGCCTCCTCCTGGGGGCAGCCGCCCGCCGAGATGGAATGACCCACTCTCCTCGGTGAAGCAGGCTTTCTCGGAAGACATGCCATTTTATCACCTCTTAGGTACATTAAATATGTATGTGTACTCAAAAACGGTTTATAATAGCTGTAAATGAAAAATGAGAAAATAAATGGGCTCAAAATAAATGCGTTTTTTACACTGCGTAACAATTAACATTAATGAGGACTCACCATACGTTATGCCGAACTTGGCTGATTAAAGGTGTTAGAAACATATTTTAGGAAAATAAAATATATTTTGTTACTATAAACTCACTTATTGTGGGTGTGTGTGTGTGTAGGAGGGGCGAGGGAAACCAACTGAGCAGATGCTTATCAAACGTATAAGAATAACAACATTAAAGAATCAAAAATTTGTAATTAGTGTTAACAGCACAGCTTACACCTATTAGAAATGTATTAATTAAAGTGATATATTCATAAGGTCGGAAGCTTAATACATTTCTAAGAGGGAGAGAGGAATCCCCAAGGTGTAAAAACAAACATAAAAAATTAAGGAGTCTGAATTATCCACGTCTGCTGAACACCAATTTTAAACACAGACATTTCTGTGCGGGCTCCTCACTATTCCTACAGGTTGCCAGGGCCATCCATGTTGAGCCTGTGGGTAAGCAGTAAGGTCATTTCCAGTTGTCTAACTGTTGGCGGAATGCCCCCGAGCCATACACCTTCCCACGTCCCTACCTTGTGGAGTCCAGCGAGGGCTTCGTCCGCCCCTGGCTACTCTCCTCCCAGACGCTGTTGGCCAACTCATTCCCGATGGATGACATCACCTTGATGAGCTCGATGGGCCAGTCGTCGAGGTCCAGAGACCGGACTCGAGAAAGGTGGGTGCCTAGGTTCCGGTGGATCCCCGAGCACTCGATGCACATGAGGGCTCCCAGGTTCAAACTGGCCCAGTTAGGATCTGTGGGAAGAGGAACAGGGGGTCAGACCATCACCACTCATTCCAACCGCCCTTAGGATCTCAGGAACAAAGAGGCCAGTTGCTAGACCTCACACCCAGCAGTCCCTCCCTGGAATCACGTGGCCTGGAAATGCTCCCTGGCCAGGACTCCATAGCGTCTTAGGCATCTCAGAAGGTTTGATATGTTGGGGGCGCCTTTTAACAATCTGGCTTCGGCCAAAGCCTAGGAATTTCCCTGCATGATAAAAACAGCTGCCGGCAGTGATTTGGACAGAGAAATGCATTTCCCAGTTCCCTGACAGTAGTATTCTCGAGAGCACAGATGCACGTGGAAAAGAACCATACATGACTTACATCTACTGTGGATGGCTGCTGATGGAAGGAAAGAGAGCACTCGAGAGCGCTACGGTATCCCTTGTAAACAACTACCTCAGCAACCACAGGCATATCTGAGTTCTCACTAGTCATAAAATGGACACATTTGCAGATTTCAAAGACAAAAGGCAGGCAGGCACACGACAATGAAGACATGGTTTTCAGCGATCTTACATAAGGGGGACCACTGGAGTAACTCCAACTTATCTACTACTGCTGGCAAGATGGTAGGCAGGGTCCACTGGTTAGGTGATGACCTCGCTGGATCAACCCTGACCTGCAGAGTGAATGGCAGCGCTTTAGGCTGTGACGATGCACCAAGGGCAACGAATGAGTTTAGGGGATACAACTTGAACCCTTGAGCTGGGTCACGCCCAGTGTGAAACTGGCTGGCAGCACTGGAAGACTGAGAAGGCAGGCCCCAGGTGGGCTGCGTGCCAGATTCTAGAGCTGAGGGGGATTTGCAAAGATAGCTCTCACCTTGGCAGCCAATGGCTTTGACCACCGACAGAATCAAGTAAGGTTTAAGTCATCCAGGAATAATCGGTATTTACTCCAGGTCCCCTTGAAGAGTCAAGGGGCCTTGTACCCATTCACCAGAAATCAGCCAGCCATTTGTTTCGTATCTCATACACACCATGGAAAGCGGTGATGGATACCATGGGGGAGATGGAAGAGAAGAGAGGTCCGTGACTCAGAGACATTGTGGTTGGGAAGAGGAAACGTACGTCCCAACTAATGACAGCAATAGTCAACCATAAAAATAAACAGAGTAAGGAAATGCAGACTAAACACTGAAGGGTACAGTTAAAGAGTAAATGTACAGGCAGAGTGGGAAGGAAGAGGTCGGCCATAACGGGTGAAGGAAGGAAGGCTGCATGGAGGAGGCTTGGCCTGGGCCTTGTGGGATGATCAGAGAGGAGGGTGGGGTGGTGAATGTTTTGCGGGACACCCCTGCTGCGCCTCTTCACAGCCCTACTTCTACACCCACCACCTCTGTGTCTGTACCTCTCGATCCCAACCTGGCCTCTATCCCCACCTTTCCGCTGGAGCAGGGCAGCCAAAGTCACCAGTCATGCAAAATCTGAAGGGCTGTGTTTAACCATCCTTTCACTTGATCTCTGCTTAGCCCTCCTTACAACACTGCCTCCAGATGCCTTTTTGGTCGGTGCCCTCCCTGGATCTTTCTAGCACTTGTCTGGCTCCCCATCTTGATTTCCTTCCCTACTTTTCCTCCTGAACCCGCCCCTTACCTCAGGGGGTCCTGTAGGCTTGTCTCTTGATTCTATACTCTTTCCTAAGCCAACTCAATGCAACCCACAGATCTCGTTGTTACCCAACGGTTAACAACTATCCACAGATACCATCTGCCTCAGTGAACACAGATACGCTCCTCTCTCCGTGCTGCACATGTGACTACCGTCATACATTTCCACTTGGAAATCCTGCAGGGACCTCCCGGTCCACGTTTCACTGAACGTCGTCTCCTGCCAGGGGCAACCCCATCCCAGCAAATGGCACCGGTTCACCGGTTCACCGGGATCCTGGGACTCGACCCTGATTCTCCATCGTTCCCACAGCCAGCCAATCACCAAGCACCTCAGTCTCTCAATGTCCGTCCCCTTCCTCCTGTCCCCGGTGCTCCCCACACGTGCCCCGTTTCACGGCACCTTCCCTGCGGAAGGGGTAGGGTCAGGGGTGCCAACCTCTTCCCGTTCGTGACCTCTCCGCATAGCTTGCCCCAGTGTATAGTTTCAGGTGGAGAGAACAGCCCAACGACAGCAAGGGACCTGTCCCCAGGGCTGGCGTGAGGCGGGGCACACGTCCTAGGAAGCCGTGAGGTTCCCGTGCCCACCTCCACCCATCACCGAGCACCGCTGGTGAATACTTTCACACACTGTCCCCACGGTCACCGCATGCCGCTCACTTGAGCCGTGTGAAGTCTCTCTCACCAGGTGCCACTGCCGCCCCCACCACCGCAACCATTCTCCAAGTTCTCCTATGGGCACAGGACCCCACCACCCCCGACCCCCGGTTTAGAACTCAATGCACTGTCGCCTTGCCCTCCCCCATGAGCTTCAGAGACCTCCCTGCTGTGGTGTCCCCAGAAGAGAGACAGCACGCACAGGACACAAGTCAACGACCACACTTGGATCTCCATGAAAGCTAGAGAATCAGAAATACCGAGGGCGAGAGGGGAGTAAAGCCTTGCTGTGACCTGGGGTCACCTCAGTTAAGTCCAAGGGCTGCAGGGACGTGGCCTTGTCTGAGTGCCCTGCCACTGGGGCCACAGGAAGGATGGCCTTGCCTCTGCTCCAACAGATGAGAACGACAACTTAGCAGGCGTCAGCAGAACTGACCGGTCACAACCCCCCCCCCCCCCCCGCACCTCCCGGGACGTGTTGGGGTGTCGCGGCCCTGGGCTGCCACTTTAGGCCGACAGGTGAGGCCACATGGCCTGGCAGCTCTGAATCATCTCCTGTCTCCCCTTCCGGCCTCAGGGCCCTCCCTCTCCAGCGCAGGGACCCCCACGGGCCTGTCAGCACACGCCCTCCTGCCCCGTCTGCCCCTTGCAAATGTCTCTTGCTCTCCAGGCCGTGGATGGAAATGAGGCTAATGAGGCCCGTCCCCGTGGGGCTGTCCGAGCGTTAAATGCTGTGAGGTGACCACACATGGAAACGCAGTGCTCCGTGTTGGCTAGAATTACGTTTATTCCTTCACAAATCCACCGCTGTTTCCGTGCCAGGTTCGGGGGACAGAGCAGCAAACGGAACACAAACACCCCTGCAAACAGAGATGTGGGACTTGGGTTCTCCAGGGCAGACCGACAGTGAAAAAGCGAGAACAACACACACAAACACACAATGCGTTGGTAAGGGTGTGCCCCGAGAGAACCCCACTAGGGAGAAGAGGCAGACGGATTCGCGTGTGTGACTTAAACCCAGGGGTGGTCAGGGAAGGCTTCTTTGAGGCGACATTTGGGCAAAGACCCAAGGATGTCAGGCTGACGGTTACGTAATTTGCAGTTCTGGTCTATGCCTGCAGGAAAGTGCAAGCGACAGAAGCCGGAGGTTGAACGTACTCCTACTTTAGGTTTTTCTGGGACGTCTAGAGTTGGGGGACTGGGGCTGGTGTCCCTTCCTGTGTGCGGGCCTGGGGTCCACAAAGGTAAATGACGGGGCCCCTGAGATCCAGGGGGACACGAGAGAGAAAGGCACTGACAACATTAATACAACATGGTGGGAGGAGTTCACGCCAGTGATTTCCATCCAGGGCGTCGCAGACCAGCCAGGAGGGAGGGATCAGCTCTGACCGGGTAGGCAGCAAGGCATCATGGATGAGGGGGCCTTGGGGCAGTGGAGAGACTGAGCTGCTTCTACCAGCCTGTCCATGAAGGTCAGGCATGCTGGCGAGATCCACGCCAGGGCTCCAAGCTCTCGGGTTCTCGAGGGCTCTCAGGGGTGAGACTTTCGTTAGCATGTTCCCGGTGGACGGTTGGCAGCAGGGGTTCTGAACAAATGCTTCTGCCATCCGATGAGTCCGGACCCTGTTTGATAGTTAGCTTCGCTGCAAGATTTCCCAGAAGCACAGATATCCCGAGGCCGCGGCTCCTCAAGAGGTGGATGCTGTGGGTTTCCAAACTCCCTGCATCACGGACTCCCTCCACCGATGGGCACCCACTCTGGGAAACAGGGTTCTGGGGTCTACCAGCTGTGCGGACAGTGTCTCCACGCAGTCTGGCACATTCTCAGGAAGAACAAGTGGGTGGGGCTGTTTCCACAGCCCCAAATCCCAAGTGACACAGAAATCCCCAAGCCCTACGGGGACACAACTGAACTGGAGATGGGGGGGTACTGTGTTCACAAGCCAGGGGGGATCACCCAGAGAAGGGATGTGGCATCTGGAGCCCAACGTTCCTCCCACATGACCACGGGACACAGTGGTCCTCCCACAACGTTCCTCCCACAAGACCACGGGACACAGTGGACCTCCCACAACGTTCCTCCCACATGACGACTGGACACAGTGGTCCTCCCACAACGTTCCTCCCACAAGACCACGGGACACAGTGGTCCTTCCATAATGTTCCTCCCACACGACCACTGGACACCACTGGACCACTGGGCCCCACCCTCAGAGGGGACAATAAGTTGCCAATGGGGGGAACCCACATCCTCAAGTCCCTCACAATCTTAAGACCCCTTTATAATTATAAAAACAATAAGCTCATTTAAAGGAACGTATAAAGAACCAAGAAAGAAAACTTTAGAACTACCACCCCCTTCCGTTACGGTCAACTCATTTTTTTGACCTGTGCATATTCACGTGCAAGAAAAAAGCTTTCTCTTGCTTTTGCGCATTTAATGATACCCAAAGTACTTTCTATTGAAAACAGTGCTTGGGGAGCCTGGGTGGCTCAGTCAAACATCGGCTCTCCATCTTGGCTCAGGTCATGATCTCACGATGTGTGAGACAAAGCCCTGCGCTGGGCTCTGCACGGACACTGTGGAACCTGCTTGGGATTCCCTCCTTCTCCCTCTCTCTCTCTGCTCCCTCTCCCATGCAAATGTGCTCTCTCAAAGTAAGTAACCGAATGTGGAAAAAGAAAAATTCTTCATTTTGTGACGGTTCATTGTGTAGCCACCATCATGGCTGGTGACGGAGGCTGTTGCCACCTGTCTCCAACCACGCGGTGGAGGACAGGAGCGTGTGCCCTGCTCTCGCCTCTGCCCTGCCCCATCGCAGGTGAGAGGGCAGCTGCTTTCCCTGGATTTGATCCTGTCCCTCTCTGAGGTGGGCGTCACATCTAAACTGGTACCCTCTCTGGCCACAGATCAAGCACCGTTGGCACTGACAGTCTTCCGTCTGGGTGGCCCATGTCTCCTGTGGCCATCAGCACTGACCCACCATTATCTCGAGAGCCAGGCCCTTTGCCAAAGCTCTGGGAAAAGGGACCCCAGTGGGGTGGGCCCCTTAGGGCGTCTCTGCCTTCAGACAACGGAGGGAACCAGGAGGCAACCCCCTGAGCACTGCTAGCTGATGGACATGCCAGGCAGGGCCCGCTCTGTTCCTGCAGGCCGGCACGGAGCCCCATGTCGGCCCTCTGTGACCAGCCACCCCCCAGTGAAGCTCCGTGCCAGCCCGCAGTGCCACGGGGGTGCCACTGGGCTGTGTGGAGGGGCTCGGCCACTTCCAGGGCTCCCAGAGAGGCACAGCCATGCTGTCGCCAATGGTACACAGTCCTGAAGGCAGCTCGCCGGGGCGGACACGGATCTCTTCCTTTGCGTCGTGGTTTGGTAAGAACCTTCTGGAAGTCAAAGGAGCTGACAGGCACAGCATGGCGAGACTATAGCGGAGAACGCACAAAGCTACCTGGGACCAGAAACAGTCACTGTCTGTCTTGGCTCAATTTCTCTTTTCTCAACAAAAGAAAAAAAAAAAAAGAAAAGAAAAAAAAGAAAACAAAATGGAAAAGAAAGCCTTTTAGTCAGTAAGAACAATAAAAACCAGCCTCGGCTACATGCCAATGAGAGGCCCCCGGGGCCCAGTCCCCAGGCCCCCCCTTGAAGAGGGGATTATGGCGTCAGTAGAACACAAGAGCCCAGATCCCCGTGATGTCCAAGGAAGCCACATTTGTGGTCTGGCGGGCCCGCCCCCTCCCGCCAGACCCCGTGGAAGCGTGAGAGACGACCTCTCAGCTCGGATGCTCAGGGCGCTGGGGGGTGTCCTGTGCGGTCCCCAGGAAGGCTCAGGCAGGGCCAGCTCCCTGGACGGGAGCCCATGAGGAGCAAGCAGGCTCTCTCGGGCCGGCAGAGAGTTGCAACCTTAACAGCTTTTCTTCTCCAACACCCAGAAACAAGAGCCTTTTCTCACGTTTAACGTTTGACCTCGTACTCGCACACACCAAAACACAGACCACCCAGTGTGCAATTTCCTCCGTATCCGCGCTCACTTATAAAATAATCGAGACAACCCCCATCACAAGGACCCTACCGCTCAGAGACAAGTGGGGTCGACGTTCTGGAATACATCCTTACAGATCTTTTCCACCTAAATACCGAAAATGATTCACTGGGCTCTCCCTGACTCACTGCCTAAATACTTTTTCGTTTCCAGTGCATTCCCAAGTTTCTCCATCTCCATTCGTGTATTTTTTACACGACTTGTTCAGGTTGCACATTATTTCACCGAGAAGACATCCCCACGAACGGTTCTTCCAGTTTTGCAGATGTGGGATGTTCCGACTTTTTGCTCTATAAAGAGCGCTGTGTCGAACACCTTCGAAGCCAGGTCTTTGAGGCCCTTTGCTCATCCCCACGGGCTTGGCGCCTGGAGGGCACAGCTGGAGTGTGGGGCGGCCACTTGCTTACGGCTTTTTATGTACGATGCCAAACTGCCCTGTGGGAGTTTCACAGTTCATCATGAGGGTGTGGGTGGTGCACTTCCCAGCACTTTCACCAAAATCGGCTATTTTCGGACTTTCAGACGCCCCATTTCCTCCCCTGTACGTGGGGCCCACGGCCACACCAGCATTTACAGTCACGAGCATCACAGAAGACAGGTGCGGGCCTGGTGGAGACCAGGTGGGATCCCGTGATCTCTTTTTCCTCTGCAACTGTCACACTCGGCCTCTCCTTGTTCCCTCTGTCCCTGAATATCTGCTTGGGTGGCGCCCCCCCCCCCCAACTCGAGTGGCGCCCCCACCCCCGCACCAGCCTCCCTTCTCCCGCTGCTCTGTGTCTCACCCCCCACACCTTGGCACTTGAGCGACCTACCTGCTCTCAGAAAGGACTCTTGGCCTCCAATGCACCACATACCACGGAGCCTGTGAGCCACGGAATCGGCCCTTTCCAAGGACTCTAGCTCTATGGCGGAAGCAATCGTAGGTGCCTTTCCTAGCGGAGGTTCTAAGAGCTTTCAGATTTTGTGCTTTTAGAATTCTAACTCTAAAGACTTTTTGATAACAACACACAGGTCAAATAACTACTCTCTTGGAACTTCATCTCCCGACATGTTTTGAAAGCAAAATTCAAAAATTCAAACAAAAGATGCTTCAAGGAAGTGCGTCAAGACACCTGAAAAAGAGACCCTCTCTCTCACGTGGGGGCTGTGGATGCTGGCCTCAGGACCTTTCCCGTCCCTGCCTTGCAACACAGTGGCTGCTCAGAGCAGATGTGTCCCCTTTCTTTTTTTTTTTTCTAATTTTTTAAGTCTTTATTTTTGAGAGAGAGAGAAAGCGGGGGAGTAATAGAGAAGGAGACACAGGATCCAAAGCGGGCTCCAAGCCATCAGCACAGAGCCCGATGCGGGGCTCGAACCCACGATCAGTGAGATCATGACCCGAGCCGAAGCTGGATGCTCAACAGACTGAGCCCCCCAGGCGCCCCAAGCACGTCCCCTTTCCTGTGTGACAGCCCCGAGGTCGCGTCTGCTTGTTCTGTTCACGGGACCACCCCCACGGCGGCCTCCGCCTCCCTCCGTGGCTCGATTCCAAGCCACACGGCTCAGAACACATCTCACCTCTGCTCTCACACCGGGAAGGAGTTCCCAGT
This sequence comes from Acinonyx jubatus, assembly GCF_027475565.1. Classification (NCBI taxonomy): domain Eukaryota; kingdom Metazoa; phylum Chordata; class Mammalia; order Carnivora; family Felidae; genus Acinonyx; species Acinonyx jubatus. The sequence continues at coordinate 213,587,730 of NC_069381.1, read as the reverse complement.
GTCTACGGATGAAGAAGAAAGGCTCCTACGTTCTCCACTCAGCACCCTCACCCCCCTCAGCTCCAACCAGCTTCCAACCCAGCAGCAGACACACTGGTCGTCAACGTGCGAGCACCACTCCGCTGCCTGTCCTGCTGCTCCCCGGACACGACGACTCCTGCAGCCACCTGCTCACGTCCAACCGGCGCCCCCCTGCTCCCTGCAAACCCCGGCTTCTGCACAGAGGCGGCTGGAGGTGCTGGGTGTCCGGAAACAGCCCTTCTCCGCGGTGGCGGGTTCTGTGGTCTCTGGGTCCCGCCTCGCCCACCGGGCTCGGGCTTGGGGATGGCCAGGACCACATCACACACCTGCGATTCCCAGGTGACACCACGGCCGGTGCCAAGGCCTCTCACCTTGTCTCACCTGTCTTTCCCTCTCATCAAAACACACCTTCATGACACAAAACATGGCCGGAGAAAGTTCTACCGAATGCGCCCAGTGCTGTGCTGAGGGCTGGGGGTACAGAGAATTAGAAGTCGGTCTTTAACCTCAAGGATACAAATAACAAAATGACTTTCTCAGAGGGAAAAGCATATTCCGTACTGGACAGCAGGAAGCACCAAGTAAAACTGGGCTACTCCAAGGCACCAAGAAGTAATTATGAAGTGTGGGAGTTCAATCAGATGCTTTAGCGTATACTGAATTTAACATTGCAAAAAAAAAAAAAAAAAAAAAAAAGAACTGTTTTGATGCCAAAATGATTTTGAAATTACAAAACAAAAAACCCCAAACTCCAGAAATCTCTGGGCGGGAATTAACAACGGCACTGTATTTTTATGGAAAAGCAAACAAGCACATGATCATTGATTAAGCAAAAGGTTAATTCCTGGGTTTGGCACAGAAATCCGGGCGCGCGGCCAACCCGTGGCGTGGGGTGACTGCCGTTCCTCGGAATGCCGAGGCCCGAGGCCTAAGCGAGACCTGGGGTGCCATCAGTGGGGCTTCCGGGCGAAGGATATGGTGGTAAAATAAAATCCAAGCGAGAATGTGTCAATTCCTTAAAAGCCCCTACGTGACACAACAACCCTCACACGGGAAACGACAGAAGTGGGGTTGCTGTGACGGGGGCTTTGCCGGACCATCCCGCCGCCCTCTGCCGGCCCCCGAGCCCCCCGCCCCGGCCCACACTTACTCTGGGTCTCGCAGTCCACACAGTGGGAGTTCCCTCGGATGTTTCGTATCGACTGCAAGGCCATGGCCTCACTCTGGCTCGTCAGTCGGGACTGCGCATGGAGGAAGACACACAAATGCAAGAGGTAAGAACCCGCGACACGTTTCCACGTCCGCTGGAGACGTCGGGGAAAAACCAAACCGTCTGTCAGCAGATACAGGACGAGGACCACTTCGAGCCGTCCCTTCCTCTCCCGAGGTCTCTGGGCAAAAAGCGTAACTGATGGAGAAGGCTTCCTGCACCGGGTCAAGACCTTGCAGATGAGAGGACTCCACCGGAAAGGAGGACGGGGGGAAGTTCTGGGTCATTCGAGAGTGGGCACAGACCAGCTGCCGCTGGTTAACACGCCCTGCCGGGTGCCTGCTTCCATAAAGGTGAGAGAATGAGAAGCCGCTTTACAAGCCGTGGATCGGGGCTCAGTCAGCGCGGGGAGACACAGCCCGTGGCTCCTCGCCGGGAAGCCACGTCCAAACCACACTTCGTCCCTTGGAGACTCCCCTTCCATAGGGAGACTATCTCGGCTGCCACAGCAACTAGGTCACCGATGCGGGTGGGGGCAGGGAGCGGCGTTTGTTTTTAAACAGATACGTAACTGTCTTCCCTCAACACGTTGAACAAAATACAGAAGGGAGAAAGGAGCGATATAAAATTTGTAAGTGTTGATGTGATCATCCATACTTCGGTTTTTTTTTTTTTTTAATTTTTCTTTTTTTTTTAATTTTTTTTTCAACGTTTATTTATTTTTGGGACAGAGAGAGACAGAGCATGAACGGGGGAGGGGCAGAGAGAGAGGGAGACACAGAATCGGAAGCAGGCTCCAGGCTCCGAGCCATCAGCCCAGAGCCCGACGCGGGGCTCGAACTCGCGGACCGCGAGATCGTGACCTGAGCCGAAGTCGGACGCTCAACCGACTGCGCCACCCAGGCGCCCCCATACTTCGGTTTTATTAACATTCTGATACCTATTCTTCTAGCACTATCTGTACACACACACGTACTTATTGAAAAAGCCAGCATATATTCCTTTAGAACCTGCCCTTTAAGTTTTTTTTTTTTTAAAGTTTATTTTTGAGAGACTGAGAGAGACAGAGTGTGGGCAGGGGAGGGGCAGGGAGAGAGAGAGAGAGAGAGGGAGACGCTGAATCTGAAGCAGGCTCCAGGCTCCGAGCTGTCAACACAGAGCCCGATGCGGGGCTCGAACTCACGAACCGCGAGATCGTGACCTGAGCCGAAGTCGGACGCTCGACCCGCTGAGCCACCCACGTACCCCTAGATCTGCCTTTTAGCCTAATGACCGTCATTTCTCAATGGCACCATGCTGTCCTCCAATGTCATCATCTGAAGTTATTGTTCCACTTACAAGAACTTCTTTATGAAGTTTTCTTTGATGGACATTTCAGTGGCTTCCAATTTTTCTCAGGGTAAACAGTGCTGTAAAGAACTTGCTTATTGCTAAAACTTTGCCTGCTTTTGTCATTACTTACTAATGACAAATTTTTGGAAGCAGAGGTGCTCGGTGAAACAATATGTACTGTCTTTTTAAGCTAACTTTTGTTTGTTTGTTTGTTTTTTTAAGTAAACTCTACACTCAATGTGGGTCTTGAACTCACGACTCTGAGATTAAGAGTTGCATGCTTGGGGCACCTGGGTGGCTCAGTTAGATAAGCGTCTGACTTCGGCTCAGGTCATGATCTCACGTTTCATGGGTTCGAGCCCTACGTCAGGCTCTGTGCTAACAGCTTGGAGCCTGGATCCTGCTTCCGATTCTGTGTATCCCTCTCTCTCTCTCTCTCTCTCGCTCTCTGCCCCTCTCCCACTCATACTCTGTCTCTGTCTCTCTCAAAAATAAATAAACATTAAAAAAAATTTAAAAAAAGAGTTGCATGCTTTATGGACTGAGTCAGCCAGGCGCCCCAGGATACGTACTGTTTTTATTTTTTAAAATATGAAATTTATTGTCAAATTGGTTTCCATACAATACCCAGAGCTCATCCCAATAGGTGCCCTCCTCAATGCCCGTCACCTACCCCCCCCCTCCCATCAACCCTCAGTTTATTTTCAGTTTTTAAGAGTCTCTTATGGTTTGGCTCCCTCCCTCTCTTTTTTTTTTCCCTTCCCCTCCTTTTTTCTCCCTTCCCCTCCCCCATGGTGTTACGTACTGTTTTTAAAGGCTTATGGTGTGTAAGTTTAATTTGGGATAAACCCAAACAAATTTCAGAGGACACTTAAAATAAGCTTGATTTTCATGTCAGAATGCATCAGCTGAACCAACTCATGTCAACTGTTTGATGGGAAACGACTGAGTGCTCACTACCTAGCAACAGAAATTATCATTTATTCACTTCTACTATGTAATTAACACAATGCACTAGGATTTTAATCCCTTTGGTTAGACACCCAAGTATTCAAAGTGTATTTAACAATTTGCGTTGGCATCTGGACTACGTGTACATGTGCCTACCTGCGTCCGTCTACCTGTCTGACTTCCGCAGTGTGTGTGTGTGCGTGTGTGTGTATGCCTATGCCCGCCACCAACTCTGAGTTACCCACAGGCAGCTACAACTTCTCAAGAGTTCATTCTCAACTAGGTCTGCATTTTCCCTCCAGCTATTGGGAAGGAAATTGGACGGGATTTCCATGCTGGGCACTCTGACACTCGAACATCCAAGGTGAACAGGTGCGACCTCGTCTCCCCCCACCCCCCCCACCCCCAGGGAGACCGCTGCCCGGGTGCACACGGCTAGAAGAAAGGGACAGCATTTTAGGCTGGTGTCTGCTTCAGGCCTAGAAGTGACGCCGTCTCTTCTCCCAAAGAGCCGGTAAGGGTCTGGCAAGTGCGTGAAATGGAAAAAAAAGGCAACGGGAGATTCACTTCTTCCTGAATCTGGACGACGTGGGCTGGATTCAGAGCCTAACCTGAAATACTGTGATTGTGTACAAAGCCTGGGGATGCGTCTGTCCGTGCAGCCACGTGCTCTCTGCGCTCCGGTTTTGGAACTAGACTCCCATGCTTTCTGTGGGACGTGTGTCACCAACCCCCACCCTCAAGGAGATCCGGAAGCTTCCCCGCATTCGCCCCAGGAGTCCCCGTCTGTGGATGTGACTCAGTAAAGCCAAGGGTCTTGGAAAGGAAAGGCGGTGATTATCCCCACCCTGGGTAAAAAACATCTTTACAGAAGTGAAGCAAATCGCATGATAATAATAATGGCTGTGGCCTGGTTTACCCTGGTTAAAGAGGGTGATCAGGTAGGACATGCCACCTTTCTGAAAGACAGACTCCCTTCTCAATGACAAAGCTGGGCATAAATCATCGGCAGAAATTTCCTTAAATGGTTACGAGTGAAACCGCAGGTGGGTGGCGATGCTCTGCCTCTGCCTCTCGGTTTCCGGCTGATCGTAGTTTGAACAATCAAAATGCTCTTCAAGACTCTAAAATGTCCCAGAGAAGGGTTTGAAAGCATCCAGGCCACTAAAATCAGGAATCGGAGGGAAGCCCTCATGGGAAAGATGAGTCCTCTCGGAGGAGTATCGCAGGAGGGATCTAGAAAATGCAGCTTAAATTTTGTTTGTTTTCTGGCTCAACGACTGCCAAGAATCCCGTCTGGGTTACCGAATAAAACACGTATCGGGCGTCATCAGCAGAGTCTAGGCGACGGACCTGGCGTCCTCGCCAAACTCCCCGGACGCTCACATACGTGCCTCTCCGAGTCCTCCCGGACGCCCATCTGTAACGACTTGGGTCTTCCAGCTTGACATGGGTTTGAATTTGGCGCACTTGTGAGGGAACAGGTTAACGTTTTAAGTCTGCCCCTCTTTTCCCGAGCATGTTCTGCGTAAAACAAAATCAATGTGGCTGCGTGAGCCTAACTAAAAGATCCCATCGTGCACCGCAAGGAGGTCAACGCTTTACATTTGGGATTCGCTGAGAGAGAGAAGGTTTAGAATGTGCTGCCGCACGGACGTGGCGGAGCGAGGACGCTAACACGCGACACATATCGACACAAAGTGTTTTTTTTATCTTTTCAATTATTCAGTTGTGGCTCAGGAAGGATAACTGGGTCTTGCCCGTCACACACATCACATGACGCTTCCCCTCCCTGGGGCATCACTCCGGGGCCTTCACTACCCTTTAACGATCAGCGGCTCTTGATTTCGGGGGGCGGCATGCTAAGGGTCTTACCTTATTCTTGCTGCTCTCACAGGACTGTAAGCTGGCTAGGATCTGGCTCTCGATGGCCTGGACCCACGCATCTCGCTCTTCATAAGTGGTGGCTTCAAAGTGCCACGTCTGGCCAGTGAGGGACACGATGATAAACTCAAAGTTTTCTTCTTGTTCTGAAACACAGAGTGGTGGGGATGAAGACTTTAGCTTTCATGCGACCGCGGCCCCTCTGCCGGGCCTCGGCCATAAAAGCGCCTTTGGGTTCAATCGCGCCTGCATGGGGCCAGCAGCACACGTGGCGGAGATCTGAATCCGCCGACCTCCCAACACTCAAGGTTTGGTTCCTAAAGCCAGCGTGGGTTAGCTAGGGTTCAATCGATGCTCAGGGGATGAGGAAAAATGAAAACCAGTGAGTGATGTCAGCGTCTCTGTGCTGGGCACAGAGGAAGCGACTGCGGGAAAAATAACACTGCAGCTCGCTGCACCGTTGAGGTATCTGTGGGGCAAAAATTAAGTTAATACCCGCTAATGTCGGGGTACACTCTTGATTTCTCTTAGCGTCTGCGTGGAGATCCGCGGATACCGCAGCGGCAAACGGGGTTGCCTGCGGGTTTCTGCTCTTTGACGGCACAAGAGTTGCTACGGCGGAATTTCGTCCTATCACCTCCCGCCTGGAGAGCGGGCGGGACTCCGGGTGATGGGAAGCGACTTCACGGCTGCCGTGGGGCGACCGTCCGCACGGAGAAGAGGGGGACCTGCCAGGAAACCCTGCTGTACCACCTGCCGCAGTGGGGTCCTTGGGACAGAGTCTCGACTCTTCCAAGGCTCACCTGCGTACCCTGAAGATGGGGGGAGAGGTCACCTACTCCACAGTGTCACCCACCGGCTAAGTGACGTGTGCCACTGAGGCTGACAGGGCCTGGGCCATGGGAGACGCTCTGTTCTCTCACCCCCTCCCCTCGTTACTGCCACAGAGAAAAAAGGGACCGCGTGACCAGTTACCAGCAGCCACGAAGAAATCTTGAGCACGAGTTACAGGCACAACACCTCATTTGGTTTGTGGTTTCCAGTCACCAAGCTCGTGAAGCTGCATGACAACTGCCCGGTGAGAAGGTGGTATTCGTGATGAGAACCACCTATGGCCTGTGCGGCAGACCGCGGTTTCGATGACCGCTCTGCACGCGGTCACGTCTACGGCACCAGACCCCCCATCTCGCACGCTCTCAGCTCCCCTAGCCCAGCTCCTGAGCGAGCAGCCCTCACAGCCCCTGACCTTTGCCCGGCTCCCTCCTGCCCGGGTCAGCCCGGCCTCCTCTGGGCTTCCCTCCCAGAGAGCCCTGCCTCCCCGGGAGCCCCTGAGCCTCGAGATAACGGTGCCATTCCGCTCTGGAGAGCGATCGCAGCCTTCTCCAGCTACCCTTCCCTGCTTCCCTCTGTCTCAGGAGAGGAGCAGCCTCAGCCACTGAGGCGGAGAGACCCCTTCCGCCTGACCCCGTCGATGCCACCAACCCCTCTCCGGGGATTCTCAATGCACGGCCTGCTCTGGGGAACCACTCCCCTAAATGACCACAACCTGCTTCGGAAACAGGGCCGTGCTGCTTCTACGCAAAATCTCGACACGTTCTGATGACTCACGGTATCGTGCTCTGAGTAAAGTCACCGTTGCTGCAGTTTTCGGATTCAGCCCGCTGGGGAGCTGGACCTCGCTCTGAACAGCACCCAAAGGTACGTCCATTGGCAAAACTTGCTGAAAGCCTTCTCCGATGAACGCGCTTGGCCTTAGGGCACGTGAATGAGGTTCGTCTGGCAAGAAGGCTCACGGCTTCCCCTAGCTTCTCAAAGGTCCGCGAGTTGTTAAAGTTGTTAAAAAGTTGTTAAAGTTGTTAAAATCCTGGAGTTGTTAAAGGCTCGTGTGATGAGGGTGTGTGGTGGGGTGCGGGTGCTGAGTGCAGGTCATGACGGGCCCTGGCTGAAGCCCATCCCCCCCCAAGCTGGGCTTCGCTTGGAGAAGACCCAGGAAAGCTTGGGGGAAGGAATGGGTGGGGATGTCCCAGGAAGGGGAAGGGGCGGCCCATGGGAACACAACAGTGGAGCCTCAGGGGGTCCTCTGCTTGCTTGCAGGGTCCTTGAGCATCATCCCACGCTCCCTGACTCTCTCTGGCTCCCGAGCTCTGGAGAGCTAGTGATAAGAGTTCAGAAAGTGAGGGGGGCCGTCAGAAATTTTACTCCAATGTATTGTGCTCTGAGTCAGAGAACAACCGACCCCCCTGTTTAGGCAGAAGTGGAAAACCACACCTGCTGTGGGAAAGACAGGTGGGGCAGGAAGCCTCGGGGCATCCGCAGGACCCCCGCCCCCGGTCACTCACGGCCTTGTTGGGATTTTCATTTTCAAAACCAGCTGTGACTTTCCAACAGGTTTGTCCATGACTGACCCGCGAGCACACCTTGCGGTTATTGGCTGAGACCCTATATCCGTGGATTTTTAAATGGCCAGCGTTTTGATCCACACGGTTTTATGTCCCTAACGCTATAAATTACAACGTCTTCCACACTGAATTTTGTAATACAGAGCCCCAAATTCATGCATTTTATGCAAAACTTTCCCAGGGAACTGGTAGGCAAGATAAGAAAGAACGAGCTAAGTCACCGCCGGGCCGTCAGGAACACGTGCTAATTCACGGGTGGACTGTGACAGCCGCTCATTAGATCTACTCAACAGGCTCACGCTTTTCTGAATATGTGAAATTCAAGTGCGTGACAGAAGTGCCCCCTGATCAGGATTTATTGGCTCTTTCAGTGAAAAAAAAAAAAAAAAAAAATGACAACCATTAGCTTCCCAGTTAAATTTCTGCACAACTGGTCTGCCGTAAAGCTTTCTAGCCTGAATCACGGGCTACATCTTCTGGAACGAAGGGAGGGAACTGAGCTTGCCTTGGGGCTCAGTCACATGGCTGCCGGCTACCACGCAGGGGGCAAGGGTTCTGGCATGCAGGACACACGGTCCGGAGCCGGGAGGGCGGGCACACACACACTGATACAAAGCTGATGATTGAATACAAAGCAGTGAAAACAATGGTGGGGGGGGGGGGGGAGGGATGTGGTCTGTGACACAGGGACATCGACACTTCGTGTTTCATTCCAGTGAAGTAGTTGGCACTGAGCGTTTCCACTAATATGCTGGTCATACCCCATGTGAAGGCAGAACTTTCAAATTCAAGTGCTGAAGTTTGGCTTTGCCCTATTTAATTACGTAAACAAGGCTCACCTGTGCAGGTGAGCGCTCCTCTCGGGCACAAATACATTTAAGCATTCACAGGAACGTCGGAGTTCATTTCTTGCAAGTTTCCAAATGTACTGTCCCCACAGCATGTCCTCTGTGGCTTCTCAACCACCTTAACGGTCAACTCCACCACCTGTCTTCTCTGTCTACTTATACCGGATACAAGTTTCCTTTTCTAGTACCTTCTAGGTCGTGAAATATTCCTGTCTGTACTTGCAGAAGAGTCTCTCCCCCTTGGGGCTATCCACAGATGCAACAGCCAACTTTGGGTCTCTGCACTCCTCTTCTAAGGGAGACTGGTGGAAATTTGGCATCTCAGAGGCGACCCATAGGGCCTTTCTACCCTGAGATGCCATGGGAGGCATGCAGGACAGGTCTCAACTTTTTTGAAACAGTTCTGGGCAGCTGCCAAGAATCCGTGTTGAGGATTCCAAGGCTGGCTCCAGGCTCTTGGAGAATGAGTGCTACAATCAACTAGCAATGTCTGCCCTGCGGGAAGGAGGGATGGGTGGGTTCAGTACCGTCTTGCCATAGCTTTTTCATACTCAGCTAGAGTTTTATTTTTTTTAAAGCTATTTTTAATGTTTGTTTATTTTTGAGACAGAGGAAAGCAAGGGAGATGCAGAGAGAGCAGGAGGACAGAGGATCTGAAGTGGGTTCTGCACTGAGAGCAGTGAGCCCGATGTGGGGCTCGAACTTGCAAACCGTGAGATCACGACCTGAGCCAAAGTTAGAGGCTCAATCAACGGAGCCACCCAGGCGCTCCGCTATCTTTTAAATCACAGCTTCTTCTTGCCTTCCTTGGCCCTTCTTCATGCGGCCAGGTGTGAATACATACCCTGGGGGTTTATTTCATGGCCGTGCCTCACCACTTCTCAGGGCTCCTTTCCTTCTAATGCTTAGCCAGTCACTTCTAACTTATGCGGACAATTCTCAGATCTGTATCTCTGACCCCCAAATCCAATCACTTAGGGATTTAAAAAAATGCCTAGAGATACTCTTTAGATACTTTGGCCTCCCATCAAATTAACATGCATGGAAACAGATCTGCTGTCATCTCCGAAGGCTCCTTTTTGGTTTTCACGATTTCTGTTGATGGTTACAACGCCATTTCTAGTCATAAACCTTCAGACTCACCCAGATTCCATCCTCTCCCTCTTCCCACTGCTCCCTAATCAGCTCAACACTGCTTACGGAGGCCGGCTCCGTACCACTCTCCCCATCTCCTCCTTTTGGCCCTCACCTGACCACTTCACGAGCCGTGGCTCGGCCTGAACGGTCCCTCTGAGCTTATGCAACACACGCGTGCCGCACTCCTGACACCAGCAGGTGAGTGCTCCTGCATCGGCCTGGGGGTGGCTTCCACATCCCTGGGTGTGACCCCGCCCCTTCCCACCAAACCTTCCTGTCATGCGGCAGACAGGTGTGCGGGGCTTTCCTAGGAAACACACGTGTTGTGGTGTCCATGGACATGTAGGAAGGCATCATCTCTAAGCCTGTAGCCTACCCTATCTCCCCCTCCCCAAATCACACCCATAGATTAATAAACCAGAACTGTGAGCACTGGGTTTTAAATGCCTGCAGGTGAATGCTACCCCCACGCCTCCCTCCCGACCCCACGCCCCACCCCCAACAGTGATCTGGAAAGGAAGGGGATACGGGCTCAGGTCTGCAGAACCTCCTTGGCTCCTGGCACCTCCTCAGAGGGAAAGCATTCCACAAAGATCCCCCCATGTGTGAACTCAGAACCCAAAACACCGAACACATGGGAGACGGGGGAGCGGATTTAGATCCGGAGGATTTCAGGTACAGAATTCAAAGTAATTATGCACAAAATGTTTAAAGAAATGAAAATACGGGATCCTAAATTTTCAAAAAAAAGGAGACCATGAAAACCGATCAGGCAGATCGTTAAAAAAAGGTAGACCTTTTGGAAATTCAAATTATAACGGTTAACGAAACAAGCCCACCAGGGATGGGGTGAAGAAGGAGCTGGGGGGGGGGGGTGGCGGTAAGTGCAGAGAGGAGAGACCTGGAGGGACTGGCTGAAACGGTAGACAAATGAGCAAGGACCCTGTGGGTCAGAAGTGACGGGTGCGGGGAAGGTGCGACACAGACATCTCACTGCCGGGCAAACGGTGGGAGCCGCGCGGGGTTGTGAAACGATCGGAGCTCTAGACACGGAAATGACATCCACCCAGGAGGATCACAGCAATGAAAACCACAGCAAAAGCTTAGGAAACTGTGGAAAACCAAAGACAAAAAGAGGCCCTTAAGAACACAAAGCAGGAAAGGGTGGATTGCTCTTAAAAAAAACCAAACTGGCAGCCATATGATGACGGCGTCTCAAGAGTGACAATCGAAGCTGCAAGACAGAGGAACAATGTCCTCAGAGTCCCGGGAGAAAATAATGTCAGTGTAGACTTGGGACCCAGGAGAACCTTCCGTGAAGAAAAAGAATGCAATATATTTTATACAGGAAGAAAAACAAACAAACAAACAAAAAACAAAAAAAAACCCCAAAAAACAGGGACGCCTGGGTGGCTCAGTCAGTTGAGCATCCCACTCTTGGTATTGGTGCAGGGCATGATCTCATGGTTGTGGGACCAAGCTGTGCATGGGGCTCCCCACTGACTGTGTGAAGCCTGCTTCAGATTCTCTCTCTCCCCCTCCTCTGTCCCTTCCTGTGTGCGTGTGCGCTCTCTCTAAATAAATAAATAAGTAAATAAATAAAACAATAAAACATTAAAAAAAAGAACTATGGGAGAAGCCTATTACCAACAGATCCTCGCTAAAGGAACTACTGAGATAAGCTTCAGAAGATTCTAGAAAGAAGGGGAGAGCTAGGGAAGGACTGGTGTGTAGACGAATAGACAGATATGTCGATATGTGTGAGCAAAACCTGTGTCAAAAACTACTTCTGACAATAACGTCTCCTTTACGGAAAACGAAGGAATCAGAGATGTGCGAGTGGAGCCGACGTGTCCAAGGGCGGCACATGCTTCCGCAGGGAGGCCAAGAACGGACGTAGGATTTGGGCAAGTGAGGCTCACATGATGGAACATGAGGGTCGACCTTGATGAGAAAAGCAGCAGAACGTGCGCCTTCCGAATCAGAGGGGGGGAAACGCTTCAATAAGAAAATAACTGTGACCGAAATCTTTTATCAAACTAGGAACAGTTTGTCCTTCTGTTGGACAGAGCACCTATCCGCACCCCACCGCGTCATTATTCTTCACGATGAAATGTTAGAAGAGTTCATTTCACATCAGTTAAAGGGTGCCCAAGGTGGGGGCGCCAGGGGGGGCTCAGTCAGCTGAGCATCTGACTTCGGCTCAGGTCATGATCTCATGGTTCATGTGTTCGAGCCCCGTGTCGGGCTCTGTGCTGACAGCTCGGAGCCTGGAGCCTGCTTCGGATTCTGTGTCGCCCTCTCTCTCTCTCTCTGTGCCTCCCCTGCTTGCAATCTGTCTCTCTTTCTCTCAAAAATAAATGAACATTAAAAAAAAAATTTAAAGGGTGATCGAGGCAAAGCAGCTCATCGTAACAGCCTCTGTTTGACCCTGCGGGGCAATGTGGTAAGACAAGATAGAGAAATAGAAGATCTGAAGACTGGAAAGACACAAATTCATGGATTACAAGACTGTTTATGTAGGAAACCTCAACTAACTGACAAATTCTGAGACATAAGAACATAGAACATGGACAAGATACAAGACCAGTTTACAGAAATGCCATCAGCAAAAAAAAAAAAAAAGAACAAGGATTAGAGAGCAATTGCATTAAAAAAAAAAATATATATATATTTAACATTGATTCATTTTTGAGAGAGAGAGAGAGAGCACGAGCTGGAGAGGGACAGAGAGGGAGGGAGACCCAGAATCCGAAGCAGGCTCCAGGCTCTGAGCTGTCAGCACATTGCCTGATGCAGGGCCTGAACCCAGGCTGGTGGCATTTCTGTACCCTAAAACAGAGATCATATTTGCATATATCTGTTCATAAATACATTTCTTCCCATCTGTGAGGTAGGGAAGGAGAGATACGGAGAACAGCGGGTAACTCCCCAAAAGCAACAATATAAAGGATGGCCTGGAACCTGCACTCATTACACAGGTGGCGAGGAGCGGACCCCGTCCCGAGCTTTGAGGTGATGGGCCAGAGTGTGCAAGCGGCTGGGGCGGGTTTCACGCCTCGACTCCTGGCAGCTGAGACCCTGGCGGGGCCTGCTGATGATAATGAAGCACCGGTAAGCCTCAACGGAGCAAAGAGCAAATAGACGGATGCAGGACATCCCGGGAGCCGGGCCTGGCGGACACGCGCTCTTGAGGAAAGGCCGACGAACAGCCGGAAGAACCCTGGAGAGCACGAGGAACTTTCACGACCCAGTTCAGACCCAACTGTACCCACACTCAAAACCCCGATGCGTCTGAGACAGCATGCTTTTTAGATGGGAAGGCCTGTCCGCCTCGAAGGGCACCTGCTTCTAGAAACAGCGAAGCCACGAATGGGGACGGCAGGTGGGGCCACAGTAAGCGTCGTGACTAGTCACTGTGACGGTCTGTGAGTGTGCGGTTTTTAAGGCGTATGGGAGCACGCACAGAGGCCCCCTCCGTCACGGGGCAGGTGTGGACGTCAGGACTCATCCCCGAGGCTATTCTGCAGCGACTGTTTCTGTTTTAAGCTGAACCCCGGGCCTAGAGTTGGCAGAAGACAGACGCTCGGGTCTTGCCCCTGTGGGCTCCAGCAAGGCTCCCGAGGGCTAAGCTGGTGGTGCCTCTGATGCTGGGCCCGGCCTCTGCCAGGTGGGCCGCCCGGAGGAGAGGGGTCCAGCTCACTGTGGACAAGGAGGGTGGAACCCCACGCTGTCTCAGGAAAGAGGCACCCCCAGCAGGGGAGCCACTCAGCCTTCTTGTAGATTCTGGGCCCTGGCGGGGAGAGGTCTTTATCAGAAGCTGGGTGGCTGGGATGCCTCGTTCCCTGAATAAGGGATTGAAACCTGGGCACGCGGTCTACTACTTGTGGTCCACACCCGCCACCCGCCGCAGGCGCCCAGCTTATGCTTACAGCATCCCGCATTTCCCCAGATATTACTGTCTTTACGTGTTTCTTTCTTTCTTTTTTTTTTTTTTTGAGGGAGAGCAAAATGTTAATACTCACAGATATAGTTAGCATTTCAGAACTGAATTATATCTACTGTATGGCTTTTCTCTGCCTCCCAAGATTAAAAAAAAAAAGAACAAGGATTAGAGAGCAATTGCATTTAAAAAAATATATATATATGTTTTAACATTGATTCATTTTTGAAAGAGAGTAGAGACAGAGAGAGAGAGAAAGAAAGCGCGAGCTGGGGAGAGACAGAGAGAGGGAGACACAGAATCCAAAGGAGGCTCCAGGCTCTGAGCTGTCAGCACAGAGCCCGACGCGGGGCCTGAACCCACAAACTGTGAGATCGTGACCTGAGCTGAAGTCAGACGCTTAACCGACTCACCCACCCAGGCGCCCCTGAAGAGCAACTGCATTTTCAATCATGTTACGTATACTTTCCAAGAAGGGATACTTTGTTTCTTTGTAATGAATCTACTTCATGGAATGATAAATATAAAAAACAATCCTGTTGGGCTCTAATTCTGTGTCAGGAAAATAGCTGAGACCTTATTGGCATTATTTCATTACACTTAATTCTTCTCTCTTTAAAGTGGGCAGCAGTGATCTTTGTTTCTTAATAACCGGTATTTATTTACCTTTGAGAGAGAGAGAGACAGAGAGAGAGTGTGTGTGTGCAAGCAGGTGGGGGGGAAGGGCAGAGAGAGAGGGAGACAGAATCCGAAGCAGGCTCCAGGCTCCAAGCTGTCAGCACAGAACCCGATGAGGGGCTCAAACCCACAAACCGTGAGATCATGACCTCAGCCGAAGTCAGACGTTTAACCAACTGAGCCACCCAGGTGCCCCTTAATAACCAACATATAAAGGAAAGGAACTCTCATGAGGTGTCCAGTGGGAGAGAGAAGGGGGTCCCCACTTCCCACTGCCTTTTTCTGCTGCCGATGTCAGAAAGTCAAGGTGGTGTGTCTTTTACTTTTTTCTAATTTACTGAGGGAGAGAGAGAGCGCATGAGTCGGGGAGAGGGGGAGAGAATCTCAAGCAGGCTCTATGCTTAGCACAGAGCCCCAAGGGGGGCTTGATCCCACAAACTAGGAGATCAGGACCTGAGCTGAAATTAAGAGTTGGAAGCTCAACTGAGCGAGCTCCCCAGGCACCCCAAGGTAGTGGGTCTTTGGAAAGGAGTTTCCCAGAAGTCTCTACCCAGCTTGTCACTAGTGACGACTCTGAACCTGGTCCTGTGTGGAAAAGGTCGAGGGACAGGATGATCGGCTGGCAGGAGGCATCTCATCTGCCCTGCTGTGGTCACAGCTCCCGTGACATGAGGTCCTGATGTGACAGTCATAAGCCGGGGACTGTCCAGCTGACGCCTTTAGTGATCAGTCAGCACCGGGAGGAGGGACAGTCCCATCTATGCCAGGATGATCCGAGCACGTGGTGCTCTTGGCTGCTCTTCTCTGATCTAGTAGGGGTCACGTGTGCCACGTTTCCTTCTTCACGTTTCCGTAGCTGGGTTGGGGCCACAGAGCCCCTTCCTCTCTAACCTGGGACTTGGTAAGACGCGCCCTGCGGGTACAGGAGCGTTTGTGCCTCCACGCCAAGGAAAACCTCTGGGACTGAAGCCCCTGCCCGCGAAAGGTGAGAAGGCCACTGTCCAGTGGTGAGAAGAATGAAAGTGCCCAACATGCTCCCGGTTCTGGGGTGCAGGGGCCCCCGGAGCCAGCTGGAGTTGGCGTGAGCCTGCCTGCTTCCTTTCTTGGCCTAAGCTCCTTTAAATTGGATTTCTGTCGCTTCCAAAGCCAGTCCTGACTAATCCAGGGGAGAAAAGGCCTCACTCTGGTGGGGGGCACCGACCTGCCCACCGGCCATCCTGTTAGGTCAATGCCTGGTCAATCTCTGGACTTGGTCCTCGCTCATGGCAAACGACTATTTGCACCGATTAAGTAAACAGCCGATTTCCGGGCCCCCACATTCTCCCTTCTTCTGTAGGGACAAACACTAATACGTTCCTCCTCACGTTCAGAAAAGAATTTCTAGCAGATGATACTGGCTTATTCAGGTCGCCGCCGGGCCAGAAGGATTCCACCACATCGTGAAGTGACGACGGTGACATTTTAGTTTTATGCATACCAAGAATAACCGGCAGGTGTGAGGCCAGTCAGGGAGACAGACTGGACATTACTCTCCCCTGCCACCCTCATTTAAAATGTGCAGAGTGGGCACTTGGACCGTCGGAAGGGACCGTTGCCGGTTTTCCATTCGAGTGGTTTCATTTCGCTAATACAAACCGCCTGTTTGTGACAATTATGGCGGCTCACACTTAATTCATCCTGCAAAAATAGAACTCAGGTTGCAAGGAGTCTTGAGGGCACGGACATTACAGCGTGTTTTCTTGGTCTCAGATGCACGACGTCATCAGCAGAATCCAATCCCCGGCCCCTCGACAAGGACAAATCAGAGCGCCACCCACACCCCGAAGCCCTTGATGAAGAACTGTGTTGTCTCACGGCATGACACTCCGGGGCTGAGCTGTTGAATAAAGTTTTGTGATTGGGCTCGCAGGGATTTGAACAGTTTTCCGTGTTTAACAGTTAGCTGTGGAAAGGTCCACTATAATAGTATTTTAGCGCCATGAACCTGTCGAAATCAACCTGCCCAATTATTCCAAACGACATTAATAACACCGGATATTACACTAATTGCGTCCAGTTTCTATGCAGACGAGGCCCCGTGGGGCTAATTTTGCCTCCTTAGGGGCAAGCAAGTCAGCCATCAGACCGATTTCACAAGGAATCCCTCCTCGTTACACAAGTCTGGGCTGTCAAACTTTTTTTTTTTTAAAGGTTAATGGGCCAATCAGTCATCAATTATTTTTGCGGAGCCTGAGCAGACAAAGGGTTAAAAGGACTCAAAGCAGCTTCAACTGTTGTACATTTGGAAGCTGTTTGCAACAGGAGATGGCTGACGGGGGTGCATTTTGGGCGAGCGGGTCAAAGGGGAGGGGAGTCGGATGGATGCGTGCCTCTGTCCTCAGCGGTGGTTCCGAGAAACACAGCAGCCGTGCTGTTTTAAACGCAGAGGCCAAGGCGATCCGGACCCTTGTGCCCAACGGATGCACAACGGCTCAAATGTCTCTGAGATGCAGGGGTGAGGCGAGTGACGATATCGAGCAGATTTGTTCCTCTTGCGAATTTAGAAGGGCTCAGGTGTCTGCAGCTGTCTCCACCGGCCAGGCGGGAAATTGGAGTCCATTTTCTGGGGAGCCCCTACAAACCTGGACCCCAGACCCCTGATGCTCGGCGGTATCCGGGAGGCCAAGCATCCTTCCTGACATAGTTAACAACGGACAGGATGAGAGTGTGTTATCTAAGCCGTGCGGTGAGGAGACGTCCGGCATAGAGGAGAGACACGTCGCTTTCCAGAGGCGGCTGATACAAGTCCGGGGTCCACAAAGCCCAGGGGCTTCCGGGCGGTCACCATTTAAGTGATCTGATGATAAAGTGGCCAAGACTTGTAGGGAGACAGCGGTCTTCTCCACTTCAGGCTTCCGTTGTTGGAGAATTAGGACTTTTGTTTTAGGGTATGCTGCAGCACCCCGATGCATGTGTTCATAGCGACTTTACTGTCTGGCCAAGTCATTTTTCCTCACTATCAAGCGAGTATAGCCATGGGTCTCCCCCAGTTTCTGCCCGAAACTCCACGCTGTCTTTTCGACAAGTCCTACCGATTTTGGGGCCCTCTCTGGGAACACGCTTCCCTCTACCGCCCTTCCCGCTCTGCTCCCCTCGGACTGGGAGCTGCCAGCTGCCCGCCCCCTGCCCCCCAACTCTTATCTCAGCGTCCCCCACTCTGATCTCAGCGTCAGCTGGGAGGGTGGCATTAGGCTGGACCAGGATGACGAAGGCGTGCTGTCCCTCACTTTCTTTTGCCAGAAGAGACATCCACAACTTCCCAAACCCCCGACACAGCCTCAGAATCCTTCCCAACGCAATTCCCCATGCCGCCGTTATTAATTTGTTGATGTTGGAAACAGAGAGGGGACGCATTTGCCATTCGGCCCCCTCTCTGGGCCTACCACGATCTCCGCGCTACGAGATCATTCAAGGTTATGCGGTACACAGCCCCAGGCTTTTATGCTAATTTTTGAGCCATACATGTGGTAAAATACTACAGTATTTCTGCTTCCAAAGCATATATTAAATAGACATGTGGTTTAGATATTTTACTCGATTATGAAAACCACACGTTTAAGGTTTCAGTCCAAACCCACCATAATATAAAAAGTCAGTTTTTATTTATTTTCAATATTTCTCCCACTTTCGTAGGACAAGATAAATGTGGAAGAAAGCCTAAAGACTATGGTCCAGGATTGTGAAGAACTGAGACCCATGGCAACAGAATAATACATAAGAAAACACTCCCTCCTCCCGCTTGAGGAGTTGATTTTAAGCAGAAAGGGGAACGAAAAAAACCAACCCGTGATTTCTGGTCATTATGAACACATGAGGTTCATGGTTCTCAGGTAACTATTTCTGCAAGCTCTGAATTTGGTAAATATCTTTGTTTAGCCCAGAGTCCCACAGAGGTTTTGTACAGTGGCTTAAATTAGGACAAGAACGGAATTAATTCTGGGAATAAGTGAGCCCCCAGAGGGAGGTCACAAAGTTAGGGATGTTTACCGCTGTTGTCACAGGAAGATTCTCGTGAAACACAAAGGAGGTTTCTGTTTTCCAAACACATTAGAGAGAGCTGGGAGGGCAGTCTGAGAGCCAGGCACCGCGAAACTCTATTCTATTAGCTTTGGCTTCCAGAACCGTGGGACACGAGGCATTTCTGAAATTAAGGAGGGTATCTAAAACAGAGCTCCTGAAAAAAATAAACGGCCCGATCCAAAACCGACAACACTTCAGGAGGGGGAGGAAGGCTGTGTTAACATTTTCCTGGTGCTTGCTCACGGTCCAGGCACTGTAGGAAAGCTAAAGGTCCAAGCTCTTGGTTTAGAGAGAGAAGGAAAACCCAGAAGTACCTGCTGTAATTTATCTGGTCCCTAAGCAGTGCTCTACAGTTACCATTTGTCACTCATTCCAACTTACATCCATCACTTTCCAGGGTCCCCGATCTCCTGGTGGAAGGACTGTGTGGGCTCTGCCGTGCTGGGCGGCTCGTGCACTGCCCGTGTGGGGCACCCCCCTCCCAGCCCCCCAGCTACTGCTCACCACGGGGATGGCCAACAGTATTGTCATTCTTTTAGAAGTCGAGGGCTGGAAAAACAAGCAACCTTGCTTCTCTCCCCCAAAAGTCAATTCTGGAGTTATTTCCCATGAAAGGGTTTCCCAAATCTTAATTTATCTGGATGAGTTCTTAACCTGGGCCACTCGCCATTGGCCAGTGCCTGCTTTGGCCGATTCTGCCTTCCACTAATACATTCAACAGGCCTAAAAAAATGGTCCTCTGGATCCTCTCCACGGGCTGTACTCTTGGAGTTATTTTCCTATGAAGTAAGTCTTTATAACAATTTAACGGCGAGCCCTGTGGTCACCCTGACCAGGGGCCCAAGCTCTGTGGCGAGAGATTTGTGGGCGTCTGTCTCCTTCGATTACCCCTCGAGGCAGGCTTTGTGTCTTCATTTTGGAGAAAGAAAGCCAGGCGGGGGCAGGACAGCCGGGATCGGCCAGGCACGACTGTTCCCGACACCAAATTTCTGCGTCTGATGGTTCCTTTGACGAGGACAGTGATGGAACTGGGAAGGGGTAGCTTTAAAAGTCTGGAAAAAAGAGGCTCTTACACTTTCAGGGCAACACCTCTTGCTGAACCTCTGCTCCTCGCCATGTGAACGTTTTCTCAAGCTCCGAGTTTTCTGTGAATGAGAGAATCTGAGGTACTCTGGACACGAGACCAGGACTGGCAGGGGCGCGCGTGGACCCTGGATGTGTTGACGTGCCGACTCCTCGCCACGCCTGCGTAGGGGCCATTGTCCCCCCAGTGTGCAGATGGGCGGACCGAGGAACAGCGGGGACTCCAGAACTGGACGCAGACCTTCTGGCGCAAGGGTCTGGGCTCACAAGCACTGCCCACGCTGCTGCTCACGAACACGAGGGCTGCAAAATTTCTGACCAAGGATCAAAGTGTGACTGGAAGTATCTGCAGTGACTTACAGCGAAGAGACCTGAGTGCAGACGGCAGCCTCAGGCGGTGGGGCCCTGGGGCCGGGGCTGGGTCCAGACACCACAGGAGAAAACTGGCCACGCCTGCTGAGGAGGAGCAGCCCCGTTTCCCTCGATGCGGTGAGGTGACGGCTGTCCACAGAGCATCGCGGCCCCAGCAGGGCGTCTACACCTCTCCGCTCAAGCCTACGTGTGCTCCGTGCTTGTGGCTGAGCCCACGTCCAGGGTTTGGGCTGCGGCTTCAACCCCAGTGCCCAGCCCAGTCTCCACCTGCCACGGTGCTTTCCAGGGGCACGGGACCGCCCTTCCCCACACCTCAGTGTCTCCTTCTGTAAAATGTGGAGGATATGGCCTCCCTCGGGGGTGGCTGGGAGTCACGGGGCGGGGTGCCAGGAAGCCGTTCACAGCTGCGTTCAGTTGTGGCTCCTGTTGAATCCCACGGACGGTGAAGCCGCTCCTGAACCCCTCCACTGCACGGAGCTTTGCTCTCCACAGACCCCCAGGGCACCCAGGGCCTCCTCTGGAACTTCTTTTCCCTCCCTCCGTGCCAGGGTCTTCGCCCAACCTCCCGACCTGACGGTAAGCCCTTCCGTTGTCCCCCTGCCCAGGACCCACCCAGGCAGGGACCTGAGACCCCAGCAAGCCTGTCATGCCCTCAGGTGTGAGGCGTAAACATATGCCTGTCATCTTTTTGCCTCAAACTGAATGGGGCGGAAGCCTCGGCACTGGGACCGGGGACGCTGGGTGGTGAGGTCTGCTCATGTGAGTGGGGACTGTCCCCGCCATCCGGTGCAGGAGGGGCCCGGACACAGGTCCAACGCGATCAGCTGTGTCGCTCTCCGAAAAGCCTGGGCTTCTCCACGTGGGGCCTGTTTGCGATCACAGTGCCTGGGACCCCTGGGTCCCTCCATTCGGCCCACTGAGGCGCGGGGAGGCAGTCCAAACAGGGCTCACAGGCCTGTCTCTGGGGCAAGTTCCAGATCCACGGAAATGCACTCAAGACAAGGCTGAATTGGGACTTTAGGCTAAAACTGAACCTGGCTGGGACTTGGGTGAGAGCATCATCTGTGGCCTGAGGTGGCTTTCTCAGCTCACAAAATGCGCGTGGGCCCCGCACCCCAAGAAATACCCCTTGCTCCCCAACGCATCTCGCCTTTGCCCATTAATGCTTCATCACGTGTCCTGGAACAGTCTCTCTGTTCCCTCTGTTCATCCCACAGGGATGACAATCACACCTGTCTCCAGGTGTGCAGGGAAGCTGATGCCTGAAGGCAGCGCCTGGGTTCCGTGTGGCCCCTGCTCTGGGGGACCCGCTGCCCACAATGCAACAGGCCTTCCTTCCACGTCTCCCAGACGCAGCGTCCACCTTCTGCCCAGTTCTCTCTGTTCTTCCTCGGAAAGATGCGGACCATGGAGGCGAACGCTCCCACGTCTGCCCTCAGCCGCCTGGCGTGGAGGTGTTTTCCCTCTGGGCTCGGAGGCAGCGACGAACCGGGGAATCCAATCACCGACACACCTTCCACCCCCATTTCACCAACCTCTGAGATGGCAAAACTCAAGCTCATTCTCGTTGAAAGAACTTAAATCTCACCAACCCTGGCAAAGAGTTGAGTTTTTGTAAAGTGACAGAGATGTAAAACGTAGTCCAACATCAAAGGTCAAGTTTCCATCTCGGTTTCGGAGATAACGAACCCAAACGGACAGAAAAGAGGAGGAGAGAGCACACTTTTGTCTGTTGTCTAACCTCGTCTGGGTGTTTCCCTCACTAGCTCTGGGTGGTCCGTGTTGGTCCACTCCTGACGTCTGTGCACCGCCCCTCCGCGAGGATCCAGGTCCCGGAGCTGAGCTATCCGGATGCACACTGTGCCTCCGGGATCCCAACGTCCCGTCTCCGATGTGGTACCTACCGGCAGGGTGGCACGTACGGGAGCTGAAATCATGCAGCCCAGGGGTTGGAAAAGAGTGGACGCAGGAGAAAAAGGGCTTTGGAGAGAGGTCACGGGGTTCAAGCCTGGTCCTGCCCATCTCTCACCAGCCTGAAGCTCCAGGCAGCCTGAGCTGCACTCTGGGTCTGGAAAGGGGGGGGGGGTGCGGACGCCCCTGCCCCGGGTCGCACAGAGGGCCGCTCATAGGAGTGGATGTGCTCCTGGGACGGTGCCTGGTTCACGGTGCGTGCCCTCCCCTAAACTCCCGAAACTCAGCTTCTAACTCTCTCCCCAGGAAACTTGGGATCAACTGCACTTCGGGTGTCCGGAGGCACCTCTGTGTGTATCACGCAAGGGACCCCTTCAAAAAAGACTCCACTTGGGGATGGGGACATTTAATGGAATGCTCAAGACCTCAGGTGACCACACAACGTGGAATGCTCAGGGAACGAATTTTCATCAAAGATCGTTTTACAGACATGATGATGTCACACGGCAAGACTGGAAATCAGAAGGGCGTCCTGATAATTCATAGAAGTACACGAATTTGGTAACGTACAGTTAAAAGTGGTATGAAATGAGACTGTGCATACAGAATGGATCTGAGACCCAAAGTCAATGAAGAAAGACCATGCCGCTCAATTAGAGATTCACACGTGTAACTCGACACTGAACAGAAGCGAGAGAAAACGGGACGCACCGTAGGCTCTGTGGTCGTTATTTACTCCGATGTGCCCAGGACTGCCTGCCTTTAGTACCTGTTGGCAACTGACTGTGGGACCCCAAGAAGCAGCCTTATCTGGCATTTACAGATTTCAGGGAGCAGCGTGTGCGTCACTGTCCCTCCCCAGCGAGGAGCACTGGGCGGGGCAGACACCGCAGGTTACCTGATTGGTCAAGGTGAGAAGCTCCCACTTCTGCACATCGTACGTAACACCTGTCACACCTGTCGGCCAGTCTCCAGGAAGGCCCGTCAGCAACTCCCAGGGGAACTGTCTGCCTCCTTACTGTCACCCAGCTTTGTATACAACCACACGTGAAACCAGACGTCACCTTTTTTTTTTTAAGGCTGGAAGTCAGTAAACAAATTTGTTGTGACAAATGCGTACACACACAAGAGGAAAACATATTTGAAAAGGACACAGGGAGAAGAAATGATATGCGGCCTAAGTTGAAAAACTGACACCCAAGAGTAGGGACGGAGTACACGTAACACCCTTTAAAACACAACAAAAAATGAGGTTGCGTGTGAGTGTTCTTAACATTCTATTATTTTTCTCTCTCATTTTGTCTTTCTGGAATGAATGCTTTGAAAGAAGATACCAAGGGGGTCAAGCTCCATTGGTACCTTCACAGACGACAACGTCCCCTTGAGGAATGAAAAAAATCATGATTAAAAAATAGGCCTTTAACAAGCCATCGTGAAAATGTAGTTTTGTTTTCCAGATCCATTTTTTTTTTTCCCCTGGCTGAGAAGAGGCCTTTCAGCAGCAAGACAGGAGTAACTATGGAGGGAAGGAAAAGAGGATGGTGATATAAATCAGCAAAGGTTAATGATCAGGATGTGAAGAGAGGGACTTGTTTACAGAAATCGCGTGCAATTTAAAATTTACAAGAGATTTAATGCCACTGCTTGGCAATCGCTAAAATCAACAGCCCAGAAAACAGTGACATTAAGAAAAATATTACAGTTGTAATCATCCCCAAATAAGTCAATTAGTGTTAGGGCACGAGCTGGCGATTACTTGACCCATTTGGCTTGCCCTTAAGTGAAAAAAAATGTGCCCCTATTATACCAGGATCGCTGGATTGTGACCTATTTTGCATCGAGCTCACTGTATCCCAGCCTCCCTCACAAACTCACGTGGGCTGACGCTGGTTCTCCTGTGCCTGGCAACAAAATAATTGTGACCCTTGACATTTGCAATCATAAAAAAAAAAAAAAAAAAAAAAAGAGGCGATTTATAATTGTGTTGTTCCAATGAAGGTGGGAAAAATTCAATCTGCTATTATACAAAAGCAGGGGCGGCTGTCTTCGGTGGAAAAAGCAACGCAAGTCAATTTGTGAACTTTGGCACCGGACGACCTTTAGAAACACAACAATATACTGAATTTACAAGCAACAGCAGCGCCATGCAAATGACCCGGGCCTGGCTGCCTCTGGGTTAGAGCTGCACACGGCATTATGGAGTATGCGTCCACAAAACAAATTAAGACTGTTACTTAAATGTCACGGCACACTATTGTGTTTGGCTACAGATCATTACACCTGATACTAACACTTTTAAAAACTGTAATAACTCGGGAAATATTACATTGAGTGCCCGCATGTATAAAGGGAGAGAAAAAAAGAGGAGAAAATAGGTTTCTGAAGTAATTTAAACATCACTACTCTAGGACTGAAGCGAAAGGTCAAAATTTAAGTAAGCTGAAAAGTAACATGAATGGCAAAATCAAGCACACGGACGGGCGATGGAGACGGCGGGGATGAGTCTGCAGACACAATGAGGGGCATGCGGCTCCACGCGGGCGCGAGGGCGGGGGGCGCGGCGTTACCTTCGGTGTTGGTGCCGCTGCTGCTGTATATATTTCGCAGGCTACCAACACGGTTTAGTTTCCATGCCTTGCGCTTGGCTGCATCCCGAGAGCAGAGAAGGGGGCGGGGGGAAAGAGAGAAAACAAAAAGGAAAATAAAACAAATGAAAAGGGGAGAAATGTCAAAGCAGCTCGTGACGTCACCTCCGAGCCAGCGGTTCCTGGGAGGCAGGTGTGCACCGGGGTGGGGGGGGGGGGGAGGGGAGGGAGACCCGCACCCCCCCCACCCCCGGCATCCCCCCCTTCCCCCCACTGCTCCTGGCACAGGGCGATCGAGAGTGGGGGAGGCGTGCCAGCCGGCATCATTAGGTTGGCATGAAATCAAACTAAGGCCCGGGCAAGGAAGCCCATGCGTCGCTCCCGCCCTGCTGGGCTGGACACGTGGCCACTCCAAACAGTGCCAGGCTGGCCTTCTTGGCGACGGGTGGCGTCTTTTGAAGGAGCTAGGATGCCAGCAGCCATGAGCCCTTTGATTTGGCAGAATGCTGGGAATGTGTCAAATCAAAAGAGACCCCGGTGACTCGCGGTTCACGTGTATGCTGCAGAAGGTAGGGGCCCTGAAGAGCCGGAGCCCTTAACACTGGACTTGTTTCCCCCCCGACACGCGTTCATCTGGACAGCAGCCTGCGCCGGCAAAACTCGGCTACCATCTTGCTGTTGTCAGAGGGTGGAGGCCCTCCTCCTTCCTATGGGGGCCTCTGGAGGCTCTGAATGGAGCTCTGAGGGACCCAGAGCACAGGCCCCAAGCTCTCAACTCATCAAAGAAAGCATCCCAGGGGGGAAAAAAAAAGGACAGATGGCCAGTTACCCACGGAAGAACCCTGGGTTTGGGAGAGAGCCGCAGCATGAACCTGCCACCGTGTGCAGAGTGGGGCGGGAGGGGTCCCCGACCTCCCCAGGCACTCTTCTCCGGGCACACATTCTCGCCTCACCTGGCCCCCACCCTTCCAACCGCACACTCGGGGCCGAGACACCTGTGGCGGAGAGGCTGGCTCCGGTCAGCCCTTCAGAGGACGCACTTCATCAAGAGCGAAGGTTAAGTAGGGAGCCTCCTGTGGTGCAAGTCTTCCGGCTGAAGGCACAGCCACAGATCCACGGGCCGGACGGCCACCACACGGGCACGCACGCCAGCGTGTCCGTGGCGGACGCGCTCACCCAGGTTTCGGAAGAAGAGGCACGCCGGGCCATCTCTCTCTCTTGACCTCCACGGCCAGGAGAAGAAAGCGGTCAAACCCGCCATCAGGCTCTCTGGGGCTAACCGTTTAACGTTGGGGGTTAAGAGGCACTCCTGGGGAAGCCAGGCCGACCCTCCGGTTCACGGACTGACGCAGAGACAAGGAACACGCTGGCCAGGGGTCACCCCAGCACGTTCCGGACTCAGGACGGTGCTGGCTCCTGCCGTTGTGTTCAAGCCCAGACGCTCAGTCTCCAAGAGGGTGGGCTCAGCTCTAGCTGTGCCAAGCCCGGTGGTCGCGAAAGGAGCCCCCGTGACGACCAGGGCTCTGCGAGGAACTTTGCTGCTGAGCTGAATCCCAAGCACTTCTGTGCACACGGGGTTTACTTGCAGGGACAACAGGAACTACGTGTGAGAAACAAGGACACTTACGGAAGCAAGCGCAGTGATTCTCAAACAGTGTATATCCGGGATGCAAATTTTATGCTAATGAGGAAAGCAGAAAGCAGCTGTAATTTAGTGGTCGCCGGACTTAAAACCGGGAAAAAGTAGGCTATGAGTAAACACACCGAAGAGTTACTTGGTAGCTTGAAAACCCACCGGTAATTTAGTAGGAAATCTAATCTCTAAACTAGCGGGCATTTAAGGTTGGGGATGCAGGCCCTTCTACCGTATATGGGCCTGAATTTAGTCTCGCCCCGGTGAGAAGCTCCCCTTACCTCCGCATCCTCGAGGCACCAACTACCTACAGGGTGTCTGTCCCAGGTAACGTCACGGCCGGCACCCTCCAGTACGAACACCAGGCGCCCGAGACAAAGGAAACCAAACTAGTCACAGTTTTCAAATGTTTACTTTAGAAACGTTCAATGAATATTTATCCGCTCCCTCGGGTACAGCGGATGCTTTTGCAGAATTAATTGCGTGTTTAATTATCTCAATAGATGATGCTCTGGTGTCCTGGCCCCAGTTTTACAAGTTCCAGAAAGCGGTGGCCACGAAAGAGGCTGCACTCCCCAGCCTGGAAACTTACCTCTCTCAAACATTTACATATAAATAGGCAGAGCTGAGGCTGGGCACCCTTCTGGAGGGAGTGGTGAGGGGAGTTCTAGTGCAAACCTCTTCCCTCACCTGCACACGCCTTGCATTTTTCATGCTCCGATCTCCCATTACCGTTTGGATGTAGAGGTAAGAAGTGAGCTCGCAGTCTGGTTTTCTATTAACCTATTGATGAAATAATCAATTTTAATGTGTAAAATGCCATGCCTTTTCCTTCCTCTTAAACAAATGGACTTTTTCGGGATGATACCAAGGTCCCGACACGTGCATTTGTCTCCTGGGGCATCGACTGCTCTAGGTCCACCTGTTTCGAAGCTTCTCAAAGAGAAAACACAATCGTATCATCATCGGTAAAATCTCAGGTTGTGCACGGTGCTGCCGCCCGTGCTCCCTTCTGCAGGAAATGGGGACACTGTGCCAAACGGAAGGGCACTGCATCCCGACGCTGCTGGCTGGGCGCCTCGTTCCACAACAACACGGGCATCACACGCCGCGGCCGCCACCTTTGCAACAGCGGTGACGCCTGAGGGCTGCCTCACGCGGACTAGCTCAGAATGCTACATTTTCTGGGCAATCTTTACTTTTTTTTTTTTTTTTTACGTTTATTTGTTTTTCAGAGACAGAGTGAGACAGAGCGTGAACAGGGGAGAGGCAGAGAGAGAAGGAGACACAGAATCGGAAGCAGGCTCCAGGCTCCGAGCTGTCGGCACAGAGCCCGACGCGGGGCTTGAACCCACAAACCGCGATTTACTTTTTTTTTTTTTTTTTTTAATTTCAGGGATACAGTTTCTTCCATTTCAACACAGCCTAACTTATTTTGATTTCCGTCACCAGTGTGACTTCTCACAAAACTACAGAGTTTCACATCATCGGGAGGAAAGGCAGTGGGGTGCGAGCAATCCTCCAGCAGTTTCCACGCTACTGTTGTGCTTACTGGATAAGCAAGTCTCTTCTCTAAACAGTTTCGGGTGCCTTACGTAGCTATTTCAACAGCCCGATGGCTCCGCGCAGTCTCAAATGTCGACAGCACAAACTCAAATCTCCCCGGGAGTACAACCCTACATCGTGTAATTTCAGATGTGATGGAAGCTAACTGTCAGCCCGAATGTTAGGTGGGGAGAGGGAGTTCTTCTCACTACCTGCAAATTAAGTGGAACTTTCTGAACCCCGATCTATGTAGGCAGGAAAGTCGGTGGGCCCGGGGCGGGGGAGGGGGGGCCAGCAGGGGACAGGAAGCCACTAGCAGGACGGCATTCTCCCCATAATGGTGTCAAAATGCGAACCGTGAGCTCACGTTCAATACCAGACTGTTACGTGAATACCACAGCAAGAGGCAGTGCACGGGACACACGGCTCACGCTTGAGAATTAAAACAGAGAGGGACGCGGAACTCATCCTTATACGGGTTGGAATGTGTTTCCTAACGATTGAAAGGATCACAATTTTGAAAAAGACAGGGTAAGATAGTAGGGACTCCTCCTGCAACCTATACGAACACAAAAAGCTTACTGCCTTTTAGTGCCAGTGGCATCATCAACTTCCCCTTCAAATTAACCAAGAGCCCTCTTGCATATGAGCACCTTGTAATCTTTGGATTACAAAGAAAGGAAAAGACAGGTGAATGGTAGTCCTGGTACCCGAGTCCTAATGCTGACAAGTGCACCTGCATGTGTGCTCTGGCTATCTAGTGACATGGCCCCTTCCGGAAAGCTCATTTTCTTGGGTAGCGGGTGACCACACTGACAGCTGGGGGTGGCTGTGACCCAGCTCATCCGGGTCTCAAATGCTGCTCATCCTGAGTCATTCACGTAAAGAAAAGACGCTGCTATAAACTTCAGTTCGCAGAATATTTCTTTAAGGTATCTGATGATAGTTAGATGCGTTTTGTGTCCCTGTGTCCAAAATGAGGTCTGGCACAACACACCTGACTCCTAATTACTAACAGACAGTCATGATCTTTTCAAAGGACAGCAAGCAAAGGGGGAAAATGTGCAAATTACGGCTTTCCACGAAGTTAGGGTAGCTGGAATCATTTAGAGTTAACAACTCCCAATTATGACACGTCTCCTGATTTTTGCAAGCTCTGCCTTTTCATCCGAGTTCACACGATGATCGTGAGGGACTTACGATTTTATTTTAAAGGGACACTTGTTATTTTGTTTCTCTAAGCAAAAAAAAAAAAAAATAATAATAAAAAAGTAAAAAACCAAAATTCTTGTATTTTTAACTACCGCATGCAAATGAATGGCTAAGAACTGACGACAGACAGCTGAATTTCCAAGGTGAGAATCTTTCGACTAGCTCTTTGCAAGTGGAATAAAAATGCACCTTAGTCTGTTGGCGTGCTCAGACGAGCCTGGTTTTCTCCTGAACTCTTCCTCCATCAGTGTGCCAGGAGACCACAGACTTATATTAATGTCACCTCTGGTCTCCTTCTGACAGCGCTCTTTGTTGATTAGATAAATATTCCTCAGATAGCTGATTAAAAAATGATGCAGCTGTGAGGTTGTATGTCCAAGCCTTGTCAGCCATGTTGGACGTTCAAGTGTGCATGAATTACATCCGCGGCGTGCAGCGAACAGGGCTGGTTAAGTAAGGCACGCTGCAGCCCTCACAATCAATTATGAGAACAAATAGGATCTTTTTACCTACACGCAGGAAGGGGCTGGGTCAGAGAAGGCGTGTCACTCATTTCTAAGAATGTCTTGTCTCGGAACGAAACAAATAACCCTCTCCATTCACACGAGGGATTGCAAACTTGTACCTCTTAGAGAAGGCGAATGATAACCTTGTCAGATAGCACCCACTCCCTGTCCACAGCAGACGGGTATTTATTTATTTTTAAGATGCCATCAGTATAAGTGCCACTCGTGCAGAGGGGACCGTCTCTGCTCCTCAGAGACGCCAGATAAAGACTGTCCCCCCGGGAGCCCCCCAGCAGGTGGGGGTGGGTCACACTGCGGTTCCGTATTACTTCCAGTCTAGCGTCCCCAGTACCCCGCAATCTTTTGTTGGTGGTGATTTCATTGTGAGGTTAGAGATTGGAGATTTCTGTTGTGCTGGGCATTTGAACGTTCATTTGCTCAACAAGACTGTGTAAATGTTCTGTTCTCTTGTAAAGAGGCAGTGGTTTTTTTTTGTTTTTTTTTATTTTTCCCCATAAGACGCGACCCCAAAGATTCTTACGCTATGTGAACTCCCTACTTTAGCTGTAAAGGGGCTTGACATAATGGTTGCTTCCCAGAGGCGGCCACACAGAGAAGTAGTCACGTTGAAACGTCCATTAAAAGGGCCTTTGAGAGGATTAAACAAAACCTGAGGCCAAGCAAATATAGGACATATGTTCAGGAAGCAAAATAACTTCGTCGTTACCAGTTTCTGGCAAGACTGGTATAATCTTTTCGTAACCTGAAGCTCCTGAACGCAGGAGCTAAAATACCCAACTCAACAAAGCCCTGAAAGAAGTCACTGACCCTTAATTATAAAATTTTAATTCACTTTCCAATAACCCATAATGGCTTTCTTTACAGCAAATACAATCTCCATATTGGCGGCTTCTTTAAAGCTGCGAAGGCTTGGAAGCCGCCGAAGGCTTCCGCGTAGTGGTTAATGTAGACGTGCACAGAAAATACCATTAACCCCAGAAAACAGTGAAAATAAAAACTAAGCGAAAGCTCCAGGATACGCCATAAAAACCAGAAGTTCCAATTAGGTGGAGGGCTGGTTTTCCTCTTGGCCTAGAAACACACTGTGTTGCAGAGCAAGGGTTCAAGCGCACCCAAAATTAATTGGGTATTTCAGTACAATGCCAAGAGGGTAACTTTTAACAGGGACTAAAATAAAATAGGAGTTGAAGTCGAATATACCTTTGTGATACATTCGTAATGTAGATTTCAGGTTGGGCATGTTCTCAGATGGAGATTAGAAATACGTGAACACTTAATGTTAACTTCTTGCCCTGTCTTCATGGAGTAGCTATTCATTTTGAGAAGGAAGGGCTTTCTGGCTGGGGGGCGGGGGGGGAGGTGGCTTGTTAGGATATTGATACGGGGGCCCCTCGGTCTCTAGGCTTCACCCTCTTCCAGACACATGATCAGGACACGAGAACAGAGACTAAGCATGCTGTGGACTTGGGAGGGGAGTGAGTCCCCAGCCTTTTTTTTTTTTTAAAGGTCTAGTTACTCCCCGAACAGGGCTTCAATATTGCAGGACTGGGGCACCTGGCATTGCAGATAGAGACAAGAAGCAAATCAAATTCTCACTTAAGAAAAAAACGAGGTTCAAACGAGTTTTTCCAAGCTGAATGATGTGTGCGAAATGTGTGAAATCCGTTCATCCGGGTTCACATTGGCAGGCTGCAGCAAAGCAAGGGCTGTCCTGCCCTGGCCGGATCTCCTGGCCCCTCTCCGAGGGCCAGCTCAGGGCTCGGGGAGGTGGGCAGCAGGCCAGGGGCGAGTGACGCTGGGAGAGGGAGGCTGGGCACTGGGGTGTCTGAGCTTCTTACCCCGGAAAGGAGTGATAATGGGAAACATTTATCCCCCTCCCCTCCCCCCCCCTTCCCTTTCTTCTTCATTTTCTTCCTTCTCAATCTCCTCTAGGAATATATTGCAGGCTTTTCTTTGGATTTTTTTTTAAACACAAAATCTTTCTCCAACAATTCCAGAAAAGATAGTTTTTTAATAAAACTTTAAATCGTGCTATCATATTTCAAAGGCGATGACCAGTTAAAGCAACTAATCAAAGGCATAATTATGTAATGATGGCTGCTCGTGCTCCCTCCCGGGGCTGTAATTGAGGGGCTGTGATCACTGGACCACCAGCCTCAACAATGGCGGACACTGCATTTGATCTGACATCTTTGTAGTTGACTTCCTACACCTGCCTGAGTGAAATGGGACACTTCAGGGTTATTCAGTCAACCACAGTCCCCTTATACGTGGCCATCTGAGTCGGGGAACACCACTGAAAATATCTTCTAGAAAATATCTGTAACCTTAACGCATTTCAGGAGAACCTCCCCGGAAATTCCCGATAGCATTCTGATTTGCAGTTTCAGAAACCTCGGAGGCTTTAACATACGTGGGTATTTACTTAGTCAAAGTCGGGTACAAAGAGCAGAGTGGAAAACAAAAGAATTCTAATCATTTGATTCTTTTCTGCTATTATGGACACACACGCCTTGAAAGACTAACAGACTTCTTCCCATAAAACTGCTTTGACCATAACTTCACAACTTTTTACTATTTTGAGTAATTAAACAAGGTCATGATTATCCTAGGAGGGCCCAGGAAAGTGCTGTACTCACAGAGCACAACAACGAAAGTCTCATGTCTTTCTGTAAAAGTAACTTAAATACACCAACTTTATTCAGCTTCAAGCAAGAGCACAGTGGAACACGGCTTCAATATTATTGCAGAAGCAAAGTTAATTTCATATTATTTTAAGAATATACCATGACCAATCTAACTATCCCTTCAATTTTCCTCTTAAAGTTCTTAACCATATACACGAATAATGACCACACTTACGAGTATGGCTTCTATGAAGACCTGTAATACTTTCGAAATGTAAGGTGTTAGGTTAGGATCGTTTTCAAAATTATCCTTTTTAACAGTGGCATCGTGGAGACAGCATATCACAGTTCCTTATCATTAAGCACTGAGTTATTGCCAATTTTATGCTACTAAAGATGCTATCTTCTCTTGAACTTAATATAGACACAGGTGGTCACATATAGAAATATTTATAGATATGTGTGCAGACACACACATGAATTCCTTTTCTCTGCTTTGTCTGCTGAGAGCCAAGGAGGAATGACAAGCTAGTAATCTAGCCCACAGAGCTCGGTTTCTACTACCATTCTCCAATAAAAAGATCCAGGGCTCCTTGGGGAGGTGGCCAATTCTGGGACCGGGGCAGGAAATGTAGAGGTGAGCCTGGGGCATTTCACAGATCCCCCGCAGTGAGGAAGTTGCTAAAATAAACAAACAGACCTGCCCTACACTGATGGGGGCAGGGGCTTCCAGTGGCCGAAGCCAGAATAGTTCGAGCAAGAAGATAAACACAGTGCTACTGGACTATAGCCTAAAGTATAAAATAAATAATCCAAGAGTCCATGCAGATGTAAAGAAATGATGGAAGAAAATAATAAGTGGGGAGAAGAGACAAAGCTTCCCAAATAGTTTATGTCGGTACCCCACCTGAGAGGAAGGGGGGTGTGACTCCTCCCTCCTAGGTGAGGGCTGGACACAGAGGCTTCCTCCCAAAAAGGACCGCGTGGAAGTGCGGAGGGGACAGAAGTAACTTCACAGAGGGGCAGTCTGAGGAACACAACCTCAAGCCAGTGATCAAGGTCAGCACTGGCAGTCATAAATGGCGGTGGTACTATGTTCCCTTGACATGCTGTCATAAAAACAGCTCTTGCCTCTGTGACCTTCCTTCCAAAAATCACGACCCCAGACTAATCCTAAGGAAAACAGCAGACAAATTCCAGAAGAAGGGCATCCTACAAGGTCAGGAGTACCTGACCAGTACTACTCAAAATTGTCAGGGCCATCAAAAACAAGGGAAGTCGGAGAAAACATCCCAGCCAAGAGGAGCCTCAGGAGACGTCACAACTAAATGTCATATGGGACCCTGAATGGCATCCTGGAACAGAGACAGCAGTGGGTCCAAACTAAGGGAATCCAAAAAAAAAGTATAGACTTTAAGTTAATACTAAGGTTATCAATACTGGTTCATTAATTGTAAGAAACATACCATACTAATTAAAGATGTAAATAGTAAGGGGAAATCATGTGCACATATGTGCGTAAGGGGACGTCATTTGGGAATTGCCTATAATATCTCCTCAGTTCTTCTAGAAGTCTTTTCTAGAAACTACAACTTTTCTAGAAAATGAAGTCTACTAAAAATACTGGAATAAGCACCTCTGGGCAGGAGTATGAGTTTTTTTCCTTCCAGTCATTTTAATGGTTTCCTCAGAATGAAATGCCAGCAGTAACACTGCCATATGAAAGGATTATCCTGTAGCTTGGAATATGTACAGAGGAAACTTACCTGGTCGTAATGTATCACTTATTCTCCTTAAATCAACTTTTACAAATTAAAGGCAATTTGAAATCTCTGTGTGGCCTTAACAGTATGTGTCACATGTACTAATAGAAGCTCTTAACAATGTGAATGCCTGCTCCATTGGACAGTTTTGCTGAGAGATAAACTGTTTATTTTGTGATTGTGAATGCAGGTTTCATGGTATGTTTGTGAACTAATGTCCTTTCCCTTTCCTTGCTTTTTTTTTTTTTTTTTTTAATGTTTATTCATTTTTGAGAGACCAAGAGAGAGAGCAATTGGGGGAGGAGCAGAGAGAGAGGGAGACACAGAATCTGAAGCAGCTCCAGGCTCCGAGCTGTCAGCCCAGAGCCCGACATGGGGCTCAAACTCACGGACTCGATCTCGAGATCAGGACCTGAGCTGAAGCTGGACGCGTAACCAACTGAGCCACCCAGGCGCCCCTCTTTATTTTTTAAGTTTTATTTATTTGTTTTGAGAGCGACAGAGACCGCACGAGTCGGGGAGGGGCAGAGAGAGAATCCCAAGCAGGCTCTGCACTGTCAGCACAGAGCCTGACACAGGGCTCAAACCCACGAAACCATGAGATCATGACCAGAGCCAAAATCAAGAGTCGGACGCTTAACCGACTTAGCCACCCAGGCACCCTTGAACTAATGTTCTTTAGAGGCAGCAATCCACCCAGGCCAGTTCTTCCGGATACTATGCTGTCTCCTTGTATTTCATTTGGAATTGTTGAACTTGCAACTACGTTTTCCCCCGCTTCAGTGAATTACAACGTATATTTTTAAAAAGCGTACCAAGTACGAGTTCTCTCATTAACTTCCAGGATTAGCTTATAAGAATTAGAAAATGGGCCTGAGCCGTTGACAAAAAAAAATGTTTGCCCTCGTGCTGAAATTTAGATCTTTGCTTGTAATCAGCACACACACACAACAATCCACCTCTTCACTAAAAGCAAAAGAGCTTAACGAAGTTAAAGACCCGAGTCATGGCTACTCTGGTTTCAAGAGATCCGTGGAGGCACACACCTGTGGTGAATTATCTGCTCTGGGGGAAGGTCTGAACTCAGACTCACAAGGGTCAGGAGACAGAACCAGCACCGTTCTTAAATACGAGTACTGATAAAATCGTGTATGAAAAGCAAGTTTGTAATCACGAGTTCATCTACAAAATACCATCCCAAAGTTCACTTGGGCACAAGATGGGAGGTGAGGCTATTCTCACCAAAGCCCATTTCGTACGCAAAAACCCCAAACAGATCGCAAGAAACAGAACTACTAAACTGGCTCCTTCCACAGAAGGACAGAGTTCATGGCCTTATGGTTTCCAGCCATCAGTTTCATGAACGAATATGGAACATATGAAACTGTACCAAATATGCATTATTTGAAGGTTTTCTTTTATTATTTCTTTTCTAATTCTTTTGGGGGGGGGGAATGATATTTTACAGATTGCAAAGAACATGCAAACTGCCAAGAGAAAAGTGTCAGGATGGCAACGAGCTGCTTCCTTCACGGAGGAGAGGCGGTTGCAGGGCGTTGCTGGGTCTCAGTGGGTCAGTGGCTGAATTTGACCCACGTGGCAACGTGCGCCCTCTTCCCAGTGCTGCAGGTGCAAGGGAAGGTCATGGACAACAGAGAAGAGGGGGAGGCGGGAAAGCTGGTGCTCGGGGAACCGAGGCCGCCCTGCCCGGCAGAGGCACAGGGTGGCCAAGGGGTGACTCGGGTCCGTGTCCCACGGTCCCCTTCCACCTCCAACCCAGGACTGCCATGAGGGGTGAAGGAGCCACCACAGCAAGAGGGGCACAAAGTCAGTACGTGCCGGTGTCTTCCCCTTACCGCCTAAGCGAGATCAAGACGGTTCAAAGCAGACGCATCCACAGAAAGAAAATCTCAAACGGCTGGCTGACGTGCTATCTGAATAACTTGCTAGCGAACTTGTGTATTCGTTCTAAGAGGCTTCACCCCTTTCTTCCAGTTAGCCACTCACCCAGGAAGGGCAGGAGGAGGCAAGAAGGTCCACCCTCAAACACCAAGAGCCTCTAACGGAGAAATACAGATGAAATTCTTTTTCACCAAGAAACTATTTAACAAGAGCCGGGGACTCCCTTGTGGGGGGGGGGTGGGGTGCCTGTACACGCACAGTGTCTCACGCGCGCGTGAGGGAGACGACAAGGAAGGGCGGGGGAGAGGGATCCCAACAGTAGGGACTGAACCAGTATGATCAACAGGGGAGACCAGAACCTTCCATCTGGGTGGGCTTTCAATGTTTCAGTTAGCAAGGAGATGGGTTTCTACTGGTTATCTCAGAGACGACCGCACTGAGGAAGCTGGACATGTTCTCCAAACTACTTCTTCTAGAATAAACTGGATGAGAGATGTCAACACGCGGTCAACCGCTCACCATATGCTGTGTGCAGTTATCTTGATGTGGATGCCACGAGAACACAAGGCACAAGGTAAGTCCCAGCCCTCACGAAGACGTATTACCAAGGAAAAACATGCGGAAGATTAATCTCAAGATGCTATGGAAATAGTTTTGAAAATGGTACAAACACGATTCAGAACGATTTGTAAAATTACAATATTTTTAGAAGTCTCCACTACAGACATTATGTATGCACACAGGTGCACAGACACACACACACACACACACACACACACACACACCCTTCCGCTCCTGGCCAAGTAGAGCTCTGGCTGAAAAATCAAGTAGGATCTCGATGATATAGAAATAAACTAAGTGATTTTTTTTTTCCTCTTCTACTTTCATGTAGTGGTAGAATTGTATTTTCTGATAGATTTGAATAAAAAAAGCAAAAAAAAAAAAAAAAGGCCAAAGATCCATCTCTCAGTGTTGTTTTATTTTTTTTTTTAGTTTTTTTTTAACATTTATTTATATTTTGAGAGACAGAGCATGAGCCGGGGAGGGGATGAGAGAGAGAGAGAGGGAGTCACAGAATCCGAAGCAGGCTCCAGGCCCCGAGCTGTCAGCACAGACGCTGACGCGGGGCTTAAACTCACAAACCGTGAGATCGTGACCTGAGCTGAAGTCTGACACTCAACGAACTGAGCCACCCAGGCGCCCCTCAGTGGTCCTGTTTTTAAACAAATATGCAGGCCTCTTCTGATGACCATGATTTGGCAACCTCGTAGAGTAACTTTGCTTCCCATGAATCATGGTATCGGCATACACTCCCACCGTCTACGCAGGCCCACCTGTGGACTCTAGCCGCTGGCGTCTACGAAGGGTTGCTTATCTGCAGGCCGGAGCCATGACTCCGTCCTCCTTCCTCCCTCCGGATGAACTGGGCTCTGAGCTCCAGAAAAGTCCGGAGCGGGTAGCCAAAGGGCTCTATCACACGTTCACAGTGACATGAAAGACTTAGGTGTGGACAAGAACACCTCTTCCCTGCTCCAATCAAGACAGTTGGCATTTCAATTAAAAGGCAACAATCCTTTAAATGAAACACCTACGGGGACGTAAAAGAAAAATACCCCCCCATTTACTGATCTCACACCTAGAAACGAAATATGTGTCAAAGCATGACTTCAACGAAAACAGGAGATGCTCGTCAGACACCTATCTCTAATCTGCCAAGTGGCAGTGACCGGCAGGCAGACAGGTGGGAGGAAGGCGCCCTCACCTTGCAGACAGGTGCCGGGCGGCCGCTGAGCCGGCAGCAGCTCTGAACCGGTGACCGTGGGTGACTGAGTGACAACGGCTGGCTGCTAATCGTTGATCGAATAATGAAGCTGAAACAGCTGATAAAAGGTTTCAATCTTGAGAAAAATGATTGATCGTTTTTCAGTTTACTGGCACCGCTATTTGTGTGACAAACGGCTGCAAAGCCCCTGGTTAATCTCGGCACACCTCCAAGCCCGCTGTGGCAGCTTCGGCTCGCACAGCCAGATAATCAGCAAGAGCTAATAACACCACCGCGCGGAGGCTGCGAGGGCGAAACACTGGTGTTTTATCAAGCCCCATCTCCGAATCAATTTGCACAATGGATTTTTTGGGCGACGGGCAGGGGAGAGGAGAGACCGGGGAAAGAAAGGAAGCAGCAAAACAAGAACAAAGATGGATAAGCCGGGCACAGAGAGCATGGTCCTGACACAGAGGCACGGGATGGTCAGGAGAGCAGAAGGGCTTTCAATTGGCTCGGGAGAGCTCACAGATTTTCTCAATGGCAGAGTCTGATCTGTTGCATCAAAGTGTCCCATCAAGATTGTTTGTCATTGGACAGTGCAGAGCTGCTGTGCACAGCCAGCCTGCCTCCTGTCCCCGTCGCATGGAGTATGTATGGTTCTTCTTTAGGTCGATTTTCTTTCCTTTTTTTTTTTCCCCAATGGGAGGGGGTAGGTAGTGTGGCTTTAAGTGAATTAAAAGTTGTACTTCTGAACGACGCTCAAAATAGCACAGTCGTGGGGGCGCCTGGGTGGCTCAGTGGGTTAAGTGTCCGACTTCAGCTCAGGTCACGATCTCACGGTTGGTGAGCTCGAGCCCCACGTCAGGCTCTCTGCTGTCGGCACAGAGCCTGCTTCGGGTCCTCTGTCCCTCTCTCTCTGCCCCTCCTCTGCTTGCACTCTCTCTCTCTCTCTCTCAAAAAAAAAAAATTAAAAAAAGTAAGTTATTAGAAAATAACACAGTTGTTTCTATGGCACCATATGCCGAGTCTCATCCTAACTTTGATAAAAGTGAAATCAGTTCAACACACTCCCGAGAAATTCATGTTAACACGGAAGCCAACACAACTTAGCGTGTTGAGCCCTCTAGTCCTGCTTAATGCCTGTACCATCAGGTTGGACAAAAGTCAGGATTAAATACGATCATGCATTGAGTGCAATTAGTGTACGTAGTGAACGTAGATAATAGATATTAAATATAATGATGATAAGGACTTATTTCTCAACTTCCAAAACAGAAAGAAGCGAGCCTCCATTTATAATATTCTCATGTCAATCAGCACATTCAAGATATACAAGCACCAGAACTGAAAGACAATATTATCTCCATCCACTACTGAACAGCAGTGAAAAAGTTGGAGAAGAATCCTAAATGTAACTAGCTTTCAGGAGTGCATCAAAAGCATATGTATGGAAAAGATGCTAAACGTAAGAGATTCAAGCAAAGATAAGCCTTCTCTAAGATGACCTGAAATGAGACAATGAAACCACACAGTTATGAAAAAGGACACAAAAGTGAAGCGGGTTGTGTAATTTCAGATTTGAAATGTGAGCTCTAATTCCGACCCAGAGCTCCATAGGAATTGGGAGCCAAGGGGCCAGGCCCGCACCAGAGCAGTCCTGGGAGGGCAGCTTTCCAGAGCTAAACAAGCACTCAAGACCTCTGTGCTTCTGAGAATGTTCTGGGTTTTCACACGGGTGAAATCCCACGTGCTCTTTCCCAAATTAGAAGTGAGGACACTTCTAATCCAACAGGCCTTCCCATAAGGCTGTTGGATAAACAATTAAAACACTGTTCTCCTGGGGCACCTGGCTGGCTCACGGGGTGGAGCCTGCGACCCTTGATCTCGGGGTTGTGAGTTCAAGCCCCATGTTGGGTGTAGAGATTACTTAAAAATGTTAGAAAAAAAATCTTATAAAAACAAAAAACACTGTACTCTTTGGTTTCAACATTTCCCAAAATGTGTTCCAGAACAGAGTAATGGTCCTGAGGACTGAACTAGAGTTTAGATGGGTATGGCCACACATGTTTGGTATCACAGTTTAAACAAGTTAAGTGAGGCTTTTGTTTTTCTTCTTTTAAATGGAGGGCTTCCAAGAGACTTCGACTTGCTGGGGTCTCTCCAACCCCCAACGGGGAGACAGACTAGGCCACGCTCTCCAAAACTTTTCCTTCAGTGCATCCTGTTGGATTCATATTCTAGAACACACACTTTTGGGGAACACTGGTTTAGATCACATAGAGCCAATCCATAGAGAATAAATGCTTTGGGAAACCAGGGGCGCCTGGGTGGCTCCGTCGGTTGAGCCTCCGACTTCGGCTCAGGTCATGATTTCACAGTTCCTGAGTTTGAGCCCCGCATCGGGCTCTGTGCTGACAGCTCAGAGCCTGAAGACTGCTTCCGATTCTGGGTCTCCCTCTCTCTCTCTCTCGGCCCCTCCCCTGCTCACACTCTGTCTCTCAAAAAAGAAATACTTTGGAAAACCAATTAGAACCTCCATGTGGGCCCAGGGAGGTCCCCTCCCTCCTCTTCCCGGTGAGCCATATGCCTGGAGCACAGCACACGCGTGCATGGTGCCGGGCTTTTGGGGGACACGGCAAGTATCTGATGTGTGTCCTGTCTTCTCGGGCTTTCAAAACAGTTGGAAGAGCAAGATTAGCCCATGTGAAATGTTTCCAACAAACACGTCATGGACAGAAGACAAGACTGCCCCGGGCAGAAAGGAACTGTCAACTGAACGGTGTAGAAAAATGAGGAAAAAAATCAGCGTGTTCCCCTGTGCTCACCCCGAAAGGGCCAGCCTGTTTGGCTCTATGACTGTGAACTGTGGGCCTTTTTAGGGCTCCTGCCGACAGTGCTGAGGGAAACAACTCCACCGGAGTCCTGAGAGGTGGAGTCGGTGTTTTAAAGCCTTTCACAGGCCATACCAACGAAGATCTAAGCCTGAAAATTAAGTCTTTTCTTTCCCCCCACCTTTGAGGTACTTTGGCCACTATCCTATTCGGGAATTTCCAATGTTAATGGCAGTCACGAGGGCGCGGTTTTCAGTTTGCCTGTGTGGTGGGACGGGCTCCCTGGAGGAGGCGGGGGACGGTGCACGGTCTGCACCGGAGATCCACCACGAGAGGCCGAGAGGAGGCTGAGGAACATACCAGTTCCAGGTGGACATGGTTTTTGTCCACCCCAAAGGGCGACGGGGTGGCCACTCTCTGCTGGTGCCTGCCACGGGCGGGGAGAAGGTTCGCAGGCAGGTGTCCCGGGTGTGGGGAAGAATCAGCTTAACAATTCTGGTCAATGCTATTTAGTGGATAATCTGTCATTGTTACTGTCCGTGACATCTGAAATGTGCCATTTAACAAGTGGGTCTCCTTTTGGGGATGAGCACTGGGTGTTGTATGGAAACCAACTGGACAATAAATTTCATATTAAAAAAAAAAGTGGTCTCTTAAGTCAGAAGATAACAAACAGGCGAGCAGAGTCTCGCTGGTTCCCGGAGGAGGAGAGAGGCATCTGGACGCTGGTGGTCCCGGCTGTTTTGTTTCCACGGACAGGGAGTGTCTAAGCATTTTTTTTTTTAGAAGTTTGATGCCATGGAGAATCTTCACATTTTTTTCCCCCTGACTCACAATTCACATGGCAGACAATCACAAGTAAAAGGAACATTTTCCACAGTCAGAGCAACGAGGGGAAATAAAACCCTTCGGCGAGGTAATTCAGCAAAAG
Source organism: Acinonyx jubatus (assembly GCF_027475565.1). Lineage (NCBI taxonomy): Eukaryota > Metazoa > Chordata > Mammalia > Carnivora > Felidae > Acinonyx > Acinonyx jubatus. Next base: position 213,546,581 of record NC_069381.1, on the reverse strand, counting down.
AGAAATTTCTTCTTCTTCATTAGAATAAGGAATGGCGGAGTGAAATGCTTTAATTACCCATGAAGCAAGAGAACCTTATGTGATTGCCTTCATTTTAAGTGCACTAGAATGGAGAATGCCCACTATTAAGTGCTCGTGTTGGAAAACGCCCAGTGCCATTGACCAAACTCTGAGAATAATTCTATGCAGCATTAAATTATTGAAAAAACTTTTTTGTAGTTCGTCTTCTTTATTTGAAGCCGTGAAAGCCGTATGCGCGTAAATGACCATTTTCTCTTGAGTATCCCTTTGTATCTGGTGGGTCTCTGGACCGCCTTTAAAAATGGCACGTTTTCTGATTCCATAGTGCTACTTGGGAAGGATAAATCCCATGATACTGGATGACCACTGTATGTGGGGGAACAAGCCAAGAGATACTGAAATGCTTTTATATTGACTCTCCTTTTAAAGAACGGAGAGAGAAACGAGAATTGCTCTTTAAGAGACAGTGAAATATTCCCACAGCTATTTCACCACTAAATAATTGCAACACAGAAGCCAAGGTAGAAGTCAGCTTGTTTTCAGCAATATAGAACGTAAGATGCATATAGGTCCCTACATTAACTGGGGACAAATGCTGTGTTTAATGAAGCCACTGTAACTACAGTGAGAACATGATTCTTTTGCCAGGAACGTAACAACCTCAGAGGGCCACCTGTTCCCAGCCTCTCCTCTTGGGTCTCTGCTCCAAGGTGTCCTCAGCGAGCCTTCTTGGCCCCTTTGCCCATCAGAGAAAATAACCTTGCCTGCCCCTGGAGGTCCTCAGTCCTCCCGCTCTGCTATGTCTCTTTCCACGGCATCGATTGCTATCGCGTTATTTATCTACTACCTGCGGCAAATTTTCCATAACGGTAACAGCAGTATTCGGGGCTCACAGGCTCTTCTAGAGCCCTGCCACTGTCCAAGCGAGGGGCAGAGTCTCTTTCTCTACCCGGAACCAAGGTGGGACTTTGTTGGCAGGTTACCGGAAAACGGACACCCTGTGTCCCCTGATGCTTCGGCACAGAAGGAAACACGGGTGGCCTCCTCCTGGCTATGCAGCATCTCCTACAACGCTTGCCCACTGTGTCGGGAGGAAGCCCTGGCCACGTGGACAGGTCACGTGCAGGTGTGCTGGCCAACAGCCCCGGCTGAAGTCCTAACAGGCAGCACCAACAAGGAATGGACAAATATTCCAGACGTTTCCAGCCGCTGGCAAGACAGGTAGCGATATTTGAGCTTTTATAGGTCTGAGATTTGATTGAAACCAGTAAAATAAATAGGATAGAAATAAAAACGTAACGAACGGAGGATACGTATGACGAGCCACGTGGGGCGGTTTAATCATCAGACACTACGAGAACGTCTTCGGGGGCTGGCCGGGTCCTGGCATGCGACCGTGTGTCGGTGTGGGTGTCTGACCCTTGGTGATACTTGTCCTACACACAGCCTACTCGGCCGTTCCCCGAACACTGGCTCTGAACCCTGGCGGCATGCGTGAGTCACCCGGGGCGCGGGCTCTCTCAGGCCGGTTCCCCAGCCCCACCTCCAGAGCAGACATCTAGAACTTGTCCAGAGAGCCGGCCGCTCCGGCCGCCTCTGGGCCAGAGGAATCTCACGGCTCCCCTGCCCGCGGCAGCCACTGTGGGTTGACCTGACCCTCCCACCCCTCCAGGCCCTTCCCGTGGGGACACTGTCACGTGTGTCTCTGATCTCCCGGACTCCAGACCCCCATCCTCGTGGCCTGCTCCCCACTGCACCCCGGAGGCTGGCACAGCCTCAACTCTCCTGATTCTGTTTCCGGGTCTCTCACATCTCCTCCCGTGGCCCAGACAGTCTTGCACAGCTCATGCCCTCACGGTCACACAGGGCTCTCCTTGTCACCACCACCACCGGCCCAGGACGCACCCTCGGGCCTCTGCCCTGCAAGTCGTGCTCCTTTAGCTCAGTGTGTCCTCTCCGATGGCCCACAGGTCCCTCAATGCGTCATGGTGTAGCTGCGGACCTGACGTCACCATCAGCATTTCTGTCTCCGACCCACCGCACCAGCTGAGATGCGGTTTCAGGGATCTGGATTTAATCCAGGCCCCTGTGACTTTACAAAGTCCCGGAAGGGCCACGTGCCTGTGGGCTGCAGGGTCCCGGTGGGACGATCTCTGGTTCTCGGAAGCAGCACAGAACAGCGTCCTCTCAGTAGCGAACGGGTAGTAAGCGTTCGCTATGAATGTGAAGTGAAGATTCTTAGAATCCAAGGACAGAAAGGAGGGTGCTGGAATAACCCGGTGTACAGGTCTGCTATTGTCTCCATCTCGCAGCCACTTTTACTAATAATGACAATAATCCCACAGTTTTCTTTGAAAGATAGAGGAGAGGAGGCCTCAGGGGACGCAAACTCTGAAGGGAGGAAGGATAAAAAACCCTACGACCGCAGACAGGAACACGCAAACACGGAGCTCACGGCAACCCGACACATGGCTTAGGAAAACCCACGCTGAACTTTGTAACGACCTACAGGCAGAGACGCACAGGACCCAGGAGGTCGCCACCGTCCAGCCCAAAGCCCTCTTGAAAACTAAGTGACTGGCACCAGGCAGAAAGCACACAGAAATCACGTGCTGGGGAGTCTTCTGAGGAGGACGGGGCAGGTGATCACAGGGACACCCTACCCAGCACGGAGGCGTCGGCCACAGCGAGATCGGTGGGCAAACACAGGCGGATAGCCGTGAAGTCACTAATTCGGAAGAGAAGCGTAAAAGCTCGTCTTGGCCAAAGTGGAATCCGCAGAGGTGAGGAATAACAACCTCTTGTGTTTAAGGCTCCAGGCAGAGAAGGGAAAAAGCTGGCCTCTGCAAATGAGCTCTCACGGTGGAGCAATGCCTGCGTCCACACTAAGGGACAGGTGCGACAGGAGCACGGACACGGGAGCGCGCTCTCTGGGGACGATGCCCTGCGGCTCCAGGAGTCCGGACTGGTCGGGAGGAGGCTGCGGTCTCAGGGAGATGCGGAGTATCTCCCGCAGGGTGTGACCGAGCTGTGAGGCAGGCGTGGGGTCAATCAACACGCACGTACCAATGAAAGGAGCTTTTAACTAAAAGGACTTAGGGCTTTTTAAAAAAAGGAAAACAGGGGGGCAGCATCTGGATGGATCAGCTGAGTAAGCATCTGACTTTGGCTCAGGTCACGATCTCATGGTTCGTGGGTTCCGCGTCAGGCTCTGTGCCGTCAGCGCAGAGCCCGCTTCGGATCCTCTGTCCCCCCCACCGCCGCCTCTCTGCCCCTCCCCCACTCGTGCTCTGTCTCTCTCAAAAATAAACCAACATCAAAAAAAATCTTAAAAAAAGTAAAATAGAAAAGATTTTAAAACACGTCAAAGTCCTATATATCTTTGTAATTAAGAGAAACAAAAGTTGATGCACTCAATTGTGGGAGAGCCTTCAAATCCACGTTACAGAGGAGGAAAAAAAGGAAAGTAGACAGCAAAATGTAAGAAGAGATGGAATCCGGCTACTCTTCGAAAAGTTAAATGCGCTCTTACATGTCCGCTGCAAGAAAACTGAAAAGAGGGACTGATATTTTATGCCGACGTTTAGTGCAATACTTTACGACAGGCGAATGTGGAAATGGTTCAAGTGTCCCTCAACAGTTGACCAGGTAAGCAAGACGTAGTCTGTCCACACAGCGGAACATTCCTCAGCCTTAAAAAGGAGTCAAGCCCGGCCACCTCCTAGAGCCTGGTTGAGCCTTGGAAACACGCTGGGTAAAAGCAGCCAGTCACGAAGGACAGACACCTGTTGACAGAACACATCTACCTCGGGCAGATCCGCAGAGCCAGGAAGTAGGTAGACATTCCCTGGGGCCGGGGGACAGGGCTTGGCTATGCAGGTTTTTGGGGCCATGATAAAGTTCTGGAAATCACCAGTGGTGATGGTTGGACGACACCGTGAATGTAACCGATGTTAGGGAGTTGTAACCTCAAATGTGACAAACTTCCTGTTACATATTTTCTCACAATAAAAAGTATATACAACGGGGTATTATTCGGCAATCAAAATGAATGAGATCTTGCCATTTGCAACTACGTGGATGGAACTGGAGGGTATTATGCTACGCAAAATTAGTCAGAAAAAGACAAATACCATATGACTTCACTCATATGAAGACTTTAAGAGACAAGACAAATGAACATAATAAGGGAAGGGAAACAAAAATAATATAAAAACAGGGAGAGGGACAAAACAGAAGAGACTCATAAATATGGAGCACGAACTGAGGGTTACTGGAGGGGTTGTGGGAAGGGGGATGGGCTAAACAGGTAAGGAGCACTAAGGAATCTACTCCTGAAATCATCGTTGCACTAGATGCTAATTTGGATGTAAATTAAAAAAAAAAACAACAATGTTCAAAAAGTAGCAAAACATAAGGAAAGAGAGTACGAAAGCAAGGGAGAAAAAGAAGTAGATTAAGGTGTGGATGGGAACAGAGAGAAAACAGCAAGAAAATCCCGGATGGAGGAAGATGGAAAAAGAAAGAAACAGGAGAGGAGACGCCAGAATGAGGGACAATGGAGAGAAGAGCTAGAAGGGAAGAATGGAGGCACGGGAAAGGTGACAGATGTGACCACCGGTCATTCACCCACGACGCAGCCCTGCTGGGACGGACGCCCTCCTGGCCCTGGTCCTTCCCCAACATCTCCGCTGAGGCTCCAGCTTTCCCTGCCGGGCCCTAGGTCTCACCCCCATGCAGCCCCAGCCTCCCGGGAGCCCCAGGTTTCCCCTGACACAGGCTTCCTCTCCCATCCTTTCCATGGAGACCACCTGCAAATGGCCCCGCAGCGGTGAGTGCCTTTACGCAGACCTTGAGCGCTTACGGGATGTTCCATCACACTCACATAAGGTACTTGTCGACAGTGTGGAGGGGGGAATTTGAAACACTCTGGGGTTTGGAAACAAAGTTAGGCCAGGAACTAGATTTGGCCTATACATTAACGGCTCTCAAATCTGGTCTTAGAATTCTTCAAGCAAAGGAACTTGGGACAGAGTCCTCCGTGGGTCAACTAAGCTGAGAAGTTGTGATCAGAAATTGAAGGTAATGAGTTATTGGGGCATCTGGGTGGCTCAGTTGGTTAAGTGTCTGACTCTTGAATTTGGCTCAGGCCACGATTTCATGGTTCGTGGGTTCAAGCCCTGTGTCAGGCTCTGCGCTGATAGAGAGGTGGTGCCTGCTTGGGATTCTCTCTCACCATCTCTCTCCGCCCCTCTCCCACTTGTGCTCTCAAAATAAATAAAATAAGCTTGAAAACAAAGGGGATGAGGGAATGAGTTGAAACCAGCAACATATTCATCTTCAAGTGTTCCAAAGGCAAGAAGACCAATGGCCCCCTTCACCGCCATTTTGGAACCATGTGAGGGTTGGAGGTGCTCCTTTCGAGGAGATGGTGGCCGAGGGCTGGCTTTGTTTCCTTTCCATGAGTACTCATGGTGGGGGTGTTCCCCCCCCCCCACATTTTGCTGCTCAAAGCAAAATGGCCAAACCATGGCTATGTCCGTTTCCCCCCGGCTGGCAGAACTGGGGGGAAATTTGCCAATACCTGTCTTTAGCATGCACCGAGAGCCAGTGACAATACAGGTTACATTCGTTGTTATGAGTTGTTCAAGAAGACGGCCCCAAACCACCAACCACAGTGGTGGCTCCTGACAATCCAGGCACATGGTCAAGGTTACTACAGGCAGGTGAATCCCTCCCTCCTTCTTGTCTCCTAGCTTCAAGAGACTGATCTCCCAACAGTGAGAAGAATCAACATCTGGGGGTGGGGGGAGGAGGATTCAAGAAAGTAGATGATTCTAAATTGTTTCCATCAATTGATTGGCCTGTTCAGGGTAAATTACATGTTAATTACAAGACATAGTCTGCATTCACTGGTGAAACTGTATACATTTATTGACTCTTTCTCTTTATTTATTTATTTAAAAAAATTTTTTTTAACGTTTTATTATTTATTTTTGAGACAGAGAGAAACAGAGCATGAACAGGGGAGGGGCAGAGAGAGAGGGAGACACAGAATCTGAAACAGGCTCCAGGCTCTGAGCTGTCAGCACAAAGCCTGATGCGGGGCTCGAACCCACGGACCGTGAGATCATGACCTGAGCCGAAGTCGGACACCAACCAAGCCACCCAGGCGCCCCTGACTCTTTCTCTTTAAATGTTAAGTACTAGATTCACCTGTTCAGGTAAACTTACGAGGCCGAAAAGAGATCATACTGTATGCCAGCTAAAATTATGGCCTTTACAACTTGCATTATTTGCTAATTGTGGATTTGGTATTTTCCAGTTGTAAAAATACATTTTGTCAACCTGTTGAAACACAGCCATGGGTAAAATGACAATAGTCTTTAATGGCTTGAATATGAAATGATTAAATTAAGGAATATCCTTCTGACAGCCTATTACAAGATCTTTTATTTAATATGAATTTATTCCTTAGGAGAAGTCCTAGAGAGCCACGGATGTGGAGGATGTGAACCCAGAGGTTCCCCTGGGGGGTTGAGAGGCTACAGACGGGGTTTAATCTCCCACACATTGCAAGGAAGCAATTATTGCAAGGCGGCAATTACTGCTGCTAAAAGATGGTCAATTTTGATTTTGTTCGTGATTTTGTCTTTTAAAGAATCATCACTAAAATCTACACTGATAGAAAATACTTTATTTTCATGATACTGAGAAAGGAAAAAGCCCTCTGTGTGTGTGTGTGTGTGTGCGCGCGCGCGCGCGCACGCACGCGCGCTTGTGTGCTCAGAAAACATGAAGTTAGGGATTCTGTTAAGTTCTCCTACGGCTGTTTAGTAACCTTGCCTACAGTGAATCATGGCTTCTGCAGAGAGCCACTGAAGAGGAAAGTTATTCCCACCTGCAGAAAGCAAGAAAGCTCTAAATGAAAACCAAGTAAAAGAACAAAGCACCCTATTTACTCAATTAAGAAGAGTCAAGTCAGGTTACTGAGGTACCCAGTGGCGAAACGGTATGGTTCCCATCTCCGGTGTCACTCCCCTCAAGGACCGGAGGCCACTGAACACCGAGCCTTTGGTGGATTCAACATAGATTTCTAGAAGCATCCCACGCCGACCCCCTGGCTTTTCCACGTCCAATTTCTCAGTCTTGCACACATGTTAAAAAGAACTTTGAAGTTTCCCTATCCGATGATTCTGAGCCTATCTATCCACCAAGAACCTGAATTGAGAGTGTAACACGAGGAAGCAAAAATCCCGGTTTAGTTTATAACCGTTTTCTCTTATGCAAATTACCATGCACTTAATTGCGTTGCCGTCACAATGGACAACATTCAGTGATCATTCTGGTAGGAGAAATCCCATCTTTTCACATATCACTTGGCTTCGAGATCAGTAACGGGAGGGAAACGACAGCATGAACTATGTGCTAACAGCCCTCCTGGGCACCAGGCAGTGAGCACGCCGGGCCCAGCGCGTCGATGCGCGCCCCACAATTACTTGCGACCGGCCGGCCAACTGTAGGCTGCGTCTGCTACCTTATTTCCCTGCCCATGAAAATATCTCTGGGTAATTAGTGCTTTCCGGCCAAGATGGAGACCCATCCCCTCGAAGCCCGGAGCTTCACCTGGACCAGCCTGGGAGCCCGGACACACTGGCCATGTCATTGAACCTGTCTTCCATGCTCAACATGTGTGCCTGGAGGCAGACGACACAGAATATCTTAAATATTATCAAACGTTGTATCATTAAACAGAAATTAGACGGAAACAAGGGCAGCCCAGAGATTGACGGGGAGTTCAGATGCTCTAAATGGCTAATATGTCCATTTTTCACCTGAAGCCCTCTCCAAATGCAGTTTTGCTATTAAGCAAAACCCAAAGAAAGGTAATCAATTCCAACTAAAAAGCACTTATCCTGGGATGATGGTGTGCAAGGCACTTCAAACCCCTGGCTGCCTGCCAAACCCAGACAACACCATCAATGTTTCTGACTATCCGGGAGCACAGGGGCCATGCATAATTGACTAGAAGATGGGCTAAAACTGTGCCCAATCAGTGTGTGATCAAAAACGCGTGGAATATTCAGCACCACTTGATTACATGGAGGCTTGTCCTTTTCTCTCTCCTCATGAAATCTCTTCAAGGTCCAGAGTACTGTAATAAGATCATTACTGTCAACCGCTACGAATCGTAGGCAATGAGTCTTGGGATAGGAAGTCATACTTCACAAGCTCCCCTGGTCTCTCTCTCTCTCTCTCTCTTTTTTTTTTTTTTGTATTTTACTGCACGCAGAGGCAGCAAGGCGACGAGGTGGCAGATAATGATCACATCACTGTGTGGCAACTAGAAAGGCACTTTTAAAGGAAAAGCAGAGAGAAATCAGCTTAAGAAAAACTAAAACATTCTCCCTTTGCTTTTTTCCCCCCTTAAAAAAAATTAAATAGAATTAAGCTGTGTGCAGTTTGTCACTTTTCATGAACTCTGGTATAATGTCATTGAATTTAACCGTTTGCGAGATTTTCATATTGCCACAAAGCCCATTACCCCACAGACAAATGGCCAATTTTCTCCATGTCCCGAGCACAAAAGGAGCCCTTGATAAGTTGTGTGTGTGTGTGTGTGTGTGTGTGTGTGTGTGTGTGTTGTGTGTGGACGGCCATGCCCGCCGAAGGGCTCGCGGTGCCTACTTCTTTCATTGGCGAGGACACCCCGAGCTCAGAGCCTGGCGCCCACGGCGCAGCTGACACGCGAAGGGGGTGGAGTTGAAAGCAGGAGGTAACGCATTAGCACAGATTACGAAACAAACAGAGCTGGCCTCAAACCGCACCAGCTCCGGAGCCTCCCCGGCACATTCCGGTAACGCAGGAGCGTGCGGTCAGACCCGGGGAGCCCGCGAGGCAGATATTTGATTAATACATAAATCGGCAACGCGGGGTTCGAGCAGACGGTGGGGGGGGGGGGCTTCATCCACGAGCTTCCCTCCTCCCTCCCATCTGCAAACCGCCTCACTGCCCCGTCCCCCCTCCAAAAAGGGGGCCGTCCTCAGGACGAACATAAAAACGCAGGTTCATGGCATCGCAGTTACACGTCCCTACCGAAGTTGCAAAAAAAGTTTCCAGAGCGATGCCCCCTCGTCACCGCTGGGAGACAGCCTGTCCTCTAATCCTGCAGAGTAGCTGAAGCAGTGACACCCAAATTGCACGTGAATGCACCAGAGCGTGCAGGCATGCACACACGAGAGGGAAGAAACAAGTGTGCCGAGAAGCTTGCGCCACAGCAGGGGTGCTGGGGACAGATGGACAGCACAGGCCCCCAGCACACGTCCTAGAGGCCCGAGGCAGACCCCGGATTCCTGTCACCTTCAGATCCTGGGCAATTACTTCACTGAACCTTTTCCTTCACCCGTGAAAACGGAGGCACCCGTCCCGCCCGCCAACACCACCGGGGCGTTTGAAGGCCGTGATGACGTAGCACGTGTTGAAGAGCAGACGGTGAATCAACGCTGGCTTCCTTCCTTCACGATTAATGACGTGTCCTGACAAGGGTCCGAGGCCCCGGGGACGGCAGACCCGTTTCCAACCTGACTCACCGAGTCCATGAAACACCTTCTTTAAATGGCACGACGGGGCACAGTCAACCCACAGTCAGTCACAAGGAACAGAAGGTTACAAGGCTGTACAGGCTGAATGTCTGTGCCCTTCCAAAATTCTTCTGAAGGCTATGCTTCTGGAGACGGAGGCCTGGGGAGGTGACGAGGGTTAATGCGGAGAGTGCGGGGCCCTCGGGATGCAGTGAGTGGCCTCCTACGAGGAGGAAAGGCCACGAAGACACGGCGAGAAGCCGGGAATCAGGTCCTCCCCAGGAACTAGAGGGGCCTCATTCCGCTCCCGGATTGCAGCCTCCAGCATGGAGAGAAATGATTCCTACCCCCCAAGCCGCCAGTCTGTGTTATCTTGTCCTAGCGGCCCCCGTGGACTAAGATACAAGGTGTATGCGCATTTTATTTATACTTCCCGTTTACTAAGTTGCCTTTAAAAAAATTTTTTAAGTGTTTATTTATTTTTGAGAGAGAGAGAAAGAAAGAGACAGAGTGTGAGCAGGGGAGGGGCAGAGAGGGAGACACAGGGTCCGAAGCAGCTCCAGGCTCTGAGCTGTCAGCACAGAGCCCGACGCGGGGCTCAAACTCACGAACCAGGAGATCACGATCCAAGCTGAGGCCGGAGGCTTAAACGACTGAACCACCCAGGCACCCCCCAACTTGTCTTTACGTAGACTAAGTTTTAGGTTTAATCGCCACCTTTATTCTGTTTTGTTTTACATCCTCAGGAATAAAGTCCTCTCGACACATGGGTTCCATCGTTCCCAGCTCCGGGAGGGAAGACGCCGCGAACTGCGCTCCAACCTCCGACACAGAAACCTCACAGGCGCCACCACGTCCCCAAGTCCCCTGGGTGTAAGCATCTAACGCGGAACGCACCGACGTCTGCGCCCCCACGAGGCCAAGACACGGGAGTTGCACACACATCGTCACCGCTTTCTTCTGAACGTCAGTTTCAGTTGGCAGCCCGTGCTCTTTGTGGCAAGATACACGCGGCAGAGCGAAAGCGTAAAGAGTGCCCGGACGACCGAGAACAATCACCCGGGCTGAGCAGTGCTGACTCTGCCCAGCTCAGGAAGCACAGTGCATCACACCGTGGTCTCAGTTCTGTCGCAGACCTAAGTGACAACCAAAGGCCCTGGCAGCTCTAATGTCCTGAGAACATTAAGCAAAGGACTTCGAGGGGTTATCCTGACACCCACCGAAAGGTCACGTGACCCGGCGTCCCAAATCTCCGCAGCATTCCAACCCCAGGGCGCCCAGAAGGAAACACGCTGTCTCCCGATCTACTGATGGATGCTGGAGGCCGTGGGCGGCTCCCGCCGACTGAACCCCAGTGCACGCCAGCACCCCTAAGTTTGGGGAAAAGAAGAGGCACTGAGGTCGGTCACGCGCCTGTATTTTAGGACAGGGACCTTGAAAGGAGTTCGCGCTTCTCACAGGGGAGCCTGTGCTCGTGGGTGGCAGGAGACGGAGGAGGTCCAGCTGTCCTGTCCCACGAGGAGTCTCCTTGGGACGCCTGGACCCCCAAAGTGCCTCATAACAAGATTTATCACGTATCCGCTATTCGTATTCCCCCTCCTTTTCTGGAGCAGCAGATGGTTCTCTACGCGGCGGGAGGCGGATGAACGGCTCACCTCTGCCGCCGAGCCTCCCTTGGGGGCCCCAAGGCGCCGGGTGCCTTGGGCTCCTGGATGGGCTGCTCGGGGGCCACGGCTGGTTTCCGGATGTGCACACTCCACCTGCACCTGACAGTGGGCATCCTGAAGGCAGGGGCCACCCCACTCACTTTTACATCAGCACCAGGCATAGCTCTGGCCGTGCAGCAGGGGATCAATGCACTTCCAGGAACTGAATCTAACTCTTTAGTTTGTGTGTACTTGAAAAAAAAAACATGATCAAAAATCCTTCTCTTGTTGTCAGCGCATCATGATGGGGATCCTCTGTTCTGGCTCTTCCTGCTGTGGTCGACTCATCTTTGTTTATTTCCGACCCGCCGGCTTCCACAAAGGATCCGTGTGTGCCTCCAGCTCGTGTGTGTTGGGAGGTCTGTACCCTGCAGGATGGCTTTTGAGTCCACTGTGCCCCATCTATAATGTCAATGTCTAGAGTAAGCCCACAGCTACTCCGTTCCAGCAAGTCTGTTCTCGTGGGAGCCGGGGTTACAACCTGAGAACTCTCTTTGGTAAAACAATCCGGTTTGTGGGGAGTAACAAGTCCCTCCGAGTATGTGGCGTCTCCTCTAACTTCCGGCTCGACGGCGAAGAAACACAGCCACCCTGGCTCCCTTGTCCGAGTTACTGTATTTTAGGAGTGTCTTCCCGGAGGAAGTTTGAATGCTTGGCTTTTCCACATTCACTCTGATCAACTGCTCAACTCAACGACTCGGAGGCACTAAACCAGTTTAAGTAATGAGAAAGTTCCATCAGGAAGTCCTTATTGTTACAGAAAATCGCTGGCATTTATGGAGCCTTCTCATGCCTTCTCCTTTTAGGCAAGGTGGCGGCCACAATTAAAACAAGGAGCGGACATGAGGGGGGCTGTGGGAATGTTCCTGAAGGTTAACAGGCGCAAACCCAAGGTGACATGTGACAGTAATGCCTGCGTGGCTTTCATAAACCTCCCTTCCCTCCCCCTCCAGTGACCTCGAGACAACACGAAATTAAATGAGAAAACCCTGCGGACAGGAAGCAAGGCATGAACCCCTTCCTCGGCCCTGACCCCATGCTGGCCGTGTGTGCCATCGCAGGTGACAAGGAGTGGCTGGCTGTGGCCAAGGAGAGAGGAAGAGTGAGGACGTCGTGGGGACGAGACACTTCTGTGACAAAAGAAACAGACTGCCCCCCAGTCACGAGGTGCCAGGCGCCCCCAATGGCCCAGCGATGCCCCAAACTGTGGGACAGTCAACGCAGCCTGCTGGTCACAGGCTAAGCGAGCTTTCACGCACCTGGGTACTGCTTTCCGGTAATTCTAAGTATCCAGGAAGAAGCCTGGACAAGGCTCGTGCACAGTTCTTTATTTTCTCTCCAAAGTGCCTTCCAAAACCTCAGCTACTGAAGAAAAACAATTTTTTTCCTGAGGTAAAAGGTAACTGGTCAGGTACGGCCACACCCGTCCTCTTAGGAGTAGCTCAGTGAAGGCCAAAGTCCGTTTTGCGCCAAATCCGATCCTCACCGGTGGGGCTTTAAGTTGTTGTGAACAGAGGATATTTGATGAAAAGGTGATGCTTTCTGCAGCACTTTATTAGATGAAAGAGTCACGGGTACTCAATCTGCAGAATGTAAAATTAAGCTCTACAGTACATTACCTTTTCCTAACTTCGCTATTTTGTACTGCTTCGGAACGACCCAGGCCTCTTGTTTACTTTTTAATTAAAAAAAATTTTTATTTCTTTATTTTGAGAGAGAGGCTGAGCAGGGGAGGGGCAGAGAGAGGCAGAGAGAGAGTCCCAAGCAGGCTCCACGCTATTATCAGCTGTCAGTGCAGAGCCTGATGCAGGGATTGAAGTCACAAACCACTGGATCATGGCCTGAGCCAAAATCAAGAGTCGGTCGCTTAATCGACTGAGCCACCCGGGCGCCCCTACCCAGGCTTCTTTAAAGATGGTTTTAAAAGGCAGCCGGTCTCTTGTGTGATGTTATCTCCAAGCTAAGGCTCTAAAGGACTGGAGGGAGAGAGAGAGGGGAGGAGGGAGGAACGGAGTTTCACTTCTCGTGGGTCTCATGGAGCCCAACACATAGTGCTTCCTTGCTGCTGGCTGCTTGGTATTTGATGAAGAATAAAATGACTCACCATGTCAGGTTCTTCTGTGACAGAGGGAAGGAAAACTCTGTCTGGCCCGACCTTTGCAACTTAGAGTTAATGAGATTTGTACACAGGCTGGGGCCTCGCCTCCCATTGCTCAGCGAATGCAGCTGTGACGGCTTTTCTTTCTTTTTTTTTTAATTATCCTAAACGGAGAGAGGCCGTTGTGACTTTTCCTCCACAAGATAATATTTCAGTATCCATCCAGGGTCAACCACACAATGGTTCTATAAAGACCCAGAATGAACAACCAAGGGATACAATAAATTCTCTCCTGAGACTTTCAGAACAGAGCGCGGCGAACCCAAGGGGGAAAGACACCCGTCAGGATTTCTGCATACCCTCCTGTATACTAAGATTGGGCAAATCCAGACTGGCTCGGAGTTTTTAAAGGAAGGTCTTTGCTACGCAACTTCTGGATGTCATGATCCATATGAAAGGATCTTTACGTGGAATCTAAGAAATGTCGAGGAAGCGACTCTGTCTGCCCCACTCCTAGATTCAAAAGCCGCTCCACATACCTCAAAGACCTGCTTTTTGCCTGGTGGAAAGAGTTGGAGGCAGAGAATCAAGACACAGTTCTGTCACCTACCAGCAACCTGACCCTGGACAAGAAAGCCACTTAACCTCTCTCTCCTTCCACCTTTTCACTGGGGAAACAGGGAAATCAGCACTTGACGCAAACTTGCATGCATGTTGCAAAACTAACGAGAACCACCAGAACTGGCACCAGAGAACGAGACTGCGGGGTCCACGGTTCCGTTTCAGAGATGGTGAGTCCCCAGTGAACCCCGGCTACGAAGTGGCCAAGGCAGGATCGCCAAAAGACGGCAAGTCGTTAACGGTCTGCGTGGTTCCCGCTGCCCAGGGGTTTCTGGGCACGTACCCTCCAGCTTGGTTCTGTCGAGTCCAGGGCGTCCTTCTAGAGCCCGGAATCCACTGCAGCCAGTGCGGTGCCCACTGCAGGGGACGGTGCCCCCACCTCTCAGGGCAGCCCTGACTCTCACAAAGTTTCCCTTTTAATATCTGAAGCAAAATCCAGCTTCTTGAAGCTTCCGCCCAGCGGCCCCAAAGAAATCTACTCCTGGGCCAGCCAGGGTCCCTTCCACTATGTGAACATAGTTCGTGTCTCTCCTGGAGCAAATCAAATCCAACTTAAAATCAAGATCACCAATACTTTAATATCCAATGTTCCCAACGGTCTATTAAATAGGAGTACGGGTAGAGATGGGATACGTGAATTTTTAAAAAAAAAAAAACGTAGTAACCACCTGCCCCTCTTTTATGGTGGTTAGAGGATGTTGGCTTCTAAGAGGCTCCCTCTTCTCAAAGTTAATCTCAGTGAGAAGGTGTCCTATGCCCGCCCAAAGTTAGCAGCCTTAGCCATCAGCACTGGGAGCAACCAGGCATCCATCACTCTCCTGGAGTAGTCTGCTTTATGTGACATATGGTGTCACTCTCACAAAGAGCGCACTGCCCTAGCTTGTACCTCACATTTCCTCCACGCCACAAGGAAGGGGCTCGATCGCTTTTAATTTTTGACTCTTTAAATGACACGAACAGTTATACATGAGCCCAGTGACTGGCTTGATCATCCAAACATCTGCTCTAGGGCTCATCATATACATCATGCATATCCACACACAATCGAGTTGCGATTTGGAACTCCAAATATACGTAAAGATAAGGAATTGTTTTATGTTTATACTTCTGAAGATCAGAGTATCTGCTCCTATAACTTACTAGATTTCACCCCATTCATTTTAAGTTATAAATATGTGTAAATGACTGTTTGACAGGTTACAGCACCTTTTTTAAAAAATTTATTTTTGACAGAGAGAGAGAGAGAGAAACAGAAGGAGCAGAGGAGGGGCAGAGAGAGAGAGAGGGAGACAAAGAATCCGAAGCAGGCTCCAGGCTCTGAGCCAGTCAGCACAGAGCCCGACACGGGGCTCAAACCCACGAGCTGTGAGATCATGACCTGAGCCAAAGTCGGACGCTCAACCGACTGAGCCACCCAGGCGTCCTGGGTACAGCGTCATCTGCCACTGAGTGTGGAGTTTAATCGTTGTTCTTCAGCATAAGAGAACTAGGATAACTAACCACGAATGCTGATGCTGCAAAAACCTGGCTAGAAGGGAGGTCCTTATTTCTATCAGGTAGACCAAGAGCCCCCGTGTGGACAGAGGGTTTCTGGCTTCTGAGGCAACATCAATACGGATGATATGCACTTTTAGCTCGTACTTTGGGAACACACATGCCACCGAGTTGAGGAACATCTGGCACCAGAATACTTGTGCTTGGCTGGGAGTCTAGGAAGGCTGTGTGGCGGGCTCCTTCCTGCACCCGGCTGGGAAATGATACCGAAGCGCGTTTAGGAAGCTCCGACCGCCCCGTTGGCCGGGCTTCGGTCAGGCCCTCGGGAGACGGTGCTGGGCAGTGCACACCCCTGAGCGAGAGGCTGCTGGTCTCCTACATTCCTGCAAGTCAGTGGCACGGACTTCCCCGGGGATTGCTAAGAGGCACGTAAGAGGCATGAGTCCCTGGCTTCCGTTGCCTCGTCTCTGCCTTTTCTGTCTCTGCCTTGAACCTGGACCTATGTGACTGGTGCTCTTTGGTTTCCAGTTGGGTTTAGTCGAAGCGGGGAGGAAGGGGATCGGAGAAATCAGGGAGAGGAATGAGGTTAGGGTGATCCTCTCGGGTCCCTCCCCACAGGCTGCACACGTCCCTCTCCTGAGGGTCGTTGTTCCCGACCGGAGGCGTTCTCTGGACAGCTCTCCCTCTGGGCCCTGATAACTGGCACCCCCCCATTGGCCCCTGGGGTTCCACACCACCCCTATAGAGATATAATTAAAATTAAACACTATCCTCTAAAAAGCAAACAAGTACAGCTAGCTTTAACTTCAAAAACAGATGGTTCAGTTAGACGGTTTACACCATTTACCTAAAGGAGCTACTGGTTTGTTAAGACTGTTAAAAAAATATTGTGTATCATTGAACCTAAAATGACCTCAATTGCAGGTTGCATTATGACTTCAGAGATGTTACAACGTGGGGAAAAAAGCGTACCTTAGAAATAACGCAATATAGCGTGTCTCACAAAAATGACTCATTTACTGTTTTGTGCGTAACCTTTCCTAGGGAAAAATGATACGTTTTCTTTTTATAGAGAACCTGTTGCCTTATTTTCTACTGAAAAGATGTCACGGCCGTTGGCGTTACAGGTACAATAATCTCTTAACTAGGAAGTGAGGGGCACAGTTTCCCTTCTGATCGTTGGTGTTGAATTTGTGAACACACGTCAACCATTACTCATCATCTATCCTCTCGACACCATTGTGACTTCTAATTTGGGTGTTTCTGTGGTGCCTGGAAGTCTGTCTTTCTGTCTGTGTCATCACCTCGGCAGTAACGCCTTTTGATGAAAGGGTCCGTGGTTGTTTTTGGATCGAGGATCTGTCTCAGCCTTATTACACGCTATTGCTCAGAGCACAGGGTACAATCCCGGTAACGCACGAAACGGGCTGGAAGCTTCTTAGGTGTCCAACAAGCTCATGGACACTTCTCAAACTTCCTTCGATTCCCCACTGGCTGACTGGGACACTGGTTTCAAGCAGGAGTCCAATCAAACATGAAACTACTAATTCACTTTACGGCTGTATCTTATTCGCATGGCTTTCACTCTGCCAGGTGGGTAGGTGGGATACTTGGAAAGTGCGACGTATGGATAATGTACACTATACGTCGACCTGATAATCAGTGTCTACCAAGTGTCGCTCCTGGAAAAAAGTCATCAGTCTGAAACATGACACACCCAATAAGGTGTTTATCTGTGACCCGGACAGGAAGCCTTTCCCTAAAGCAAATCTTACTCTGCCCTTGGGTATGTGTGGCACACGTCACCCACCCTCATGAGAGGCCAGGCTTCTTCCTGGTTTTGCTCTAAGCCTCCTGTTAGGGTGGGGCGTGTCCACACGCCCCTGGCTATGGCCGGGGGGGCCTCTGCTAAAGGACTGTGTGAAAGAGTCTCAGCAAGGCTCAGCATCTGGGGCCGATTCTTTTCCGGTGGGAAGGTCAGTAACGTCTGGGTGGGTGCTGTGATCCACAATTGTTATTTTTCACCACTGCTGATAGAACAGAATCATCCTCATTTGTCATAACAGGAAAAAGTCGGTCTTTATTGGCTGAACTTATTAGCAGGGAGCCTATGGGAGGCAAAATGGTAAGAATTGTAAGGAAGGGCTTTCAGGCTCTTCCCCACTTGGCCACCATGAGAGCAAGCTACTGGCCACGCTGAACGTCTGACTCCTCATTATGCAAGAAACCACACCGCCACTCAGCTCCCAGAATCGCGTAAACATCAAACTCTGCGCGTGCACCATAAACTCTGTTCCTTCCTTACTAGTGGATGCATTGTGGGCTTATAGGCTCCTCGCTGGCTATTAGGAGGGAATAAGCCACTTTCTCGAATGCTGCAAACTGTACTTCCGAACCAACAGGCAGAGGATTCAGAAAAAGCACGGCAGGAATGGGGAAGGAACAAGAGTAGAAGTTATAAAAGTATTTCTGGTGTGTGTGTGGAATCCTTGTTGAAAACAGACCCCTTCACCACGGACGGTGCCACAAGTAACAATTCGTGGTCAACAAGAACGCTATGAAATTTTAATTTTCCTTTGAAGTATTTCTTCAGCTTGTTTTTTCTTACAACTGCATTCACGTCGCCTCTCATAATGGGATGTGTGTGTGTGTGTGTGTGTGTATCACCACTTTGTATCCCTGGAATAACAACATGTAAATCCATCTGAAGGAGCCACTTCAGAAAGGTCACATCTGGCCATCACCGAGAATAAAAACGAAGGACTTGACGTAAGCGAAAGGAGAATCAAGCCAAACCGTGACAAACCGTGACAGCTGGAATATTAATAGAGGCCACAAGACAAAAAGACGGGATAGACACTCACAGGAGGAGCGTGTATTCATAACAGGTTGCCAAAAGCCGGAACTGAGGTAGCTGTCTCGTAAGGATTGAGACCAGCCAGTATCAGAAAAGACTCCTGGAGTAGGAGAGGCAACAACCTTTATTGGAATAATACAACATGGCGCACCTCCCAGTTGGGAGTGGACATGCTCGCCCCAGGGTGTGGAGGGAGGGCAAGACGGAGAACCTGGCCAGGCGTGTGACAGGGAGACCAGAGTTGCCTCACACCAGAGGACTGCCAGGAGGTGAGACAACTGATTTGGTTGAAAAATCTCGAGAATCAGTCAGCGACGAGAAGCTTCCAAGGGCCCCACTAGTGCCGTCTTGTACAAAGAGGGCACACGCGGTGACCTGCGCTGCTGTGCATCTGTGGTTCTAAGGGTATGCGACTTCGCCCATTTGAAAAAGGAAAATTAATTTTCCGAAATGCAGACCCTCACCCTGAAGTCCCCGGGAAGCCTTACCTTCAGCAGTGCTGGAGAGACCATCGGCCTTGAAGTTGCTGGTACTTTTCTTCCTTCGGTGCTTCTTTCTGTTGGCGTGAGGGGAGGGGGGCGGGTCGAGCTTGGGGCTGGTGGTGCTGGAGATACTTGGGCTGGAGCACACGGAGTCGCCCAGCCCCGTGTCTGCCATCAGACCGGAAAAGGCAAAAGAACGCAAGAGTTAACACTCGGAAAGAGGCAGGCTTTGCACAAATACGAAAGCAATGTTCCTCCAATATCATATCAGGCCCCACAGGTACTACGTTAATGTGAGATCACTGGGTCGGAGGCCCAGAGCATCCAGTATTCAAACGTCACGGGGCCACCTGCTCTCATGTACCGCCTGCCATTCAAAAACAAGGCCTTTATTTCTGGATCATCTGTAGGCTGTGGAGAACTTAAAGTTCTCTACTTTGCCCGACTGGTGTTCTGGAAAAGGAAAGTGCGGAGTTCATGCGTTTCGTTAGTTTATTTTTCTCTTCCCGTAATTACACCGATACGTTAAAAGTAATTTAGAGATGTGCAAGAATGCATAGAAGGCGTCCTCGTGGGTGGGTCTGGTCCTGTGCGTGCACACAGGACGGAGGGATTCCCGATTCTCCGATTCTCGTAACTTCCACCCTCAACATTAACACGACTGCAACACCCGTTTATTATTATCGAGAAATGGCACGCCACCTCACTCTCCCACCACGGCGGACCCGCCGATTCTCGATCCACTGAAGCTGTTTATACAATTTTAAAACCAGTGCCCAGATGTGATAATTCACTATAGGGGAAACTCAATTTCTTATGTCCATTTTCCTCTTTATCAGAGAGAACAGCAGAGTAGTTCTCTTTGTTCAGGGAATGAGCATGTAATTCAACCACAATGAGAAAGTGCTTTGAAAAAGTGATGGAGAAACACAACCAAACACCCGCAAAGCCTGAAGGGTTCATGATTCAGCATCTCGTAGCTCAAAAGACAGAAAGTTCGCTGCAAAGTACTTAATTTGTTCAACTAGTACATTTTGCGCACCGACTGTGGGCCACGTTTGTAGAAGCTTGGGATCCATCACTGAGAAAGACAGAAAAAGAGTCCCTCCCCAGATACATTAGAAGGTGGTAAAGTATCATGAAAAGCAGCAGGGCTGCACGGAGGCTGGGCCACCCCAAAGTTCCCGCAGGGTACCCTGGGAACATCTGATGGCACGAGACCCCGGAGACTGGTCAACAGGGTCCACTGAAACACTGGCAACCATTTTAAGGAGTCTCAGGAAGAGTGACAACTGGGTGTCTCAGGGATCTGCCCTCCCCCAAAACTGACTTCCCTCTACTTGCCCTCCCAGGCCAGACATCTGGTAAACCTCACTGGGTAACTTTGCCCAAGGAGTAGCAAGCAGGCCTGAGTCCCCTCTTGGCTGCTTCTGTCCCTGTTTTGGGTGAGGGACACAGACTTGAGAAGGCTGGGGCTAGAAGAGGAGTCTTTATTCACAAAGTCACCATTTCTTTTTGGTATGGCCTTTCGAGCTCGCCCCTGCTCTCCATTTAAGCCACAGCTGCCCTTGGTCCCGTCCTTGCCCCCCTGGCCTGGACGGAGCAGCTGATGTGTCTCTTTTCTTCGGGCATTCTGCCTTCTTCTCCCAGACTTTTTTCTACAATATTCATCTTCTAAAAGTGGCAATTCTACATATTTTAAAAATACTAGAGCCCACTGGATAGCAGATGAAAACTGTAAATATCCCAGAAAAAAAGGCTATTCTAATTAACACATTGCACACAATTTCAGAGAGTTCAGAGTCCGCCTGGTGCCGCTAAGGGGTGTCGGGACAAGAGCGTTAGCTGGTCCTAAAGCCTCTAAGAGGCTCTAAGCCTCCCAAAGCTGGTCCAACCCTCTTAGGATATTACTCCACACTCACACCTTATCATGATTTAATTTCTGTCCATTTCACCTATTTTCCGCCCAGATTTCAAAAGTCTTCGTTCACTCTCTGACCATTAAGGGTTAAGAGTCTACCCTGTGTCAGGCACAGGAGAACAGTTGTCACAATGACCGTCCCCACTACCCATCCTGGAGGTGGATGAGGAAAACAGGCAATGACAACTGCCCTTTTACTATCTTACTCTGGCCCTTGGGCACCCACTCAATTCAGAGTACCATTTTCATTCCCAACTGTGCGTCCCAACCCACGTCACCCCCGCTGCTGTGACGCTCTCTCCCAAACTAACATTTTTCATCCCTGAACCACTGACCCCGAAGATGCGCTTTCTGCACGTGGACGTCTGCCGGTTACCTGCATCTAAGTGGCACGCCTGTTCCCTAGGGCAGTTAGACGCCCGTTTCCCCCATATGACACTGAGCGTGGAGAGGCTGCCCCAGGTCCCTCCCATTCTCTTTTTCTTTTAAAGTTTACTTATTTGTTTATTTGAGAGAGAGAGAGAGAGAGAGCGAGAGAGCGAGCGAGCGTGTTGGGGAAGGGCAGAGAGAGAGAGAATCCCAAGCAGGCTCTGCACCGGCAGCACAGAACCTGACATGGGGCTCGAACTCACAAACACTCGCAATCACAACCAAGGACTGGACTCTCAACCGACCTGAGCCACCCAGGCACCACCTCCCACCCCCGCCCCGGTTCTTTTTTAAGGCACACAGCAACACTTCTGGATCAGATGCTCAGAATACACATGCGAGTTGTGCATGGTCACAGAACAGCTTCCATATGTGTGTGGTGGCTCTATTTCTGGGCTCTCTAGGCTCTTCCAACACTCCGTCCATCTGTCTCTACGGTAGCAGCGTGTGATCTGGAATGCGACGGCTGGGCCATCCTGGTTCCTCACAGGGTAGGGCAGGGCCCTGCACATCATTATCCTTCACGACTGCCTTGCCTATTTACTCCTGGCTGCCTCGAGCACACAACTTCGTACATCCACCCAAGGCGACAGAGAAGACATTAAAGAGGGAGGGGTCCAAACCGAGCCCCAAATTTCAGAGGCGGTAATCCACACCTGGAAGCACCGGGGAGACCGGCGAACGAGACCCGGGTACAGCAGGTCACCTGTGAAGCCAGCTCCCGGATCCTCGGACTTGCTGATAAACCACCAAACACTCTTGTCAAATACGTGGCTGTAGGTGGGTGTCCAACCTAGTCATGTTTTTGATGATTTTAAAACAACAAAGGGAAATCTATGTAATGTTTTTTCTCCTCAACGAACTATTCTGCTTAATTAAATTGCTGTTCCCTTTTCTATATCTATACCAAGCACTTCTCTAACAATCTGTTTATTTTTAATGTTTTATTTATTTTGAGAGAGAGAGAGAGAGAGAGAGAGAGAGAGAGAGAGAGAGAAAATCCTGAGCAGGCTCCGTGCTGTCTGCGCGAGCCCAACACAGGGCTCGATGCCAGGAACCTCAAGATCATGACCTGAGCCCAAATCAAGAGGCTGATGCTCAACCAACTGAGCCACCCAGGTACCCCTCTCACAATGTACTTTAGAATCCTACTTGGGAATGACCTTGCGCTCACGGGTATATTGGTCATAACTCACCCTCCTGTGGAACGAAACGACAGGTGTCTGTTTCTAGGGATGCCCCTCCATTCCAGATTCAGAAAACTGTTCCTAGAGATCATTGTCAGGGACACGGCGATCTCATTACCGAGTTATCTGGGCATCTTGGGATATCTGTAACTCAGGGAGAAATCTCTGGCTGACTCGCTTGGAGCAGGTAGCTGAGTGGCAGTCTTGAGAAGGAAACGCACGCCAGTCATGACACCCACCCTCCCCCGAGGGACCAGCGGCAGCCTTTACCGCAAGCCTTCTCTTCCACGGGGAAGCTTCAAGGCCAGCGCGTCATCCGCCTGTGGCTCCGTGTTTCCACTAAGCCACTGGCTCTCCATCGGAAACCCCTGCCCAGGGACATCTGGTCACGTCTGCAGACACTTTGGGTTCTCGACAGAGACAGGTGGAGGCGCTACAGGCACGGACTAGCGAGAAGCCAGAGACGCTGAAGAATGCGCCAGGACACAAAGGACGGCTCCCGCCACAAAAACCCGCCTGCTCTAAAACGGCCATGGTGAGACAAGTGCGGAATCAGAACTGCTCTTTTGTTCTTCATCGCCCTCTCAGACTCGTCCGGGAGTTACGGGCTGTCCGTGCAAACTCCCTCGCACGAGGGAACTCCTCAGGACGCTCGCTTCAGCTGGTAGGACCTGGCTCTCCCCTGGGGACACACCTCTCAGGTGACGGCACTGGTAGCCCCCCCCCCCCCCATCCCCCAACCGGACACACAGGTGCGGCTTGCAAGCCACTCTTCCTCTAGCCCCGGCCTCCTAGACACCATTCCCTGGACGGTTCCGCTCACACCTGCCAAGCCGACCCCCTGGCTCATGCCCCTTGGCTCACGGACTGCCCGGCAGCCGCTCACCCCATCCTCACGAATGATGCCGTCCAGATCTTCCGAGGTGACCCCCACTGCCGCGGCCCGGCCTCTCGAGCCTCCCCCTTGCTAAGCTCTTTCCTTCCATCCAGCCCTCATGGTTCTAACCCAGAGCCAGCACCACGAGCCGGCTGTTCTGGGTCTTATTTTTGTCTTCCCAGCTCACGTACACCGGGACCCACACTCTGAGGGTTATGCTGGTGACACTCTCCTCTCTCTGCCTTTCCTGACCCTTAGCCCGACTTGACTGCTAGTTTCCACCCTGCACCTGGCTCAGCACCTGTACTCAGGCCCCGTGGGGGGGGGGGGTGGAGGGAGGAAACAGCCTCACATCCACTGGCCTCCTCTATCTTTATGACCCCCAAACTGGGCCAGGCTGGACTGGAGGCCAGACCTCTGGCCTGCCCTTGGATGCACCAGGAAACTGAATAAAGCCACTCCCTGCTCTGCAAGAGGCTGTACCACACCTTCTCCATTCTCCTTAAATGCCCCACACCTCACTCCATCCCCCACAGAGACATCATTTTACATTTTGCTGAAGACAAAAGAAAAATCCCCCAAAAGCAGCCATCAGAAGTGAGCATTCCCCTTCCTGTGCCGGTCCCTGATGGACCTGGGACCTCCCTGCAACTGGGAGCTGGATTCCACCCCATTTTGCCGCTGGAGTGACTTGGCCCCCAGCCTCTCCTACCCTCCCCGGGCTGCATCAAACGTGCTGTATTATTGTATTGTCTCTCGTTTCTAACAAAACCCTCCATGACCCCATGCCCTCGCCCAGCCACCACCTGATTTCTGATCCTTTTCAAAGCACAGCCCCTCTCTGCTGTTTGTGTCTCCTCATGGCTGACCCCTGCTCCAGTCAAGCTGCTGCCCCAGCCCCGGCAGTGGACCGGCCACAGAGGGACTGTGTGGGTCTTGGGAGCACCCCACATAACTCCTCGCCCCCTCCTTCATGGGGAAGCCAAAGCGAGCTTGACGCTTGTCAGACTACAGGGGAACTAGGAAGGTGCAGGTCTTACAAGTCCAAGGAGAGGCCCCTCGAGAGGCTCCCCCATTCCGGCCACGGCTCCCAGCTGCCTCACATCCAGCCCCACCCGCCTCACGTGCCAGGTGGCGCTCACCACGTGTGACAGCGCATCACCCACACACGCGTCTCCTCGTTGACAAACGCCTTCCTGGAGAGTGCACGGGCCTCACGAAGGCAGGGACTTGGGCTCAACCTCGTTACCGGGACACAGCCTGGAGGAGACACTGGATGAAAATGGGACTTCTGCGCATATTTGTGGAATTAAGTTTTATACAGAACTGACGACCTCCCTTCCAGAGGTGCTCACGCAGGGTGGATGGTACTACTTTCCGGAGGGTAACCGAGAAGTGCGATCAACTTTGTGACTTCGTTTTAAAACCACAAGCATGCTTGTGTCAAGCCAGCTGTGCGACTTTCCAGCAGTCCGGGACCTATTTTTCGGTGAGCATCTAACACCCGGAATGAAATCTATTTACACTGCGAGAGTATTTCCCTTAAAGAAGCCGTACAGGTGGCACAAACACTTCACGGGCACCGAGTACTCTATGAGCCAACTCTATCCAGGCACCTGGGGTTCGTCAAAGAAAAAAGGGGGGAACCCCTGCCCCGCGGAGCCAATTTCTAAGGAGCGAATGGATGCCGGTCTCATTTCTTGCTTGGTGCCTTCACAAAAGACTGCTTTTCTGGGGCCACGCTACTCGGATAGAGAACGAAGAGAGGGATCATGTGTCCAGGGAGCATGTCAGCCGCACGGGTGTAACGATGGGCTAACACGAGCACCCCGGCACGCAGACAGAGGTAAGGTAAGAAGCCGCCTGAACGCCCACCTTCCCGGGTCGAGCAGGCAGGCCAGGCCCGTGGCATCCCTGGAGAAACAGAAATGTGACTCGGGACCCCTGCCTGGGCCGTCAGGACTCAGAGATGGAGAGTGACAGGGAGACAAAGGACCAGAGTCAGGAGGAGGCTCTGGGGAGCAGTGGGGGGAAAACCGGAAACACGAGCCCGAACCTGGCCACGGGAGGGAGGCGAGTGTCTGAGAGGACACAGGGTTGTCATGATGAGAACGCAAAAGCAGGATCAGCACCGGTAAGCCCCGTACATTCCACTGCAGACGAGGAATAAACGATGTGCACACAGTACACGCGAATCCAGCAGTCCTTCCCGTTGGCCGCCTGACCTGCTGCTCGTAGGGGCTGGGTCCCACAGAGAGTGCCATCCGTGCCCCGATTTAGAGCTGACAAGCTGGGGCCGTGACTTTCCTCCGTCTACCGTCTCCTGTAGACGCTTCCCGCCTCTGTCCACCGCCCTCTCCCCGCCTGTGTCGATGCCCCAACGCCCCATGGCCCGGGCCCTGGAAATTTCATTGCACGGGTAGTGGCCACCTCGAGGCTGGGTGTCTCCGGAGGGTGGGCCGAGGCGGGGCGGGGCCACAAGTGCCTGGAAAAAGCAGATGATCCGGGCCAGGGCCAGCGGGAGCAGGCGCAGCTCAGGAGTGGACGCGAGGGGGCCACAACCGCGGCACAGAGGAGCCGATCCCGGTGGCCAACAGACAGGGGTCGAGGAGGGGCAGGGCCCTGGGTCAGGGAGCCCGCCGCAGGAGACAGGACTCTGGCCGGCCAGCCTGTTCTTGAGGCTGGGGCTGGGGCTGGGGCTGGGGCTGGGGCTGCCGAGAAAGCTCCGGTTTCTAGTTAAGTGGGTCTCGAGCTGCCGTACCGATGCCCCTGGCTTCCAGATCCTGAAAACTCCCTTTCAACAGGAGTTGTGTTACATTCCTCCGGTTTAAAATATGAGCAATCAAAACGTACTAGGCTTCCATGCTGTGCTTTTCCATTTCCGACGACTCTTCCTGCCTGACAAGGTATCCCTCAAAGTGAAAGAGGCCCGGAAAGCCCAGCCTCAGACACTGTAAATGAGCTCTAGCCACAGCCCACGGAACGCAATCCGCTCCTCCTGACTGAATACAAATAATGCATTTTATTTTGTATCAATTACTGGGCACCGGGACAGGCGCCGACGGTCGACGGCGCTAAGTACGGGCGGGTCGAAGCGAAGGGAAGGGAGGCATGCCAAATTAAAAAAGGCGAGCGCCTCATTACTCCACATCTAAACCGGCTTTGACGGAGGGCCTTGGGAGTCCCCAGGATGCGCGGCGCGGGGCCGGGATGGGCTGGTCCGCTGGCATCCCGCGTGCTCAATGCCAGCCATTAGTTCTTCCCAATCGGGCATCAATGTTCAACGCACACCCCAAAAAATATATAATATGAGCAATAATGATAACAATCTGCAGTCTCTCCAGGCTCCAGGATGTGAAGTAGGAGTCAAAGACGCGCCTCACTTTTCACTCGGGGAGCTGACAAGCATGACCAGAGGGGAATAAAATAACATTCCGTTCGCATAAATATCAAGCAGCCTGCTGGAGACTGATGGCCAGGAATGTATTCTTAGCTATCATTCCGGCAGACAGGCCCAAGGACACTCATAACTTATTTTACAATCATTTAGTTTCAGCTCAAGTGGAAAACGTGACAACTTATCTCTGCTGACAAGATGCCATATCGAACCTTACAATTAACTCTCCTCCGATTATCTGCCCAGCCGATCATTAGCTGGGCCATTTCTGATGAACTGTTGCAGGGAGCTTGCCTCGGTGAGAGCTGTCACTGCCAGGTGGGTGTAGATAGGTTTTTGATATCCCGGCTGATACTCCCAGACACGGGGGTTCCGTGCATGTGATGTCCAAGGCCCTGCTGCTCCCCAGCGTCTGGAAACGTGTCTGCCTTGGGGGAGGCGTCCTTCGGCCCCGCGCCGGAAAGGGGCGGTGTCCCCCTGCGACTGTGTGACCGCACCTGCCACCTGCTACCACGGTTGCCGTTGGCCGTCCCAACACCCATCCCCGGTCCCCAGCGCGGTCAGAGGTCAGGCCGTTCCCAGACTCTGGAGGCAGTGCCTCTCCCCACTCTGCCTTAGTGGGCCTGGTTTGGAGAAGGGACGCCAAGAAGTTGCTGCAGGAAGCCACCCACACCACCGGACGTGCTGCTGGTGGTCCCAAGGGCTGGCTGGCTGTGAACTTCCCAGGTGTTGAAGAGAGACAAACACACCTTACAGTTTATACTGAAAAGGAGGATACGGATCTGTAGAAAAACAAAGGAACAGGAAACAGGAAGCACACAGGTGGACGGACACCAGCCCTCCTCTCTCTCTCTTGCGTTCACATATACCCTAACTCGCTCATTTGGCAGTATTGGGTACGGGATATTCCTAAAAATCCTTTTCATTTTGGTATTAAAAGAATTCAAAATGATCAAAGGCAGGGCTATTTGTCGAGGCTGGGTTGGGGGTGGGGGCATCAGTTGAGGGCTAAGACCTTCTAACAACTCAAGATGAGGGCATGTAGGAGCCAGTGAATTAAAACACATTTCCTTCGAGACAAGGCCAACGATATAAAGCTAATTTGGATCTTTAAGAAGGGCTCTGTCCTTTCTGAACCTCAGAGAGATGTGCAGGCTGGTAAATAAAGAACAGGCCACCTCTGCCATCCAAGGAAATCACAACATCCCGGCCTCTGTTAAAAGGTGAGTGTGAAGTGAAGTTCAAAACCTCGCCCCTTCTCACAGTCCTTTTGACGGGAGCTTTCAACAGGAGGAGGTTTACTTGAATCCCAATCTCTGAAGATGTTTCAGAGACTGGTATATTGTCCGGTTCCCTTTGCCGCTCACGGCGCTCACACAGAGGTACACGGTGTCAGAAGAAGGGGCAGCAGGGACACGATGGGGGTTCGAGGAAGATGACAGGTGTTGGGGGAAGGAAGAGACACCACAGTGTTAGACGGAGTTACAAAGTGGGGAGGAAAGGAACACAATAGGAGGAGGCCAGAATGGAGAGAAAATGTGGGGGAGAACCATCTCCTACCTGGGCCGCGTTCAGTCACCCCAACACGGCTCCGTAAATAAAGCTGAAGCGTGGGACGCGATCTTCATTTACGTGAAGCCCTTACTTACGGAGACATGTTTCTGTGACAGCCTTAAGCATACAAGTACAAGTTCTGATCACTAATTAGGGTACAGGATTTTTTCCCTGAGGTGACGGGAACGTTCTAGGAAGGACCGTGTGATGGCGGCGTACCTCTGGGAAAGCGCCGAAACTCCTGAATTGTACACTTTACACGAGTGAAGTGTAGCGTTACGTGGCTTTTATCTCAATGAAGCTGTTAAAAAGAAAAAAAAAAAAAGCGGGGCGGGGGGGATGGTCACTGTGTTAAGGGCTAGGAGACAAAGAAAACAAAAAAGGTCAACTTCACAGTCTAGCAAGATGCAGATGACATCAGAATGAGGTCAGGACGGGGGCCTGGGGACACTCACACACTTCAGCTAGAGTCGCCATTCACTGGACTTGGGCCTCAAAGCTGAGTGGGGGACGGGGGAGCGATGTGCCGGTCTGGGCCTCCAGCCACCTGACAGGACCCGGCCCTGTGCTTCAGGTGAATGGTAGGCCCTGGAATGTTCTGTCCTTCCCTGAGGGAGCTGTCCCAGTTTCCCCCTCATCCTACGGAGCACAGCACACGCCCGCGGGCAGGACAGCCTTGTTCCTCTCAAGTCTCTTTGGTTTTCTCTCATGCCGGATGGCCAGCTTGCGCTGAAATCTCACAATCTCATCTTAGGGGATGAAAGGCAGGGTCTGCAGTGGTTGGGCAAGGCCGACGGCCTGAGGGAGCCAATGCTGGGAACACACTGGGAAGGGGCAGACTAGGGAATGCAAGTCAGGATTTCGCACTCGAGGGTCAAAAATCAAATTGTTCTCTGGTTGATTCTGAGCTGAATGCAACATAAAGCTTAAATTAATCCAGCTCACTCCGAGGGGTGCAAGGGCGCTCTGAGCCGTTGCGTAGAGATGAAATCATTTCAAGAGGTTCCTGTTTCTTTCCAGCCTTATCTCTTTTTACATAATCAGCCACAACCATTTCTCGAGTTTGGTGGTCGTGACTAGTCAGTTACAAAAGAGATTCTGTTTCACGTGGGAGGGTCTACTGGCCAGCCAAGCAGGCTGGGGGAAGACTGAGCGTGTCTAGAAGAAAACTCAATTAGAGAAGTTAATTAAATGGACGCGCTCCCTCTTTGATAACGTAAATTCCCCTCTTTAGGAATTCAGCAGTTTCTCCTAAAAGAGACGTGGAGTCAAACTGCCAACTGCTGCCCTAGGAAGTGTCCCTGCGTGAGGCAGAAAAATCTAGCTTTTCCGTTAGGCAAGGCCATGGAGGGCTCTGTCCAGGGTCCTGAACACGTTCCATCCACCCGTTCTGTTCAAGGTACACAAAGGCACCAAACTAAGGCTGCTTCTTCAGGGCACATCCCTGTTCTTAACCTGCTGACATCATGTGGTTTGAAAAAAAAGTAAGAGTCCTGGTGTCCTCAGCTTTAAGAAAACCTGATACACAGATGCCCAGATTAGAAAAGGAGGTAATCTGGTCGTGACCTATCCCACTGCTCCAGGGTCAATTACAGGTTTAAAAACAAAAACAAAAACATCAGAAAGAACAGAGTATGTCTCTTACTTTGCTTCATTATTTCACTACTGCCTAGGATGGGTTTCAAAGTTTTGATCAAAACCAACACTTGCATACAGCTTGATCTTTGGAATTATTACATTAGGACAGTTTTCAAGGTGTGGGCATAAGAAAATAAGTATCTGTGGGGCTCTGGATATGTGTTGCTAAGCCGCTTCTGGAAATTCCATGCTTCTCTCACTAGCTGTGCGTGGTGAGGTCATCCAGACCACCAAGTCCTTGAGCTTGCATACTGTCTGCTGGCCAATTTGCATTTCAGCTCCTCCCCTGCCCACCTCCACGAAGATGCTCACGGTACTCCAGAATGGCCAACACCAAGTGGAATGAGACAGAAGCATATCGAGGGCAGGGGGACAGCCACAATGTGCTCCATGAAGAGGAACCAGCACAGCTGCAGAATCAGAAAGGCAGTTCAAAATCCTAGCCTGGCCACTGGCTATGTGACTTTGGGAAATTCATCTCCATCAGTCTCAATTTCTTCACGAGTCAAACGGGCAAAACCGCCCCCTGAACACCTGCTCTTGGTCCGTCATACTCCAACCTGGTCTTTCTCTGTCTTGGTTGATAGCAACTCCACCTTCCTGCTGTTCAGCACAGGGGCCCTGGGTTGCCCTGACTCCTCCCTTCCTCTTACACCCCACCCCAACCCAAGAGGACATAGCACCACACAGTACTTTGGCCTGTGCTCAGTGTGGTGGCAGGCAGGTGCCAAGCAAACGGACAGGCAGAGACGCTCAGCAGCGTCATCAGGCTCTCTTCTGGAACTGTAACTACACAAAACACAGCTCCTGTCCTAGATGGCTTACATTTCAGTGCAAAAATATTACCAACACACACAGAACAGACTCACACACATTCACACACATCAGTGGAATGGTGGTAGGTGCTGTGGACAGAGACAAAACACAGGGGCAGAGGCGGAACCTAGGCGGAAGGCTGGCGGGGGCGGGGGGGGGGGGGTTGCTGGCACACCTCTAGCTGCTCTGAATCCTGAAAAACATGCTAGCATGGCCACAGAGGGTGGTCAAGTTTTCTAGAACAATCATCATCCAAGAAGCTGAAACTAAGGACTCTCAACACAGAAAACCACACATCCCCGATACCAAAATATTACAAATGTAGCGGGGAAAGCATGGCAACTGTTTGAAAGGATCTTGGGAGATTTACTTTGAGAAATGTCACAACTAAAGCTACACAAACTATAGTGCTGCAAACAGGCAGGGAGAGGGCCAGACGATCTTCACCATGACCTCCCGGCCCCTCTTCCCACCCCCTTTCAACATGGCCCTCCTATCTTTGCTTTCGGAGAACTGTGATTTGGTCTGTTGGTGTTTCCCTTATGCGGTAGCGTCCCTCTGATTTTTTTTGACTTCTTCAGTGTGCCTAGTAGCCAGTAGGCATCAACGAGCAAAAATAGGTACTCAGTAAAAAGGTCTTTCAAAAAAAGAACGTCTCAAGACACAAACGGTAGTACAAAGAACATAAATTTGAGTCAAGTTGTTTCGAAAGCCAGAGGAAACAAAAATCCAGTCTATCTAGAGCTGTGCCTTTAACACCCGGGCATTTTAAATATTATTTAAATGCCCGCTGAAACTATCCTCACAGTTTTAAGCACTTTGCAGAATAAATTATTCTGCAAAGATGATAAATTGTATCTTCTTAAAATGATCTCAATTCCCCTCAGGCATCCCATGTAACATTTTGTTATGTTTGAAGTCAATGGTGGTTATTTTCTTCTTGAATGAAATCAAATGCTAATTTGCAAAGTCAGAAACAATGTCTTGTCGCCATTTAAAAGAGTACTTGAAAAACTTCTTGTTCTATGTAATTCCACTACTCTCTCCTAAGCCGGGGGACAGGCAGCTTGATTATGAAAAGGGACCCTTAGGGCTCCCAAGCCTTTATTGATGGTGGGCGGCATGCCGTCAGAGGAGTCAGTGATTGTACTGTGGTATCAGGTGGCTCAAACGGAAAGCCTGGCCACCTGAAAAGAGGCCCTACAAGCCTCAGAAACTCCATTCCCTTCCGCCACACCTGGGCCCTAACAATAGCTCCAGTCAATGGGCTTGAGGTTACTGAGCGGGACTCCCCTGCTTCTTGAGCCCGCTCAGCCCGTGGGGGAACTTGGAAGGGTTGGGTTCCATCGGTAATCCATCCACAGGAAACCCTGGAGTTGACGGGAGGGCAGCCTTGCAAAGACTCAGGACCACAGGTGATGATGGAGTTCAGCACTCAGAAGGGCCTGACCTTGACTATACATTCAGGGAGTGAGTGCTTGTGTGTGTGCAGACGCCAGACGTTTACAGATTCAACAAACAACTACCCAGTGCCTGGTTTGAGGGGTGTACTGTTTAACGCCCCGGGGAAAGAGAAGCGAACCAAACAGAAAGGTACGAGGGGTTTAAAGGAACACAGAAACAGTTAACCTTGCAAAACCCTAACAGACTGATCCAACCGTAAACTCCACATTGCTACAGGTCCATTTATGGGGATGCAGAAGGCGTCAAAATACTTTAACCTAAATTTGCATCACAAGCTGCCTTGGTTACCTGTTTTGTATCCAAATAACCTTTTAACAAGATAAGCATTTCTTGAGGAAAATAGAGGGGAAAAAAAAAAACTTCCCATATTTAAATGTGAAGATTTGTCCCACAAAGTTTTTATTTTTCTTTTTTGAAAAGTGTGACATGACCCCCTTAACAGCCAGTGAAAGAGACTATTTCTGTTTCCTGCTGTTTCAGAATTTTGCTAACCTGCGGCTAATGCCTAATGACTGTGCTACATATTTTATGTCGCTTCCAAGGCTGGGGTTGATCTCTACCTCCTCTGCCTGAAAACTAGGTATCACCAACCCACTCAAGTCTGTAACTAGTGTGAACTGCGGCAACGCTCATTTGAATAAGGAAGTGAGAGACGTTAAGGTCATCTGTTCCTTGAATACCGGAATCCATCTGGTATGATGTTAAGGAGAAGATGAGGTTAATGACTTCTCACTTTTGACACAGCTACTAAAAACACTGGCTTCAAAATATTTACCAGGTCACAAACATGCAGCAGGTAGGACGACAGATGACAAACGAGTAGATCAGAGCGGACGGTTTTGTTTCCATCCAAAATCTGTAGTTAAGGTTTTTCCCTGTTGCAGAGGAGCCTGGGGCCTACGTGTGGCAAGCTCTACGTTCTAGGGGTGTCAACACGGCCCAGTCCACGGAGGGCCTGGCAGGCTGGCATGGTGTGATGCATCTGGCCAAGATCGAATCTGCCAAGATTCTGATCATCCTGAGAGAAAAGGATGCTGATTTTGTGCCAGCATAAAGTGAGGGATTCCCATGGGTGGTACCCCTGAGAATCCGAGGCTACCCCTAAGGGTACCCATGAGAGCCACCTTAACTAGGGTGACGCTCATCCTGCCTTGCCTGGGACAATCCTGTGTATGCCTGTTCCCCACCATGACTATTAACACGTGGGCACCATAATCTTGATCCCCCTCTGCAATCATTTCCAAAAATGAGAAAAAAAAAAAACCCAAGAACAAAGGATATCTAATAATTATGACTATTAAGTTTTGGGGCAAGTGTGGGGTTTCATGAAAACGCATGAACTGCTCTGAAAACCTGCCCTAAATTCTGGTGTTCTGTATGACTGAATCTCATGAGAATCTCACGTCCATCGCCAAGAAACCCGCCTGCACTGGTTAAGGGTAGGGAAAGTTTGTAACATGACAGATAATTTTAACTTGACTGAAAATCTGTCAAATATTATACCCGGAATAACTGTCTCCACCAACAACCCCATGGATAAAGATACCGTGAGTAATATCTTCATTCAAAACCACAGTCCAAAGATCACTGCGTTTCTGAAGTGTGCAGTACAACCTTTCTCAACAGATAACACCACTGGTCAAGTGAGTGGCTCGTCTTTTCCACAAAAGCAAGAAAACACGGTCATCTCTAAAATCACTGATGGCGTTTAAAAACTAAGATTCCACTTGCTGCGCACAAAGAGTAGTTAATAATTCAGCATTAATTCTAGAACATTCTTTTAAGATAAAAAAACAAAAGAACGGACTTCATTGCTACTACAACAGTTTTTTTTTTTTTTTTTGTCAATAGTCCTTCCACCACTGTCCTGGAATACAGGCTTTGTCCTGGCAAAAATAAAATAAAACACAACATCACAAAATTCAAGTGTTGGCGGAGATTCTGAGTTGGGTCGGCTTTGGGTTTAAAGCATTTTCTTCATCGTGGCTAAAATTTTGTCAATCTGGTTCAATCAGACACTCTGGTTGATCTTTGGGGAAACTGCTATGAAATGAAGTGAAGGATAAGACTGTGTCCCCAAACATAGTAACGGGCATTTTTCTCTTTTTCCTGAAGCAGAAGCCCAGCCCCCTGTGGCTGATGGAAGGGTCAGTGGAAGGGGCAGCAGCCCCAGCGGAGAAGTAGAATCTGCCGCTCGCTATTCATCAAAGATTCGCTCCTTCCCATTCTTCCCTACGTTGCCTTTTATCCCCTGGGGCGAGGTTAAAAGGAACAACTAGCCACCAGCCTCCCCAACCAGGATGTGGGCCTCCTCTACCTCTGCAGCTCTGCCCACCCCTTTCCTCAAGAATACATTTCTTTTCCCCTTCTCTCACCACCTCTGCAGAAGGTAACCTTCTCCCGAAAGTTGCCCATCATCCCTGCCCACACACCCTGGGATGGCGCCCGGTCCAGGGTGGCCGGGATTGGCCATCTCCGGTCTTTGGGGGTCTAGGGCTGCAGGAGCCTCTGAGTTGTCGCCGGGAGGCAGGGTTCCCCAGGTCCTCTGGGCGTGAGACAGAGTCTCACTCCGCGTTTCTGAGGCCCGCACATTCACCCCACTTTCCATGGCCGCAAGCTCTGGCAAGGACGTGTCCGACCCCAGCTGGCTTTCACCAGTTAACACCTCCCCTCCCCTCCCGGCGGCCAAGGGTTCTAGGGAGCAGCCCCCTCACTAATTTCTAGCGTCCTCTCTGACTCCCTGGCTCTGGCCACAAAAAAGGAAGAAATGGGTCTATGTCTTTTCTTCTGTGAAATTTGAGCATGTTTTCCCCATTCTAGGTCCAGGGCACTTCTTCACAGGTGAAGCTGAGTCCCGTCTCTGGGCACACCTTGTCACGCTGCACGAAAGGAGACTCTGACCTCAGGAGCCGCAGCTGTCTGAGGGACAAGAATGTCCCACCGGCCGAGAGATCCAGCCTGGCCGGGCCAGCTCAGCTCTCCCAGGGTGTGTGTGTGTGTGTGTGTGTGTGTGTGTGTGTGTGCGTGCGTGCGTGCAGCTAAGGCAGCTACAGATACTTTGCTCTCATTTTCTTTACGAGGCTGAGTGGGAAACAGAAAAAAGGAGACGCTGGCATTAGTGAAAAGAGTGTGCCACTTATGCGCTTAATGCAAAACGGGCACAGAAATGGAATTTGCGAGGCGTCCTCACAGCCACAAGTCCATGCAGCCTTGGATGCTGGGGGGATTTAAGCGGATCTGTTCCACTGTGAAGAAAGAGCACAGAACGATGACAGGGAGACGCGGTGCAGAGGAACGGGCTGGGATGAGGCATAATTGGGAATTTCATGGTGTTTTCCAGCTCCTTTGGGAAAGCACGGCCCACTTGCGAAGTGTGACGGCTTCAGTTCGTATGAATTCAGCTTCGATACGCATTTGCAGGCAAACGTCAAAAAGGAAATCGCACAGGAGAGCAGGGGTCTGCTCGCACCTGACTGCACATCTGCGGCTTCTCAGAAACAGGCCTACGTGCTCGAGTCGGGCTTCGTGGCCGAGGGAGAAGGGGACCAGGCACCAGCAGGAGGTCAGGGCCCGGCTCCTTGTCCAGGCAGACGACCATATTCACTGGCCAGGAAGCCCCGCAATTTGCTCCGGAAACCGCGAGCCGCGACGCATCCCACCGTGGCCAGTTCGTGCGTGTGAACAATCCTACTTCGGGAACGTTGTCTGCCAGGCAGCAGACGGGACGGGATCTGCAGAGCTGCCCCATGATCTCGGCTACTGGTTCCACGTTCGGCTGGCATCTCTGTATCTGGAATTTTTCTCACTGCGTGGCAAGTGGCAGAATGGGGGCGGGGACGCCGGTGTCCCGGCTCGCCCACTGCTGCCCCCAGGGTCCCCAGGGTCCCCCTGTCTTCTCCCCTCCACAGCTAGTCCAGGACCCCTTTCTGTTATCGCCAAGAAAGACTCACTGCTCTTGCGTTTTGGATAAATGGGAGAGTCCCACGGAATATACCTACTGACAAGGTCCAAGTGGAAATCCTCAAATGTTTACCTCTTAATGTGCGCCTTCTAACCATGGGAGTCACACGTGAGATAACTTTCTTCAAATCATTTTTTTTTTTTTAACTTAAGTAGGATATACTCATTACTGAAAGATGAAAACAGAACAGGGAAAAACATTTACTATCTTCCACGACTCCTTATTCTTTCCATTCAGGTGACTTTTTTTTTTTTCTAAAAAAAATTTTTTTTTTAAAGTTTATTCATTTATTTTGAAAGGGAGGGAAAGAGAGCAGGGGAGGGGCGGAGAGACAGGGAGGGAGAGAATCCCAATCAGGCCCCACACTGTCAGCGCAGAGCCCAAGGCGTGGCTTGATCTCACCAATCATGAGATCATGACCTGAGCTGACATCGAGTCGGGCACTTAACCGACTGAGCCGCCCAGGCGCCCCGAGGTGACTTTTTCACACACACGCGTGAGGGTCTGGCCGGGCCCATAGCTCTGTGCTATGCCTGCATCACACATGCCCCTCGCTGGCTGTGTGACCCGGGGCAAGTTATTCAAACCCTGTAAGACTCTCTTTTCTCATTTAAAAAGGGGGCGAACAGTACCTTCTCACGGAGCCGTACGGTAAGTTTAACCAGCAATCTACAAAAGGCACTCAATTCAGGGCGACCACGTGGCAAACAGTAACATTCAGCCGTTCATATCATTACATAAAACCTGAGGAACGTTCCCTGGGTGGATACTGACCGAGGCAGGTCCTGTTCTAGGCCTTGGGGACAGAGACGTGAGCTAGGCGGGGTCCTCCCCCTCACAACCTGGTGGCGGAAGATGGCAGGTAACACACTCGAGGAAATCACAAAGGCTGCTGGAAGGAGATTAGCGGTGCAGGGGAGGGGGGTGTGGGCAGTGGGTGGGGGTCACCAAGGCCTCCTGGATAAGGTGGTCTCTGCTGGGGCACGAGGGTGGGGAGGCCAGGTGTGCTTGGGGCGGGGGGACGGTGGTGGAATCACACGAGAGCAGAGCCAAAGCCCCTTCACAGAACAAGGACGCCTAGGCACATCTTTCCAGAGAGAGCAACATTTTCACGGCTACATAGTACCCCCTTGCAGGGAGTTCCCGGGACTTCTTTTCTAGTGCCCTGCTCCTGGTCCTAGAGGTTGTTTCCAATTTCTGAACTGTTTTTAGACACAGTGGGAAGTTAACAGGGTTACAGCTAAAGCCAGTTAGGATATAATCCAACTTCGGAAATAAGTAAGAATACAGATACAACTGGAAGGGTGTGGACTTCCAACACCGTAACTCAGGGTGGCGAGTCTGTTTTTCAAGCAAAAAGCTTCTCTGCATTTTAAATTTTTCGAGGGGCGCCCTGGGGGGGTTCAGTCCGTTGAGCGTCTGACTCTGGATTTCGGCTCAGGTCACGGTCTCACGGTTTGTGGGATCGAGACCCAGGTCGGGCTCTGTGCGGAGCCTGCTTGGGATTCTCTCTTTTTCTCTCTCTCTGCTCCTCCCCTGCTCGCTCGCTGTCTCCCTCTCAAAATAAATAAAGAAACTTAAAGAAAAGTTCTAAACTGCTATGTTTTATAGCTAAGGAAACACGTAAAGTTATTATTGCAAAAATTAAT
This sequence comes from Acinonyx jubatus, assembly GCF_027475565.1. Taxonomy (NCBI): domain Eukaryota; kingdom Metazoa; phylum Chordata; class Mammalia; order Carnivora; family Felidae; genus Acinonyx; species Acinonyx jubatus. Next base: position 213,508,828 of record NC_069381.1, on the reverse strand, counting down.
GAAGGAAAATGGTAGTTAGCCAGTTGCCAGAGAGAAGGAGGCAAGCTTACCAAAATGCATTGACGTATGGCTCGCCCACCCCAGCGTCATACCGTGTTCTACCACAGGACAGGCGTCCCGTCCACTTATGGGACTCTTTTACACTAGCGCATCTACTATCCACGTGTCTAGGAATCAAAGAATCTCTTACATGAAAAACAGAGCATAAGTAATACAATTTTAAGGAAAAAAGAAAGGCATGTTGTATGAAAAGACAAGTACTTTCCTTTTTAAAAAATAACGAGTTGTTCAGGAACTTGTGTTAATGCGATCTGTATAAATGCGCTTTATAGTTTGCCAGCGCCCCCCGGGAAGGAAGTCGTGGATAAAAACCAGGCGCCGGCTCAGGTAATAACCACCCATACCTTGACAGCTTTAGATGGTATCATATGATGATAATTCTTCCAGAATGTGTGGCCTGGATGGATGCTGTGGCCACATACGTCTCATCTGGGGGCCCGACCTGCGTGTCTGGCTGGCCTGACTGATGGGGGCTGACGTGCCCCCAGACTTCAACTCCCCTCTGAACTCCCGGCCGTCAAGGCATCTCGCATGGAGCAGTGCTTCTGGCCACAGGCTCTGAGACCAGAGGCACGCGCTCCCGAGATTTCTGGCGGGTCGTTTCGGGACGCTCACTTCTGGCACAATGCAAAGCGTGGTTAGAAATGAGACTCAACAGCTGGTTGAAAAGCTGGATTTCCAGTCTCGGAAAAATGAGCTCAACGTTTTGAAGTGCATTAAATAATTCTGTTCTCTCGTTACATTACACGTGGAAAATACTTCCAGAGTAGTGATGCTGTATCTCCCTTGCAATTCTGGAGGCCAGCAGGGGGCTACTTGCTTACACAAGGTCTGAAAGGGAAGAGTGCCCATCTGCAAAGAAAGCTGGCAAGGCTGTGAGCCTGGGCACATGCAGACCGGCCCTCACATGGGAGGAACCATGGTCCCGAACCAGGACCAGATGGCAAGCCGGGGTGTGGGAACCTCACGGCACATGCATCCGTGACACCTGCCCCCCACCCCCAAACTGTATCTCAAATGCAATTATTTTCCTGTAAATAAGAATGCATTTTAAGAAACTCTGCGATATACACAGAAACATTTCCCTGCAAGTGTAGTAAGCTTTTAAAAACCCCACTGCAGAAATAATGTAGCAATTAAAATAGCATTTATAACCACGTATGTTTAAAATGTTTCCGCATGTAAAAGAATAAAATTTTAAGTCATTTAAAATAACCATCTGTTTCCCCATGATATAAAATTTTTAGTATCGTTGTAGAATTAATATTAATACCACTTTCTGTTAATAATCTTTTCTGTCAGATAATAAAGCAAAAGATGTAACAAAAGATGTATTTGGTGAAGGAAGCTGAAGAATGCAAAACCAAAGCAATACACAAGAGCTAGAGGAAGAAATACAGAGGGTTTGAGGATGGTGCTGACCACCTACACATAGCTGTCAACTCTATCTGTCATCTATCCACCCGTCTGCCTACCATCTATTACCCCCCTACCTACCCATCTCATCCTTCCACCCATCCACTCTATCTATCTATCTATCTATCTATCTATCTATCTATCTATCTATCTATCTAATCATCCTACCTATCTCAGCCATCCATCCACCCACCAATCCATCCATCCATCCCTCCACCCATCCATCATCCATCCATTCACCCATCCATCCATCTATCCACCATCCCTCCATCATCCATCCATTCACCCACCCATCCATCCATCCATCCATCCACCCATCCCTCCACCCATCCATCCATCCATCCCTTCATCATCTATCCATCCATGCACCATTCATCCATCCATCCACCCATCCATCCATTTATCCAACTGTCCATCCATCCATCCATCCATCCATCCACTCTACCTGACATATCTCCTTCCAACCATCTCACAATTACTTATATTTTTATAGCCACTCCTCCTTCCCTCTTACTTCTACTCCTTTCTTTCTTCTTGGCACCTAAAATTTTTTAAGCCCTTTAGGTCTTTTTGTTCTTGCATGCAGTTGTAAGTTCGATAGCAGGGAGCATGGAAGGCACTGAAAAAATTCTGATCAGGTTTTATTCTAATAATGGACAGTCACCAGGAAGATAGTATCACTGGAGTTTTAGAAGCTACTGGATTCCCAGGCTGACGACCTGAGCAAAACACAGAAATACAAAATGAGTATTTTCCTGGCTCAAGAGTGATATAAAACCATGAGAAAAAGTCCTATGTTGCTTAAAAATATACCACAATATTACATCAGGTGTTTTAATGGTGCCAGCGCAAAAGATCAATTAAAGTCTTCTTTCTAGTTGGAGTAGCAACACACTCACCAGACAGACCTTTTTATACTGTTCTACCTGCATACAACTGGATGCTGGGGTGGTAAATGACGCTTGTCTCTTTTTTAAAAAATTTACTCTCAAAATGAGCGTTTGCAATGAAAGCTGCAGGGACCAGACACCAAAAATAATAAAACACTAAACCATTTCATAACATTTTAGACATCGGTGTTTTAGGAAGCTGGAAAACGTAACACATTGTTGTGTGGCGGCCAATGAGAAATCCTGTTACTAAAAACACTCAGGGGGCGAGAAACTCAAGTCTCGGGGTGTCATCTCCACCAGAGACTTCTAGACTTCCTGGAGAACCGTGAGCTGCCGGGACCGGGGCGTCCCCTCACCCATTCTGTCTCTTCCCTTCCCTTCCACAGACCCAGGAGCTCTGCCTGGATCCCCGCTCTCCCCCAGGGCCAGGGCAGTGGCTGGGACAAGGTAAGGGGTCAATAAATACTTGTGAGATGAAGTTAGGTGAAAGATTAAGGAACGACTGGGAGCCGCACCTTGATTACTCCTCCTGAATGCAGCAGGGATGTGACTTGCGATTCCGAAACGGGCTGAGATAACCGAAGGTAGGAAACGCAGTTTTAAACCTAACTGGTAACTAATTTTAAAAACGTGTATGGCATGCTCCCGGTGGTCCCCCGCGAGTGTTCCCTGTGGACAGGTGTGTGCGCCTCGGTCACCGCGCTCTGTCTTGGGCAAGGGGCACCGACTCTGTGGGTCGGCCGTTTCCAGAGCACCAGGCAAAGCCTTTCGTTTAGAAAGAAACATCTTGAAAATCCAAGGAATCCTGTCGCATCGGACTGGTAGAGGCCTCGGAGCTCGTCCTGCAAGCCCACTATGCCACCCCCGGCACGTGTGGCCCGTTCTTCTCTGGGGGTGGGGGAGCTCTGCTGGCGACCACGCGAGTTCCTTCGAGGACTCGTGAGCAAAACCAGCAGCGCAGGGAGCAAACACTGGGACAGTGTGCAGGGCATGGCCCCTGGGACTCGGGGACGCAGAGGTAAGACGCAGAAGACTCTTTCCTGGTGGACTTCCTTTCTTGCAGGAGGAGACAAAACAAACAGGAAAGCAAGACAGGGAGGTTTCAGACAATACAACGTGGTGACCGGTTAGGAAATGGCAGGGCAGGGAGACCTTCTGATGGGGTAGGAGACTGACAAGCAGGGGCACCGTGTCAGCCAGGTCCCCATAAAGCCGCAAGGAGAAGGAAGCCTGGGAAGGGCTTGGAGGGGAAGCAGAGGAACCGGGAGGGGGGTGACATGGGCACGCGTGAGCTCACCCAGGTCTGAGCAGAGCAGCGGGCTGGAGACAAGGACGGGGAGGTGGGAGGGGCAGGTGGGACACAGGATAAAGCAGCATCGGGGGCCAGACCAGCTGGGGCCTTGTCAGCCAGAAATAAAACATCAGGAACACAGTCCGTGTGCAGGGGTGGGGGGGGGGGCCACTGCAGTGTCATGTGGGGGGAGTGGCAATCTGATTCATGTTTTTTTTTTTTTTCCCAGAAGATGAGTCTGGCCAACCTCAGGGAGGCAGAAACACACAGCAGGGGCTGAAAGGAGGCCGACAAGGCAGAGCCACAGTGGGACCCGTGGGCAGAGGAGAGGCAGCTCAGCGGGCAGCCTGGGGTGCCCCTGGGGAGAGAGCAGAGAGAACCGGCCACAGGAGCGGATTCAGCGAGGTGACGGTCAGAGGCCGTGTGGCCTGAGCTCCCAGGAGCACAAAGTGGAGGGTTGCAGAACGAAATCTCGAGTTCCGCTCTGGAAATGTTAAGTGTCAGTTACTCAAGAGCCCCTCCAGTCGCGGGCTGGTTATGTGTGTTCAACGGAGGCGAGTGTGGTCCAGCCGGGCGTATGAACGTGGGCGTCCTCTGTGTCTGGACAGACGTCTAGGCCCACTCGGGGAAGGGGGGGGCGTGCAGGGAGGAGAGAAGGCTGTGGCCGGAGCAGCGTCAGGGATCTGAGGTCTGGAGTGGAGGAGGACGATGCGGAGAGAGAGCCAAGAAAAGAGCAGGGAAATGCAGAGAAGGTGTCATTGGAGAAGCCAAGAGAAGAAAGTCTCAAACGAGTAGATGGTGAAGGGAACCAAGGAGGGTCCTGGGACTGACAGGGTGAGGGGCTGGCCATGGATGACACAAGGGTTCGAGGCGCTGGGAAGCAGGATGACCCGGACAGGTCAAAGAGAAAGGGGCCAGGGGTCACCAGAGACGGTGAGGACAGACAGCCCCCCCCGCCACCCCCCACCCCGGGAAAGCTTGCCGAGAAGCAAGCAGACCGAGTCCTGGTAGCTGCAGGGTCCTGGCTGGCTCTGGGAGGAGAGAGGTCGGGTCTGCAGGCTCCAGGGCGAGGTCTGATCACCTCTGGGGGCACAGGAAGGAGACAGGATGAATGCGGAAGCAGGGTCCTTTGCAATGGAGAGGCAGCGGGTCCAGACGTGGAAGAGACACCCCGCCCCTTGTGCAGGAGGGAAGCAGGGCAGACCCTATACCCCGGGTGGGACTGGGGTGGGGGAGCCAGTGAGCCCCTTGCCCTAGACCCTTGGTAAAGCACAGAGAGGGTCGTGAGAGGAGTAAGACAGTGTAAGAGGCGGGAAGGGAAAGCCGGAACCGATGTCACGTTACTTCATGCTACTTTGTGTCAACACGGTCACACACTCCTTCCTGTGACGAGTCACTGTCCCTGGTTCTGTTCTCGGGATGTCTACAGAGTAAGGCTCACGTCGCTCATCGTGACCGTGAGGCACACACCCTATTCACACCCGCCCCCCCCCCCCCCCAAAGGCTGGACCTTAACTGTGGCTGCACGTGAGAAACCCCTGGGGGAACCTTCTGGTGCTGTTTCACCCCAGGCCAGGGGAGCCCATCACCAGCCCTCGGCCCCAGGAACTGAGATTTCTAAAAAACAGCCTCAAGCCTCAGATGTGGAGCCCAGTATGAGACACCCCCCCACCCCCCCGCCCCGGAGGCCCCTTCCCCATCCCTGTCTTCTCCATCTGATGTGGGTTTCAGACTCTTTTCTACCTCCCTGTCCACTGCTCTGGACACCTCCCAATATGCCAGGGGCCTTCTGGAAACGTGGCCCCGCAGAAGGTTCCGGCAGGCCCGGTGAGGTTTGGGTGGAGGTGAGCACGGGAGGTGGTCCGAGGGCCCCCATTCTCAGGGCACAGCCAAGTCTCGACGGTGTCTTGGCTGACGAGCAGCGTCTAGGTTGGCCCCACCAAGGTCGGTCACGCCATTGGTACAAATGCCGTGCCAAACCCGAACTCAGTATTTTAGTTCTTGGTTTCACTTTGTTAGCTTAACTCACTTTGTGGCGTCTAAACCTGGAGGGTGCCAGGATTATGCCTGTCAATGTGTGTTGTCCACGCCTCCCCACACAGGTAGCAGACGGATCCACCAACAGCCAAGGCCGGGATGGCCCAGCTGCGGACCTTCCCTCCCTCACACAGCGCTGCCAGGGGCAGCTGAGTGGGTGGTCAAGAGGACAGCGCAGTGCCTGAGACGGAATCCAGCCTGGCCAGTATCTGCTGCACAGCTGCCCTCTCTGCTTCATCTCAAATGGAGATCGCGGGGTGCCTGGGGGGGCTCCTTCGGTTGAGTGTCCGACTTGGGCTCAGGTCACAATCTCATGGTTTGTGGGTTTGAGCCCCGCACCGGGCTCTGTGCTGATGGCTCGGAGCCTGGAGCCCGCTTCGGATCCTGTCTCTTCCCTCTCTCTGCCCCTCCCCTGCTCGTGCTCTCTCTCTCTCTCTCGAAAATAAACATTAAGAAAAATAAGAAAAATAAAATGGGGATCGCGCCAGGTCCTCATCTTATGGGGCCCTGGTGCCTGGAGAGCAGAGAGAGTTTGCTGGACGCCAGGGAACATCCTGGCGGGCACAGCGGCGGCAGGACTCCGGGGGACGTGGCTAGCCTCAGTCTTCTGCCTGGGGGATGGTCCGAGACCAAGCTCAAAGTCTTGCTGGGATGAGGCACTGCCTTGGGTTGGCGGCTGTAATTCCTTCGAGTAAGGAAACGGGCTTCCTTCCCTTTGGGGAAGGATTATTTAATTCATGGTGGAGCACAGCCAGGGTGGCTGGGAGGGGTCACAGACCTGAAGTTGTCATTGCCTCGGTCAGGGTCTCTCAACCTTGGCACTGCTGACCTCTCGGGTGGGATCACTTTTTGAGGTGGGCGGGCTGTCCTGTGCGCTGTACTTGGTAGCCTATTACCCGCGAGGTCTCAGTAGTGCACCCCTCTGCCCCTTGGCTGGGACAACTCAAAACGTCCGCAGACGTTGCCAAATGTCCCCAGGGGTGGGGAGAGGGGGCAGAATCACCCCTGGTGGAGAACCTCTGGTCTTGATGAAGATCCTGAGGGCCAGAGGGGCTAAAAGACTTAGTCCAGGTGCCAAGGCAATTGGCAACAGTATCCTTCCCTACTGTCTGTCTAAAATGGTTCCTAGACTTTTGCTAAGCAAAGTGGGAACTGTTGGCCTTTACGCATGAAATCCAGTGCTCCCCGTCCTGGTATCGGGGGCAGTGTTTTCTCTGGTCAGCACCCGCTGCTAGAAATAGCTGGCAGGAAGGAACTAAGGAGACAAAGTACAAAGTAACAGCGTTTTGATTGAGAGGGGAAAAAAAAATACACCTTTTACCCCCTGTGGCCAGTCACCCTAGGAAGCCTCTGCTCTCTCCTTGGCCGCATGCAGAGAAAGGAAAGCAGGCTCGGAGCACAGAGGGGACCGGGTCATCCCTTTAATTAGGCCGACCGGCCCAGTGAGGGGGGCAGACCTCGGCGGCTGAGACAGGGTGTCTGTCCAGCTTTGAGAGATGACAGCCCACGGGCCCTTTAACACTGCGCGAAGCTGAAGGTTGATGACAAACCCCAGGGAATGGTTTTTGAATGCCAGCCAGGATCCGGGAGGAACTAATGATAAAGGGAAAAGTTCAGGAGAACCAGAGAAGGGAAAACGCGGTTTCCTTTAAAAGCAAGCTTCATAAAGATAAACAACTTTTATGATGCAATGTTTTAATATTAAGCATCCATCCCCCTTAAACACACACACATGCACGCACGCACGCACTAAGCAGCACGGGAGGAAACTATCCACTCTAGACTCAGAAAGACCTGGGTTTGCATTTTGGTTAATTATCGTGAGTGTGGTCTTGGGCTTCTCTGCCTTTTTGAACCTCAGTCATCAAACAGCACTAGTGACTCTCAGAAAATGCACATTGGACGTCAAGCTGCCGGAACAGAGAGGCCACTGACAACAAAGGCGGTCCCCACCTTGGGCTTCTCCTTCCCTCAAAAATCCTCCTACAAATTAAGCCTCCTGGTCCCAGTGGCCGTGGCACACTACCACCACCTGCTGGTGACATGCCAAAATTGTCAGCATAATATCGAAGCAGAGAAAAAAAGAGCTCTAACTGTAACAAAATCGATGGACGGATGGACGTAAACATCCCAGCACCCCGTTATAGCACCCTCTCTGTCAGGGCACACGCGGGGCCGCCTGAGCACCCTCGGGCCAGGCCCCGGGGATGGGAAAAACAGAGGGAAGTGTAGGAGGCGGGAGCAGCGCTGAAACTTGTTTCCAACCTCTATCCTTAAAACAGCCAGGCATTTTGTTTCTCATTAGAAACAAAATGTTCCTAATGAGAAAGACTGTTTAGAAGTTACAAAAAACCCAAAGGCTTCGGGTTCAGGATCAGGGGTCCGACAATAGATTCTAGCAGATTCTGGCAGAGAGAGGAATAAACCGCTGGAAGGAAACACGTGTGCGCACACACACACACCCCTTTGTGGAGGGCAGCGCGAGTGGCTGCGGGGTTTATACCTGGCGTTGACGAGGCTGTCTGGCGGCCGGTGGAGGCAGGCTGAGGGAGGGCTGAAGGGAACAGAGTCGTTTGGAACAGTGCGATATTCACGGGGATGGCCAGCCAGAGCAGCAAAGATGAACTGTTGGAATAGAGCAATCGGGGGACGGGGTGGAGCCATCTGGACAACCTGACAGTCAAGGGGTGTTGGGGGGATGGGGAGAGGGCTGCGCGTGGCCATGGCAACAGCAAGTCACGGCCCTTGGCCCAAGGCTGGCACTGGCAGAGACGGTGTGGCAGGCCTGCCCGGCCTGCACCCTCCGCAAAGGTGTGATTCATCTGAAAGTACGTTTTGCCCCGCAGCAGGATATGACAGCCAAGTATCTACAAACGACCCCCTGGGGTCCCCCCCTCCGCCCCCCCCCCCCCCCCCGCTACCCACAGGAATGCGAACTCTTGGCTAACACTTTAGAGAAAATTACCTATAGAGAACATGATTAATCCCCCCGAAAATTTCAGGCTCCCAATCGGATCCAAGAAAACTCTCGGCCAATAGCTGTTGCTGAGATAATTGTTCTGAATCTATCAATATGGCTGAGCTGCCCCTTCATTGACTGCAAACAACCATTTCTTTCACCCAGGATTATAAGTCGGTGTTCACAGGCTCACCGCTGCCATTACGGTGATAAACAGTTTAAACCACAACAGGGTCTGACGTGTAGATCAATTCTGGGTCCATAAAGAATCTCTACACAACAGGTTCCAGGACAGGAATTTACAGCCACCAGTTTTTATTCTCTCTTGCTGCAAAAATTACTTCTGTCAAACACTTAGGAGAGTGAGGAAAAATGTAAAAAAATTAATTTTTCATGTACTACTGGAACAGCCTTTTCCAATGCAGGGGCTCAAGATGAATACGCTTCTGCATTTAAAAAATTACGCCGAGCAGCATGTGGCGTACCGCCGGAGAGGGACCCAATCCTCTGCGCCGCTCGCAAGCCAGCCGACAGCAATTTGAAACCCTGAACTGAGCTGTCTGGATTTCCTCTAAGGGCAGATGCGGGTCTCATGTTAGCGACGCCAAATTATATTAGACGTTTAATTTTAAACCTCAGGTACTTAATGTAAAACCTTACAACAGTAATAGTCATAAAGCAGTGGGGCATTCCATTTCACAGAATGGATTCTTCTTCTCTCTCCCCCCCCCCCACCCACCTTTAATTTCACCGGAGCCTCCTGTTTTGTGGTTTTGCACACTACGTAGTAATCTATCTAATTAGGAGTTGCTCACAGCTGCTTAAAAGAGAGAAAACCCCCCGGGGTACCTATGGGTGCAGAGGGTCAGCCTTTGAAAACTTCTCTGGAGCCAAAGTCTTAATTTAGTGCGGACGAGGGGGCAGAGAGAAATGGACTCCCAATGCTGCTGTTCTCATATTTCATAATAAGAGTGGATGACAATGGGAAGGCGGGTTCACCAATTCAGGGGCATCTGGATTCCAAAGACGCTTACCTTCTCCCTGTGCCTGCTGCTAGGACAGCGTAAGCTTTCATGATTCTGACACCCACACCAGAGACTTGAGGGGAAAAAAATAAAAGGATTTTAAAAAATTAAAAAAAAAGAAAAAAAAAGAGGGTGGGATTTGTATCAACTGTAACTCAGAAAAAGCACGAGAGAGCGCTCTTAATCATGTTTGTTTCTTTTGTGATTATTTTCCAACACAGCACAGAATGTTGATGCCCAGGCTGAGGTCTGGAAATCCATTCATAAACGCGTTTTCTTGAAGTCGCCTGTCAGAGCCCGTGCCCTCGTGTTCATTAAAAACTTCTCTGGGTCTGGCCACTTGATAGATCATGGAAGGCAGGGATGGTGTTCACCAGCAGGAAGTCGTGACGCTAGCCTCGCTGGAGGTGGGCGGGGGTTCTCCTGCGTGGACCCGAGCACCCCGGGGGGCCCGGGAACACGCGGCTCCCACCCGCCACCCAGCAAATCTCGGTGGAATCTGGGTGGCTGCATTTCTAGCCAGAGCGGTGGTTCTCAAACTTCGGCACGCAACATCACTGGGGGGCTTGTTAGCACATGGGGTGCCGGGACCTAGCCCAGTGGGTCCACAATGAGACGAGGAATTTGCACTTCTAACCAGTCCCCGGGGGGCTGCTGCTGCTGCTGGCCCGGAAAGCCCATCTGGAGAAGCACCGGCGTGGAGCTCAGACCTGGAATCAGGCCACCCAGGTTTTCATCCCGGCCCCTGCCGGGGTGTGACGTTCGACAGGCGGTACGTATCCGGACCAGAGTTTCCCCACCCATCAAAGGCATCTGCTCCCCGAGGATCGAATGAGATAATCCACGTGAAGCCCTCAATAAATAGTAGCTCTCATTATTATTATTATCACTGCTGCTGTTCCCCTTTTCAACCGAATCTTGGTTGTGACGTGCCACCAGCCCCTAGGAGATGCAGGAAATAAGGAGGGATCGTGTAAAACGGCAGGAATCTTACTCCCCGGCAGCACTCTGCTGTCTTTCCGGATCTTTGCTATTTAAAGTGACGCCAGCTCTAAGCCTTAAAATCGAGACGCTAACTGATTTTGCCATTCTGACCTCCCCATGGTCTTCTCGTCCTGTCTGCACCCAGTTAGCCACGCGCGTGCCTGCCGACCCCATGTCACTGCCGCCCCCTGCCTGTTTCGTTTCCCCTTCTCCTCCTCTCTGAGCCTTTGTCCAAACTTCCTCGATGCTCAGAATAACTTCCTCTTGCCGTGTGGCCGCACACGTACAAAAATGCACCCGGTCCTTTAAGCGTTGCTCAAGTCTCATTCTCGTTGAGAAGTTTTCCTTGACGGACTCCAATAACCCTTAAAACGACCTGCACCATTCCAGCCCCGGGCTTCCTCCCGAGCTCTCCCTGCGGATCCCCCGGCACGACGGATGTGGGGGCGGACTCGAGCGCCCCATCGCCCGTGCTCAGGGTTCAGGCTCCGTGGCGTCAGGGAGCCTGGCTAGTCGCTAACAGGCATGCCGCGTGGAGGAAAAACGGACTCTTGAGGGCGTGAACACAGGAGAGACCGCTCTGTGGGGGTAAGAGCAGCGCGCGAACGTAGGTGATCTCAGGCTCTTACAGGGACTTTACAAATGTGTGTGTGCAGACCGACGCGATCATCTCCTGCGGGACGACACTTCCAGCCAAACCGAGGGTCTGGACATCACGGAGTCCCGTGCTTCGGGGCGGCGGAGCGCCCCGCGTGCGCACGCCTAGCCAGACGCAGAGAGCCGTGGCGACCACCAGAGACAGAACTGTGCGGAAGAAAGCTTGTGGAGAACGGATTTAGACGAATATGCTGCTTCCCATGCCCTTCCTAGAAAACATTCTGCGTAGGGGGAGGCAAAGCTGGGGGCGATGGTCTCTCTCAGGAACCTAGCTCTTTTATTTTGCTGCCTTCCCCCAGACAGAACTCCCGCTGCGCATAAGGAGCAGAACTTAAACCCCGTCACTCTGTGCAGGCTGTGCTGGTAGAGCCCACAATGCGCTCAGAGGAGGAAAGCTCTAGAAGGTCGCTGCCCGACAAGGTGCCGTGCACATTGGGCTCTGGAAACACCTCTGCACAAAGGCGGCCACAGAATAAACCCAACTGGCTGGTTAATACTGACTGAAAAGCCACCGGATGGATCCCGAATATTGGAGAACGCGGTGATTATGTGAACTGCTTGCTCCTCCTGGAAAGGAAAGTCACTGCGAGAACAAGAGCAGGCGTTTAGTCACAGAGGCCACGGGCCACACCTGTGCTCCAAGCCCAAGGATGACAAGGGGCGGGGGAAGAACGCCCACTCACCGGGTCAGACAGACGCTCCTGGGGGGAGGGCTGCCTGGCGGTGGGGCGGGGGGAGGGGTGCTCTGACCGAAGCACGGGCTGTACGATGAGAAGGCCCAGGCAGGCGGCAGCTGTAAGTGCGCGGATGGCACGTTCCAAGGGACGAGACCGTAGGTGGTTAGTTTTCAGGGACTCGAGGACCCCCTTGGCTGCGGTCAGACAAGAGGCAGAACGCCCGGAAGAGTCCCTGGAGACGAGGAAGCAGGCACACGCACCTGCCAGGGCATCGTCCTTCGAATGAGGAAGGGGCCCTGGGGGCGGGCGCGTGCTGGGCACGGGGGCAACGCTCCACCTGGGCCCGCAAGCCGCAGGCTTTTCCGGCAGCCCCCTACAGACTCAGTCTCTCCTCCGTGCCCAGGCTGAGACGCCCTCGTTTACAGCGGTCGCTTGGCATGGTGCGATGCCAGAGGAAGCCAGGCAACTGGAAGCCAGGATTAGGTTTACCCACGGCAAACGTCCTGCCGCAGCAGCTGTTGGGTCTACGGGGAAGACCCGATGCTGAATCTTTTAATTAGCACAAATCGTGCTAAAATTACTTTAAAGCCCTGTCTGATAGATGACATCCAACAGTGGGGATTTCCGTTAAATACCGGTGAACGGGCCGTCGACAAAACGCCACGGGCAAAGCGTGTGGCAGCAAAGCCAGCACCTAATGCACGTCTGCACACACGTGTCGAGACAGGTTCCGACGTCCACACTTACGTTCCCCTCCCCCGCTGTCCCCAAAAAAGGGTGGGAGGGGAACGCTCCAAAATTCAGAGGGTGCATCAGGAATTGGGGGAAAGTCGTAAGGAGCACGAATTGCGTGTTTTCCTTTGACGAGAACAGGAGACAGACACGCCCCCCCAAGCCCCCACGACGTAAACTGCGCACCGGTGGTGAGAGTGCACACGGGGTCACACAGGCCAAGTGTGACGAGGCCATAAATTCTGCGTTATTTCCTGGTCCCGCCGCCTTCCCATGCATGGCCGCGGGGAGGCCACGCGCCCTGTCTGCAGCCCCGCTTCCCAAAGCTGTCAGGCGGGGATGCGATCCGCTCCTCCCTGACCAACTGGAACACGTGGGGCGACGTGGGTGGCACCTCTGTCAACCTCTGTCAAGGACCCCCCGCTCCACGGATGGAACGGGACGCGCGCACTGCTCCCGCAGCTGCCCCGCAGGGCCCGCACTCAGCGCGCGGGCGGTCAGGGCGCCACGTCCAGCCCCCGGCTCGCGACCGAGGACCGCGAGGGGGCCGCGCCCTCTCTTACCACTGCTGATGGCCGAGTTTGCAATGACCGTAGCCTCACTCCACTGGTCGGCACTGCAGACAGAGTAGGAGCGTTGCTGCATGCTGTCCGGCCGGCTGCTGAAGGAGCCCAGGCTGATGCCGCTTGCCATCTGAGACCCAGACGCACTAGTGACATTCCCTAGGAATAAACAAGTCAGGTGAACACCACCTCGGACTGCAGACCCCAGAAGCCAGCACGAGTTAGTCTAGAGGCCTACGTGCTTACACACGAGTGCACCCCGGCACCGAGAGCAGCTGCGTCCTAAGTGGAAAACGGAAGAGTCGGACAAAACGGTATTCGAGACGAAAGTAAGCGGGGGGAGCAAGTCTCGGGGGCCTGATGACGCCCCGTAAAGGAGCCTAGCCACACGGCACGGTCCCAAACGAAGATGCCGACACAACGTCACGTCTAGGCGGAGCAGGGGTGAACACGGAAGAAGAGCCACAGTCCCAGCAGGCCGGCGAGACGAACCCCACAGGAGCCCCACCGTGGCGACGCGTCAACCGAAATGAAAACGGCCACGAGAGGCAGCCAACTGCCTGATGCCACAGGACGGCTTTCGTGGTGAAGCTGTACTGGGTGATCAGCACAAATCAAAGCTCCTAAATGTGACGTCGGAGGAGACGCAGGCTCTTTTAAACCAGGTAAGTTTACTCTTATCCTTGAAGAGACCGAGCGGAGGAAAAACAGCCTCAGCGGATGCACGGCACAGAGGGGCTGTGATGGAAAGGGTCCCATCATACGCTTAATGATATGAGACAGGTGCTCAGCATCAGAATGAATGATCGTCTGGTCACACCAATTTTAGACTCAAAAACATGATTAAGTGCCTCTCTCTAAAGCCGGGCCAATCATACCTTGCTGGGAGCGAAGTCGTTTGTCGGGTTATGCAGACTTTCAAAGGCGCTAGGTCTGTTTTGTTTTCAACTTTCCCCTGATTATTTTAGTTTAGAGCCAATTAAGTTCTCGATTGCCTTAATAGAAGGTTTTCATAGCACAGGATTTTAAATACATAGGCTGGATTAGTAGTTCCCAAATCTGGCCAATTACCAGAAATACCTGTGGAGCTTTTTGAACACAGAGGCTTCAAAATGTCTGCATTTTGATTCGGGAGGCCTGGGGGTGGGGCTTGAAAGAATGCACGTCTCCAACAGCACCTGGTGATTCTGGTGCCTCTGCTGCACTGGAGGTGGGGACCAGGGCTCCACTCCAAACAACGGACCCCACCCTGATCGTAATCCCATGGAGCACGGCAAAGTCACAAAATCATCTACTCAAACGTAACGAGCCAGTGATCAAGGAACATGAAAGATTTCGCTCCAAAAAAGTGTATTTCTACCTTAAGAAAGGAGGCTGATTTTAGGCTGTTATCTGAACTGGGCGCATCTGGAAAGTCATAAGGGAAATTATTCCTAGGCAGGTCTGCCCGATTACAGAAAAAAAAAAAAAAAAAAAAAAAAAAAAGCCGAAAGCGACACCTCAGGAAAGGAAGAAAAGATGGACCCAGATCTTCCCAAGAGTCAGGAGCACGTTAGAAATGCAGACTCCCAGGCCCGGCCCCGGCACCTGTCTTTTCAGAAGATCCGCAGGTAATTCTGAGCGCACCTGCTAGAGCTCAGGTACCCGGAAATCACTATGGACGTGGAACAACACCGACGGCCAGAGTTCCTCATCACCTCGGGCTCCTGGTATCAGAGATGCCTGAGGGAAGTGCACAGGGCCGGGGTCGGGAGCCCCCGTCCGGGCTCCTCTGTCTACCCACAGGGTCAGGAGCCAGTTTAACTACGTCCCTCCTAAGCACCGAGGTTCTGATTTTCAGGCTCGCCCAGACCCTAAAGTCCTGGAAACACACATCCCGAACGACGGCGCTGGCTAGCAGTCCTGCACCTGCTCTGGCGCTGATCCCCACGGCAGCCTGGGGAGGGGGGCCAGGTGTCCGGCATCTCAGACACAGAGGAGCAGCCCAGGCCAGTGGGGGTGGCGCTAAGGGGCAAACCGCACGCTCCTCCAGGGATCCGCCACACTCAGGGTGCCCTTAGCGGTCTCCTGGATGTGTTTGTCCTTGGCCAGATGCCTATGACAACAGGGCAGCGTCTGGGCAGCCGACAAGCTTGCTCCCATTGGGTGTCCCCCGGCAGCCCATGTCCACACCCGGGTCCACCTGCCACCTTCCTGCCGCACCCTTTCTTTGCCCTGCTCTCCTGGGAAGGCACCCACTGGCCTCAACCAGTGGGGAGCAGGTGCACGCAAGGGGTGTGAAATGGTGTGTGTAGAACCAGGCTTCCTCTGTGAGCTGCCGCGGGGGGTGGGCTGTCCCCAAGCCTTGCTGGGGCACCCCTCTCCTGCTCCCACTGGGCCTGCCTGGTCTCTGTGCCATTTCTGCCAGTCCTGGTGCCCACACCTTCTGACCCTGGGCCTTCTCTCCCATTCGGGTACCCTCATGTACACCACCACTCAAGAGCCACATTTGGGACTAACCCCCCCCCCCCGCCCCCAACCCCCAGGGGCCCTTGAAGCCATTCCCCCCGTCATCACGTGAATTCTCAGCAGACAGGGGCTTCAAGGACACTGCCAACATTTCTGCAGTAGGGGGAAAGGGAAAGAGGGACGACGCCACGAATTCCCACCCCACTGCTGAGCCAGGTCCCCTGAGCCCGAACCGCCCGCAGGCGCACCTGCCGTTTGCCGAAACCCACAAGGAGATGACCCTTCGCCCTTATGCTGCCCGTTCACACCTGTGACGCGTCACGACCCAGTGTGCAAGCTGCCCACAAGACATCACCTTACACCAGCTTTCCGCACACGAGGCCAAAGCAGCTGGGGAAACCAACACAAGTTCACGGTCTCTGCCGACGACACCAGGACGACACTTCCCTTGTTCATTTTCCCGGGAGTGTGGCTCCCAGAGCACAACCAGCCTAAACCGCTCCTGACACGCTTCCCTCCAAAGGCAGAGGGAATTCTCCAAGTGCGTCTGACCCTGCGTACGCGTGACAGGACTCCAGAGGGACCTGTGTGCACAAGCACAGCGGAGTCAGTGTGACCTCTGACAGGAACACAGGCGGTATTCTAACGGAGGTATGTGACAAAGAGCTGCTCTTAGGTTGACAAATTCTTCGTCTCCAGGCCAAACAGCCACTGTAGAAGGCGGAGAGGAGATTCCTTGAAATGGACACACTAAAGCCAGTCTACCTGATGGTGCTGCTCACGTATCGGTAGCTGGTCTGTTGGTTTTCAAACTTCCGGCTGTTTGTCAGACGAAATATTTTTTTTTAATGTTTATTTGTTTTTGAGAGAGAGAGAGAGAGAGAGAGAACGAGCAATCAAGCAGGGGAGGAGCAGAGAGAGAGACACAGAATCTGAAGCAGGCTCCAGGCTCTGAGCTGTCAGCACAGAGCCTGACGCGGGGCTGGAACTCATGGACCTTGAGATCGTGACCTGAGCTGAAGTCAGATGCTCAGTCACCGACCAAGCCACCCAGGCGCCCCATTGTCAGATGAAATTTTAAGCACAGTTTCAGTATTTAAAGCTGCTGGGGGTTTGGCTCCTGAGGGGACCCCCCAGGAACCAAACTGGGGCCTATGGGGTGAAGAACCTTCTGGCAAGACTGTGCGCTCCTGGTGTCTGATTGTGGAGTTGGTGTGAGACCCAACGCAGCTGTACAAAATTCTTCAGAAAGCTGAACCTTAGGGCCCTCCCGCCTGTGAGGGTCCTTGTCCCAACCACACCCAAGTCCCAACTGTTGGGACTACACGTAAACCCCATGACTGAGTTCTGGCCACAGGACTGCATGTTTGTGGACACATAATCACAAAAGTAACGTTTTAAAACAGATCCATAGACTTGGGGCCAGAAGTCTGGGGTGAGTTCACAGATGCACTTCTGCTAGGTACTCAATGATTTCTTTTTTAAAGTAGAATTGGGGAGATTTCTTCTAAAAATATGTGGTTTCTGGCATTGTTTGAAAACTTGTTTTACTATCTGGCAGCAATGGGATCGTGCCTGAGCTCTCTGAATTGACAAGGTGGCAGCCAGGGCACCTGGCCGCCCTCCCGCGCAGCCCATCTAATCCTCATCTTTGGCAACTGCGAGCTATGAAATCTTTCACAGTTACGCGTAAGAAGAATCTCATTTCAGAAGTAAAACATTTCCGATCTTCTCTCAAGAGAGGAAACCTCTTTTTCATAAACATTCTATTTTAACGTCAGTGAAAACTTTTCCAAGTATCAAATAACAAAAGACCAATGAGGAGCGCCTGGGTGGCTCGGTGTGCTAAGCGTCCGACTTCGGCTTAGATCATGATCTCACGGTTCGTGAGTTCGAGCCCCGCACCGGGCTCTGTGCTGACAGCTCAGAGCCTGGAACCTACTTTGGATTCTGTGTCTCCCTCTCTCTCTGTTCCTCCCTCCGGTCACACTCTCTCTCGTTCTCTCTCTCTCAAAAATAAATAAAAACATTAAAAAAAAAAAGAGAGAGAGATCCATGAACTGTGTGACATAACAAAAAAGTTATGAAGGGTTAAAAAAAAAAATACCGTTTTTGCCCTAAACATACAGCTTGGGGATCGACACAAGCAGGCACGTGCCTTTAAATGTAAATACATGAAAACACAGGTTTTAACTCTGAGGCAGACCAGTGGCCTGCAGACTGGTCACGGCCCCGTGAAAGCAGTCTCACTGGCTTGCTGTGGCCCGTGGAGCATTTCACCCCGTGTGAGCGGTCCTGGGCCACTGGTCACTCTCTGAGGCCTTTCTACTTGCTCTGTGTGAGTCCGCTGGTCCAAGAAAGCGACAACCCCCAAGTGTTTTCCTGAATATCTTCAATGACTATACAGATTCAAAATCTAATTACGGTATCATAGGTCACTTTATACACTCAGGCCGTCCAACAAAGGCTAACGCGTAATTTCACGTCTATTCCTGAGTAAATGTCACTAATTGTCTCCGGTCAGGCAACGCTGTCCCCTGCTTCTAGATTTTCATACGTACGCATCCAGCGATGTCTGCCCTGTGTGTCACCACACAGGGAGATGTTTTCACCACTTGTGAAAATACCTCTGAAGCATGTAAGGGAGATGCTACGCTTAAAATCACTTTATTTTCTCTCCAAGTACTCGAGGGCTGCATCTTTGAATGGATGGTAATTCATTTGACGTTAACAAGTTATTAATTAAGGCTGAGGATCTGGGGTTCTCAGCTGGGAAAGACGCCCATGACTTCTCAGATTTCCTGGCAGTTAAGGATCAAAGACCAAGGCCACCTGGGATGCAAGTGTGGCCTGAGCACTGTGCTAAACGCAGTCAGAGTGGGCCTCAAGTGCAGGACGAGGCTTCGGGCAGGCAGAGTGGCTCCGGCAGGCGCCCACCTCGATGCACGTCCGTTGGCTGCAGAATTCCGTCAGTGTGGCTGAGAAACCGGGAGTGTGGCTATCAGATCGGGGAAGAACACAGCACGTGGCTGGGAACTACCTGTCTGGTGGCCGTGGCGGCGTGTCCCTGGAGGGGACAGACTCTACAGGCTGGACTGGAACATCCTCTCTCTTGGGGGCAAGAGGCAGGTCTCGCTAAGCTCTAAGCCAGGGTCAACGGACAAGAGGGCTTAAAAGGAAGCCAATGGGATACTCCCCCCTCCTCCCAGGGACAAGCACCAGAGCTGAGGCCTCCTTGAGGGTGGGAGGAGGGGTGCCGTCTCTTCTCTCCTGCCCTTCCTCCGCCTCATTCCCGCCTTCCATGCCCCCAAGTGCCCGACCAGACCCCCGCCCCACCGCTGCCGGTAGACTGCTCCGTGATCTCCTGTCTGTTCGTGTGGTGGGGCACAGGCACTGGCGCCCTTTTGTCGTCGGTGATCTGTTCAGGGACGTCTGTACAGTGAACAGACTTGGACGGTAGAAATACACGTCTGCCTCCAGAGGAGGGCAGGTTTGTTTACCGTCCGGGGTAACGGCATCGCCTTCCACGGCACGGGGTCGGGCAGGCTTGCGTGTCTCCCACTGTAAAAGACTGGGGTTTCCTAAACTTGGGGTTCCTCTGCTGTAATGCAACCCAGTGTGCGTGCTGGCGTTCCCTGGCCCTTGGTGAAACTGGTGCATGACAAGGCCGATGCCCTGGGCACCTGCTACGGCCGCGAGGATTCACTTGAGGCCAGGACTCTTGGCATCTCGGATACAGGCAGGCTGGCTCCTTAGCTCGCCGGCGGGGTGGAGGCTTGCTGCCCGTCCTAGCACGGACCTCCTAGGCCTCCCCGTCTCCCTACCCTGGACCTGCGGATGCCGTGTGCCGGGCACAGTGAAGGAAACAGAGTCTGCGCCTTAGAACACGGCTGTACTGGGCCAGCCCACACGTGGCCAAAGACACAAGGCCAAGGAACACAAGGGCCGTGAGAAGGTACGAGGGGCGGGAGAGAACACCTGCTGGAAGGTTCTGGACAGACTCCGTGGGACACTGCAGGCTTATTTTAGATTTGGGAAACGGAGGCCTCTCTCTCCAGAATGGTATGGAAAGAGGGGTCTCGCACTGTCCCAGGACAACCCAAACTCCCTTCTGATGGACTCACCTCACGTGAAGTGTCCCGTGAACGGTCCGATACGAAGTCTCTCTCTCTCTCTCTCTCTCTCTCTCTCAAGGTGGCTCTTTGTGTTTGGCATCAGTCTAGACGGAAGTCACAGAGGTGTGCCCAAACATGTCAGGGAGCACGTTCAAGAACGCTCACAGCGTCACCCTCGGGACGGCCCGCACCGGGGCTGGCTGGGTGTCTGCCCACCACGGGAGCCCCACACACCGGGCGGGAGGGATGAGCTACTGACGTGGCCACCACAGGACAAGCTTCACAGAAAGGACGTGCGGAAGAGACCACGCACTGACTGCTGGGACGCCCGCCCAACGGCCCACGGCCAACAGGCAACGCGGGCCTTGGCGGGAGAAAGCGCGGTGACCACCTCACGGGAGCGTGCGTGTGTGAAGAGGGGCAGCAGGGCAGCCACCCACAGGCTCTGCTGTAGCTGAGGACTGTGCGCTTTCTGCGTACGTTCTTGTGATGCGATGTCTCCCCAACCCCCCGAAAGGGTAAAAGTAGGTCATCTGAATGGTTTGTGCATACACAGGTCAGGTCAGCGAGCATGAGAGACAGAGCTGAGTGGGACAAGGAGACAGGTGCACTGGCCTCAATCCTCAAAGAGGGGCCCAGCCCTTTGCTGGAGGAGACGGTGCTTCTGTAGGCGGGGGGACACGAAAAGACCTGTTTGTGATCTGCCTCGGTATCTTTCCCCCGAATATTATCTGCATTACCAGGAAACACAGGGTCGACTACCTGGCCCATTCTGAACTCAGAAGGAGGGTCTCCTCCAACGCCCCATCTACGGATCAGCTGGCTGCTGGCCTTGATTAGCAGGGGGCAGCTCCATTACCATGCTAATCCATGGGGCCTCAGCCCCATCGCCTTGATATGGATATGCGTGCGCTTATGGGCCGGCCTGATTAGCGCGAGCTTCCATGTGTCAAAAGCGCCAGATTCTTCCCAAAGAATAATTCTGGCTTTACTTACATCCCTAAAGTGTAAGAGTTGATTTGAAAAGGTACTTACCTCCACCATATGCTATTTTTCTGAAAACAATTTGCATTTCAAAGTGACTACGGCATTTATATCTGAATGAAGATCAGTGTGTTGCCTGAACTGGTCTCAAACGAGCCTGAAAAAGATGCTGGGCTTCTATTGAACGCGGATGTTTTCGTCCGCCAAATGACATCAAAGACAGCATTCCTCTTTTAAGCTATAGGCTTCTTACATAAAAAGTAGCTTGCTCTGGTTTTTTAAAAATATACTCTGAGATATAAGGTCTTTCACAGCATTCAAATAAAGATTCGTCAACAGTCATTTCTTTTAAGTACAGAATGTTGCTCGTTGCACTTTCCGCTCTGGTTCGTCTTCACGAACAAGCCTGGCCTGCCCAAAGGCTCGAACTGGAAAAAGAATATTTGGCGTCCGAATGATCGGTTACCTAGCCAGAGAAAGAGCAGCAGTTGGCGACAGGTGATAGATCACTGAAGTTTCCTGCGCATCGAGCGAGGGGGGCACGAGAGCCACGGAGGGGTCTCTGAGTGCGTGGGTATAAACCAGACCTTTATGTCCACTGTGGAGTCTCATACCTTTTAAAAACGGATAATTACAGGACAGGACTGATGGGAGCTCCACCCTCCCCCCTTGGGGTCCTCACTCTCAGAAACACGCAGGGATTATTTAGTTATTTTAATGTTTATTTCTGAGAAAGAGAGGGAGAGCGCGCACGCGCCCAGAGGAGGGGCAGAGAGAGAGGGAGACACAGAATCCGAAGCAGGCTCCAGGCTCTGAGCTGCCAGCCCTGAGCCCGACGCGGGGCTCGAACTCACAGACTGCGAGATCATGACCTGAGCCACAGTAAGATGCTTAACCGACGGAGCCACCCAGATGTCCCCATAGAGACTGCTTTCTTAGGTCAATTCTCATTCCTACCTGGCTTCTGATGTTACAAAAGCTTGGGAGCTTGGGTGTG
Source organism: Acinonyx jubatus (assembly GCF_027475565.1). Lineage (NCBI taxonomy): Eukaryota > Metazoa > Chordata > Mammalia > Carnivora > Felidae > Acinonyx > Acinonyx jubatus. The sequence goes on along the minus strand of NC_069381.1, from coordinate 213,486,990 downwards.
AGGCTGCCCTGCACACCTCCTGGGGTGTGGACCCCCGCTGCGCGTGGGCGGGGAGACCAGTTTGCTGGAACCGGAACAGGACGGCGGAGGCTACTCTAACGGCCACGCCACTTCAAACTAGGCCTTCGCCATCTGTTCGTCCTCTAATTATAAACCCAAAAAGAATATAATTCACAACACTACCATAAAAAGTGAGATACGGGTGATTTAAGTGCCTATGAGCAGGGCCGTTCGCCTCACTATTTGCATTGGAAATCTGCCCTCCTTTTTGGCAACCAAGACTTCAGGCTAAGAGGATTTTTTTTTCCAAGGACACATTCGGTGTCTTAAAGATGTAGGCGTCCAGGATTCTGCATTGTTGTAACGTGACACTTGTTTTGTGAAAGGGTGCATTCAACACATCTACTGTTGAGACCGAATCGTGGGTTTCTGAGATTACCAAGTATCTTTTTTTGTGATGTGTTTTCCACACCAGGGAAGAAAGCACGTACAGGGTCCACACTGGGCGGTAACAGCAAGTGTGACTGCCACCGAACACAACCGCATGGCCACAATCAGAACGACAAGTCTTGGGATCAGTTCACAGTTATCTCCTCAAATGTGGAAAGAGCTCATTTTATTCTGACTTCTCCCTCTTCTACTTATGATGCCAAGGGGGGAAAAAAAAGTGAGTCAGTTCTATTGTCTTTAAAACTTATCTGGCAAAATTATATCGATAAAAGGGAGATAACCAAGAAGTCTACCAAAATCTCATGTCACAGATCAACTCATTGTTGAACATGAGCATCAAATGTTCTTAGTGGCAGCTGCAGAAATGGTGTGATTTTAGATTCCACTTCTTAATTACGGCTCTCTAACCATTTTCGCACGTGGGCCCATCATCTTTAGAATAATTTTAGATACGTAACATCTTGCTGATCTAACGCAGTTTTTATACTGCTACTTTCCGACTTCCGGATCGCTTCGTTTCCAATTTCTCACTGGTGTAAACAACACTGCAAAGGACATCTTTTATTCACGCTCTTCCTCTGGATAAAATCCCAGGAGAGTCATCACAGAGTCAAACAGCATTAATATCTTCCTGGCTTCTGACTTGTGGCCTGACACACATTGCTGATTTTCTTAGGCCAGTGGGCTAGAAGAAGATGGAACCCAGGCATCGTGAAAACAATTCAGCTCACGATTTGTAAAGTGGATGTAATGACAGCGATGGTGACAAGGAAGGAGGAGGAGGAGAAACGGTGATACTAATGACGAGGACACGAATATACCTCACGTGGCTGAATGACACAAAGATCGCGTTGTGTGAAGCGATGGGTAAACTAAAAAGCTTCTGCAGACAGGAGCATTTGTTAATTTCACCATTGGCGACTTTTCCTTCTCTCTGTAGTTTATTTAAAAAATTTTTTATGTTTATTTATTTTGAGAGAGAAAGAGACACCGACCATGAGTGGGGGAGGGGCAGAGAGTGAAAGAGAGAGTCCCAAGTAGGTTCCGCACTGTCAGCACAGAGCCCGACGCGGGGCTCGAACTCACGGACCGCGAGATCGTGACCTGAGCTGAAGTCGGACGCTTAACCGACTGAGCCACCCAGGCGCCCCATATCGTTTATTTTTTAATAAAAGCTTAAAATGGTGACATTGCTAAACTTGTCTGTCTCTAAATTCTGAAGAGTCTGTCTCCCTCACGTTTTTCTTGTGGTAGCACTCCTCGCGGTCACCTGCTCACACCTGTGTCTTGCTGGTATCGTCCTCCTCACGATGCGGGAGCCCAAGTGCACGCTCGGCGCTGGGGCAATGCAGGCACGCGCCTCCCACCCTCGGTCTTCCAAAATCCCCGAAGTATTATGACCAGTTACGCCCAAGGGGTCAGAGGCACAGTTTATAAAAGGAAAGGAATAAACGAGATCGTGTGCTTGGGACACGGTGCAAGCCGTGTGGATGCTGGTGTAACCTGACGGTGAAGAAAGGGGAGCCAGGGAACCCGCGGGCCTGCTCACCCCCTGCTTCCGGGCTAGCGCTGCACCCCGGGGGATGTCCCAATTGCTGTCTGGGACAATTCAAGACCAAGATATTAAGCACACCAGAAGGTCAGTTCTCACTTAAGTGACTGTACTTAGAAATAGGTTTAAATTTTTTTTTTTCCAAAGGCAAAGTCTGTCTATCCCAGTCGTCAGGCACCACGCTCGTCGCTGCAAAAACACTCTTTGCATCTTGCCCGATTTTCTCTGCTTCAGAACACCTGCTGCTACAGACTCCTAGGTGTTGATGGAGACCTGCGTCACCATGCTTCCTTGCGTTGGCTTACACAACGTGCACCTCGTGCTTGTTTGGCTACGACCCGTTACTCCTATGGGTGACACGGCCAAGTTCACGTGCGATGCAGCGGTAACGAGGAATGGCGCCACCAAAAGGAGGAAAACAAAACTAAGGTTTTCTTTTAAGCGACAAAATATGATGACAGCATTCATATAATAGGGTTCTGTGAAACAGAACGCCTGAGACGTCCGTATCTTGCCCTCCATACTCCCAACCACTACATTCAACCGTTCACTTTCTTCCTTGGCGATGGATAACGGTTCCGTCTTTGAGATGTTCTTTCTTCTTTCTTTGGTAAATACGGTATGTGCTTTACACAAAATCCATTTTGACTCGCCAGCACCGTTCTGAGAGCCAATTTCTCTGGCTATCGCTACATTTATTCTCCCTTTCAGGGAGGAGGCCGAGGTGGTCATGTGGGTCTACTTTCAAAGTGCCCCCTTCCCTCTCCCTTCCAGTCCTCGTGAAGTCGGTGCTCACAGAGAAACCACGTCAGTGGCGTGGAGGTGAACTGCTTGGCTGTGGATGTCCTTGGGTCTTATCACCCCCCAGAAATACTCCAGAAAGGCAAATGTTCTCCATATGAGCGGAAGCCATGAAACACTGGGCCACAAGGTTGGGAGATGGCAAGCGTCATGACTTCCCTGAAGATCCTCCTCTGCCAGTGTGGGGATGGGGACGTAGTAAGGGGGCCAATCATGGGCTCCCCTCTATCCCAGAACGGCTCCTTCCCGAGGCCCAGGCCGGCACTCAGCCGCCTTCTTGATGGCTGAGGTCCTTCCTGGCCCCACCCCCCCCCCCCCCCCCCCCCCCCGGCCTCTCTCAAATGCCGACCATTTGCTGGTCCAGCTTGAAACACTATTCGTCACCAAACACACACACTTTTGAAAGGGAGAAAAAGTTTCCAAACCTGTTCTTTTACTTATAGGTGTGTCTGTCCCCAGAGTGGCGGACAGCTCAGCGTTTCCAGGGTTTTTAACTGAAATCATCACGATCGAGGTGCTTTTGGCAGTCCTTACAGAAAAGAACATCCCACTTAGAGTTCAAATAATTGAAGACGGCTTCCAAAAAATGGAAGGCAGGCTCCTGATTTACACCTGAACTTGTCCCCAGTGGTCCTGCCCACAGGGTGCTGGGTGGGGGAAACCAAACAGTGCTCATCCTCAATGGTTACCTCCTAGATGTCGCCTGGCGGGTGACGGGCACTAGTGTGGACTCAACAAAAACACAATTTGTGAACTCACGAAACTGGGAGGGGATAACAGAGAATTAACGGTGCACGCCTGGAAGAATGACAGAAGCAACAAAACGGATATTTGCCTAAACCTCAGTGGGAGAAACGTATAAACACAGAAACAGCTAGCAATAAGAATGCATGTCTCATAGAAGCTGCAGATGTCCGGGCTCTTCTAAAGGATAAAATAATAACTTTCCCGTCTTTTAGTTATAGATGTAGCTAACAGAAACCCCACAAAACGTTTCTTCCTTTTCCTAAAAATAACGGGTTGTTAAATAGCCATCAAAACCCATTCCCGGTAAACCCCAGTGCACGGATGCAGAGATCACGGGATGCTGCTGTTCGGATTTTTTTTTTTTTTTCGAGAAATAATTCTCAGCCAATCAGGCAAGTAAGTGTTCTACCAAGGGGCTAGGAGGGGGTTTAGCGGCGGCGCCCGATTTATGTATCAGAGGATGAACGTTGTAAACAAAGTCCAAAGTGTGCGACAGGAAGGGGTGACGGAGGCCGGCACGCGGTGAGAAGCGAGCCCCGGGGTGCTGACGAGGGGCGGCCCGACAGACCGGGAGACGCACGTGACCGGCACCGGACCATGTGAAACTAAACAAAGAAAAACTTTGCTTCTATGAGACAACAACGGATCGGGTTTTGATGTTGCGTTATTATTATTTTTTTTTTTTTTGGTAATAGCTATTACCGCCGTAACAGCAGCTTAGCGGCTCGGCGTCTGCGGTGTGAGCAGTTTTGATAAACAGCCTCTGTGGGCCACACAACGGGGATAATGTATCCTTAAGTACCGCCAATGAGCTGCCATTCTGCACAGCCAATTACTTCTGTGCGTCTGTCACTCAAAGGAAAAATGACTGAGCCCATTAGATCAAACCTTTGTCACTGTTCCTAATGCACTCTTAGGCCTCATTAATCTCCGGGAGCAGTAACAGAGCCGCCGGTGTCTCATTGCCTCCCCCGAACAGGCCCACGTGAAGCCTCTCATCTCTCCCCCAAGTGCACCGCGTTAATCAAGCTCTCCTTATTACCCCAGTCCCTGTCACGGCGGAGAGCGCGCTCCCTCTTAAATGCTCTCATTATGACCCATCTTTAGAGCCGGCTAAGTGGAAAAAAAGAGAGAGGGAGAGAGGGAGAAAGAGGACGGGAGAGAAAGAGGAGAGGCAAAAGCAAGTCCGATCGCATTAATATTCATGACAATAATTAGTATTCTAGGTCACTGAATATTCATGCTATTAGTTTGGTTTTTTATGGGTTTGCTGGATGTCCTGATTACTGAAGTGTGGAGGAAAACAGCATGGCGGAGACTTTAGATGTCAACGGCGGCTCGATACTCAAAACACATCCAGATCCCCGCCCCCCACCCCGGAAAAGCAGCCTCAACCCTCCCGACGGCTTTCTTTCGTATTTTGAAACCGCCGGGGGCCAGGAGCGGAGGGAGGGAGGCAAGGGGGCAAGGTCTCCCCCGCTACGAAGGCCCACGCGTCGCCCCGGTGCGGTAAAGCACAGTCGTGGTCCCGAATACTCAACAAAGACACCCTTTCAGGACAGGGAGGTATGTGGCAGCTCAGAACCAAATGTGGCAGGAAAAAAGAGACGCTGGGCCACGGCCCGCGAGCCCAGGGCCCTCGGAGATCCCGGAAAGCCCCGCAGAGCGCCTCTCTGACCACCGCTCTGCCACTGCAGGGGGCACGGGTTTACGGTGTTGGACCCGCAACGACTACACAGAGGCTACAGAAACAACAGTGCGTGGCATGAAAACAGATGAATTCCAGGGGCGCCTGGGGGGCTCCGTCGGTTAAGCGTCCGACTTCAGCCAGGTCACGATCTCGCGGTCCGTGAGTTCGAGCCCCGCGTCGGGCTCTGTGCGGACGGCTCAGAGCCTGGAGCCTGCTTCAGATCCTGTGTCTCCCTCTTTCTCTGCCCCTCCCCTGCTCATGCTCTGTCTCTCAAAAATAAATAAATGTTAGGGGCGCCTGGGTGGCTCCGTCGGTTAAGCGTCCGACTTCGGCTCAGGTCACGATCTCGCGGTCCGTGAGTTCGAGCCCCGCGTCGGGCTCTGTGCTGACAGCTCAGAGCCTGGAGCCTGCTTCGGATTCTGTGTCTCCCTCTCTCTCTCTCTGACCCTCCCCCATTCATGCTCTGTCTCTCTCTGTCTCAAAAAGTAAATAAACGTTAAAAAAAAAAACCTTAAAAAAAATTTAAAAAAAATGTTAAAAAAATGTAGGAAAAATTAATTCCGCAGTTTCTTCCTTTTCTTCACGGGGGACAAGCACAGCTGTAATGACGGATTCCTGAGACACTTCTGGAGACTCGCCCTGGGCCACGCTTTGGAAAGGCAGCACGCGGCGTGTTACCCTCACAAGAGCGGAGGTGGGCCCGTTTTCCACCGTAACGATGAGGAAGAAGCTGACGTTCGCAGAGACACCTGTTCAAGGTCCCGAGATGGTGAAGGTGGGACTCAAGTTAGTGTTTCTGCCTCCCCGGGCCTGACCGCTGGCCATTACATTGTCCTGTTGTCTACTTCAATGTCAGAGGAACTTAAGGACCTGATTGGAGTCTGCATTCCATCATCGGTGGATACCATTCTACCACACCAGCCTGGCCAATAACTCAGTTCCGGACATCTGACGGTCTTCTCTGGAAGCATATCTGCAATTACAATTGGGTGGATTCTCAAAAACGTGGCCTGGGATTAGAACGGCCAAGTGGGTTCCAAGCCAAAGCAATGGAAAAGACAGATGACGCCACAGACATCCTGCGTGAGTGACCTTGGAGGAGGGGGAGGGTTCCCTGGGGAGGGGGAGACTTAACCAGGCCTGAATAAGTATCTTCTGGATTCTTCTTTTTCTTCTTCCTCCTCTTCTTTTTTGCTGGAGTAGATGCTTAAGCGGATTTTTCAAAAAGTCACTTGGCTTCTATATTCCCATATGTCATCTAAAACAATTCTTTTCTATCTTCATACTTGATTGATAGTAGTTTGGCCCTGCATATAGACTTCTAGGTTCAAAATGATTGGCCCTTAGTGTTTTAATTGCTTTAAGTTTATTTTTATTTAATTTTGAGAGAGAGAAAGTGGGGGAGAGGCAGAGACAGAGGGAGACAGAATCCCAAGCAGGCTCCCTGTTGTCAGTGCAGAACCCGATGCGGGGCTTGAACCCACAAACCGCAAGATCGTGACTTGAGCCAAGATCAAGAGTTGGACGCTTAGCCAACTGAGCCACCCAGCCACCCCTAAGTGATTGGTCCTCAGAAAGGAATTCTTCCGTTACTTTTTAGCACGCGGTGTTTGCGCTGAGAAGGCGACAGGCCAGAAGAGTTCTGTCTCTTGGCAGGTAACCTCGCTCTCTCCTCCTACCTGGGATGCTTTCTGGGATTTTCTCTGAGCTTTCAGAGCCTCCTGTCCCCTCCAGCTTCATACCAGGCTCTTTGGACAAGAAGACGCCAACATATATATCTTCTTCTGCACACCTACGTCACCAATGGTATCCTTGGCCATGTTCTTTATAGTATTTAACCTATCTATGGAATTTTTGATTTTTGTCATCTTTTTCCTTTAATTTGCAAGAAGTCTTTCCCCCCAGGTTTTTCATATAATCTTTAGTTTGTTGCATTTTATGAAAACAGTAATTAATCTCTTCCTTCCTTCTCCCTCAGTATCACTCCCTTTATTCTAGGATCACTAGTCCATTTGTTTCTCTCGGTCCCTGTTTGCTTTTACTGCTGGATTCCACAGACCTCTTGGTTGTCTGTGCTCGTATTTATGAGTCAGAGCCTGAGGGTCGATCAGGCCGATGCAGGGGTTTCCCTGCGGCCTCTGGACACGGGTGTGGCACACGCTGATGGGTAGATTCAGTCCAGATCGACAGCACAGGGTTCACGGGCAGGCTGGTGCCCTTCAGTTATGTCCCTCACGGTCAGAGCGGACATTCCTTGCCATTTATTTACATTTTTCTGTGACTGTGCAGAGCTCTGAGTTTCCCAAGCTGCTCCCTTCTCTTTCAAGCATCAGCATCCACATCAGGTTGGAGGTGGGGATGCCCAGGGTCGGCTCTTCCGGAATGCGTCCCTGAGCCCGCCATGCCTGCATTCCACAGCTGCCCGACAGGAGCGTGGGGCCACCCCACCTTCATGAAGGCTCACTTACTCTGCTCAACTGGTGAGCTCAGTTATTAGTACGCAAGGGAGCTGCTTCGACATGTTTCTCTCCTCTTTCCCGAGCCCAGGGCAAAACCTTACATCAAGATCATCACGTTTCCAGCATTCTCGTGTATGCAATGTGGTCAACATTCCAAGACTGGCAAAGCATTTCCCAACACCAGGGATAACATAGGACCTCCCTGCCCCCCCAGTGATCTAGCCCCTTGCCTCCTTTGTCCTTTGAGCATGGATCGCCAACTTCAATGGCCTCATGTGTTTGTTTCTTCTGTCTCCTGGGCCACCACTGTGGAGTACAAGGCCCCTGGAGGAAAGGCGTTGTACTGCCCCCAAGTCTCCAGACCACTCATCAGGACTGGGCATACACACGGCAGGCCCAACAACGACGGAAGATGAAGCGTACAGGAAACAGGAAGCGAAGCAGTAAAGTACCCAAATCATGACATTGGACGTAAAGGCTAAAAGCCAAACTGACGTACAATGAGGCACTGTAATATCTGAAATGCGAGATGCATTATGACCGTATACCAGAAAATGAAGACAGACATCTGAATAAACACTCCAACTAACAAGAGTTCAGGAAGACGGCTGGAGATAAAAAGTATAAGGACTAGGAGCTTTCTTATTTCTTGCCAAGTAGGTGATAGAATAGACAGCCCCCTTCACTCTCCTCCCCCACCCCCCAAAAAGATCAGCTTCACACGTCACCAAAAATGAACAGAACGGATCCGCACGATACGTCTAAACGAAGTCCTGGAACTTTACTGAGGGGTGTATATTAAGTTTGAGTAAGTTGGGCGAGACCTGTGTTCCACGACAAGAAACGCAAACATAGTCGTCAGTTGCTCCAGTTAACTGACAGGTTAGAAGCAATGCCAGTTAGAGCCACCGTGGGATTCTTTTTTGGGGGGAAGGGGAAGGTCTCAAGTTACTCTGAAGTTTACTGGAAAAAATAAACGAGTGGCAACAGTCAAGAACGACAATAAAATGAACGAGTAATATTGCTACCAGATAACAGACTGAGTCATGAATCTGAGACACTGTGGTAAACCCATACATGATAACATCATGTGGAGACAGGAGGTCAACTGAATAGAGTCTCAAGGCCAGAAACACGGTGAGTTTGATTAAATTAGTTGTACAATAAAGGTGATGCATACAGTTATAAGAAAACAATTCAACACAGAAAGGACAATTAGTTATCTATTTGAATAAAAAGTTTGATTAGATTTATTCTTGCACATAATTGACCCAAACAGATTAAAGATGGATTAAAGGCTAAATATTTTTCAAAAGCAGGCAATAAAATTATGAAACTCAGAAATACGTATGTGAATTGTTAACTGTTTTCAGGATTTCAAGAGGCCTTCTAAATATCTAAAGTAGAAACCACAGGAGTAAAGGACTTCTGATTTGATTCTGCGTATGTATTTTGATCATATATTAAAAACGGGGAAAACCTCTACCTGCAGATAAGACCATAAAATTAAAAAAAAAGCAAATAATAAACTGGGGAACTATCTGCAGAATGTATTATAAAGCGCTAATATCCTCAATATATAAAGAGTTCTTACAGATCAATAAAAAAGACAAACACCTAGTACAAAAAAGGGAAAAGACGACATCTAAACAATTCAATGTAAGAAATACCTGTGACAATAAACGTGAGATGGCCAACCTTAGTCCTAACTGAAGAAATCCAAATAAAGCAGGAGATATTTTTATTGCTTATCAGATTACTACAGATTCTAAAAACAATAATAGCAACGCCACAAGTGTGTGTGGGTGAAATGGGAACTCACTTTATAGGTGGTAGGGTATTTGTACAACAAAACCTTTCCAGAAATTAATTTGGAATGTATATCAAGAATCTCATGAGTGTTTATATTCACTGGCTGAATCGCTTCACTTATGGACCTTTATTCTAAGACAAGAAGTGTTATGCACAAGGATTTAGGGACACGCGAGTGTCACGTCTGTGCAAAATGAAAAAGTTACTAGAAGGGAAGGCGCACAAGACACTTATCTACTCCAACAGCACCGAGGCAAGAAAACAAATAAAAAGGAACAGCATAAAAAGAAGCAACCATGACCAGTTAACTCGGAGCTCTAGAACAAAACAGCAAAACTCAAAGGAGTTGTAAAGAAGGATACTGTTAAGCACATGGGAAGTTCTTTGGCAAAGAGCTCTAAAACAGTTACAATAAAACCTATTTTTAGCCAGTGGTCCACCCCGTAAGTGTAACGCCAATTCACTGCCAGGTAAATTTGCTGTGTTCAGGTGAGAGAGCGCCTGGGAAGCAGGGAATGGAGGGCCGCCCGCCGATGACGTCACCTTGTCTCAGCGTGCCATGACCACGAGACCCTTTCTTCCCCCAAAGGGGCACTGTGATCCTGCAGATGTCACACCCCCATTTCCTCGTCCCCACTTGTGATGCAAAGGAGAGGAAAAACCAAGCAGGCTCCCTTTAAGAAAGCTTAATTTAGCGGGGCGCCTGGGTGGCTCAGTCCGTTAAGTGTCCGACTCTTGATTTTGGCTCAGGTCATGATCTCGTGGTTTGTGAGTCTGAGCCTCACTTCGGGCTCTGTGCTGACTGTGGAGGCTGCTTGGGATTCTCTCTCCCCCTATCTCTGTCCTCCCTGACTCATGTGCTTTTCTCCCCTTCCTGCTCTAGACAAATAAATAAACATTAAGAAAATTAAAAAAAAAAAAAAAAAAAAAAAGAGGAATTAACTTGGCTTAGGGCTGAAAGAATGCGCTGTAACCAACTGGGCTTGTGAGCGTGGGAAAAGGGGTTTCGGCATTTCCCCGCGTCCTCCCGTCCACCCAAGGCAGGGGCGTTAAAAAGAAATGGGGGCACTGAAAAACACTCCTTTAACCCAGGCCCAGGCCATACATAACCTACTGCATGGGACAGGACATGGTTAAGTGGCATTCTGTACTTTCTGTTTACCAAATGTCACATTTTTCCTTAGGAAAATGAGCAGTGGCACCATGGGATGCAAGTCTCAAGATTAAGGAATTTAAACAGCAAACCTTACGTATCCACAACTTCTCCACCTCGGAGGCTCCTCTCCCACCCTAATGCCTGGCAAATTCCCTTCCTTTGTTTACACTCAGCACAGGTGGTGCCCCAGCCCTGAGGCCTTGCCCCGTCTCCTAGGGTAGCGCTGAACACATCACCCCTGGGCCTGCAGGCCCCGTACGTACTCCTGCCGTGGCCTGCTATGTGGCACTGCGTTTACTTGTCTGCTCGTCTGTCTTCCCCACCAGAGGGTGAGATTCTGGAGAGTAGAGATGACGTCTTAACCTTCTGCGTCCCCAGGGCCCAGGACCAGGCCTGGCATACGTCAGAAATGCCATACACGTTTGTTGACTTGAAGAAATAAACGCGTGGATCTGACACGATGGCTTACAAGGGGAAGTGGAAAATTAGCTGGTTTGAAGAGGCCCGCCTCTTGCAGAAGTTCTGCGGATCAGGGACCCTGTATCCACAGCACACACCATTCCTGGCACAGAACAGGTGGTCAGTAAATATGTCTTGAGTAAATTAATAAATACAAAGTGGTGAAGACGTTAGCTTTTCATTCAATACTGAATTTTTGTTTTCCCTTGGGTGGTTCTTTTCTCTCTTCTAATCCCAGCATTAGCACACCACCCTGAAGAGGGAAACTTCATATATGTCTCGGAAGGAAGGTCAGCAGGTCCTGAGAGACCTTGTCACCACTCTGGAATGAACTGATGTCTCCTTTGATGGCAAGCCCAGCCCAGTTTTGTTTTGATTGGTGATAACGGCTGCTGCTTGTATCGTACTTTATGAGTTTCCCAAAACTGTCGTATGTGTTATCTTACCTGCCATCACATCTCTGTGAGGTAGGCAGGCCAGGCAAGATCGACTTGATGTGGTGGTAAAACCTGGCTGAGTGAGCTGTCCAACACCACTTGGCATCCTGAAGTAAAGCCCAAGCTATGGCCCCGAATTCTGGCCCCTTTCTCCTACCCTGCTTTCACCAACCAATGCCATATTTATGCCACAGAACCGTGGGGTTAGCATCATCCCTCTTTAAAAGCACTTAACATCTCAGAAAGGGGAAAATGCAGCATTTTTAAGAAGCAAAGACATATGCTGGAAAGTGCCGCATAACCATAATTTATTTTGAGAAGACTGGATGTAGGTTAGAGAGGAGAAAGGGACTTTTTGCTGGGGAAAACAAATCCATGTGTTGAAGCGTGTCAGAAGGAGGACTCCAGCCTTTTCTCTGATAATAATCACCAGAAGGTTAAAGCCGGGGGCAAGTCATTTGCAAAGATTCTTAAACAAAAGCAACCCATGACATTTTGAATGGCTTGCAATTGCACACAAAGGCCAGGAATCTCTAAACACGTCTAAATTTGAGAAAACACGCTCTCTGATCCCGAATTAAAAAGCAAATGCTCCTTTAAAAGAGAACAGGAAAAATTACAGTTGTGTTAAAGAATGACCCGACAGTTACCATACGAAACCGCGAGAACGGAAATCTTAGATAGGTCCAACAGTTTCCTTGAAATCTTGCTCCAAATAGCTCTCCTTCTTTTATCCACTTGGGTTGCCACAAATGAATACCAACCCTTGATATCTGCACGATTAATTTACGTATTTTACAAGGCCCCCGAATCCTCGATCATATGTGAGCCTCGACTTTCAACTACACAACTAGGGGAGGACCTTGTGGTTTGGTCTGGGCGGCCATGACTCAAAATGGCACCAGGTGCTGGCTGGCAGTCACAGAACCACCCACAGAAGCGAAGAGGTTTCTAAGCCTTAACGTACAATGTTAATGGTTAAAATCTCACTTGACCGCAAGGGCTCCACACTCTCCTGCAACCAGCGACATCTACTGCCGTCGTCACGCTGGATTCTTCAGCACGTCCGCTGCGAGCTTACCTGAATTTGGGGAGATGTGTAAACTGCTCATGTCCTTGGACAGGCCATTGGTTTTAGGGCTGGAGATGGGCGCACAGGCCGACGTGGCTCGGGGTGGCCTCTTCCCTGGGACTTTCACAGTGGTTCTCAGAAGATCAATCTCTTTACCATGAACATTCTGCATGTAATCCTGTTCAAAATGTTAAACATCCAAGAGATATTAAAAAGAAGACCTTTCACAATCTAGGACACAAGGTTCTATCAGATACCACGAGTTGTAATCCTATGACCCTTCCACTGTGGCAAGCACTTTAAAAATAATGAGGTTTTGATCTGTCTACTATGGTGGCATCATCGTTATATTGAAACCACAGTCTCTTTGTCCTGAACTAACCCAGGTCCCTCAAATCCAAGCAGACACAGGAAATGCTTCCATCAGGGGGATTAGAAACCAGCTGGAGAAAACAAGTGTCCACGTGAAATCGTATTTTATAAACTGCTGCTTATAGAAGGTGCACTAGGACCCTGGGGTCTTCCTGTAAGTTTCAGGTAAAGTTCCAGGGAGTAGGGAGCTATTTTATAACAACTGTTCTGCCTTGGGTGGCAACACCACGAAGCCTCTAGATAAGAATGAAGCGGTCTGTTGGGAACTCAGGTAAGAAACTCCTGAAATAAAAGGCCAAGCATTTTACTAATAAGGACCAGGAAAATGTCTGAGGGCGTCGGTGGTACGGTGTTGAGAAAACGTGGAGCTCGCGGATGGGTGTGTAATGTCCGGATGTGATGTGGAAGAAGAAAGAACGTTCTTTGGTGCTCAAACATTGTGTTTCTCCGAGCGGCTCACCGTGCCCAGAGAAAGCATCTTTGTGTTCTCTTCATGCTGGAGGTGGATGACCCAGTTAACAGGGAGCCACAGGGATGTCTAGGTAGACAGGGATGGTCTCTGTGGGGGTCGCTGGACAATTCCGTGCAGAGTAAAACATTATCTAAGAGTTGGTTGTCGGGTGGGGGGAGAGGAGAAGCAGCTGAGAGTCAGGGTGAGGGGCCGACTGGGGAGTTAGGAATTACTGACCCTTCAAAATGCATTTTTTTTGGCAAAGTGCCCCCTGGCCAAACATGTAGACATGTTAAATCGAGCTCACGCATTAAGAAAGGGCATATTCTAAAACATTCTTGGGCAAATAGCACGTCAAGTGTTTTAAGGCTAAGCATGAAATGCAACAAACGCATTCCTTCCTTGGCAGACTCTTGGTAGAATTCCTTTCAGAATATAAAGGGGAAAAGCCAATAAATCTGTAGTTAGGATGAACAATGAAGTTCTTGTCAATGTAATTTCAGAAGAACCGCCAAATAAACCAGGGTGTGGGCCGCCAGGGACCCAGGGAGGCTGGAAAAGTGAGTTGTAATTGCTAACCTGTAGGGTCAAGTGACGCAGAGAGAACCAGATAAAGTCCTAGAAGCACAGCACAAGGGACAGAGACCCAGGCTGTGGGATGAGGAAAGTCAGCCAAAGTCTATCAAGGGAGGCAAAGGGGGCCTGGAGAGCAGCAGGGAAGCCGAGGCAAGGATCCCCCGCTTCTGGAAAGCAGGCTGCGGAGCCTTTAAGTTCACGTGCCAGCAGGTGAAGGGGCTGAGAAGCAGTCACTGGGTCATCAAACAGCAGGACGGTTGCGGACAGAAGCAACGACACAAAAAAGGAACCAGAAGCACAAGATTCCAACACAGGGGAAGGAACCCACACGCGGCTCCTCAGGACAGACAGCACGAGAAGAGGCATCGTCCCTCCGCAGTCTGCTGGAGGGAGGGTCGGCCTCGAGTGTTAAAAGCAGAGACCTCACCCCACAACACAAGCACTTACGGGGCACCTGGGTGGCTTAGTCGGTTCAGTATCTGACTCCTGACTTCGGCTCAGGTCATGATCTCATGGTTCGTGAGATCGAGCCCCACGTCGGGCTCCGTGCTAGCAGCACAGGGTCTGCTTGGGATTCTCTCTCTCTGCTCCTCCCCTGCGCTCTCTCAATCTCTCTCTCAAAGTAAATAAATAAACTTAGAAAAAAGGTAGGGAGGAGGGGCACCTGGGTGGCTCAGTTGGTTGAGTGTCCGACTTTGGCTCAGGTCATGCTCTCACGGTTTGTGGGTTCAAGCCCCACACTGGGCTTGCTGGTGTCAGTCCACCAGCATGGAGCCCGCTTCAGATCCTCTGTCCCCCCTCTCTGCTGCTCGCTCACTTGCACTCTCTCAAAAATAAACATTAAAATAAGACAAAATAAACAAAAATCCCTATTCTGCCACGCTTTAAAAAAAAATGAGAATTGTTTAAAAAAAAAAGAGAGAGAGAGAGAGAGAGAGAGAGAGCACTTAGAGGGGGGCACGCGGGAGCCGACCCAGACTCAGGAAAGAGGGCGTGGGAATTCTCAGCAGAGGAGGAAGGGCAGGAAGAAAAAGCCCAGAATGGGAAGGCCTGGCCACGGTGGGGGGGGGGGGGGGGGGAGACGTTCTGATGGAGCAAACACAGAACTCTAGAAGGTTTGAAAAGCACCAACCCAGAAGGAAAAGATGCCACAGGGTCCCTAATGACTTCCTAAGGATACAACTCAAACGGCCAGCTCTTGGTGGCAAACACACCCTCACAAGGCCAAGCAAGGCCAGAGCCAGGAGGAATCTGGGACTGAAGACGGCCAGAGAAAGGATCGGAGGTGCACCAAAGTGGGGCAGATACAGACCAGCTCTTCAGAGGCAGTGGGGAGGCTGGGCCTTCATCAGCACTTATAAAACCAACCGTCCGGAGAGCGGCAGTGGCATCCACAAGCCTCCCGTGAGCCATGGAGGCCAGGAGCAGAGGTCCCGAGGCATGCTGACCCCGCAGGACGCGCTGCCTGGAGTCAGTCTCCGCCGTCGCCGCAAGACTGAAGACTCCACGTGGAAGTCAAGACGCTTGGGCAACACCCCAGAATATAATGAACCGTGAAAGAGCTGTGGTTTTGGAAGGATATGGACCAAAGACAGAAAGACGGTGGTTACGAAATCAGAGTAAAGGAGCAAACAGACCCAGACGGGAAGGAATACGGGAAGACTCATGACTGAGCTCACGGTTCTGGGGATGTGAACAAAAAGCACCAAGGAAGCCATCCTTGCTTAGTGGAGGGCAAAGTGTCAAGGTCATTAAAGAAAAAACAAAGGTCGTTCTTAGACATCTTCAACGTACTTCCATTAATATCCAAAGAAAATGGGCAAACCCAAGCTTCAGAACCAAAGTCAAGGCTTGTACAGAATGACTTCATTCTCCCACACTTGCTCTTTCAAAAATATCAACTTGCTATAACTTTCTTCTTTAATGCCAATTCTTAACAAATTAAAATACAATAACAGGAGTGTAATTGAGCATTTATTGCTTATGGGCTCTAAAATGAGGCTAATCAGATAGTGACTAAGCCTCAGCATGGGCTCTTTTAATAGGCATGTTTTAACATACAATAACCAGGATATTTTATTTAAAATTATTATAGAAATGTACCAAGAGTCTGCTCTTTGGATGTGAACGCGGCAAGGGAACACATTTATCTTTGGCTCAGCATGGGCCAGGGAATCTGTTTCCTCGCTTGAGTTAGGCGTCGAAACTTCAGAGGAACTAGATCTAAAAAAAAAAAAAAAAAAAAAAAACCCCAGAATATGAACTTGGCGATTCTTGCGTTGCAAGCCACTGTGGTTTTTTTTTTTTTTTTTTTTTACACAGACCTTACAAGATGCATTTCCTAATCCACGAAAAGCCCTTGGAGGTGGTGCTTCAGAAACAGTGGAAGGCAAGGAGGCCTGAGTATGTGGCTTCTGGGTTCCCCCAAGAGAAACGATGCTGAGTTTCCCGTGTTTGAAAGAATCCATCCCTTTTCATGTCTCCCCAGCTTGGCAGTTGAGGAATTAAAGCCAGAACCGGTATACGACCGTGGCCTCCTCAGAAGCGGGACTTGCGGCCTGCGGGGCCCGAGGGAGGGACCTCGCCGGGTAAAATAAAGCCAGCAAGCTTGATTTTGATATGCAAATGCTACAGATACTACCCTTCTTGTGCTCCTCGTAGAAAATGCTGATCGATGATAAAAGGGGGAAAAACCCTTTAACGAGGCATGAGGGTAATTCAAAGCCAAGTACTTTTAAACAGCACGTAACAAGTCCCCGGGGCCCACTCAAGAGCCAGGCCCCTCTGAGGCGCCATCTCCCGCCCCACAACAGCTTGAAAAAGTAGTAATTGCCAACCTATTTGCATTTTTCTTCTCAAGTTGTCCGCGCTCTTGTCGCGAGGATTCTTTTTTCCAAGCAGGCGCGGGAGCACAGGGACCCGTTCCTGAACGTGTGGATAGCCTTGGTGACTGTGCGCCGGGTCCCCCCGCAACCCGGCTCCCACACCTTTGCCAACCCTTGTTTTTTACCTCTCGCTCCTAATTATGTTGCATCTATTGCCGTACACTTAATTAGCTGCATTAATGTGATTTCTTTTCACATAGTCAAGCAATTAAGAGCTATGATTGAGTTTCATTCAATTAGCCTCAACAAACATGCTAATTGATGTCCCAGATGCAAATGAGGTGCAATGAGAGAAACCTGCGAGCGACTGCTTTCAGCCTGCTGACGGAAGCACAGCTTAACACGGCTCCCACCTTCTGGGGGGCCGCCTTCAGGGAGGGCCGCGGAGTCATTAGCGCCGCGGTGCCTCCGATCGCTCCCGGTACCCGGTACGCAGGATTCATTTGATCTGCCGCCATACGATCCTGTCCTGAAAGCTCACAGCTACGCGTTACCAGGACCTGGAGGTCATCAGCTCGGTGATGCTGTGCTCCTGCAAGGAGAGTAAACCCTCACCCAAACGCCACGAGAGGCTGCTAGAATGATCCAGGGGTTCTCCCCAAAACTGCACGGGGCGGGGAAGAAGGTGCGTCTTGTCTTGGTGACCTCAGAGCCCTCTGCGTGCACGACGGCCCCACGGTTCTCAGCAAATGGTGAGTTCATCTTACTCAGCTCTGGGGCATCTGGCACTCGAAGTTAAGCTCAAAATACAGCAATCCATCAAGAGTCCCTAAAAATACCCTTACTGTATTGATTCTCCCTGCCTCCCATCCCGACGTCACCTTTGGCTGTCTGCTGAAAGATGGGTTTGCCCTGTGTGTTCACGGGGGTACCAAAAGCAGTTAACAAGATCTGAAAGCTAACCCAAAATGCAGAAACGGTATGATTGGCATCTCAGAATGAGAGCATCTGAATAAAAACCCATGGCTTTGAAACCGTACTCTCTTTGCAGAGATGATGCAATCGACACCACTCTGCTTTTACACACTGGGTTGTTTTTGTTTTTGTTTTTTTAAAGTATGGAGACTCCTCATTTCCATAATTAAGTGATGCAAAAAGAATCACAGAAATTTTTGTTCCAATTAGGTTTTCCCAATAAGTTCTGGTTTCTAACTACACACAAATGCTCAGAGATTTAATATTTTATGTTAACATGTAATACTTTCTCTAGGGTAAATAATTGTTAGGACAGACCGATGACTGGCCACGGTCATTGGATCGGATTTTTCCTCTCTGGATAAGCTAGCTTGTTAGTCCTCAAAGCGTGGTCCCTGATACCCGATCAAGGGGTTCACAGGTTCAGTACTGTTTTCAAAACGTTCCAAGGCACTTTTTGCCTCTTTCACTGTGTTGGAATTTGCTTTAATGGTGGCTAAAAGTGCTGGCCCAGAGCACAAACCAAGGCTGGGGCACCAAATTGTATTAGTCCCTGTTGCTGTTATAAGATTCATTGCCATGCTCTCTGAATAAAAACAAAAAAAAGTTGCACTTAAGAATGCTCTTAATAAACCAACCAACCAACCCCCAAAAAACAAGAAGCAAAAAAACCAAACCAACCAAAAAGCTACAGATTCATCAATATTTCAACCCTGAGTACACACATGTCTTTTTAATTTTCTGCGTAAGGACACGGTAAGTACCTATGAGTGTCTGTGCCACACACACAAGCTGGACAGTGTCCTGCAGAAATGCACTTCTGCGATTGCTTGGAGTTGGCAAGCTGAACTGGCCAGTTTTTTGGCTGGGACACACTTTTACTTGCAAGAATGACCATGTCACACATGAACCAGGCTTATTCGGTCTTGGGTCTTTGGCAGGCATTTTCTTGAAAATGAACAATGCAAGAAAAATAGCACACAGCATCCGCATCCAGCGTATAGAATATAATTTGAGCTTCCAGTGAGCATGAGAACCTTGGAGACTTGTATCTCTCACCATGTGCCTGACACTTTCCAAATACTTAAGGCCTTTGCTGGTAAGATGGGCAGTGATATAAATGAATGCAGCTTCTGGATATCATCTGATGAAAAGTGTCACCATTTGGAAAGCTGCATGCCTCAGTTAAACAATATTTTTGAAATGACACATGCACGGTGTCACATGTGAGGCTGAATGAATTTTAAGGGAGCAGAGAGGAAAGATTTAGTGGTAACTGTTTAGATTCTGTGCTGCGTTCCTAAGTTTTGACAAACTGTCACGTTGCATTTTGGTGTAGTGACCAAACAGAACACCCACAATGATCAGAAATGTCTACTGGAATACTCTTCCCTTTTCCAGCAAAATGTCTGTACCAGGTGAGGGTCCTTACGCACCAAAACGACATAACATAGCGAACTGATGGCAGATGACGGTATGACAACCCAGCTCTCTCTTATTAAGCCAGACATCAATGAGTTTCGGGAAGAAAACAATCTTCTCTTGTCAAGATTTTCTTTCATTTTGGAAAAGGCGTGTTTCATAAAAATGTGATTTATGTA
Organism: Acinonyx jubatus; assembly: GCF_027475565.1. Lineage (NCBI taxonomy): Eukaryota > Metazoa > Chordata > Mammalia > Carnivora > Felidae > Acinonyx > Acinonyx jubatus. The sequence goes on along the minus strand of NC_069381.1, from coordinate 213,467,555 downwards.
ATCATATTACAAAAGGGCAATTTATTATTATTTTTTTAAATGTTCCTTTATTTTTGAGAGAGAGAGGCAGAGAGACAGGGAGACCGAGAACCCCAAGCAGGCTCTGCCTGCCAGTGCAGAGCCCATTGTGGGGCTTGAACTCAAGAACCACGAGATCATGGCCTGAGCTGAAATCAAGAGTCAGATGCTTAACTGACTGAGCCATCCAGGCGCTCCAGGTGGTTTATGATTTTAAATGAGTTATGTGAATATTTACAAATTTCCTTAGTTTTGACTTGTAATGTGCTAAGTATCAATTAGATACAACCTAAAGCACTTTTGGATTCCTCAGTTATTTTTTAAGAAGGCAAAGGGGTCCTGAGGCCACAAGGCTCAAGAACCACTCGTCCAGTTCAATGTTTGCAAAATGGCCAACGGCTACGCACACGTGACTTTATGCGCACAACATAGATCTACACAGAGACATTAGAGATGTTCCTCAGGTTGTTTGTCTTTTCCTGGAGGAAAGGATTGACTCATTCTCCTGATTTTCACTGCACTTCATGAATGTCCAGGTTCAAAGAGGAACTGTAGTTTGTATAAGTTCTATTTTTAAAAATCCTTACTTCTGCGCTCAAAAAAAAAAGTATGTAAGAGAGCCCATTGTTAGATGCACTGCTATTCCCAACTCCATTTAATACTCTTTTCAAAGGAAACTAATCTATAAAGACACACATAATACCTTCCATTCAAAGAGACTAAGCAAATGTTCAAGTCCAACATTTCTGTATAATAAACAATAGCCTCATCTATAGTCATGGGCACAGAGGAAACCGACACCCTAAAAATACTATGGAAATATCGTAAAACTATGAGAAATCTTCTGGCCGTGTCCTTTCAGATCACATAACTCAAAGAAGACAATTTCTCCTTCTCTCCAAAGGACCAGTCACAATAGCGAGGTAGGAGGCAGCTTCAAAGCGAAACACCCTATGAGCAATGATTTTTGTTTCCCCAGACAGCCAACAGAATTGCAGGGTTTCGCTTTCGGAACTGCCTTTGTGAAGACCACTCGACCAAAGCTTGTGAGCGCACGTCAACGTGACGTGTGGCCACCACAGGAAGAAGGTACCTGGTGAAGTGGATGTCTACCGGTGACGGAGACGAAAGCCCACGGTTATGACATCCAATTCTTTAGTTAATAAAGGCTTTACAGGGCCAGGGAGTCACATAAGACCGGGTAGGAAGGAAGGCTGGTGAAACATCATGAGGGATCAGGGCCAGGTAGTGACATAAGACTGGGTAGAAGGGCAGGCTGGTGAAGCATCATGGGGCATCGGTGGCGGTGCACTTTGCGCACCATGGACAGCTCCAAACATGCCAAGGGCCCACCTCTCCAGTCTGGTGGCTAGCCTCCAACACGTGTGGGCTAAAGTCCAACGTTAGCCCAGGGGGCTGGGTTATTTTAATAGAAATCAAAACAGCAGAAAACTCTAAATTGAATAATGAATATACCTTTTGCTCCCTGATTGTATCTGTCTTGATTGACCTAGTCGATTGAGCTTTCCACTGCAAGAAAGATTTTCCTCATTTTAGGTTAAATTGAATATTACCCAGTTGTAACCCATGCGTGCTCAAACCCAGCCCGTACAAAATGAATGTGTCGGTATGGAAATGGCTTCCTGTCTTCCCAGTCACTGTAGGCCTCTTCGAAAGGCAAGCATGAGTGAAATTTCATGACGATGAACTCGAAGGAGCTAGCGCCTTTCCTTGGCTATATGAGTACTTTAATAATTAATTATGGCTTGAAACAACTGGACCGGCAGTTAGATCTGGGAAGTTTAGAATGAGATAGGAATGCTCGTCATAACGGTATCAGATCTGAAGCTCTTTAAGATTCCAGATTTCTCACGATGAATTTGCCAGAATACTCAGCTCTTAAAGAAGCAGATTTTTAAGGACATGGTCTGTCCTCGGGGGGCGGGGGGCACTAATGATCGCTATGCTTTTTCTTCTACCAGTTGACCCAAAGTAGGACAGAAATCTCCCATATCCGTTGTTGCCCACCACAAAATTTAAGGACTTTTTTTTTTTGATTTTTAAAAATTTATTCATACTTAAGAGACAGAGCAAGCAGGGGAGGGGCACAGAGAGAGGAAGACACAGAATCCGAAGCAGGCTCCAGGCTCTGAGCCGTCAGCACAGAGCCCGACGTGGGGCTCGAACCCATGAACCGTTGAGATCATGACCTGAGCTGAAGTCGGACGCTTAATCGACTGAGCCCCCCAGGTGCCCCAGGACTTCTTCTAGCTTTGAAACATTCACCACACCCGTACGGAAGTCTCATCGCTTCTTTCCTCCTGATGCCTTGCTTTAACAGGAGTTCATCCATTTCCCTGATGTTACTGCTGCCATGGTGGTTTACAGTGATTCGATCAGATTCATCTCCAATGAGGAGCAGTCAGTTCATTGACTCTTGAGACATTCTGATTTCCTAAACTAAACACGTCTGCCGAGGACAAAGTCAGCCTCCTTCTGGCCAGAGGATGGCCTTGGGGACCAAGCCCAGGATCCAACCTTGGAGTTGTGTCCTCAGACCTGCTACTTAATCATGCTTGGTCCCCATTTCCACATCTTTAAAAATAGGGGGATGAACAGTTCTTACCTCATGTGCGAGGATCACCTGAAATAATGTGCGAAGTGTCTGCGAGAGGGTCAAAGCCCTCAGCGAATGACGGCTCTGCCTACTGTGTCCTGTAAATAATTCTGGAATATTTGCCCTCTGATTTTATGTGAGCATTTCCTGAGTCAAAGGTGTTGTTCCAGGGGCGCCTGGGTGGCTCAGTCGGTTGAGCGTCCGACTATGGCTCAGGTCATGATCTCACAGTTTGTGGGTTCGAACCCCACGTCGGGCTCTGTGCTGACAGCTCAGAGCCTGGAGCCTGTTCCGGATTCCGTCTCCCTTTCTCTCTGCCCCTCTCCCCTGCTCACACACTCTCTCTCTCTCTCTCTCTCAAAAAATAAACATTAAAAATTTTTTTTTTTAAAAAGGTGTTGTTCCCACTTCGGGTAGCAATTCTGACATAAGAAGTCATTGGGGGTGACCCTCAAAGTGACTTTTCACTTCCCAGCATAGGAAAAAAAAATAATTGGCCTCTGCAAACGCAAGACGGTTTCTACTTTCTCTTCTTTTTCTCCCCACCCTTCTTCCTTCCTTCTTTTCTTTTTCTTTCCTTCTTTCTTTTTTTTTTTTGGTGGGGGAGGCTTGTATACGGTAGCAGACATTTTTATTGCAAAATGCCGTCTGGAAAAGATGCAAAACAAAATTGCCTAAAATGCAAGGGAGAAAAATCCGGGGGAAGACAAAAGGCCCCCTTCCCCTTGCTTATTGAGTTCAAAGGCATAACATGCAGCGCCCTGCAGCAAATGGGAAGCTACACTAATTTTAAAGCCATAAAACGCTATCAAGTGCCCTGCGGGGCAGGACTACACTGAAGCTAGTGCCACCTAAATAAGATACGGTTCATTTACTCCGCAGCTTAGCCTAATGTAATCATCAGCGGATTTTAGCCTAGAGTTGTAACAGGCAAACAGCCGACGCCGCGGAGGTAGCACTCCCAGCCATTGAGGGGGCCGCGGCTAGATTGCTGTTGATTAGAAAATTTTTCAGTTTTGACAAGCACTTAATGAACATAAATCGCACCTTGATTGGTTTCCATTTGGGGCCACAGGCACACCTGAGAAGCGGCGGGCCTCCACCTCCACCCCTCTCCTCCTTGCAAGACCTTAGCGACAAGCCGGCAATTGGGTTACGAGCCGCAGAAGAAAATATTTATAAAATGTAATAATGGGATTCCATTTCTTAGGAGAAGTGAAAGATTTCCTCACTACCCCCCACGTCCGTCCTCTCCCGCAGAGTCCTCGGCTGTGACTTACTGTCAGTTGAAGAAAACCAATGGTTTTGATTTATTTACCTTTTCGCGAGAATTCTGGCTATGGTTAAGAGTACTAAAAAGACCAAAGATGGAAAACAAAACGATACAGATTGGGCTCAAATGATGAAATATCATGCTGTGTATGATAGGACAATGTCCCATCGGCTCTACTAGAAGCTTTCAAGACTCCAATCCACAGGCTACGTTTAAATCTGTGTATTTACAGAAACACACATATACTTTTTTTTTTTTTTTTTTTTTTAAGAAAAGAAGGCAGAAGGATTTTTCAATGTTGAAGAAAATAGGTTAGGTAGGATCTAGGATATTTGGTGGTTTAATTTTTATAGAGAAAGAGGACTTTTTTTTTTTTTGTCTGGTCACGCCCTACACACTGTGTGATCAACACGAGGAACCTGTTCCATAGCGAGCATGCATTTTGGCCATTTTATTTGGAAATCTAAACACTTTGCAAACCCTCAGGGCTCTATAAAATAAATAAGAAACTAGTTAGGCAGAAATAAGACTTTGATAAAGAATCTAACTTTTTTGTTTATATGCAAAAGGTAGGAGTGTAGTCATTTTTTTAAAAAATAAATTTGTTGTTTAAAATAATTTTTTCAGGTTTATATACCTTTGAGAGACAGAGAGAGACAGTGTGAGCCGGGAGGGCCAGAGAGAGAGGGGAGACACAGAATCCAAAGCAGGCTCCAGGCTCCGAGCTGTCAGCACAGAACCTGGCACAGGGCTCAAACTCATGAACTGTGAGATCATGACCTGAGCCGAAGTCGGACGCTTAACCATCTGAGCCATCCAGGCGCCCCTGCAGTCATTCTTTTTAACAAAAGTTGTCGATATTCCCTGAAAATACTCAGAATACCTCGGCAGTATCATTGCACGTGTCTGAAAGCACTGCCACCTGGGAAAAACAGTTCCTCACCCCATCTGAAACTGATGGGTGAATGCCAGGGATTGTTCCCAGGTCATCGGAGGCACAGAGGGGACCGCGTCCCCAACGCTCAGAGGGCTCCTGACAAACCCATATGACTAGGGCCGGGCTGCTGCTTTCATACCCCAGGGACCCCTCCCCAGTTCACTCTGTTCAGGACCGCACCCAGCATATTCCACCGCAGGCCCTGGAGAAGGCTGGACGTCTACAAAATTCAGTCATCCTCTATAGTTTTTGCGTGTTGTGGTTCAGACAACGAAACCTCAAGAGGCACTCGCACACCCACGTGCACAGCAGCACTATTCACAACGGCCCGGAGGAGGGAGACACCCAAACATCCCTCCACAGATGAACGGATAAAACGAAATGTTCTCTGTACACAGAAGAGAATATTATTCAGCCTTAGGAAGGAGGGAAGCCCTGGCCCCTGCTCCTTCAAGGATTTTATGCTAATGAAAATGCGTCAGTCACAGAACGACAAATACCGTGCGATTCCACGCACGCGAGGTAACCAAAGAGTAGAACGAATTCACAGAGACCGACAGTAAACGGGGGTGCGGGGAGAGAAACGGGGATTTGGCGTGAAAAGCACACGGGCTCAGGTGCTGCAAGATGAAGAGGTTCTGGAGACTGGCTGCACAAGGAGGATACACTGAACGCTGAACTACACGCTGGAAACTGGTGGAGATGGTAAATTTCATGCGAGGTGTATTTTACAATTAAAAAACAAGACACGACAAAAACCTTAAGCTCTTCTGCCACCGTGGGGACCTTTTCTTCTATTTGCAGCAGCTGGAGGCTGGATACGGCTGTGCCTTATTTCTGTGGCTTGAAAGCATCAGGCGGCGGCTTCCTCTGCTTCTGATTCCAGGAACCGCAGGCCCGCAGGTGTGAGGACAGCCCAGGCGTGTGGCCACTCGTGCCGCCTTCTTCGTTCGACAAGACAGCGCCGATGTGAAGGAGATGCAGGCAACAGGACCCCAGAGGTCTCTGCTCCAAGGGGCTCCCAGTCTTGTGGGAGAATCGGGCAGCGAGATGAGCCAAGAGAACAGAGAAACGACGGAACACAGCAAGGGGAGGGCACGCACAGCAGGTGCGCCCCAACACGCCCGGTGGAGAGAACTCCAGAGAAGTGACTTTCAAGTCTGGACCGATGAGCAGAGTTTGTCTGGCAAAGGGGAGGGGCAGGAACGGGCATTTCTGGCACAAGCGGCTGTATTTGTTAGGGTCGGGAGGCCAGAGAACACGGCAGGGGGGACCAGGCGAGGCCTGGGGAGGTCTCAATAAGGGGTGAGGCCTGCATCCTAAGCACAGTGGGGATCTTCTCCACCATGGAAACACTTAACAGAATCAAGTAGAGGGAAGGAAGTAACAGTATGATGAAAAGCACAAGGTGATGTGGACAAAATCACAGGGAAAACTGCCCTTCCCTGCGTAGCTGACAGTGGCGGAGTTCTGGAAACCCGGGTGGGCAGGACACCACGCTGGCCAAATGGAGCAGACACGCAGGTCTGAAAGTCTGGGAGACGTGGGGTTTCGGAAACCACCTGTCAGCGGGACTGCAGGCAGAGGTCCTCCCAGGTGAGTTCCCAGGGAGCAGGGAAGGCAGAGATCCATGTGATGGTGGAGTAACCAGAGTCCTGGACCTCGAATGAGGGGCCTGGGGGTTCCCAAAGAGGGCCGCCAAGTCCTGGTGCTCCTCGGGGCTACATCCAGGCCATCGCGGTGTGGAAATCACAAGTGCGGGTTCCACCTGTGCATCAGAAGGAATCCGCACAGGAAACTGAAGGAACCCCTCAAGGAAGGGAGGAAATCAAGGAAGGAAGGGAGGAAATCAAGGAAGGAAGGAAGGAAATCAAGGAAGGAAGGAATTTTAAGATGAATGGAGGTAATGGTGTTCTGAAGGCCAGAGACCCATCGTATCATGACTTCTTTCTCTACGTAAAACAAATTCAAACGAAGTTCTGTGTGTACAAGTATGGCCTGTGTTCTTAAGTGACTATGTGTGGTGGGTTTTTTAATGTTTACTTTTGAGAGAGCGAGAGAGAGAGAGAGAGAGAGAGAGAGAGGCGAGAGAGAGAATCCCAAGCAGGCTCTGCATTGTCAGCACAGAGCCCTACGCAGGGCTCAAACCCACAAACCGTGAGATCATGACCTGAGCCTAAGTTGGACGCTCAACTGAGCCACCCGGGCGCCCCCGCAGATGTATGCTAATTTACTTTCCCGTCAACTGTCTGTCCTAAGCTGCCTGAAAGCCTTTCTTGGAAAGAGGCAAAGCATTAAGTGCGATTTGAAGCGAACAAAACCTATACATGGAACTCCTCGAGGTGACGTTCCCACCTCGGGCTTGGAGGGCCAGGTCTGCCCGTGAAACCACTCACATAGGACAACCCGACAGTGGTTATTCCCGGGGGAGGCAGAGAACACTCCCAACTTCTACCTTACCCTCAACAAAGCCGCACCGTATCCCCCTAGGGGGTATCCCTTTACCCTCATCACAACAAACTTGGGGTTTTTCTGCTTCCCCAGGGCTGACTCCAGCCACTCTAGAAACTTCCACCCAGTTTGCAAACCCATCGCCGTTTGCTGGCGGTCAGACCAGAACAGAAAGGCTCACCTGCAGCCAGAATTCCAGATCGCTGCTCCTCAGTAACTACCTATTCTCCTAATCCACTTTAAAATGGCCTGTTTGGGGGAGGGGGGATTCCAGCACTGGTTAAAGATTTCATGGCTTTTGTATATAATCCCGAGAGTGTGTGTCCCCCTGCCCCCACCTGCCCTAAGCTAATCTACACCCAGGGAGGTACGGCTGTGCAACCCGGTTCATCTTCTCCGCCCCAGTCTCGCTGTGATTTTCAAAGCAGAGCCACGATCGTCACCCGTGAGGCTCTCAGCCCAGGCCGTATAGGAGCAAAGACATCGCAGGGGTCACGTGACTTGACTCTATGCCACCCACACTAGCCCTGGGCCGACAGTGGGGAGCAGGGCACAGTCCTTGCCTTCAATTAGACTAGGCTAGACAGGGGCAGTTCAGATGCTGGAAGACACCAGAACAGCTGGTCTGCCGGGCAATCAGGGAGGACTTCTTGTGGAGGAAGGGCAGGAAGGCCCCCCCCCCTCCCCCCCGACCCCGCAGGATGGACAGCACACTGGAACCAGAAGAAGCCAGGCTGGAAGAGCACACACAGACCGGAAGACAGCTTGCGGCACTGCGGCTTTTTATAAAGGGGAAGCAAGACCAAGTAGCTGTTCGTCACAGAAGGAATCACGCTTCGTGGAGTCGCGTGTCACGGGCGGGGCGCGTCTGGCGCTGCTGTTCTCGGGAAAGGACGGGGGACACTGTCCTCAAGATCATCAGTCATCCTATCGCTCAAGACGTTGCGCATCTAGAAATTTGGGCTTTGAACTGATCTGCCTCACCATCTGGATTCAGGCTAGTCTGACTTCTGCAATGTCTTGGGGAAGCCAATGAAGAGTTTCTCCTGACCGTGACTCAGTGTTCACAGCCTTGGGAAATCTGAGGTCTACCTGAGCAGCTGTGCAAAGCTAGCTGAAGGGGCTGATCACAGATTCGTAGCGATTCCTCAGTGCTCCAGGAAAATGTCCTTCTTCGATGTGAAGGTTGTGTGTATCTTAAATGGTGATCACCAGCAGTGGGCACAGGCAAGAGCTGCTGTTCTCACAACGTAAATATCTTCCTTTTTCTCTCGTGTTATTTCTTTTGAGATAAATACCCACTTAGGAAATCACCCCGGATCTTTTCGTCTCTTTTGCATCAGCCAAGAGGTGGATTTTCCACCTGATCAGAACCTGAAGATGTGCGGAAATCAGCATTCTGATGATAACCCAAGAGTCCAAGTCTGACTCTCCCCAACACGGAAAAAACAAACAAACGTCAACAGCATTCAGAATCAGAGGTGTTGCGCAGCGGGAGGGCCTAAGCCGCTCAGGGGGCGGTGTTGCCGTGAGAAGGGCAAGTCCAGTTCTGTGCGTCAGGGAGAGCGGACAGAAACACGGCTGCTTCCAACTCGGGCCCCGTGCAGAGTGAGAAAGGAATCCCAGGAGAAGGTTCTCCAAAGTGTGAGCAATTTGAGCCCATGTCAGCCAGGAGGGCTCCTCCAGCCACCCCGTGCCTTCAGAGGAAGCCCGGGCAGCCTTCCCGGGCGGGGCCCCATGAAGTCCTTGGCCTGACCGCGTGGCCACGAGCTCACTCTTCGGAATCCCGGCGCGTGCACCTCTGTCAGCCGTGCCCTCGACGGCTGCTCTCTCGACACGGAAGATGAATAGGCAGCGATGCTGAGATGTGGAGCCCCGAGGTCTGAGTTCTATCTCATTATCCCCTCCGTTTTTCTATCAAGGTGCTCCCTAAGGCTCCTATTTAAGTCCACACAACAGGCCGCCCTTCGCCCAGCCTGACCGTGATCCGGCCAAGTGTCACACACCAGACACACGCACCCTATCTCCCCCGAGAAAGTTAGGCAGGGAGGGCTTTTTAAAGGTTTGGAGGTGTACCGATTTTCAGAGACCTGAAAACACCGACCACCGAGCAGCCTGAGAAGCCTGCCCCCGCACAGTTTAATCTTACGAGTTCGGGGCTGTCTGCAGAGTGCCCAGTGGAGGTGGAGGGGGAGCTAAGGTGGTCAGTTCCGCAGGGAGGGTGGCCACTAGTCCCAGGGGGCCTGGACCTCCGCCAGGTCTCAGCAGGGACAGTCCTGCGGCCTGGGCTAACCTGTGCGGCTGATCACCCCGAGGGAGCATCCACAAACCCAGAGCAGCGTCATTATTTTGGTTGAGCTTTCCGCCTGTTATCTACACCGAGCTGTAGGTTTCGTTTAACGACAGGCAGCATCTTGAGAAGGATGAATCAAGTGAACTGGGTTTTCCTGGGCCCCGGGCTTCACACCTGCCCACGTGACTCCCTGATCTCACTCAGCAGCTCCGCCCTCGGGAGTCCAGCTGACTCCATCGGCCTCAGTTTGCTGAGGTTTGGCGGGGGGGGGGGGGGGGGGGGGAGGGGGTGCCTCTGGAATCGGAAGTGACCTTGGAAGACACTGTCACCCAACTTTCCACCCAGGGGATTCTTCTTCCAGATTTCCAGGGTGGACACCGGCCGGCCGGGTCCTCGATGTCCACGGTAACAGGCACGGCCCGGAAGGAATGCCGAAGAACACGGACGTGGGCTCAGAAGGTCCGGGGGCAGGTTCCAACCTGTGCAGAGGCGGGTGGCCCAGGCCCACCGTCGAGCAGCTGTGGCCACGCTCAGGCGTGGAGCCGTCGCTCCGCACCTGCGGCCGTCCCCACGCTGGCCAGAGCGCCTCCTCGGCTAGCTGGCCCCCGTCACCGCACCTGTGACGGCTGAGGGCAGCCGGTGCGGGAACCACCCGTCCTGAGGAACAGCCGAGACTCCCGGTCACTCCCGTCGCCTGTGCCGCACCTCCCACGGCTCCCCGTGACGCAGGCGGTGTAGGGACCCATGGGCGGGAGGCAGTCCAGCTGACGGCTCCTGAGCCTCTGGGGACGAGCCCGAACAGGAGAGGAGGTGTGGCAGCGGGTGAGGTGGGTCCACACTTCACAGAGTGCAGAGCGAGCAAGTCCGGGGCCTGGAGATACTGCTGCGGTCGACTTCCGGGACACTTTCTCAGTCTGGGTTGGGTCAGTCCTTTCCCTGTTTGCGCCTGATCTCCAGAGCGACCGTCGCCTCCTACGGTCTGGCCACGCACACGCAACTCCACCCTCTGCTTCTGGACAAGAGGGTCTCTTGTTCAAGGTTCCCAAGGGCAGGAAACAGGGCCGGGGCGAGAGGCTTCCTCTCAATGACTCCCACCTCCAGCACAGAGAAAGCCCGCGCCATAGGAATGACGGAGTGAGGCCATGCTGTGTGTCAGGGCACCGGGGCTGAGCCTGGGGCTCGGGACGGACAGACCCTTCTAGGGATGATGCCACAACCCTGGGAAGAATGAAGGCCTGGAAGAAGAGCTGACTGGGAAAAGGATGGGAGGGAAGGAAGAGGAATGTGAAGCCTTGAGACCGGTGGGAAATGACACCCTGGGGGCCCCACCCCACAGAGGTCCCTGCTTAATGTCCCTGTGCCTGTAGAACCTGCCCGAGCACCGAGATCGGCAGGCAGTCCTCAGAGACCGGCTTCCAGGAGCTTCCCCAGTAGCTGGCCCGTTCCAGGCACAGGGCGAGCCCGTCGGCCTCACGCCAACCCCACCGAGGGCTGCGGGGCCAGGGGCCCCCAACTCATGACGCGCAGCCCGTGTCCTAAGCCACGGTTTCAAAAAGCTCGTCTTTCCACCGGGATCCCGTAAGCTCGGCCCACAGCTGGGGACCACGCACTGACGGTGTGTTCTGTTGAGGGGCTGCCTTCGTTTTCCACCACACCAGCGTGCACAGGACCCCTCCTTGGGGCTCAAACCCGGGGTTCGTGTCTGATGGACGATCTTCTACGTAAACACTTCCACGGACAGCGGTGTCCTAAGCGGATGGCATCGGCGTCTTTAAGGATCATAACTCACTTCTTCTGGCAGATCTTTTTTTTTTTTTTTTTGAGAGAGGGAGAGAGAGAGAATGAGCAGGGGAGGGGCAGAGGGAAGAGGGAGACACAGAGTCCAGAGCAGGCTCCAGGCTCCAAGCTGTCAGCGCAGAGCCCGACGTGGGGCCCGAACCCACGAACCGCGAGATCACGACCCGAGCGGAGGTCACGAGTCAGGCGCTCAACCAACTGAGCCCCGCAGGGGCTCACAATCTGAACTTCTAATGAAATGATTAGGGCCCTCACCATGCTGACCTACTTCCCTTTGAACTCGATTCGGTCCCTTACTCTGCTCCAATCTTCTCTGGGTGCAAGACCCCCATCGGGCTCCCTGGGTTTACCACGATCACCAAGTTGAAGGTGGCTGCTGCTGGAGTCCGGGTCCAGCCTGAGGGGAGCGTGAGCAGCAGACACGCGCACTGTAAGCACACGTCTGTGCCAGTGACGAGAGCCACAGGGCGACACGTGGGTTGCGAAGGGGCCGCTGTGCGGCCCCGCCCGGTAGCTGTCTGAATTCCCCATGTTTCGTGCATCCTCAAGCCCGGTGCTCTCAAACCCCCACAGCTCACCCCATTATGGAAGCATCACCTCATTAGAATCCCATGCGCAGAAAAACATGCCAGGTTCCTTTTTGGTAAATAAATTACCTAACCATCGAAAGTCAGGGGTACACGCCAGCAGCTGGCCCGGTGACTCCACTGCTGAGAAACACTGAATCTTTTAGAAAACTCTATCTAAATACACCAGATGGTTTAGCCGGGTTCTTTTCCTTTGCTCCCTGGAGAGACGCGGGCTGTAGGCTATGCTATTTCAGCTCAGTGCGGACGCCCTGCTGGGGACCAGTAATAGGGGTGATGGTCAACGGTAATGAAACCCAAAGCCACCAATCTGGGCAGATTTCTCCAATATTTCACCCACTGGCAGCAGACGCATCCTTCGTGGGTTCCAGCCATAGTACAGCCCGGGGGCAACTGAGAAAGCGGGTGTTACAGCGTGATCAGTTTAACTGGTATCACTGCCTTCTAGCACCTTTGGCGTTTCCTACACTAAAATAATGGGGACGTTCTATACGGCCTACAATTTTAAGACTTGATTTTGCGACACACCCTGCGTGCTCCCCAATGTCTTTCGAGAAAAAGTCTGGCCTCTGCCCGTGGGTGTTCCCTTGATGGGTCTTCCCGTCGTGAGCCAAAGAATGCCAGACTCACTCCACCGTGAGGGATCTGCAGCTCTCTAGCAACTTGGAAGAGAACACCTACCCGGAACTCACTTCCTCTCCAAATTTCCAAAGCTTGGTTGTGACAATATCAGAGGAGGGTTACAATGAAGGCCGTGCCCTCTCTCCCTGCTCTAGTAATTCAAGTCCATCCCTTGGTGACCCTGCCCCCTTGGGGGGTGGTGGGGCGTGTGTATTTGCATCAATAATTTCAGTTCCCGGGAGACCGGCATTAATGGAATTGCACTTTAAAATGATTGGCTCTCGCTTGCCATGTAATTATAAAACAAAGCCCTGCTGAGCTCCTCTTCCGTACTCCGACAACATCCACGCATACACACGTATTGAAGAAAGAAAAGGAACTGGCAAACACGGAGGGGCACCACAAGAAGCAGCCCATGTGGGAATATTTTCGAAGACCGAATGGTGATGACATTTACGGAGAGGCTGGGATGGGCAGGGACATACCGTTGTGACACGTTTCCCCCTTGGCAAGAAGGAGCAAACGTCCCTCTGACCAAGCCTGAGCTTGGCTGGCGAGCGTAAGGTGGCCTGAAATGCTCATCGGTCAGACCCCACTTTTTACTGGTCGGTGAGTCTGCGGCAAGAAGGATATTTGGATTACTCTTCTCTCTCTGACTAACATAAAGCAACTGGGGCAACAGTCAGACCTCCTGTGCTCCCTGGCAGGGTCTCCAGAAGAAGGGAGCCAGGTAGAGGGCAGCTCCCCAGCGGATGGGGCCGTGCTGGGGAGAGAGGGGCAGACCCAGCACTATCCTGGTGCTCCCATGCAGGCGGGCAGCGGGCTGCAGGAGACGCGGGAATGGTCACAGGCAGGCCTCCTGGGACTGGCACGAAGTCCCTCTGGTTGGGAGGCCACCCAGAGAAGCAACCTGAATCTATTCCCAAATAAGCCAAAATAAGGCAAGCACAAGGGAATCCCCTCAGTACAATGAAGAACTTATAGCTCTGGAGTCTTTGGAATGGTTAAAGCATGGGAGGCGTCCCCATCAACATCAGAGATAAGTCAGAGATGCCTAACGAAACACCCGTTTTTCAACACGCTCCTGAAAGGTAAAGGCAGAGCTGTGGGACACAAAGGAGAAGAAAGGAATTCACCCCAGGAAGCAAATTAAACAATAAGGATGCCACTCGTTACTTATCCTAGTGGAATATCATAGATACATTGCTGTGAAGGTAAACGTTCACCCGCGTGCAGGGTAAAAGCCCTCTGGTTTCCTGTCAGAGGAGAAAAACTGATAACTCTTTCCAGGAGTCCGGCAACATATGCCCGAAAGCCATGAGCGGGCGAGACTCTTCAACTAAGGACGCCGATTGCTGGGCATCAGGGGGAACACAGGTAAAGGCAAAGAGATGTCAACAGAGGACACTGATTAGAGTTACTCAAAACATTAAAAGTAATTCAAAGTAAACATGCCCGTTTTGGAGACACTGTTAGACTGATGAGGGCACATCCCCACGACGGATGTCACGTAACCGTCAACAATGGTGGCACACGAGTGTATTTGCTGACATGGGGACGTGCACGTGATCTGTCATCATCTAGGAAGGTGGACCCCAGACAGCGAACACAGGGTGACTGCGTGGTTGTGGGAGGAAAAAGCACATACGCATAGAAATGGCTGGGAGTGTATACCCCAAATGCTAGCAGTCATGTTCCCCAGGTGGCCCTCTGGGAATGATTCTAAATCTTCTTCAATGCCCTTATGTCTAACTTCTGGTTCATAACTGTAATTTTTCAATGCAAAGCTTAACACAGTGATATAACCAAATGAGCTATATAGTCTAATCTCCACACTGACCTACCTCAAGACAGATAATCATGCAAGATTCATGGCATGTGTTGTTATAGAAGTATCATTAGCGCCCCATCTTCAGATTTTATCAAAGCTTTCTAAAGCCTTGCACTTTCCCCCCAAAGTGACATTGATTCTGCTTTTTAATCCATCTTCTAGAAATCGCCAACATAGTGCACTTTACATGAACACATGTAGAAAGGGGGCTCTTACCTTACAATATGTGCTCTTGTCTGACAATAAAAACTGAGTCACGAACTGCGCTTAACTTACTGTTTTTCTCAGCTGCTCAGAGCCGATTCCTGGGTTCCAGTGCAATCATTTCCTTTATTCTAGATTTGCAGATATAAGCTCTCTTGTCTCTTTTGCTACCTGCTCTTGTCTTTTTACTTCCATTTAAAATTTCACTTCACCTGTCCCTTTTATTGTAACTCCTCGCAGACTCAGAGAGCCAGAGATCGGCTGTTAGGAAGGGGAAGAGAGAGACATGTGGTCTGATGGAGAGAGCGAGGGGCATTTTATTTATCTCGTGATGGAGTAGGAGACCCAATGCTACTTTAACTTCAAATGGGGGCCAGAGGCCTGACGCTGTGGGGACCCCCAGCCCCCAACACACACACACACACACACACACACACACACACACACACACACACGCCCAGCGTGTGAGCTGAGTTCTGGGCCTGACTGAGCCAAGGGGCCATACTCACATGTAAACTTGGGTGATAGGTCAGCACGCCGTTGTCACACAGGGTGACGTATTTCTTCTTCCACTCCTTGTTCAAAGATTTGCCGCTTCGCTTCAGCAGCATGCCCTGAAGCAAAAGGAGCCAAATATAAATTCACAAAGTCTTGTGTGAGTTTTCTTAAAAAGCAGACAGATAACGTTAACAATCTGAAACATTCATTTCTCTTGTCATCTTAAAATGGAAACTTTACACTTATTTTTCACTTGGCAATTTGGCTTTTCTCCTCTCCTTGACGCACAGGACATATGTTCAACCAGTTTGTGTGTGTGCGTGTAGAACTTCACTTTGGGAATCTCATGAGTGCTGCAGAGGGGACCGTTTGTTCAACAAATACGATACCAACCGCCATGAAGCCACCGTGATGCATGTGCCCCACACCCTTCCCATAACTAAGCGCATTTGGAACTAAAGGTATGTTTTATTTATTTATTCATTTATTTAAAAAATTTTTAAACGGTTTTATTTATTTTTGAGACAGAGACAGAGCATGAACGGGGGAGGGTCAGAGAGAGAGGGAGACACAGAATCTGAAGCAGGCTCCAGGCTCCAAGCTGTCAGCACAGAGCCCGACGTGGGGTTCAAACTCATGGACCGTGAGATCATGACCTGAGCCAAAGTCGGACGCTTAACCGACTGAGCCACTCAGGCGCCCCAAGGTATGTTTTAAAAAAGGAAACCTAAGTTCCTTTTTCTAAAAATAACACATTAACTGAATTCTGAAACTTATGATATCTACAAATAAGCACATCTAAAAAATTTTTTTAATGTTTATTTATCAGAGAGAGAGAGAGAGAGAGAGAGAGAGAGAGAGAGAGAGAGATATCATAAGTGGAGGAGGGGCAGAGAGAGAGGGAGACACAGAATCCAAAGCAGGCTCCAGGCTCTGAGCTGTCAGCACAGAGCCCAACACGGGGCTTGAACCCACGAACGCAAGATCATGACCTGAGCCCAAGTTGGACACTTAACCCACTGAGCCACCCAGGCTCCCCCAAATAAGAACATTTTGTTTTATAGTTTTTCATTTCGGATTTCTAACTTACTAAAAACAAAATTCCACCTGTAAATTTAGTGGCAGGATTTAATAGAACAATCGTGTATAATCAATCTGCCTTTAATGAAATCATGTTAGGGCTTCCTGAAAACCATTAGGAATTTGATGCCCTTGCGCTCTGAAGCATGTTTAACGAAGGCTCCCTGGACGACTGAAGGAGCTCCCTCCTGCTTGAATGCTCAGTTCCCCGCAAACCTCCCACGTCTTCTCTTGGCCTCTCTGGGTTGAAAACTGGTGGCCAGCGCTGAGCTCGGCCTTGACTTTGCGCTTTCCCTCCCTGGTGGGGCTTCACGCCCTCCCGGGTCGGACTATCTCGACTCGAGCTTCTGCATTGGGACCGTTCGGCTCCTGACCTCGTGGAACAAGGAAGACTGGAGAGTCTCCCGGCTTGCTCTTCCTCCCCAAGTCCACTTTGGAACTCACGGGATGGAAACCACGACTGAGAAGGCTCAAGCATGGTGCGAGTTAATTCACCCAGACCAAGGCCCAAGGCCGGATCTCGGTATGAAATGGAGTCTCCTAGAAGCAGACGCCCCTGAGTCTCCTGGGGAACTGGGACCTGCTTCCTCCGGCCTCCTAACTGACGCCGCTATCCCCCCAGAGCCACAGCGCAAGAAAAAATCCAAGAAACTATCACGTAAGCACTTCTAGGCGATAATTAGGTTCGAGCTCCAAATAATTCCTGATACTGTGACAATACTGCTTTGTCTCTGAAATTTCACCACCGTGATGGATGCTGAGCCAGCTGGGGAGTCCGGACACCGGTTAAATGTCGTTTCTGGAGGAAAGTACTCCTAAGGTTGAAGAAACGCACAAGGGAACCTTGCTGGAAGGTCATTTCTTTGCGGGTTCTTCTTATCTGAAGAAAACACAAGGCAAAGCTCAACGTACCTTGATTTCTTAGGCCCTACGAAAAACCAACCTAATCCAAATATGGCACGGGGATCAGCAAACAGAAGCCGGATGCTGGTGACAAACCAGGGCGATTCAGGTCCCACTGCACAGTGAGCACCAGGCAGAGGGCAAGTCACTATTGGTGATTCGAAGGTCAACAAGCCATCACTTAAAATCATTAAATTTCCCTCTCCGGCGGATTTCTCAGATTTTTAAACTTAGCTCAACAGAACTTCACAGAGGCTCTCCTGTGGGCCCACATTTTCCCAATGCCCGTTTGAGATGTAATTCTAATATCAGGCACAGGGGTCACCTCGGTGTCACTGGTAGCTGAGAGGGGTTCTGGGCTTCAGCGAGCTCTGGCCCGCCCCACGCAGACAAAGACAGAGAGGCACCCCGTCCCCGGGGCTCCATGCACACGGACCTCACCGCTCCTGGCCAGCTTGTGGTACTTTCGTGAGCAGATCCTACATGCACGATTATCCTCTCCCCAGTGAGGGCTGTCGGGACTTCCTCCTAAGGGGGTAAAGGGAAATAGTCCAACCAGGAGGTGACGAGAAGAGATGACATCGTCAGGGAACTACCCCAGGTGGACTGATCTTGGGGCTGGGAAAGCTAGAAAACGCACGTCTCGACAATCTTTAATAAATTCTACGGCCCACCTTGCAGGGTAATCCTCTCTGCCTACGGTTCAAGTGCTGCAGGAGTCAGCAGGGCTGAAGAACACCCCGGCGTCCGAGGAGCCGTGCCTCTGTCCTCCGGTCTGGGCCCCAGCTGGGTTCACTGCCCGGCCCCCTGGGATTTCTGTGGCGACAAAGCCGCCCGGCCGCCCCGCTGCCCCCAAGTTAGGGCCCGCCAGCCCTGGACTGTGTGAGCCTCCACGTTTAGCCAGAACACTGGAGGGGCTGGTAGCTGCACCCCACCTGTCTGCGACTGTCAGCAAGGGCCCATCCTAAGAGGCGCCAAGAGACACGCGCTCTCCGATGAGCAGCCAAGGAGGCTGCAAGGCGAGGCTTTGTAATCAGAGGCTCGATCGGACGACGAATGACAAGGCACTGCAAAGGGTGCCCAAGCTGGGCACTGGACGAGCCAACAGCAGACCTGCTCCCTGCAGGAACGCGGAGCACAGCCGAGGTGCCTGGGGCGCACGGAGCCGGGAGAGGACATTTCCGAGCAGAACGTGCCCACTGTGTTACTGGTTCTGATGAACCTGGGGGTAGTGGGGAATCTGCTGCTGTGTGGTCCCCGGGCCTTCTGACTCAATTCAACCAGCAGAATGTGGTGCAAATTATTCTGGGCCCGTTCCGGCCAAAGTCTTCAGAAAATCTGGCAGCTCCTGTTTTTACTTGCTAGGGAGCCCCGGGTTGGCCTGGTAAGCATTCAGACTATCCTGCCGGGGAGGCTGGCAAGAGGGAGACCTTGGGGCTACGGGGAGGAAAAGCCGAGGTCCCAGCTGCAAGACTGCCCCTGAGCTGTTGGCTCCGTGCCCAGGCCTCTGAGCCACGTTTGGTGAGGCACCAAAGACGTCAGCGAAGAAACGATCTTGGCCGAAAGCACCCGTGGGGCAGGGACGTGCCCTTTATGCCTGGCACAAATTCCTGACCCACAGGAGCCTGAGAAATAATAAAATGGTTATGGTTTTAAACAAACCGCTATGATTTGGGTTAATTGCCCGAGTAGGGGACCAGCATGGTAGGAAGAGCCAGGAGCAGTGGTCTATACCTGTGACCCCAACGCCAGGCTGCCTGTCTGTGAATCACTCTGCCCTCCCGGACCGATTTTAAAGCTTGGATCTCTTTTACTTGTTTGCATAGTAAGCAACGGAAGGGCTTCGTGACCGCTCAGACGTTCCTGTCATCTTATGTGGAAATGTCACGTGTTGATCTAATTGCCACCACCTAATTAATTTGCTGGCGCATCAGAAAGACTGTGGTTTTGACGATCTACAGCCAGAACACCAGGATCCCGGGCAGGCACTTCCTGCTTTTTTTTTTTTTTTTTTGCTCAAGGAACTTTTCCTGTGGTGGGGCAAAGGGTAGAATTGTCTTTTGGCCGCAATCTCTTTATTAGTCACGTGTATTGTCTGCCGCGTCCCAAGAGGTCACTGAAAGCCAAAAGCAACGTTAAGTGTACGAGCTTTAAATAACCTACAAAGTTAACGTAATGAACGCAAGTGCTGTCTGGAATCCATCCCTCGTGTTTGCCGCAGGCCCGAGCTGGGATAAGACACCACTCGTAAATTTATATTAAAACTCTGCTCGATTGCAATTATTTACCAACAAAGATTTACTGACTGCATTAGAGACTGGGGGTCTTAGCCAGGCAAATCGGTCTTTGTTTCGAGACCGAGGGACCGGGTGGCGCTGGGGTCTGTTAGCACAGAGTTCATCATGACACGGGGGGACATTTAATGGCCGGGGTCCCACATGGCAAGGGGGCATTAGCCGGCTGCGGGCTGCTCCGTGGGAAGATCAGACCACGTTTTCTCCCGAGGTGGCATTTCTCTACCCGTGTGAACAGCGGCTGGAGGCCACGCACGCATCTGTGACTGAACATGGAGGGGAGCGTATGCCTGACCTCGCAGTGACATGCATGGAATTATCCTGCTGCACTGAGGGGGGTCCCGACAGCTTCCTAAATTACCAAGTTTAAAAACGCAAGTTTTTCCACCCGCGTTCAGAAAGGTTCAATGTTTCTATACTTCCAAAAAAAAAAAAAAAAAAAAAAAACAGTGACGTTCGAGTACTTCTTTGGTTCTGTAACGAACACCTGTTACGGTTCCTCCGTGTTTTATGATTCACCTTCTTAACAGGGCTGAACAAATTCACATTATAGCAGGTAAAGCTTTCAACGTACTTCTGAAACGCTGCAGAGAAACGCTGGTGTAACGGAGACCCACTGAGTGTGAACGCCAATCGCTCAGTCTTCACATTTGTGTTTTTTACTTTGATTCTAGTTGAGATTCTTTTTTCCCTGTAACATGCATTAAACTTGTGGCTTATTTAAGATAACTGACTTAACAACAACAAAACACCTAGAAGGGCTCCTGGCTGGCTCAGCCGGTGGAGCACGCGACTCTTGACCTCAGGGTTGTGAGTTCGAGCCCCACACTGGGCACAGAGCTCACTAAACATCGAACCACCTAGAAAACTGTATCTGGGTGGGTGGAAGGTGGACGGAATTTCATCTTTAGACCGAGGAAAGCACAGGGGTGATAACCAGGAGCAGGGACATTCTTCCTCCACGTCAAAGGCTCCCTGCTGTCCCTCCTAATACCTAGCTACTCTTCCAGAATGAAACCTTACCTGTCCTGCCCCCGCTCTCCCCTTTGCTAAGCTGTCCCTCGCAACAGCAAATGCACACTGTCTGAGAGCGTGCCTGGACCCAGACGAGTGGAAAGTCACACACGTAGCACCTGATGTGATGGTAAAGTCTCCCCAGGCCTCACCCCCGCGGCCCCCCATCACCGACACACAGGCCTAGCGCTGATGGCCGCAAAGTCTGCGTCGTGATGGGGGACCCTGAGCCCTCTGTGCACTGCTGTTCGACAGGATCTCCCAGTCCAGGGCACTTGAACATGGGCTGTTGGTGCTGGGAATCCCACAGGACCCGGGGCTTGCAAAGTCTGGCCTATGGGCCACATCTACCCTTCTGCCTCTTTTTGCAAATGAGCTCTAATGGGAACAAGGCTACCTCCACTCGCAGGTGTGGCTGCCTTCACCTGGCCAAGCTCAGGGCTTGCAGAAAAGCCCCAAGTACTTGCTCTCTGGTCCTTGACAGAAAAAGGGTGTGCAGCCCAGCCCCAGGACACGAAACTGCGAAAGCAGCCAACGGGGGTCACTTGGAATTACAACTGCAAATTCTCTGCTCCCTGAAACGCCCTCCTTGCTTCGTCCCCTTCCTCCCTTACCGTCCAGGTGAACACGCCCCACCCTTCAGCCCCGAGGCGCGGGTCCTGGGTCCCGGGCTTCATAACCTCTACTGAAACCAGCATCACCCAGACCCTTAGATGCTGGCTGTTATGAGCTGAACTTCACGTGTGGAAGTCCTTCCATGCCCACCATGCTTCATGATATGACCGCGTGTGGAGACAGCGTCTTTAAAGAGGTAACTAAGGTTAAATGGGGCCGTGAGGACGGGCCCTAATCCAGTATGGTTAGTGTCCTCAGGAGAAGAAGGGGGGAGTCCCTACAGCTCCCACGGGAGCCTTGCTTTTCAGTCCCAACAGGATGTCCTTCCCCGAGGGTCTATGAGGTGCCTCTAACCTCTGGTCCCCAAACAGATGGGACACCTGGGTCAGGTCCCTCCAGTGCCTGGGAGTTCTACGGGGGGCTGGGCCGTCCGTGCAGGCGTGGGCTCCCAGATTCCCTTCTCAGTACCCGTGTATGGTCAGTCCCCATAATACTTAGCCGAATTTACAAGCCAGCCCTAGTTTTAGGGCGCCTCCAAAAATCTAAAGTGTCCCCAAACATGCAAGCAGTTAAAAACCAAACATTAAAACGTGGGGAAAGAGTAACATCTTTGCCATTCAATTAAAACGCTGTCAAGTTCAACCTGGACGAGTGAGAAGAGGGTTTAAGAGAAAAAAAGCGAGCGTGGCAAAAATGACGACAAGACGCCAGACACGCCACGGGTCAGAACAGCTTGTCGTTCAAGGTGTAGAAAACGCTGATCTTGGGTGACAGCAGGAAATCGGTAACATAATCATTCACCGCATGCAGGAAAATACTCCCAATTAACCGGTCTCCCCAGATTCTCCTCAAATGGAAAACTTGCAGCAAATCCACAGACACGATGCCTGGATGAGAGCCTGGGCAGGAGGAGACGGACCAATCTGGCCAGCACAGGGGAGCTCGGCCACAATTAGACCATCTTCACTTTCTTCCCAGTTTCAAGTGTTTCCAGAGAAACAACAGGAAGGATCCCCCCTCCCGCCCCCCCCAACTGAATTTTTGTTTGCTTTTTTCGTAATATTTGTGCCCCTTTCTCTCCTCGAGGATCTATTATCCCACAAATGGAGGCTTTTCTCCCAGCTTGTTCTTGCCGGGAAGGCGTGGGGGAGGGGGCGGAGGAGCCGGTTCTGGATCTCTAACCAGCTCCCTGGTGACCCCCTCCCCTCGCTGGTTAGTAATATTCCCGCTATCCTGCCAGGCTGTAGGGTACAAAGGGTTACCCTGTAATTGAGCTGTCAGCATCTCCGACAATCCTAGAAAGCCCCGATTATGCACGGCAGGGTTAGTGCCACACTTGTTATTGTGGATGCCCTATTTGTGAAACCCAAGCCTGCGCCACACACAGGTCAGCTCACCCGCGCGACCTTGCTGTCATTAGCCGCGTCTATTCCTACCTCACTGCTGAGAAAATCACACGGCGCGGGCTTCAAAGCGCCGGCCCGGACTGGATTCGACCAGGAGCTAATCACCCACAAATCCAGCTCAAATGGCAATAATTGGCTAAACCGATCCCCTCTCCAGAGCTCAGCAGTAATTTGGGATAATAAAGAAAGGAATTATTCAGCTAACTGCCCCGAAATGGATGCTTTGTGACCGACACACTTCACATTTTAATAATGATGGACACGGAATCCGATTTAATACCGTGTCCACGGAGTAACAAAACGGCAAAGCGGGGAAAAAAGTTTGTTGGGTTTCTCCCCTTTTGGGCCCCGCGTCGGCCGTGAGGCCGCGGAGATTTCCGCCTCACGTTGGCTCTGGCTGGAATTCTTAAGTCCCAAAGAGAGAACCAAATGGATTCTCAACGTGGGCGGGGGAAAAACCCGCCGAAGCCGCCCGTGTTGGGTCCCCCGCGACCACCACCATCACAAAACACCTCCCTCGGCCACAGAAAAGGAGAGGCCGCTAAGAAAGGAACGTGTTTGCACCGGGACTGACAGATCCCTTCTTGATTTTTCCAGTTAATATTATCTCTTGATCACCTCGTTTTTCTTGCCTTTCAAACCGGCCCCTTCCTGTCACCAGGTTTTCAGCAGCAGGGATGACGGTATCTGCACTTAATGGCTGCGGGGGGACATCCCCGACACCGGCCGGAGTGTGGGGGGCTCCCTGGGGCTCCACGGGGCACAGCCACTCGACCCCCTGGGCGGCGGCCTCTCCTCCTCCCACCCCGATGGGCCCCGGGGGCCAGCACGCCACTGCCTGCGAGTGCTCTCTGCAGCCAGGGGGGTTCTGTTTTAGCTAAAAAAAAAAAAAAAAAAAAAAAAAAAAGAAAAGAAAAGAGAAGAGAAGAAGCTGAACTCCATCACCTGCCCAGGAAGCCGGGGCACCCGCCCCCTCAAGGCAGTCCCAGCGAGGCTAGGGATGGAGGGGGCCGATGCGTTCCGGCCACGGTGGGCATTTCACAAAACCCGGTGTGCACACCTGCATGGGGACACAGGGGCACCACAGAGAGGGACTCCCGTAAAGCCTGCAGCTGCTTCTTTGTTCGAGCCAACGATCCCTGAGCCATCGTCTCCACACACGCTGCACAGGCTCTGGCAACTGTCCGTTAACGTCCATCCGAGGGCCAGGCTTGTGTGCTGAAGTTGGGCGGAACGAGAGTCGAAAGCCGACATATCAGGCGAGCTGTGGAGAAGACTTCACGTCCGCAGAAGCTATTTGGAAGTCCTCTGCACGGGAGATCCGTCCACCAACGACTGTGGATACTATGTTCTTCCTGGGAACGCACCTGTTCCTGCTCCAAGTTTCTCTCCTGTGTTTCTGCCACTTACTCAGCCACCTGACTCTCAACGGCTGCCACGCTCGGAGCTTAATTCTCTCGACCGGTTACACTGTTGCCCTGCAAAGCCTCACCATGGCTGCCCACAGCACGACCTGGTGTCCCACAGCCAGTGCGATCTCAGCCTGTGCAGACGGGAGCCCAGAACGCCCTCCTCCTCCTCGGCTGGTGCCTCCCTGTCCGCGTCAGCGACCCCTCACTCTGGACCAGCTCCATTCTGAGGGCCACCGCGAGCCCCACGTGACAACCAGATTCCACCCGTGGTCAGTTCTGACCGACATACCCACTCCCGAAAGCTTAGTAAGAGAAAGCTATGTTGATTACTTTTATGTTGATTACACGTTGAATCAATTTTGGATACGTTTGCTTATAATAACACATTAAAACTTCACTTTTTTTTTTTTTTACTCTTAAAGTTTATTTATTTATCTTGAGAGGGAGAGAGAGCGTGCACGAGTAGGGGAAGGGCAGAGAGAGAGAGGGAGAGAGAGCATCCCAAGCAGGCTCCGCACCATCAGCGTGGAGACGGACGTGGGGCTCCAACTCACAAACTGTGAGATCATGACCTGAGCCGAGATCAAGAGTAGGGCGCTTAATGGGCTGAGTCACCCAGGTGCCCTTTGTTTTTGCTCTTTCTAACGTGGCTGCCGAAAGAAAACTAAAATTGAAACGGGGCACGTGGTTCACATTCTGTTTCTGTCGGGCAATGCTGTGCAGACAGTGCCAGCCATTCGTTTCTGCCTCGCTCGCGGAGCAACCGCAGGGGCCACTCTCGTCTTGCCCATTTGTTTCCTGTCACCTGGCAAATACAGCAAGTGATCAAGATATGCCCGCTGAATGAACGCAAAAGTAGCTGAAGGGGTAGAGCCATTAGCACGAGCGAGGAAAGGTTCCGTGGAGATTAGATAACTGTGCAAGGCAACATGACCAGGGAGCGGCAAAGCCCGACTCCGAATCCACGTTGTCCGTGGGGCTCCACCTGCACACCTGTTGTCGCCATGCGCATATGCCCTGCACTGCGTGGGGAAACGGGTCGGAAGGGACACTCTCATCAACGATCTCATCAGAGACCAAAGCAATACAAACAGTCTTACTGCCCACACCCTAAGTGTAAACCACGACTTTGCACATGGGGAGGCTTGCCGAGAAACACTACCCAGGGTGTGGCCCTCAGGATTCTTCCCTTATGGAAATTAAGATGTGGCCGTAGGGAGTGGAAGGCAGTTCAAGCCTAGGACGGAATTTCTACTGCAGAAACCAGAGGAGGGAAGGATTCGTTTTTCCTCCTGGTCAAGGACAAGAGCGAGGTTTGTGCCAACAGCCGTGTTTCGATTTCAGGCCAGTCCTTACCCAGGGATGGCGTCCCCTTGGCATACGGGCTCCCACTTCCCTCGCCTGGACTGACGGCACAAGGCACTTGTCATGAGGAGCCTCAGAAGCTGTCAACGCAGTGCTCCCGGTGGCCTCTACTGTCTGCCCCCACTGGCACGGACCACGAGTCCCACGGCGGTCCCT
This sequence comes from Acinonyx jubatus, assembly GCF_027475565.1. Lineage (NCBI taxonomy): Eukaryota > Metazoa > Chordata > Mammalia > Carnivora > Felidae > Acinonyx > Acinonyx jubatus. Next base: position 213,442,183 of record NC_069381.1, on the reverse strand, counting down.
GAGAACGCCAAGCCCCAACCTGCAGAAACTCCCGTGGGCGTATGAGTAGCACAAACATTTCCTTCTGCGGCCAGTCCGATCACAACAACGAGATGATGACCCCCACTGCTGCGGCTACTTAGTTTCTGGGAGAGTCAATGCTATCACCAACGCACTGGAAATTCTTTAAAAAAAAGGTTGTGCGTCTGGAAAAACAAATCCAGTCAGTGTCCTGCCCTGGGGCTGTCTGTCCATGGAGCTATCGCCGAACACCCAGGACAGCAGGGTCCCTGGTGGTCCAAACATGCTACGAGGCTGGTTTCCTCTTTGAGACCGCCCCCCGCCAGGTGCTCGGTCCCCAGGATGTCCCAGCTGGAGGGGGCACCCGTGCTCCTGATGTTCTGCCTAAAGGAGTAAGTTCGAGCAAGGAATAGGGCAGGGTTCAAAATGGTTCTGTTCCCCCAGAAGGTCCGTTTTAAGTTGTGCTAACGGCACAGGTGTCAGGGAGAACTTTTCTACAGATTCCAGGGTCTTCCCCACCCCTTCCACTTGAGGAGATGACAGGCTGACGGAAATCGTGATAAAATGGGCACGCACGTCTGTGCTCACGAACACGGACCTACACAGACACGGGTGGAGAAGGTAAAGGGTCATCCCCAGAGTCATTCTCTCGCTGAGTAAGAACGAGTGTTGCTGCCAGACCACCAGCTGCCCACCAGGGACCCCGGTGGGTCTTTTCACAGACAACAAACCCAGCCGGCCTGTCTGCACGCCTCTGCAGCCAAGGAGAGGGGAGACAGGTGTTGGCACGCACCCCCCGAGCCACAGGCGGGGGCCGCCCCCCCCCCCCGCCCCGCCCCGACACAGGCGGGGGCCGTGCCCCCCGGGCCACAGGCGGGGGCCACACACCCCGCCCCCAGGCCACAGGCAGGGGCCGCCTCCCCCCCCAGCCACAGGCAGGGGCTGCCCTGCCGAATGTACGTAGTGTATCGGGGTGACAGAGGCGACGCGGAACGTGGGCGGCCCGGATGTGCTTCCCCTCTACCAAATGTCCGCCGCGAGCGTTGCCTCTGTGCCAGCTCCGAGGCCACGACAAAGGCAGACTGCTGCTGCTGCCACAGACAAGGGAGACCTGCCCCAACCAGGCAGCAAAATCAAACGGTGCCTGTGACAGCTTACCAAGAGAAAACGCCTGAACCCAACTTCTCAGCACTGGCCAAAAATGCAGCAAGGGAAGTGAGCCCACAGAGCACACTGGAGCTGCTTACTCCACTCCCAAGTCCTCAGAGGTCACAATTTAAAATACGTGACGGGACGAAGCAGCGTCCAACAAATCGGATTCATCGCGTTCAAAAAGAAATTACTCCAGGGGTCCCACTAGAGAAGTTGACTGTTAATCAGGACAATCCAATGATGAAACACTGCAAACATTGTGTCAGCATGTTAAAAATGGCCTCGTTGTTTCGATATAAGAATCACTTAGTACATACTATATATAAAGTGTTGTATTTCATGCCCCATTTGCTGTAACATATTAGTGGGTGCAGATACTGGGGAGGGGGGGGGGTCTCCAGTGGAAGAATAGCCCTTGGAGTTGCAGATGGCTATCCGCGGGTACAGAGATTCGGTCCTGCTCATTTTAGAGGCCTCGCAACACTATTAAATGATTGCATGTCTACATTTCAGCAAATAACACAATCTTGGTGAATACTCATTTTTTTTAAGACGCAGCTAACTGAAATACTATTGGACACGTTGCTCTTCATTTAATTATTTAAAATTACTCAAAAAGAAGACTGGGTAGCAGAGCCTTCCTGCAATTATTTGACTGATTCACTTCACCGTTAAAATGTTAGAAATAGGGGCGCCTGGGTGGCTCTGTCGGTTGAGCGTCCGACTTCGGCTCAGGTCGTGATGTCATGGTTCATGAGTTCGAGCCCCGTGTCGGGCTCTGTCCTGACAGCTCAGAGCCTGGAGCCTGCTTCCGATTCTGTGTCTCCCTCTCCCTCTATCCTTCCTCCACTCACGCTCTGGGCCTGTCTCTCAAAATAAATAAATTTTCAAAAATATTTAAAAAAATAAAAATAAATAAAACGTCAGAAATACTTCCTAGAAACAACAGATTGCAATAGCTACCACCTGTCTGCAAAGCAAAAGCACGTACACTCTGGAATCTCAGTACTTCTTACATTAAAAAACGAAACCCAAAATAGAGAATAAGACAGGACATGTTTCACCTGTTGGGATTCTCTTTTATTTAACGCTACCCTAGATAGTGTTTTATTTATGTATGATGGGAAAGGAGAAGGTACAAGGAGAGGGTGGTGACGGGACACTGTGCAATCAGAGAACGCTAACTCTTTTGTATTTCTCCTTGAGGTACGGGGGCGGGGGAAGTAACTGTAACCTATGGTTACAAGTCGGTTAACACAAGGTTACAGGCTCGTATGTAGCAATCCCTTCCAGCAGAGCTCAGGCCAACGGTTTCCTTTTTGCCTCCAGTGCCCGGATGCTCACACGCCGGCTGTGTTTCAGAGTGCAGGTTTTCCGGCATAATGCCTTTGCCTTTTCCTTCGTAGCCCGGCACCTAACTCTCCATTGTTTTAATGAGTATCTGGGTTTCTTTCGGTGTAAGGTAGGAGTTGAAAGAAGGAAGAGGGGAAGAAAAACAATGGAGAGACAGGGTTAGCCCCTCAGCTTACCGTGACTCAGGGCATGAGAAAGCAATTAGGAGGCTGGTTCGAGAAGGGAAGCTGACCTGAGTGGTGGGTGATCCCAGCCTCGTGCCTTCCTGAGAGCCGACCCCAGCAGACACACGGCCTCTGCTCGGGGGTGGTGGACGGGCGTCCATGCACAGGCAAGACCCGAGCTGTCCTAGAATCGGAGCTGTTTGTGACTTCTTGCTGCCCAAAGAGGCTACGCTCCAGGGCGGAGGCATTTCATGCTTTTGAACTGCTTGCAGTGCTGGGCAGGCAACAGCTTTTCAGACAATAGTTGAGAACTTGTTCAGCAAAGCTTGGGTTTTTTTTTTTCCTTCAAAGGTTGAAATTTGTTCTACAGATAAAAGTAATGCCTTTGGGGAAAATAACTCTTAAGGCATCTGTGACAAATGCAAGTGTCTCCAAGCATCAACCCACTATTGTGTCAGGGTACAGTCTGCTATGGAAATACAGTTAGAAACGGGAAGCCAGAAGTTAAAAAAAAAAAAAAAGGCTCAGAAAAAAAATATCAGAAACTAGAATAGGCTGTTCCTCTCTGAAAGCTTGAAAGATCCCTAAAAGTTTGTATTTAGAGGTAATGTGCTCCCATTTTTGAAAGCAGAGGGAACAAAAACGAGGGGTTTATAGATTTTAGGGTGCAGCCTCTAATCGGACAGGTAACAGTCATTCCTCCCCCAAGAACAGACAATGGTTCTCTGGCCTTGGCAAAGAATTCCTTCCATTTAACTTCCTTTAAAACTTCTCATGGGTGGACAGGGAGTTAATAAAAGAAACAATGTGTATAAGAAAATGCAAGGTGCCCAGAGTACGGCTAATGGAATTTGATGCTGGCTTTAATTTTAATGAAGAAAGTTGCCAGTAGCAACAAAACTGTCAGCAGCCGCCGAGCACCATTAATAAAGACGGAGACGACCGTAGTGCCCGGCATCCCTACAAAAGGTTCCCCTCGCTTCATGCTGTGCTAAATTGGCTGCCCAATTTTTCTTAAGTGTCCATTCTATTTAGAAGACAATTTATTAATTTTTGCCATTCATTGTCAGTTGACAGGCCATCATTTTGTAGCCCGAATTTTAGATGAAAACTAATTGAAAAGACTGGCAGTATTTATGAGGGGTATTATTTGTCAATTACAGCAGCAAATACTCCCTGCTACCACCAACTTTGATGCCCCTGTTCTCTGGGTGTGAGGACTGTTACTGCTGGCGTTAAAATATGAGTAAGTCTTTCCCGGCTCATCAGTTCATCAATTTCACAGGCACGGAAGGAAACCACCTTTCATGTTATATGGACCTTTCATGGTAGATGGATACGTTATAACGTTTGACAAAGGGGAAGTACACACCAAGTAATGAGTACGTATAATTGTGCACACAAAATATAATTCATCGTGAAATAATTCCTATTCATTACTTTTTACCATCTCTGGGGTAAGAGTCTTAGGAACTCCTTAAAAGGTCTGCTTTCTAAGTCTTACATAGTTTTAAAATAATTTCCTGCTAAATCACTGTATCTTAATTCAAGTAGACGGATATGTTCTGAGCATCAATTCACCAACTTGAAGGCTCAACGTCTTTTGAAAAAGAAAGAATAAACTTTGTCTTTTTTAAGGAAAAACACTTTTTGTTGCTAAAAAGCCCTCTAGAACTCTGCAGCTATAAAGTTAGATACATATGTTTCTCCAAAAACGTTACATTCATACTCTACAGAAGCACCTTTTCATTTTTGAACTCTACCAAAATGCTGGGTAACATGCGTTAGAGCAGTGAGCAGTCATGGGCTTACCAGCCAAAGACAAAATTAATGAATTATAATCTTTCATGCCCTACTTAGGCTCCCTTCCTGTAGTCATGTTGACGATGGAATTTGTTAAGGATCGCCATACAGCCTGAATTATGTTCGGTGTGAATTTATACAAAGTTAAAGGTCTTAGCAATTAAGAGACATACTTTCCCACAAGGGCAATGCTAAATTAAATGCCCGTACAGCCACGGTGCCCTGTCGGTGAAAATTCCTTGCGATCAACCAGGCACCACGGCCAACTGCAGCTATGCTCACCTAATGCATTACAAATGGTCTAACAAAAAACATGCACGGCAGCACAGATCAAAAGGCGTATTTCAGGAGGAACTTCAGCAGACTTGGCTTCTTCGGTGCTTTTAACTGGAAAACCTTTCTCTGTACTCAATTGATTCCCAAATGACTTCTGTGCTGAATTCCTGGAAATCAGTTACAGACACACATAGAAAATGCTTGTCTATTCGTCTTTCCTTATCACGAACTGGCCTCATGTTTGCTACTATCTACAAGCAGGTAGGCTCCTCTGTGTCCTTCGTGCACGGTGCACATGGGGAGAAACCCAAGAAGGTCTGTGTGCGATGTGTCACACGGTCAAGTTTTGTGTGTATCCACTCTCGTTGCTTCTGTTTTAAGAGAAATGTCTGCAAGAAGGGTGCACGCTCCTCGATGGACGTGCTCTGGGCAACCTAGGAGGGTGGGGGACAGAAGGGTGGAAGGACACCGTGTCTGAGGCCTCCTTGGGATGCTCGCGAAGGCTCCAAAGAGAGCTGCGTCCCACGGATGGAGCGCCTCCCCCCTGAGCTACTGACTGCCGAGCCAGAATCTAGGGGACTCCAATGGGGGCGTGTCACCGGGAACGCCTGGCTGCCACATAAACAAACCCGGGCCCATTGAATAAGGAGCAATGGTGTCTGTGTACCTCTCTGCTCACCCACAGCCATGTCCTCTCAGGCACTGCTCGCACACTTACGACGCCCAACCAGACCACAGAAACCAAGTAGCCTGCCACATACCAGAGCTCATGGCACGAGTTGACGCTCAGCAAAAGGTCTTCCGGGTTCAGCCTCAAGCAGGGAGCACTACCCGATGTTTTGAAGTTTTAATGGTAGCTCTGGGCAGGGGATGGTGTTTTGGTGGTTGTCCTACATCCTACCCCGAATTCACGTGGCTGCAGGTATCTGACTTTGCACGGGAACTCGGCCTTTTCCCATCCTGGCCTGTGTACTCTGGGCCAACATGAGGTCTTACTTCAAGGTCGTTGCCTGGCCGCTGCACATTTCATGCCCGAATTCACAGGGACTAGTTCAGTATTAGACTGCAGGCGGGTCCACACGGGGATGCCCACAACTAGAGAAAACCATTTCTGGGACTTCTGTTGGGAGTCTACTACCGGCTCAGACGTGCAAAGGGTACGAGAACCACACGTGCCTGGGTTTCAGCACACGGAGCACAAGAATGTGCAGGGCCCAAACCCACAAAGATCAGAGCCAACGGGTGCCTCCCGCTGCCCTTATTTGGGGTCACCCTTCCACCTCAGTGAGCCAACAAACCCTTCCTCGCGGACACCGGGAAAGGTGCATTTTCTCACACACACACCACCCAGGTAATGCTGGGTGAGCCAACGGGGCCCTGAACACATCTAAGACCAGGAGCGACAGCCTCAGAAAGGCTAACTTAAGGTGAAAAACGTAAATGTCTTTGGTATTCCTGAGACGAGGTTGGCTTCCTAGAAACGCGGCCGCCTCTAAGCACGGAAAGACCCTCAAAAGGTAAAGAACCCCATGTCTCTACACGATGGTCAAGGAATTCTCCTCTCCACCCGGAGGCCTGATCGTCCATTTGCCATCAACACGACTCGTCCAGCTCAACTGGGCATCCCCAGGCTTGAACTAAGAGAGGCAGCTCGGGTCTCCTGGTGTTGCCAGCATTGCGGGGGCAAGAGGATGAGGTCTGAGTAAACATGTACTTACGCTATGAGAACCAAAAGCTCAGGGCAACGAATCTAAAGGAAAGCAGGACTGAGACTCTATTTATATCTAAACCTGGAATCACTCTGTTTTTGATTTAGTGTAGCCCAACTTTAAAGTTTCAAAAATACACCTAAGATGAGATGAGCTTACAATCAGGTCCAAAAAATGATAAACCCGAAATAACTACGGGTTTAATAACTACGTCTAAAAAACAGTGACGCTATTTAAACAAAGGACAGCAAAGGGAATTTAGAATTTCAGGTGATGTCGACTTCTGAATCAAACATATTGCTGACTGAATTGGAAATGCCTGCCATGCTACCATTAATTCCTTGCACCTCCAAGCACCCATTTTGCACGTGGACTTTCACCGCTATCCCTGAGATGCTCAGACCCCCGTTCCCACTCCCCCTTGTGCCGCTCCCCCCAAGGAACAGAGGAACTGGTGTCAGCAATGCTGACTTTCTACACGCCCAGCCTGAGAACATCCCAAAGGACTACCTTCGTCATTTCTTCCTTTAAACCTTTTCTGCTTGTCCTTCACACAGTTGGAAAGGGTTCACTAGTGATCCCAGTTTAAAATGAGGGAGGTTGAGGGGTGCCTGGGTGGCTCAGTGGCTGAAGTGCCTGGCTCTTGATTTTGGCTCTGGTCATGACATCACGGTCCGTGAGTTCGAGCCCCATGTCGGGCTCTGAGCTGACAGTGAGGAGCCTGCTTGGGATTCTCGGTCTCCCTCTCTCTACCCCTACCCCACTCTCTCAAAATAAACAAACTTCTAAAATACAATACAATAAGGAAGGCTGAGGACTCAGGTGACATCCCTGGAAAGCAGGACTGAAAGGCAGGACCTCCTTCGAGTGACTCGATCCCACTGAGCGCGGCCCGAGGGGAGGGCTGCCCACTGCCCAGCGGGACTTCGGCCCTGGAAGTGACCTGGACTGTCAAGGATGCTTCACAGAACACTGGCTCCAAAACTAAGGGCGTCTAAAGAACTGTTTCTTGAAATTTGTCCCATAAACTTCTTGACGGGAAAGAACAACAACAAAAGTGGTGAGAGGGAAAGACAGGGCAGAACCAGCCATTTTTGAGACGCTGCCATGAGACCGCCTACAATTCCACTAGTTCAACACACGATGCAGGTGAAACTCAGATGGGCTGAGACGCTTCCCTAAATCACGGCTGACACGCAGAAGCGGCAGGGACTGGGTGCCAGGCTGGCGGGGGGGGGGGGTTCAAGACCCCTTGTTCCCGCCAGTCTCCCAGCCCCCGGAAGCATCCCAATTGAGGTCGAGGAGGCTGTCAATGTGCATCGACAACCCAGCGGCTGAAGGCAGAGCCATGAGTCGGTTGGCCCGTCTCCGTGAGGAAGGGCAGAGCAGCCAGCTGGGAAGTGAAATCCACGGGGCGGCCCATCGGACCCCACTGAGAACCTCACATACCACCAAAGGGACGGGAGAGGGGCGGGACGTGTGAGAGCCATCCGCTTTGCGCCTGTGGTTCGCATGGGGCCGTGACGCACGATTCAACTGCAGGCAGAGAAGGAACGTGGGCTCCCGTACGCGGTGCCCTCCGTCAGCAGGACTGGACCAAGGAGCCGGGATTACGCTATCCCAGCTGGGACAGCAGCTGATGGGGCCTGATCACTGGCTTCCACACTGGGTGTGCTGGAGGTGATCCCAAGTACTCTGGTCAGCAAGGCAGTGCCACTTGCTGTAGCTGAGTGATTCTGCATCTTGGTGGCAAACTGTCCCCGGAGCCTGTGCATCTGACTGTTTTTGCTCCTTCCACAGAACACGAAGTGATGCATTTACCATATTCGCTTCCTTTAAAAATGAGTCGCTCCATGTGGCTCAACGGTAGCATCCAGCACGTGTATACCGTTTGAGTCTGCATTTACCAGGAATGTTTGCCAAGAACGGCACTGGCCAAGTGACTTCTGAGGACCGTCTGTATTTGTAACCAAACCCAACACGAACCACCAGCTACCGTCCTGAATGACCGCGCGTCAGTGTGTGGGTCTCCTGCCTTCCTCCCCACAAAAGTGAACTCGTTTGTTCTATAAATTTCAGCACTTGTAAACGCACTTATCATACTTTACTTCCTAAATGAGGTTGAATAATATATTCCGTCTGATTAAATTTTCATTAACATTCAAAATCATTACTCAGTCGTATCGTCTGCTCAAACATTCTGGCTTGCGAGTCCCCAAATAAGAGCTGGTACCCGGTTCCGTACCCGTAGCTCTCGCCCGGACTACGATGGACAGCGGCCACAGACGGCAAGGAGGAGGACACCTGCTGACCTGCCGCACCCCCTGGGGTGCTGGGGGGCTTACCTGTGCCTGCCCGGGGGTGAACCAGAAACACCTAAAATCACCAGGAAGTGGCATTATGAGCCCAGAGTTTTTCTAATTCAGTATCCTCAGCAGCAAGAGGGCCACGGCCTTGTCCTGTAAAGAATTCCTCACTTAACCTGCCTGAACGCAAGATTTCTAATCTTCCAGCAGGGAAGGCAGGAGGACACTGCCCCGCTCAGCGTGCGACATGCAGCGAAGACCGATCCCCTTGCACAGTCTCGGATGTTAATGCCTTACGTGCTCACCGCCGCTGGGACCCCAAACACGCAAAGCTCCGATAAATGGGATTTTTTTTTTTAAAGGGCTCCTCAAAGGGAGAGGGCAAACGCTCTTTGATTTCCTCCCTTTGTGCCGTGAATTGCCGGGCTATAGAAATTAAGGGGTCTTTTGTAAGTTGCCCAACTTTCTGGGAGAGCACTCGGCTTCTCCGCCTCTACCTTCTTTAACCTCTTTGTTGGAAGGTGTCAAAGGTCTATCAGAGACGCGCCCAAGTCAGGACGGCGCGCGGCAATCTGCGGGCTATCGGGCCGATCTGGAGTCCACCTCTGTGCGACTCCCGCCGCTAATTCATCACGGCCCGGACAGCTGGGCTGATTAGGGCCCTTCCAGCACAATGCGGGCCGGCTGACCACCCTGGGCCCCGGCCGGGGGAGGGCGGGCGGCGCGGGGCCTCGGCGGCCCGAGATAAGTGCGGGCTGTCAGCGCAAGGACAAAGAAGGGCAGGCCCTGGGGAGAGAGAGGAGATAAAAAAAAAAGATTCCTCACAACTGCTTTATCTGATGAGGGTTATGGCTAATTAATTATAAACTCAATTACCTAACCCTTACTTCAGCAGTCTCTATTCATTAAGAGATAAAACTTGACTGACGGCTAACTTTCTCCCCGCACGCAGATGCGCACGGCGGGCTCCCGTCCGCGCACCCTCGCCGGCGCCCGCTTCCCCTGCAAACCCCTCCGGGGGCGCCCACAGCCTGCCGGCGCTGGGCGGCCCGACGCGGGGTCCCCCGATCCCGGCCGGGGGGAGCCCCCACCCCCACGCCACGCCCGGCAGGAAACCGCGGCGCCCGGTCGGGTCGCCAGACGACGGACCCGACACGCGCGCCCCTTCCCGCGGGCCCTCCCGGCTGGGCTGCGCTTGGAGCGGGTCTTTGAGCGTGGGAGCGAAAACCGGGTCGCGGGGCTTCCTCCTCCGGAGGGCAGCTCCCAAGCAGGAGGTGGGGGTGCAGGGGGGGAAGCGGCACGCTCGCAGGCGGGTAAGATTTTCAAATCTAAATTCCCGCTTCCCCTCGAGATTCTGGACAGGCCTGACCTCCTTTTTCAGCTCCTAACACCTTGTTTCAGAGCCGGCGGCAGCCCACAGGCCTGTCTCATCAATAGGCTCTATTCAGCGAGGGTTGTTAATCTCTTTCACCCTCTCCGCTTTGCCCCCTTTAATGTATTTTCATGTCTATAAGTTCTTTTAATAAGCTGGGAGGGTCCGCGAGAGAAATACTTCAGGTTTCCTTGCTGCTTGTCGCCAAAACTGCCGCTGGCGCGCTGCAGACGAGACGTGCTCGTGGCGCGTCCAAACAGCCGGTTCCCCTCCTTCCCGGATGGGAGGCCGCCGGGACCCCCGGCGGCGGGGGCGGAGGTGGAGGCATCTCCGCGCGCTTATTTTTCTGGGGCTCCCGGGACGCGCCTCCCACGCCCGCCCTCCTCTGGCCACGTGCCCCTGCACCTGCCCCTCTCCGGTGGCCTTGCAGGTGGCTTTGGGCATGGGCCGCGCTGCGGACCTTGTGGGCTCAGAGTCCCCCGCGTGGAGCGCCAGCTCCAACCCGGGGGACGCTGCCCGGCATCCCCGCGGTCGGAGAGGAGAGGGACACGGTGGCCAGTGAAGGAGGCCATGGGGGGCAGAAGGCCCTGGGTCAGGGCCTAGCACCGCCACTGACCTGCTAAATGCCCCTGGGCAGGTTCCCCCCCGCCCCCCCCACCGCCCGGGGCCCCCAAGTGGACGCAGACCTTCAGGACTGGACTGGACAGGACTGGCCGGGGCGGGCCTCACTTTGCAGCACAATCGCTGTCTTTGAGCCTGCGTGCTGGCATAGGGCCCGCTGGGCAGGGACAGCGAGATCAGGGTGATCGCGCACACACAGCGGTGATTCCGAGGTGCCCCCGGGGGGTTCTCCACAAAGCGCCGCCCCCGCCCACCAGCAGCCCCAGGTAAAGAAAAGCCTCACCATCATTTTTCAAACGCGGCCTCCGAAACTAAAGCCGCCTACAAGGACTACCCTGCCAGCGTGCTGACGTGTGACGCAGATAGTTCCACGCAGAGCCCACTACGCACAGGTGCGGGGTCCCACAGGAGCAGGTGACGCCCCCAGGCAGGTGATTACTTTTAGAACATGAGAAATGTCACTCATTTGTAAGTGTGATTACAAGACAGGCAGCGGTGAATAACTCGTGGCTATTGATGTTTCCATCGTACTTAAATAAAACAGAATTTCTCACATACACGTTTGAATCGCTCTCCGTGCAGGTGAGAAGGGGCGGCCCTTCCTCCGTGCGTCTCCACTCCTCTGGCTCCTGTGTCCCAATCTGCATGTCCTTCGTGGTCACTGTACTAACTCACGTCATGCTTGTGTTCTCTCTGTGCCCCAAGGAGGCGCGGCTGAGGGACGCAGCCCCAGGGCGGGGACAGGGGCCCCTGTGGGCCAGGGCTGGGGTGGCAGGGGAGCTTTCTCTGGTCTTCCTTCCTTTCTCCTCCTAGTCCTCCACTGAAGGGGGAGAGCCAGCGAAGGAGACCGTAGGAGTGAGGGCAGGGCAGGAAAGGTGTGCGCGAGCAGGCAGAGCACTTCCAGGTGCGAGAGTACTGGGGACGTCAGGTGCCAAGAACACATCTCCCCCCACCTGGAGGGCAGGGAGTGGGCTGGCAGGTGAGGCAGGAAGAAGGGCGTCTCCAGGTGTCCTGGAGAAGGGCGGGGCGAGGGAGCAGGTCAGATGGAACCTCCAAGCCCCACAGGTAGCCACCTGCAGTGGGCGGTCCCCACCCTCCAGCGCCTGGCATGGGCAGAGCTAATGGTGTATTCAGGAGAGCTCTCAGGGTCACAGAGTGAAAACCTGTTGCCCAACGATGACTTTCTGGAAGCCTATACCACAGGAGGAAAGATCACGCATGCTAAATGGAACGTCAGTATGTTTACATCATCAACACCGCTCCCGTAGAGGAATCACTCTTAAATTTGATTGGAAACGATGAATACTTGGAGAGGCATTCAGAGAAAAACCAGTTAATTATAGTCATATGCGTGGTCATAATTGGCCCTTGTTGGCCAATAGCAGGGAGACATTTGCAACTTTTCCCAGGAAATTATATTCTAAATCCTTCACGAGGTGGGCCTCGTCCTTTTTCTGAGAAAACTTGATGGCAGTCTTTAGTATTCACTGGCATAATTAGGACTGCAGTTAATTTCATTAAATTCTCTTGCTGCTAAATGAAGCAGATTATGAGACATCTTTTATTGCAAGGCGTGAAATTACAGCCTGTCAGCTGCCAATGGTGGGGTGAAACTAATGAATTACAGGGTAAATAACACCAGAATTAACCAGCCAATTTAACATAGCGCCATGGAACAAAGTCGTTTTTACTTAGAGCTTTGGGGAGCAACATGGCCAGCATAACCCTAAAACACACACGTGAACGGCGGGTTCCATCCACCGAAGACCCCAGGCCCTGAGGGGCAGGCGGCAGGCGAGAAGACCTCAGCCACGGACGCAACTCAAAACCCCCTCCGATACTGCAAAAGCACGAAGAGCCCAAATGAGAGAAACGCCTCCAAATATTTACAAGGGGCAAAAAGTTGAAGAAGTTAGTAAGACGCAGCGGTGAGTTCTGTTGGAAGACCAGAAAAACTTTGTGTGCGGGGCGTGCACTTGTCGATGCACAAACGCGGCGGGGGGGGGGGGGGGGATGCGGGGAGTGGAAAAGAGCTCTGAGAACAGCACCTTACAAGTGGACGTTATCCGTATGCTCGTGGGCAATGATCTCATCATGGCCATGACGGGCAACGGACTATTATTTTCACCGTGAACTGTTTTGTCCTTCGTTAAATCCAAATCTTTGTTGAGACGGTGATTATTTCCCTCCTTTCCTTAACCACGCTCTGAGATGGCATAGACACCAGCGTAAGAACCCAACTACCGGCCCATGAGCATGACTTTGCCCGCCATGCGCTTACCAAGTGCAGACTCTGCCCCAGGGGCTGAGCTGGGGGAGGCGGTGGAGACACGGCCATTCCCTCAACCTGTGAGCCACTCTGGTAGGTGAACACACATGTGCAGATTGTGCAGGATTGACCAGAAACTGTTTTATGTTAAAGGTTTTAATGCTGCCCACTCCCCCCCGCCTCATTGTACTGACCATCCTGTGAAACTAGAAGACCTTCTAACCCTGGGATGGGAACGGAGTTTAAAGGCACCTGGTGAAGTCCAACTTCTCATACTGACCGTTTAAAACGTATGTCACAAACCAAGCAACTCTGTGGAATCTTGCCCTACTCGGTAAAAGACGCAAAAAGCTCAGGCTGGTCCCCATGGACGAGACGCCACGGGTCAGGCGTCATATGTGAGGGTCATGGTCTTGTCCAGCAAACCCGGAAGAGCACTGGAAACATGCCTGCAGTGGTGGATATGATCCCTTTACTGGGCTAGCACTACGACTTAAGTTATGAGTATCCAAAAGCATGGAAATGCTTCTTATTTGATAAAACGACAGATCGAATTACTATGCTTAGAAGAGTTTTATGGTAGATCTGATTCAGTTTAACCCCGTCGTATCTTTTCAAAGGCGTAATTTCCTACAGAGAATGAACTTCAAGCTAAATAATTTATGAAGGGGTTCACACTGCTTATGAATTTAATACAGCCTATGTACACAGTGCCCCGAAGCCTTTCCACAGGGAGCCGTTTTCCTTTCGGACCAAGTTGCAAGCATAAGTCACATGAATGGAAAGAGGGCTCTGGATTTGGGGATTGTATAAAAGTCTGAACGGCTGTGCCTGCAGGAAAACAAAAGATGATCGCGTGTTTTTTGGTCCCGGCTTCCTTTCAAGAGCAGTGATTTTTTTTTTCTGAACGGACCCATCTTTTTCATTTGATCTTCGCCCAAACCAGAAGCCCAAGAAACTATCTGAATGGTCTCTTCTTCCTCAGGTTCCAATTTTGCAAATAGAACGGTCATCCTTACGGGCACCTGGTCTCACGAGATGCTCCTTATTTCGACACAAGATTCACGACGCCACGGAGTTCTGGAGTGTGTGCAGGTCAGCCGTCTCGGGAACATTCCTCCCCTCATGTGGCTCAACATGGTCAGCCTGGGGAATGCCCACCGGTCTGTGGCTCTCAGGTTCCTGCCTGCTGGGCAGCAGCAGCAGGATTCCTTCTGAGAAGAGAGACACCTACTCTTACACTCCACCTGGGTTTCAGGGGGTCTGTGAACTTCAGGGAAAGAGCCTACAAATGGCTTTCTTCAAAATCTTTTTTCCTCTGAGTCCTTGATGCAAATTTCCAAACAGGCAGTAAAGTGTTTCACAAGATGCCTCTTTAAACTCACCAGCCTCCAGACAGAAGCTCACCTTTTTATATTTTTTCTTGATAAGAAATGGTTAAGCGTGAGGAAAAGGAAGTTTGAGCATATCGCGGAACGAAGGTTTCCAGAAAGGAGGTGGTGAAATCTAGGCTTGAGAGTTTTTGTGCTGGGGGGTCCCAAAAGACTGTCCTTGGGGTCGCGCACTCGCTGCGAGGGCCGCAGGAACTGCCTGCAGCCGTGCGTGCATCTGTGGTTTATTTCAGTGCCAAGAGGTGGAGTGGTCGGCAAAGGGAGAACCAGGGGAACCAGGCAGAGGCTTCTAGGAGTCCCGGGACACCCCTCGTTCCTCCAGCCACAGGCTGTGCTGATGCGTGTGACATCTGTCTGCGGGGACGCTCATTAGATGCCCGGCGCCGGGGACCTCACGGGGGGGGAGGGGGCTGGTCCTGTAGGCACCCTCTGCCTGGCACATACCTGAACTCCAGCCCCCCAGGAGGAGAGCGAGCGCTGGGCCTCGACCGTGCTGTTTGCACACAGTGTGGGCACAGCCGGCCACTCTCGTCAGTCCTGGGGATGCTGGGAAGCCCCCAAAGCTCCCAGACGCCAGCCAAGGGCCACCTCCCAAGCAGGCTTTCCCAAGGGTAACAGCCGGGTCGACCAGTGGGCAGGACATGGTCAATGTCCAGGAACGAGTAGGGAAGGACAATATACAAGAACAGGGGCAGTCCTTGGTTCCTGACCCGGTGACTCCAAGAATGTCACGACAGAGATGCAAAGACAAGGAGAGCTAGGGGCTTGGGAACAGAGGGGTGAGAAGAAAAGGTCCACGGAGATCAGCAGGGCCAGAGGTGAGCCATGGCTAAGAACAGTGTCCTTGGGCAAAGGGCTTGCCCAGCTCCCCGACCTTCCCCCGCAGACCATTTTCCTGTTAGGAAGCGTTGGGCACAGCATGATTTTCTGCGCCCCTGTCCGTTAAGTACCTGCATTCATAGATGTGGGCACCAAGTCGTTTCGGCTCCAGGTGAACACATCCCAGATGTGGTCTGAGCTGCACGCATCACAGAATTAGCCTCATGGCCTGGTCTGACTCAGGATGTGGTAGCCACCCCCGTACTCTCTGCCGGCCCCTTTCCTGAGATCCTGCGATGGCCTGGCTTTAACTGCCCCCGCGACTCCCCAACATGCCTGGTTCCTGGGAGAAAGCTCCAGCCTGGTACACGTGTCCATCCCTGGTCAGGTAACCTGCCTGGCACAAAGCAGAGCCCACGGCTCGAAAGCTCCCCGCTGCCTGTTCGACAACAGAGCCCGGCTGCCCGGTCCCCACGAGGTCCTGGGGACACCCCAAACAGTAAGCTATAATTGGGGCCCAAATGAGAAGGGCAGTCCAATGGGGGAGGCAGAAAAGATCGTTACTTGTCATTACACAGCGTGACAAGCGCAATGGTGTTTGTGTGCAGAGGGTCATTTAGGGAATAAAGGGATAGGGCAACGCGCACAAAAGGGCATCTCCTTGGGCCGTGGAGAGGAAAGCCAGGAAGGCTTCTGAAGAGGATGCAGGCCCGGGCCAGGTGGACGAGTGGTGGTCAGCCGGGACGCAGCATGCGGGCCCGGATGCGGGCAGTGGCGCGGCTGGGCCGCAGCAGCTGGGCTGGAGCTGGAGGGCAGAGACAGGGCAAGCCGGCCCGATGCCGAGTTAGATGCAGGACATCCTCCGGACGGTGGGGAGGGCCTGGCGCTGAGATCCGGCCCCGGGAGCTCAGGGGCTGCTTCCAGTCTACTGATGTGCTTCCATTAGCCCTTACGAGCGCTTCCCGCGTTGTGCCATCAGTTGGCAACGCTGAAAAATGGCAACATTTGATTCGCAAACCCAGACTCCTGGCTTCCTTTAAAGACTTGGGCCATCTGGGGCGCCTGGGTGGCTCAGTCGGTTAAACGTCTGACTTCAGCTCGAGTCATGATCTCGTGAGTTGGGAGTTCGAGCCCCACGTCGGGCTCTGAGCTCACAGTGCGTAGCTTGCTTTGGATTCTCTCTCTCTCTCTCTCTCTCTCTGCCCCTCCCCTGCTGGCTCTCTTTCTCAAAAATAGATAAACATAAAAAAAAAAAAAAACCAAAAAACAAAACAGGCCCATCTGGGAACACGGGCCGCAGAATAAGGAGTGTGGGGGTGACTACGGCTGCCGTAGGTAGGAGATGCCCTGCCCGTGAGCCAAATGCTTAAGCTCCACCCTCCGAACGTGCTCTTTAAAGGTGCATCTGTCTGGCCCCTATAATGCATTATGCTTACAACTCCTGCGTTAAATATTTTTATTCATTTGGCCACAGATAACCCAAGTCCAAGCTGTCCGCTGGTATCCTGGGGTCAGGTGGAAAGGCGGTGGTGGAAACAGTACTCAGGGGATGGGGAAGATCTCCAAGGGCTATGGATCCTGGAGTGGACAGGCTTAAAACAGAGGTCTCTGATTCAGGGCACCGAGGCACCAAGGGCTGGGAGCCCAGAGACGATGGAGGGCACCCGGTAAGACGGGGCAGGGGAAGGTTGCCACAGAGGCTGAGAAGGTCGGGAAGGGGAGGTGTAGCAACCCCAGGGAGGAAAGTCACGCGGGAAGGAGATCTGATGTCACCGTCACATGCTCCAGACGTCAGGCTGCAGGAGGAAGGGGCATTGCTTTTCTGGAAACGGGACTGTCACCCACTGGCCCCAGCAAGCATAGTTCCACCGGGAGAGTGGGGCACAAGCAACAATTCTGAAAGGTCCACGAGGAAAGGACGGGAGAGACGGTGTGGGGCGGGAAGGGAGACACAGGGCAGCGAGACGCCAGGAGGGGTGGGCAGGTGCCTGAGCCACGGAGTGGGACCCTGACCGAATGATTCCTCTGGCTTTGAAGGGCTCCACGGGGCAAAACTGAGAAGGGGCATCACAGGACAACAAACATCTCTGTTGAGTTTTGAACACCATACCCCTCGTCTTACACGAAACTTTATGTAGGAGATGAAAATGTTTTCAGTTTACAGAATTGACAGGAAAGCTCGATCCACCGGCAGCCTTGCTCCCAGCCGGTGGAGTCTTGGGAGGTACTTCCCAGAAGCCCCCTTGCAAGAACACCATCTTCAAATTCACGGGAACACGAAAGAACCAACTCGACCTGAATACAGTAATCCAAACTTAACACTGATCGGCGGCAGGTAAACAGCGCACCCCTTTACTGACACTTCAAGTAAGACCTAGCAGCAGCCTGGCCATTCTTCCACACGGTGAGCGTGTAAGGGACCCAATCAAACTATCCGTGACAATGACCACGTGAAGGGAAAATGTTCGCGATTTCTGTGGGTGACGAGGTCACAGGCTGTGTTATCGCTACTGCGGGTTGCTGCCTACATTCGGGAGGAAATGCTAATGTCCCTAGAGGTTGGGAGGCATAGAGATGAACGCCCCCCCACCCCCATCCGTGTTCTCAGATCCCTCAGGTCTCTGCAGAGCGCTCGTTAGGGACTCTGGCTCGGGAGCTGGCATGCCTTCCTTGCTGTAGCCGTGTGGGCTGTGCTCTTGAACGTGAAGAACAGGAGGGCGGCCAGCGCCAGGAGAACGTCGGGGAGGGCCGACCACCGGCTGAGCTCCTGCTTCCGGAGAGAGGACCTCCTCCCCTCCAGTGGCACCTTGCGGGAGTAGGCGTGGATTATCCGCCATCATCGTGGACTGGTGACCACGAGGTGTCTTTTCAGGATGCAGATGCTTCCCAACACGGTGCTCAAAGGCCTTCTACTCACTGGTGAGGGCGTAGGTGAGGCCACAAATAACAGGGGAGAAAAGCGGCGCCTGGAGCTTTGGGGGAAGGAAGAGGGTAGCGGCCGGTGGGTCAGGTCACGGGAAATCACGAGGGATGACGAGGACGAGGCTGCGAGGAGGGATGCACGCTTGAAATCATGGATTCTTTCAGCACCGACAGGAGACGCCAGGAAGTCACAGCTGTCGGGGAGAGACGGGCCTGTGGAGGAAAGCCCCTGGATCCGGAAACGAGAAGCCAAACCACGACGCCTCGCACGTGGTCGGTGCTTCGTAAACACTGGCGATTATTCGTATGTTGCTAAATGATAAGCGAATAACTATTTAAAAATACATGTATTTCTACTCAAGGGTTTCTGAATGAGTGAGGCTGCCGAGAGCAGTTTGTTACCACGTTATCACCACGCGCTAAGCGGTAACTCCGAGACCTATTTTTCTCTGTTTCACGGATCAGGCTGCTTGTAAGGTCGTCCACACTCGCTGTCCGGCGTCTTCCCTGCTGCTCGTCATTCAACAGCCTCTCCATGGTGCCACTGAAGTCACTGATGGCATCACTGATGGAGACCTCGTTACCCCCCAGCCAACCGATACCTTCCAGTCCTCTTCCTAGTTTCTGTCTGCAAAAGCCACGTTCTGTCTTCCCTATGATGACACAATCTCGGAGGCTTTCTCCTACCTCTCTGGTCCTGTTTCCCAGTCGGCCTGTTCTTAGCGTGCTCGTGTTCCTGAGACGCCGCCCCAGCCCTCTGTGCTCAGTCTGTGTGAGTCCGCACGTCGTATCCTTTTAGGTCTACGACTGCCCCGTCCATACGTGCGGTCCCCAAACACACACTTCAGCCCAGGTCTCCCCCAGCTGCAAAACATCCACCAGATGGGCTTGCTTGGCTGTTCCAGGGGCTCCTCAAACGTGGGATGTCTAAACCACGTGATGCTGCTTCTTCTGGGACCCATTCTCCCCTCCCCACCCCCGTCTTCTCTCATCCCGCGACTGGACCATCTTCTACGACGCTCACTGAGCCAGAGACCTCAGTGGCATCCTTCTTCCTCCTTCTCCCTCATCCTGCACATCTATCAGCCGCTGCTGCAAAAACTCCCAGATGTGCCCCCTTCCCTCTACTCCTGCAGCACGGCCTTCGCGAGCCCTCCCCAGGCTGCGCCAGCTTCTCTCACTTGGACCGCGGCTCTGCCTCCCTCCTCACCGGGCTCCTGTTCCCTCCGGTCCAGCCTCATCCTGCAGCCAGAAGGGCAACGCTGAAGTACATCACGTCTGAATACTGCTACTATGCCAGGAAGACCTGGGCCAACGAATGCTGAGCCTGGACCCCTCATTTGCAAGGCTTCCAAAGGAAGGAGTCAGAAAAGGAGCGGAGAAGGAGGCCAGAAGACAGAGGGGGTGTCTCCAGAAACTTCAGGGCAAAGGGGAAAACAGGGCAGGGGATGAGGAGTGTCTTCTCTCTCCCTACATAAACGCCACTAAGCCATTTCTTTCCTTAAACTGTTTTTCAACCATTTCTTCACAATGGCGGAAGCCTCCAGAAGGGCTGCTGGTGGCTGGCGGCTTACCGTCGTGAAAGACTGGCCATCCACAGATGTGTCACCCCGGGGAGCCTGCCTGATGCCCGCCTGCCTGTAAGTTCACGAAGAAGAAACCAAACCCGCGGACTGCAGGGGGATATCGTGAATCCCCCAAAGGCCACAATACGGTCTGATTACAAACATTCCTCTCAAACATTTTGAGTAAACAGCTAATATACTCTTAGCTGGAGAATTATCTTGCTCATAAATTATTTCAGATTTTAATTTTCCCCCTTTCTGGTTATGCTGCCTCTCTTCACTGACTTTCTCATTTTAAAAAGAAGTTCGTAATTCTTTATAAGTTTCTCTCATCCTGTGTTGGTGACATCTATTTCTGAGTGGCAATCAAGCTACAAAAATGTCTTTCAAACGATGATAATCTGTAACTAAGGAACGATTTCACGTGCGAAAACAGAAATACCCCTCCTCCTAGGAGTCTCTGATAGGAGGCATGAGGCAGCCTCCTCGTCGCTGCCTAGGATTCCCCTAAAGAGGGAGATCTCAACGGGGTAGGGTGGCTATGAAAACTGGTGACCAACCAACCCCCCACCCCACAAGTCCACTTCCAAAGCCCGCCTGGCTCCCCCAACGTTATGTTGATGGAGCGTGTGATTCTGCATGTGTGCACAGAGATGGGAGCAGATACGTCTCCAAGATAGAAAACGATTGGCCCAAAGGCTCTTCCGAGTCCCCTGTGCAATATTTAAATGGAAAAGAACTACCCGATGTTCTCAGACACTGTATTCCAAACTCATCCTATCGTTCTTAAGCTTTTTACACAAAAGATTGCTTCACGCTGAGCACAGATTAAGGTCCCGGGGGAGAGAGAGAAAAATACCCACGTGCATGTCTTGTGGCCTCCAGACCTGTGTCACATTAAATACCCAGCACGGTTAATTTGTTAAATACTGAAACATCCACAGTGTCTCTCCTGAACCAATCCCATGTTCGTTACAGGCGGCTTAAAGATGGCTTTATGTTTCCAACTTAAACTCCTGAGAGGCAACATTTAACCAGAAAGTCTTAGAAACTGGATTTCTACTATAAATCCAAAAAAAAAAAAGAAAAGCTTTACATTTTAATTTATGCTTTAAAAGAAGTCTTCAACCAATTAAGTTCCAAGAGAAAAGGCTTTCTGTTCATGAAACTTCATCTGTGGTAAACACTCAAACGCTAAGGACAGCCCGTATAAAATGCAGAGCCAGAGTGAATGCTCCCTTCTGGGCTCCCCCGGCCCTTTCTGTCGTAGCGCCTGGTAGAGTCTGACGCATACTGCAGATGCTGACAAAAGCCTGGCTTTCTTGCCAGGTTGTGAGTTCGTTCGTGATACTTTGGAGCAGGCTATTTGGAATTCCATTTTCTAAACTTAACTTATACGTGGGAAAAAAACGCAAGAATGAATGCTTTGGAAAGCACGGCTTCTGTCCTTCCTTCTAGTATGTGAAATGTTGCGTCGCGTAATTTCTTCCTCACTTTTAACAGAATGACTTTGAAGGCACAGACCTATCTTCCTCCGTGGTGCCATCTGAAGGCATCCATCGGCTGTGTCGGCCGTCAAACATGTTTACGGCTTTGTACAATAACTCTGCCAGTCCACCCTAACACAACCTTGGAGCCTGTATTCCTCATCTTCCATTTTTATGCTCGCTTAAACTTTTTTCATTTATCTGAAATTAAAAGCAATAAATTTATTGCTGAGAAAGAAGGATCTCCTCCCGCAGGTAATGACTATGATCTGATAAAGTTGAATATATGGTGCTTACGTACATTTGCTTTTGTACGAACGCCAAGAGGAGGAGGAGGACTAGTGTTTCCTGATCGGTTACTCTCCGCCACCTGCCTTATAGAGCTTACCTATTCTCTTCTTAATCCACCCAATGACCCTGCAAGGGGACCGTTCTGTCATTCCTATTCTACACAGGAGGTGACTCGGGTTTGGGGGGGGGGGGGGGCTCACACCAGCACTGTCTACTTTGATCCTTTATACCGAACATTCCATCTCAGTAAACACTTACCAGTGCTGCTTCCTTTTTTAACGTAACGCTGTGATCATATCTAACCTGAGCTAGTCTGCAAACCCTTGACCCCACTATCCGTCTGTCTGCCTGGTTCGTGCTCTCCAGTTTTATACCAACATTCTAAAGAATCTGGAGAGGCAGCCGTGAAAATAATGGTCACTGGTGCAACACATTTCTTCCCTTCTTTTTGTGCTCACGTCTCCCTTGCCTCTCGGTTCTATTTTTCTGTCCCTTAGCTCTAAGCAAGGAGGCGACTGCAGAGAAAACCCCAAGGGGCTGGATTCTTCTGGAGCTGTCAGGATGCAGACATGCCCGTCGCACCAGCGAGGCAGGGGACTTAAAGTCGATGAGCCCAGAACTGCTGGAATCAGCCATCTAAACTGGTGAATTTTAAATGCCTGCTCTTAAAAGCATGCTGTGCTTCTACGCGGTCTGAAATTGGGAGGATCCGAGAGAAGCAAAAGAGTGTGACGAACAGCAGGTTTCAAATTTCCGGCCAGCCGCCTTGCTGCACGTGGGCTCAACATTTACTTTGCTTCTTTGACGCGAAGCATTATCAAGCGGCAGAATTCCGATGCGAGGATTTCGAGGGAGCGGAACCCGCCTCCCACGGGGCCGCTTCTGTAGGACCTCTCCCCCGTGGCATCCCCACCAGATGCCCCCCCGGGGGTCGCCGTCACCTGCTGCGGGGCTCTAATTCGACTATAACTCGGCGAGTACTGCTTCCGATCGCCGCACCTTCAGCGAAGAATTAAGGTAACAGGAAATTTACAATACACATAGCATCAAAAGTTTGCTTCGTTCAGAAACCGGCTAAAGGGCTTCAGAGGCTTGCTGTTCAGTTTACTTTTTTGATTGCTTTGCGACTATGTAAATCAATTTGTTAATGTTCCTTACAAAATGCATGAGCCAGTTATACTGACAAACACACAAAGCTCATTCGTAATTAGCAGTTAATTAGTAAGAAGGAACAGATGCTGCTAGAGTTTCAGCAGGCGAACAGGTTCTGTAAACAATGCTTATAAATCTCAATGAATTTATTAACCACAATACAACTGTCAACGTTTTGTTGGCAACCATACAAAATATGGCGGGATCCCCAAAACGTCTTTACAATGTATTAATAATGGCGGTGACAGCCAAGGACTCTCCAGTCACCGGCTGGCTCTTCTCAGCCGCACGTCCTTTTGTCCCGCTGAGATGTGGTGGCTGAGTCGTTCCTTTCTGCCTTCAACGTCTACACACACGGGTTGGTAAACCACACAGGCGATGTGTTATGTGGAGCAAACTTTCTGCATTTCGACGTGCTAGCCGCGGTTGAAGTCAAGGACCCAGAGCCCCCCAGGAACACCCTGTCCCTCGGGGAGCCAGACATGTAACCCCCCAATGGTGTCCCCAGGGAAAAGTTAGCCCAATGTGCCAGGTGACTTAATGAAGGCACAAAGTGCGAAGAGGGACAGCGGGGGTGGGGACATCCATAAATACGGAAGGTTTCAAAGGAGGGGGGCTGCACGGGCAGCATCTTACAGATGTGTTTAGGTGAGGGGTGAGGATGAAGGAGGCCGCACGCTCCAGGCTCACGAGACTCTCTGCGGAAGGCGGGGAGGCTCCAGACGCACAGGGTGTTAAGAAACCGGAAACGGTGGGGAGGCTGCCTGAAACCAGATCAGGGCTGCCCGGTGGAGGAGGGCTCCGGACCCCTTGGTGCACGAAGTGAGGAGACGCTGAAGACCCGAAGCGAAGTGGTGACAGAATCAAACTGGCATTTTCTGAGAGCAATCTCTGGCCCCGGCGTGGGACTCCGGTGCAGGGGGAACGTGGGGGACGGGCCGTCCCTCCAGGGAGTCTGTCTCGCAAGACGGGAGAAGGTGGGGAGGCATTCCCTGGTGAGGCGTGAAGCAAGGTCACGGCTGGCTGGGGTGGGGGTGGGGGCGCGGTGACACCAAGGTCTTAAGCAAGTCCCTTCTCCATGGAGCTTCTCAAAAGTTTCGCCACAATTAACGAATCAAAGGCTCCCATGTGGCCTTTGTTGTACTTAGGGGCGCCTGGGGGGCTCAGTCAAGCGTCCCACTTGGTTTCGGCTTAGGTCACAATCCCAGGGTTGTGGGTTCTAGCCCGCATCAGCACAGAGCCTGCTTGGGACTCTCGGTCTCCCTCTCTCTCTGCCCATCCCCCGCCCGTATGCACGCGCTCGAGCTCTCTTTAAACAAATAAGTAACGTTACACAATAAAATAAAAATAAAAGTGTCCTGCCCTGGAGTCTGCCCTGCTTGCTCACAGGGACTCCCACGGGGCTCCAGAGAGAGACGCTGCGCCCTCGGTCCCGTGGCAGGACCTCGGCGTCCCGCCAAGCCCCCCACAGAGCAGCCTCCCTCACCAGCCTTCTCGCCAGCTGCCTGAGTTCAGAGCGTTTCCTTCTCGGCGGCCTTTTCCTGTCCTCTCGTGGAGACCTCCTTCAGGACCGTCTGCCGAGTAACCGGTGAAAGTCCATCCCAGCTCCAGCAGACACTGCCCCCCAAAACTGACGCTCTACATAAGGCGGGCATGGAATTAAAGGTGGTGGTGGGGGTGCAGCCCTGGGGTAACGGGAGGGCTCCGTCCCCCGGCACTCATCCGCCAAGGCGCCCCTCTGCTGGGCCAGTGGGGCGGGTCAGAAGTCAACGTGAGGGGTGACTCCACTGAAAGACGGGACCGTGCACGCTGGGAGGGCAAACACGGGCCCTGGAGCCAATGCCATCAGGACGGTGTTTGCAAAAAACGTGACTCATGCCAAGAGCAGGCCACGGAACCACCACCAGGAGCCGTAAGCAGCACTGTTTAAAAAGCAGGGCGGGGGCGCCTGGGCGGCTCAGTGGGTTTAACGACCAACTTCAGCTCAGGTCGTGATCTCACAGTTCGTGGGTTCAAGGCCCACGTCGGGCTCCGTGCGGACAGCTCAGAGCCTGCTTCCGATTCTGTGTCTCCCCCTCTCTCTGCCCCTCCCCTGCTTGTGCATGCTCTTTCAAAAATAAATTAGGGGCGCCTGGGTGGCTCAGTTGGTTAAGTGTCCGACTTTGACTCAGGTCACGATCTTGCGGTTTGTGAGTTTGAGCCCCACATCAGGCTCTGTGCTGACAGCTCAGAGCCTGGAGCCTGCTTCCGATTCTGTGTCTCCCTCTCTCTGCCCCTCCCCACTCATGTGCTCTCTCTCAAAACTAAATAAGCATTAAAAAGAAGTATAGAAACTGATTTGACAATAAATTTCATATTAAAAAATAAAAAATTAAAAATTAAAAAATTATAGAAAATTAAATTAAATAAAAAAATAAAAAACAGGACAGAAATGGGGAGCCTGGAGGCTCAGTCGGTTAAGTGTTCGACTCTTGATTTTTGTGTTAAACAAACTCTGAAGCACCGGGTAAAAGTGTCAAAGAGAGCTGGCTTTGTGGTGACTTTTGTAACCATCACGGCATATGAGTATGGCCAAAATGAGCTCGTACGGTTCCTTGCTCTAATTATATTCTGGAATGTGGAACGCACATGAAAATGCAATGCGAGAGTCAAGCCACTGAGGTCCCGGAGAGGGAACTCACTTGAAAAAGCAAAGGGGGGGCGCCTGGGTGGCGCAGTCGGTTAAGCGTCCGACTTCAGCCAGGTCACGATCTCGCGGTCCGTGAGTTCCAGCCCCGCGTCAGGCTCTGGGCTGATGGCTCGGAGCCTGGAGCCTGTTTCCGATTCTGTGTCTCCCTCTCTCTCTGCCCCTCCCCCGTTCATGCTCTGTCTCTCTCTGTCCCAAAAATAAATAAACGTTCAAAAAAAGAAAATTTAAAAAAAAAAAGAGAAAGAAAAAGCAAAGGGATGTGATTAAACACCAGGCGCTCCCGAAGTCTCGGCCTGCGGTGCCCGCGGGGCTCCTTCCCCAGCTCCTCCGGCAGTTGACTCTTCGGGAAGCTTGGCCGTCAGTCGGCCTCCAGCAGGAGAAGCGGCAGAGGCCCACAGAGGCACTTGGGCCTCAGGGCTGTTGCACTGCCTCTGGAGACCGGGCAGCTCTCAGCACCGCGGGCCCTGGGGAGCGAGGGCTTCGTGGGACCTTAGGGCCCAGGCAGTCACCTCCCTCCACAAGGCCACTCCTCCCCTCTGCCTAGGTACCCCCTAGTGTTCAGCCACCAGACTCCTAGAGCCCAGGTTTCTGGGGCCTCTGCCCAAATAGCATTTCAGCCCAGGTGTGATGTCACTGGAAGACCAAGGCCACAGGGACTGTGTCCAGACCACAACCCCAGAGGGACCCGGAAGACCCCAGCTTCACACATCCCTGCCACCTTGGCTGTTTTGCACAGCATGAGTTTACAATGCTGGCCTGGGGGTCCCCGACCCCAGCGCTTATGAGCTGGGGGACCTTGGGCAAGTGATACCACCTCGTAGAGGTGCCTTGGAACTCTGCAAGGCCACACAACGGAAGCAAACTGATACCAGCACCCGGCCTACAGCACGCCCTCTGAACCGGTGATGAGTGTTACTTCTCAATTTGTCTCACGTTCGCAACCTAACCTTCTCTTCGTTTGACCCCCTTGCAAACCGACGGCCTTCCTGATAACTAGCACCAATTCTGTGGGGACAGAAGGAAGGGGTGGGACAGCACTGGCTCCCCTCTCAAGGTCACCTACAAACCATTCCTCCCCACCCTTCTATAAAAGCCCCTCTCCTACAGATTTTAAGGCTTAGTTCAAAACCTGTACTTGATGGAGTACAGCGTGGACCCCACCAACGGAACAGAGACAGAGTTCCCAAGACTCTGAGAGCTTAAGGAATGTGATCAAGGCAGCATTCGGACGAGCAGAAAGTGGATAATGTTCCCCATCGACAGAAGGTTAACTAGCTGAAGGAAGCAAAGAGGTCAGCGGGAAAAGGATGAAGTTCTAGAAGGACTTGGGAGAAGAGAAGACCTTTAAAGCGTAATAAAGGAGGAAACACAGTCTTAAGAAGACTTGACTCCAAGATTCTGGAAAAACTGGACAATGCCAAAAATTACCACAAATAAAGTGGAAGCCAAAAGGTAAATGAAGAAATTGTGAAAAGTATGTAAGAGCAAACGGCTGGGGCACCCGGGTGGCTCAGTCGGTTGCGTGACCGACTGTGGCTCAGGTCGTGATCTCCAACGGTTCGTGAGTTCGAGCCCCTCATCGGGCCCCAGCTGTCAGCACAGAGCCTGCTTGGGATCCTCTGTCCGCCCCTCTCTGCTCCTCCCCCGACTCGCGCTGTCTCAAAAATAAATATTAAACACACACACACGCGCACACACACACACATACACACACACAAGTGGCTGAAACGGCTACAAATAGTGAGTTAACAGGCCAATGATGAGAACACCAGTGGAAAAATGAGCCGACAGTCAGACATGTACTTCACACACATAAAATAAAGGGAGCCAATGACAATAATTTTTAAAATGGATAATAAAGGAAGCTTGTCTTTTTCACACAGGAAAATGTAATACTAAACAATTCTTAGAAACCCATTTGGATGAAAACACACACACACAAAATACCCAAATGTAGACGTATGTAGAAATATTGCTCATAAAAGAAAGGAGCCCAGAGCAGAGGGGACCAACCCGGGTGACACGGATGTTCTGTGGGGGCCAGGAGACAGGGGCGAGTCTGCACAGGTGCAGGGGACAGGAAACTCCAACAGGTGTCTGAAAAAGTGGTAACCACTGTCAGCTCAGGGGTTAGCAACACGGATGACTTTTCTTCTTTCTCACCATGTGTGTTTTCTAATTTTGATACAATGAGCCCGTATTACTTGCGGGCTTTTTGTAGTTTGCAACAATTAAACCCAGCCCTCCCGCGCTCCCCCATCCTGGCGGTCTGTGGCTCCTCTCCACCCTCAAGGGAGTCTCTTCTCCCTACCCCAGCTCCAAGCCCTGCCAAACAACCCCCCACATTTCCTGGCCTTCCTCCAGTCTCCGAGGCTCGCAAGGTGCTCCTGCTGACGCCCTCAC
This sequence comes from Acinonyx jubatus, assembly GCF_027475565.1. Taxonomy (NCBI): domain Eukaryota; kingdom Metazoa; phylum Chordata; class Mammalia; order Carnivora; family Felidae; genus Acinonyx; species Acinonyx jubatus. The sequence goes on along the minus strand of NC_069381.1, from coordinate 213,414,439 downwards.
CCTGGCTGCAGGCCAAGGGTCCTTCTGCAGTGCTGCCCGGGTTGAGAATCCCTGCACCCGGCAGCCTGCCTGCCTGCTGAATGCAGCAATCCTTCCTCCCTCTCTGCAAAGACACCTGCTCTAAGCTGCCTTGTCCCCTTCTGCTTAGATCCCCAGCCCATCGGCACTCCTAAGCCTCACTACCTGCGACTAGGTCCATGCCTTGAGAATCAGATGTGATGGGGTCTCAGCCAAAGGCGATCCTGCCTTTTGGGGAGGTGCGGCTTCCCATAATATGCCTGTGAAAAAGTGGGGAGAGCCAGCCAGCCTTCCCCCGGATACTGATCTGCATTGTGTGCTGGGGCTTACGTGTCTTCTTATCTGGGGGTGGGTACGTTCCCCCTCGCACAGGGTTACTCTAGCCAATAAACACAGAAGCAAACAGGCCAACGGGTTACTCCCCCAGCTGTTAATTACAGATGTTGCCAGCGACATGGGACAGAGAGAGTTATTATTCATAAGAACTTCTGCACATTCCTGAATGCTTATTAATTAGAATTAAGTTCAGAACGCCTGTAAGATATTGCTTATAAGGTATTTCACCCGTTCTAAACATGGCACAATGTGTAATAAAGTACCTGGACGAATTGCACAGGCTTCTGACCAATTATGTAACAGAAGAGTTGAGGATTCTGAGGACGCATTTCCATACCATGTAGAGTGGCTGAAATGCATGCAAGCATTCCATTAACCTCTAAAGAAAACACCTGATGAAACACTACAGGCAAACCGAACCAGCCCAACATCACCGGGAAAGGGGCACACTGACACTGATGGTGGGGAGCACAGAAGGATGATTATTAGAAGGGAAAGCAGGGGAGATCAGAGAACGCGAAGGCAAGCCACAGGCTGCCACAGACACCTCTGATAAAGGAGCGCTGGCCGAAACGTACAAAGAACTCTTAAAAATCGACAGGAGGAAAACAACCCGCTTCGGCTGGGAAGTGAGAAGATCGGGACAGAAACCTCACCTAGAGAGACGCACCCATGACAAGCAAGCTGAGCGAGGACGCTCAGCGTCACAGGTCACTACGGAATTGCGGATGAGGACGGCGAGATAGCCCTTCACACCTGTGAGAACGGCCCGCGTCCTGAGCAGTGACGACACGGAGCACTGGCGTGGACGTCGATCAACAGAAGTGCTCATTCACTGCTGGGGGGGGGGGGGGGCGCTCGGGAAGACTGTCTGGTCGCTTCTCACCAAACTAAAAATGTTCCTACCGTGCAATCTAGCAACCACACTCCTCGGTATTTGCACAAATGAATGGAAACTTACATCCATACCAAAACCCGCACGCAAATGTCTGTGAGAGCAGCTTTACTCAAAATGCCAAAGCTCGGGAGCAACCAAGATGTGTCCTTCAGTAGGTGAACGGATACACAAACGGTGTTATGCCAGGCAACGCAATGGTATCCAGCACTAAAAAGAAAGGAGCTATCAAGCCATAAAGAGGCGTGGAGGAACCTTAAATGCGTGTTACTAAGTGAAAGCAGCAACTCTGAAAAAGCAACATGCTTTATGATTCCAACTGTGCGACATGCAGTTCTGGAAAAAGCAACAGTACGGTCACAATAAAAAGGTCAGCGGTTTGCAGCGGTGGGGGAGGAGGGATGAGCAGGGGGAGCATGGAGCATTTTCAGGGCAGTGAAACCCACTGTAACGATGGGACATGTCACCGTACGTACGTACGTGCAAACCCACAGAACGTACACATCGAGGGACACTGTGAACTCTGGGTGACACTGCTGTGTCAATGCAGGCAGGTGCTGCTGTGGTTTGGGTGCTGGCGGTGGAGGGGGCTGGGTGTGTTTGGGGAGGGGGGTTGGGGGAACTTTCTGTCTCTTCTGCTTGATTGTGCTGTGCATCTAAAACTGTCCTAAAAATGAAAATCTATTGGTGCTGATGAGTAGAAAGAAGAGGAAAAAGAGGAAGAGGTGGAGGAGGGAGAAGATGGAGGAAACGGAGGAGAGGGAAGAGGAAAAAGAGGAAGTGGAGAGGGAGGAGGGGGAGAGAGGGAGGAGGGGGAGAGAGGGAGGAGGGGGAAAGAGGGGGGAGAGAGGGAGGAGGGGGAGAGAGGGAGGAGGGGAGAGAGGGGGAGAGGGGGAGGAGGGGGAGAGGGGGAGGCGGGGGAGAGGGGGAGGAGGGGAGAGAGGGAGGAGGGGGAGAGAGGGAGGTGGGAAAGGGAGGCAGGGAGGCGGGGGAGAGAGGGAGGAGGGGGAGAGGGGGGGAGAGAGGGAGGGGGGGAGAGAGGGGGAGAGAGGGAGGGGAGAGAGGGAGGGGAAGAGAGGGAGGAGGGGAGAGAGGGAGGAGGGGGAGAGAGGGAGGAGGGGGAGAGAGGGAGGGGGGAAAGGGAGGCAGGGGAGACAGGGAGGCGGGGGAGAGAGGGAGGAGGGGGAGAGAGGGAGGTGGGGGAGAGAGGGAGGAGGGGGAGAGAGGGGGGAGAGAGGGAGGGGGGAGAGAGGGAGCAGAGGTAGGGAGAGAGACAGCGAGGGAGGGGGGAAGAGGAGAGGGAGGAGGAGAGAGCCACCAACAGCTCTCATCACCGCGAAGAGTGTCCGAGAGGTGCCAGCATCAGCATGAGTCCTGTGCCCGCTCCCGGCCACAAGACGTCCTGTAAATGTATGCCGTGCCAGCCTCACACAAATGCCTTAACTCACCTACTGGGGACGCATGGCGACAATTCACTCCCCACTGACATCTCCCGAGTCCCCGCCCCTTTCTGGTCGTGGACAACTAATGACCGATGTTTAAGAGCTGCCCGCTGGACTCACTGACAGGTGCATCTGAGAAGGACGTGACCGTTCTCAGCATCCGATGGAAGACAAGCGAAAACTGCCACGGAAGAAGTGATCTGTAAACACCTTCACAACCTGCTGTGAGCCGGGTGGTGTGGGCAGCTTGTTAACGCGGGGGGACACCCCCGGGGCCTGGAGACCCTCGGGGACTGCCTGAGGACTGCCCCCAGCCCCGGCCGGCTCTCCGAAAAGGAAGCCTGAATCCCCCCCGGCCTGCAAAGCATCTTGTGAAGAAGAACCTTCGTCTTTCTGAACGGTAAGCTTCCCGACCTACACTCCCCTGAGGCCAGGATGCTTAGCGGGGGTTTTCTGAATCACTGGACGTTCACGGAAAGGAATCCTTTGAGAGAAAACCAACGAACGTGTCTCCTGCTTCAATGGCCTCACAACCAGAGGAGACTCGGTGGCTGGTTCTGCCCGAGCCTGACGGCATAGATTCCCTCTGGTGCCTGAGAGCACACATTCGCTCGCCGACATCACCGAAGTGCAGAGAGAAACACAAGCTCCCACGTAACTAAGTGGCCTGGTGAAACACAACTACTTTGCGAAGCCAACCAACCCGCCATGGCCACCAAAATAGCCAAGGCCAGCGCCAGCCACCTGACATCATCACGACAACTCACAGAGCCGAGGCGGCTCCCGTCCACGCCTTCCGAGGGCGTCCCCACTCGGTTCTCCCACCTCTTTCGTGGGTGGGGTCATCACACGTCTGTGGAAGCTCCCGCCTCAGGTCTCACTGTCTCCAGAGGTGGCGCTCCCCCCGCCATCCAAGCCCTGCATCACCCATTCCTGACGCTTTCTGCCATTTGCAGAACGTCCATTTGCAGGTCTGTCTGTCACCATAAACTTGTCATTTCCCGCAGCCCCTTCTCCTGCCCCCCACCACGCACCCACTGCCCACGGCACGCTGTTCACGCTGCCCTTCCCCCCCCCCCCCGGGAGAGTGTGCCCCAGCTCTGGGTCACACGCCCCCACGCTGAGGTCTTCCTGTCCCCGGCACTGGCCCGAGGGAGCCTGCTGTCCGTCCTGCGCCTGCCGCACAGCCCAGCACAAAGCCACAACCCAGCACTGCAAGGACGGAAGCCACGGTCGTGCTTGGACACCAAACGCTCCCACGTGCGTGGGATTTCCCACAAAGACACAGATGGAGAAATTAGGTATGTGGTCTGCAAAACTAAAAAGCATTTATCGTCAACGTTAGAAAGAAACCTCTTTACGATGTATAAAAAGCCAACGATTTTCCCCGCAGAAGGGAAGGAACACTACCAGACCCCTGCAACGTGAATGAATTCCCTGCGGCAGTCAGCGCCTATTTGGCCAACGCGGACTCAGACACCCAGCCGCGGCCCTTTCTTGCTCAGAGTTCTCAGCCAGTCAGAACCTGGTTAACACGGCACAGGGTGTCCGTCCTGAAAAGACCTCCGCCTTCGGAAATCAAGGTGACACGGTGCGGAGGCTGCCCCGTGCTATAAAGGACACGAAGGAAATTAATCCGTGACCAATAAAATGGAATTGTGACAAAGGTCACGAGTGGCCCGGCTCCCCCCGCACCGTCAGAACCCGCTAGGAACGGGGGCAGCAGAAGGCGGTCCTCTGCAGGCCCCAGGACAATGCTGGCCGAGGACGGCCAGGTTCCACTGCAAGCCCGCAGCGTGGCGAACCGTCGAGACACGCGGGCTGTAGGGAATGTCCTGACGCCACCCTCCCGGTCCACGCCGTCCCAGACCCCGAGACCGACCTCTTCCCATCAGCCCGTCGAACGACAGCTCCGAACGGTAACACCTGATTCTCCAAGACTGAGGACTGAGCCCCAAGTGAGGTGTCCTGCAAATGAGGACACGAGCTCCGCCCTTTCTCGGAGGCACTCGCAGGGGGAAGAGCGGTAAAGGTGCCGTGAGCCCCGGGAGAAGGTACCCGTTACCCTGGCGCGGCCCAGCCCGTGCTCAGCCGTGCGCCACCCAGTGACACGCACGTCACATGCACGTGACACGCGGACTCTGCAGTCTTCGAGTGCACTTGGGACACTGCCCAGATGAGCGAAAGCTCCCAGAACTCTCTCCACCTTCCACTCTGAGGTCAACTCGTTGTCCAGGGACACTCGAGCCTGAATCCTACCTTGGCCCATCCTCCAGCCCTCCAGCTCCAGAAGTTTATCAGCTAAGGCACCCTCCGCCGGGCGGGTCCTCGCCGAGCCTCCCCGGGTCCTTCCAGAACAAACGCGACTCCTGGGAAGTCACATAATAGCCGAGCCTCGGCGATACCATTTCCAGGCTGTGTGACACTGAGTGAGCGACTTGATTTCTCCGAGCGCTCGCTCGGTGTGGAAAATGGGAAGTAGGCTATTACCCACATAAGGTGGTTGTGACCACTGAGGGTTTTTTCCATTCCATAACTATTTATTGAGAGCCTACTGTTCTAGAGGCTTGGGATACACCAGCTGCCAAAAAGGTAAAAAAACAAAAACAAAAAAAACCCAAACAAACCTTGTGTGTGTGTTCGAGCAGGCTGACACGCGGATGGGTCAGCCCCAGGGCCTGGCACGGGTCACAGCATCAGTTGGCTCTTACTTCATTGTTTTCAACAGGTTTCCTCTTGTGGCAAATCTTGCGCCCAAGAAGGTACCAGAGTCATGTCCGTTAGTTACTTCCCGGAAACCCAAGAACAAACCAGAAAACCCTCGTCCCCCAAAAAGCAAAGTCACTACGATTATCTGCACTGTCCTCTCTTTGGGACATCTGTCATGATCCTGTCCAATCGCCCCCACCTTCTAGCGCAAACACACCCCATCATTGGGACCCACGGTGGCCCAGGCAAGCTTCGGTCCCCGGGAGGCCTCGTGCACCCACAGCGGGAGTGTCCCTGAGCCTCCTGGTCCAAATCTCCAGCATTTCCAATTCCTGAAGCTTCTCCTGACCCGCAGGCCCCCCGTGGGCCCTCTGCCTCCCAGCCAGACACAGCCACCGCTGTGCAACGCCCTTCCGCTCATGAGGCTCAGGCTTCTCAAGTATTCTGACAGATTTCAGTGCAAGCAGATGATTCTGAAGGGAGATCCTCTGCGACAGACCTTGGAAGCGGGACTCAGCGCCTCTGACCCAAGGTGGTGACGGACTTGACTCTCAAAGCCGGTGTCTGGTGTGGCACCCACTATTTACAGCTCACAGAGAGCCCGTGACTCTGGACGCTCCACTCTCACCCTTCCTTTGGGGGGCCGGGGCAAGGCCTCTTGGCAGGCCAGAGAACTTTTAAAAGTCATTGATAAGGTTCATTAATGTATCAAAATGTCACCTACTCAGTGTGGACCATTAAAAATTAGTAGTACAAGTATTAGTAGGAATAGTCATTAAAGTGCAGAAATATCATGAGAAATATCATGGAGAAATATTCATCACCTTGGAGATTCACTGCCAGCCCTCACTTCCTGCTCCAAATCTCTCAGTCTTTGCATGGCAGGAGATGTGCCTATGATCCGTACCTGGGGTGCTCAGGTCAGGGCCCCGGTAAACCCTGGGGAGCTCAGGTCAGGGCCCTGGTAAATAAGCAAGGTGAGCTTTAGTGGGGCATGAACTTCACTCAAACATTTGGAGACAATCAGCAATTTAACCGCAGAAAACATACTCAAGTGTCAGATCCACTTATGAAGCTGGAGATAAAAGTCACATGTATTTAAAAAATACAGCGTTTAGAGCTGTGTCCTTCTAATCCCTCGAGGGGACGGATTTCTTCTCTGCAGTGTGGAGAGAGAGGCACAATTCAAGGCTACGAAACTGCCCAGGCTTGTGAACTGCCCCCACCCCACTTCAGGGTCAGTGATGGGACCTGGTGCTAAGTTCTCTAACAAGGGCGCCACCATCCTTGCCACGTGAAAACTGAAAGCAGGTTTCTAACTCCAGCAAGGTCACAGGCATTGGGGAGGGGGCTATGAAACCACCGTTTCCGGGGTTGCGAAGCTAAATTCGGGCCATTTTGAAATAATCAGCGGAGGAAAGGGATAAAAGGTCAAGTTCCCGAGGAACCTGCACAAAGAACTTTCAAGGTGGCTGGCCGTGCGAGAAAAGATTGAAGACGGGGGGTAAGGGGAGTGGATGGACTTAGATGGAGTTAGAAATAAACAGAACCACAGTGCACGATGGTGAGGCTGGGCACACACCTGTTAGCCTTAGTCAGGTGCCAGGTGTGCCCAAACAGTTACCTCCTGGCAGAGGCTGCATTTTGCCTTATGGGCCCCAAAAGAACCACGAAAACGAGGGGAACAGCAGCCACCCCATTTGTGGGCAGCGAGAAGGACTCCCTCTCGAGCACAGGGCACACACAAGTATTCCCTGTCTGCCCACCAAAGCCAACGACCGGCCAGGCGGCTCTTTCGCCAAAGGGCATGCTCAACAGTAGCCCAACGGAGGACGCCTCTTAAAACTGGGAGGGCTGTCACATTTCAGAATCAACGTTACCTTCTACTGCCGTACCTTCGTACTTTTTAACAGAGACAGGGCTGAATGCAAACACGGTCTGCTTTGCCCAACTGAATATAAATCATCATCACAGGTTTTTAAGAGCAGACGCTGAAATGCACATCCGCTGCCCTGAATTTAGCCAAAGCATAACGATGCTTAGACATGTCGGTGATGGGGGGGGAGGGCAACAGAAAATATAACCGACTGGCCTCAGATTAAGGTAACCCTATTTGGTAAGGAGTCTTCTATATCCCCTTTTGGGCCCCAAGTACAGCCAAAAGGTACGAGAAATGTGTATGAGGCCACCGTGTCTGGTCTCAAAAGTCCCGAAGGACGACAGTCGCTGCCTCCCGCACAGAGCAGCATAAATTCGTACACGAAGCCCAACGTCGTTTCCTGTCCCCGTCAGCCGGCTGGAGGGGAAGGCGTAGCCCCGAGGCAGGGAGCCGGGCCCCAGGCGCTCCCCCTGCCAGCCTGTGGGGCACAGTGCTCTCCTCTGACCCACCCTCAATCGCCACAGGAGAAACAGGCCTCATCCTCTCCCAGTATCGTTTCTAGGAGCAATCTGCACTTTCCTACAAATGGCCTTTTTTGTATGGTTATTCTTGCTGAATTGCAAACAATAAGACTTCCATAAATCAAGTCTGCCAAATCTCTTCCACTGTTGATAATAAAATGAGGGCTTCCATTAGGAAAAGGGGGGGAAAAATCAGAGAAACCTCCTCACACACGAGACATAAAAATGCGCTTCCTTTTTGCTGAAATTATCCAGTCCCACAAATGCACGCGCTGGTTACCTTGATGAGAACACATAAAACAACAATATGCTGGTTGTAGTTAAGGCAGGTATTTTTTTTGGTTCTGCAAATACGAATGCGAGCAGTCTGATGGAAGGACGTAGCTAATCTAAGTGTGAAAAATATTTTTACTGCTCTGGGAACAGTCACCGTTAACTGAATACAACAACAAAAAAGGGGGGGGGGGGGAGAAGAGCATACAGACCCAAGGGAATTACCAAATCAATTAACAAGTAATTCAGGAACTAATTTCTATATTGCCTCTTAGCACAAAATTGTATCTTTAATTTCTCCTACAGTAAGCATGTCTATGATGGCCCTAACACACACTGCTGTCGTAAATGAGTTTACAAGGATCTCTTTTTGATTGGCTACACAATATTATTTCTTCACAGTTCAATGCCGCTGTAGCCAAGTGCTCTGAAATATTTAATTATACTGGTAGCTACCAGTTACCAATTTGCAAGACCCACAGTGAGTACAGTACATTTTAAAGAACTAGTAATCAACTAATTAAAACCACAGTGAATTCCAGATACTCCAATTACAAACAACCGCTGCGGAATATACTTAGAGGGTTTCTGGAACGGGGGCGGGGGGTGGGGGGTGGGAAGGAGTTGTCGCGGAAGGTCTGGCTGTACCGTGGAGCGCGGGTGCCCCCAGCCGAAGGCCCCGCCGTGCCGGCGTCATTTAGGAGACGCGGCTGCAGCGGCCTCTGGGTTACCCGGTGCCTGGATGTATGTTTACTGTAACCGAGGGAGTCACACGGCAAGCTCAGCCGGAGATGAGGCCGTTAACTGTGAAGACCGGGGGCGGGGGAGCTTTGGAAAGAGGCAGACGTGGGTTTGAATCCCGTCTTTGCCTCCTACAGGCTTTAGGACATCGTGCGAGCGAAGCCTCACCTTGATCATCTGTAAGACGTAAAGAAAAGCACCCCCGAGTCTCACTGGGTTGCGGCGGGGGCATCGGCGAGCCTGCTGGATAAATAAATGGCACAGGAACCAGCTCCTTGCAAACGTGATCATTTTTAGTTATTCTCTTCCTCGTTTTCACAATAGTGAGATCAAACAGTAGGGGGCTTTAGGACGCAACTTAGGAAAAAAGTGGCCAGTCGCAATATAATCAGGGTATGTGCAAACATTATTTGTTATTTCTACCTATTTTTAAGCCCAAGGGAGAAGAAAATGCCCAGGATGTCTGCGTTAATAGTGGAAAGAGCGCTAGAGTGAGCGTCTGAAGAGACGGGTCCTGGATCCTGTCACATAATGAGGTGGAACCCTGGGCAAGTCACAGAACCTTCCCGGGGATTCAGTTTCCCCACGTGTAAACCGTGGACCTCGTCCGGCTTTGGAAACAGCATGCTTGTTACGCGAGGCCACTGTAAGTCCAGTATGAACACCAGCAGAGCACATGATTGTTTGGGTAAAAATGGAATGATCAGGAGGGGAAAAAAACCTCTTACGGTTAATACACAGCATTTGTTTCTATTAATATATTACAAAAATACACAGATATATGAATACGTAAGGAATTACTTAAAAAAAATAGGAGAAATCTCAAATAGAACTTCAATTTTCATGCAAAAAAAAAAAAAAAAAAAGATCTGAGATGAAACCCAACACATGTTGGTTGGCAGAAGGACCTCCATGAAGTTTCCTGCATTACACCAACCTGGCATCGCACCTGGGCCGGAGTGGTGCTCAAAGCTTTACTCGCTCTTAGGATCCGCTGAGAACCTACTGTGTGCTCACCCTTCAAGGCCCACAGCCTCTGGCTCCCTGTAAGTTTGCAAACTGCCTCTCCAGTCTCACCTGGTCCGCTCACACTCCCAATGCTGATAGCACCTACTTGCCCTGGGGGTTCCTCCCACCCACTTGGGGCTCCTCCTCACCTCCCCCACCCCCTCCAGGCTCTTCCTCACCCTGGGGCTCCCCTTAGCTGTCCTTTTGGGCTGTGAAATAATTTTGCATGGTGCATATTACTAAAAGGCCAGTAAGTATTTAAAAGTACTAGTGTATATGTAACTACTGACGTTGAAATTTCCTTGATTGGAAGAGGCATTTCGTGGTATTTAGACTTCTAGCTCATTCCGTGTGAAGGAGGGGAAATTTAGCTTTGCTCTACTTACACACACACACACACACACACACACACACACACACACGGCACCCAGGGCATTTTATTCAAGACAATGCACATTAATCAGAAGGAAACTGTCTTCATTTTTTAAAACCTACTTATTGAATGCAACTTCTATCGTTAAAAACGTTTTTACAGACTACCACCGTGGTCTCAAAGTATTTCCCCAAGATATTCATCAATTCGTTGTCAGCAAAGGGAAAAATAATCACTTCCTATAGGGAACCCTGACAGAGCCCACCCTAGCCAAATGGCCAAGGTCAACGCCACCGACAGGAAGCTGCGTGGCTCTCACGTGCCCCCTATTGAGGGCACCCAGGACACGACGCTGTGCGGTACCCCAGCCCAAGAGGCACAGCCTCAGTCCAGTCACTCCAGGCAGGGCATGCTGAAGGGCACTCGACATACCCCCGATCGGCATTTCTAAGACGGCAGCAAGCTCCGGAAGGTACGGAAGACCACGGAACACTCTCGGGGTGGAGGTGGCCAAGGGGGTGAAGCGACCCCATGCACGTGGGGACCCCGGGTTGCAGCCAGGTATGGAGTCAGAACGAGGTCTGCGAAGGAGCTCAGCGCACAGTGCCGCCGTCTGTGCCTGGCGGTGATCGCTGCGCTGGGGTTGTGTGCACCTGCCGGCCTGAGGGGGCGCTGGGTGCAGGGCTTGGGGGACGCTGTTGCTGCAGCTTTTGCAAAATTATTTCACAACCAGAAGCTGAAAATATTAAAGGCCTTCTTTGTTTCTCATTGTCTTCCTATTCACCCAACTTTAAACCAAGTATATACATTTGGTGATCTATTATAAATACACAGCTTTACGCTCTCCGTGATTATTTCACAAACACTTGTCACACCTCTAAATGGTCTCTGAAAGTTCCAGACGCTGTCTACCTAGCACTATTAGCTGACCATCACTAATTAAGTCCTCGTTGTGGGACATCTGTAGTTCCCAGGGTTTTGATATTATAAATAACCCTGCTATGAACACTTTTGTACATCTAAGATTCTGTCCCTTTCTCTTGGTGAATCATTCATTCCTTTGGGATAAATTTCTAGCAGAGAGATTAATAGGACAAAGTGAATAGGATTTTTTACATCCTTTATGTACTGCTACATCATCCAATGTTCAGTAACACAGCAATGCGTTTCTAAAACATTCTTTTTTTAAATGTCTATTTTTGAGAGAGAGAGAGAGACAGAGCGTGAGCAGGGTACAGGCAGAGAGAGAAGGAGACACAGAATGTGAAGCAGGCTCCAGGCTCTGAGCTGTCAGCACAGAGCCCGACACGGGGCTTGAACCCACGGACCGTGCGATCGTGACCTGAGCTGAAGTTGGACGCTTAACCGACTGAGCCACCCAGGCGCCCCTAAACATTCTTGTTAAACTAACTTTTGCTAAGAGTAGAGTTTTATCATGCTTTGTTATAAAACAAAGCATAAAATTACTTCTCATTGTTTTAAATTTCCAATACTTTGCGTATTAGCAAAGAAAGGCCAAATATCCATCCATGTTATTTGCTTCTTGTGGCTTTTCATTTCTGAATTGTCTCCTGAGGGTTACTTATAGCCACAGTGGTATGTCTGTACAACAGATATATTTATGTATCTCCATAAAATTTAATGCACATTAAAAATAATATGAATTATTTCCCTACAGAATAACACTGTGAGGATAAACATATTCTTGTTTTAGCACAAATTACAATCATGAAGCCTGTAGTTGATGTAGAGTGAGGTAAAATCTGGGGTAAAAATGGGGTAAAAATCTGGCAATTACAGAACACTCCAGTGTTATGAAAATTTGCAGGTTTGACATAAAAAAATTCTTACAAACCAAGTCACATAATGAAGATACTTAGATGGGATTTCTTCTGTATGAATGATAAAAAGTAGTAGAGAGGTTCTAGAAAAAAAGTTTTTGAAAATCATTTTGGTCACTGACAACGGTTTGCTTCTTTGAAGGTTAAAAAATGTACCTCTTGGGGCACCTGGGAGCTCAGCCAGTTAAGTGCCCAAATTCGGCTCAGGTTATGATCTCACAGTTCGTGAGTTCAAGCCCCGTGTCAGGCTCTCTGCTGACAGTTCAGAGCCTGGAGCCTGCTTTGGATTCTGTGTCTCCCCCTCTTTCTGTCCCTCTCCCACTTGTGCTCTCTCTCTCTCAAAAGTAAATAAACAAACATTAAAAGAAAAATTTTTAAAAATGTACCTCTCGTGTCACACCTAAATATAGTATTCTAGGTACATGCAAGAATCAAACATAAAGAACACTGAATTAAAATTTATGCAATTTTTCAAATATAGACCAACACTGAGTACAACCTCTCCAATGGAACACACTCTTCACAACAAACGTCAAAGTTTACAATAGCAGCCTACTCGTCTACTACTTCTACTCTCCCCCTACTCACCACTGCAGGAGAGGAGCTCCGCCAGCCAGCACCCCTGCGTAAGCGTGTGAGCAGGCAGGGGAGCAGATGCGTGAAGCACACCAGCAGATTCATCAGACAAGATGGCGGCCAGGATCCCAAGGCCTGATGAAGTGTCATTGGAAGGAGGAGGGCGAAGAGACATTACCTCTCCTTGAGGACAAGGTAGGTTTTTGTGGAACAGAAGGCATTCCACTTGGGCCCCAAAGACAGGAAGATAAAAGGGACCAGTAGCAACCAAAGCCATACATGTTCAACGAGGGAAGGGAGGGAGTCCCAAGTGACCCCGTGTGCCTAGACGGGTGAAAATCTCTCACGAGCCAGCCCTGATCAATCGGTCAACCTCGGGGCCTGAAGGTGACCCTGGGTCATGCTGCCACATGGGTACCAGGGTCGGTCTAAGTGCCAGACAGCACTCGCTTTCAAGGATGGCCCCGTGTGAAACATGGAACCCCACAAGGCAAGGCTGCCATCTACTTGAATTTTGATCCGGTTTAGAAAAGACGGTCGCTGTGAGGACGCTTTCAGTCAGTGGGAATGGGGCAGGGAAGACTTTTCTAGAAAGAAACTCAAGAGAACTCCTGGATTTGAATCCCAGCTCTGACGGCTGTTAGTGCGGAGACCTCGTCTACGGCATGACCTGACCTCCCAAAGCCTTGGACTCCTCGTCTGCTGCCGGCAGGAGTGCCACCCTAGGTCGGCGGGGAATTAAATGAGCTCCTCTCATTACGGCCTCTAGTACAGTAACTGATGCGCAACACGCACCCGGAGAAGGAGGCCTGCGCTGCTGTTCTAAACCCAACACAGCAATAACCTGTCTAACTGTGCGGACTTCCTAAGCAGGTGGAAATGGGAGCAGGTAAATACAGCGGGGTGCAGGTCTCACGGAATCGGGGAAGACTAGGTCTGGGGAGGCCCTGAGATGTTCACTGTATCTGTTTTGCCTGTCTAGAAACATAACCGTATTATTTGGCACTTCATAAAAGATGTCTACGTACAAATACACTTCCCGTGCCTAAACCCTTCCGTGCTTGTTTTATACTATTTCGTCAAATACCTACTTGTTTAATTACAGCTGCCAGCTTTGGTACTAAGGCTCTGAAAACCTGGTCATCGCCAAGTCAGCTGGAAAGAGGTCCCCTTGGCGAGATGCGGGAAAGGAGAGGGTGCTTTTGCTACTCAAAACTACCTGGTGAAAATGTCACTGCCTGCTGTCTTTCCTGAGAAGGGGACCCCTTCTCTAGAACTCGGGGCGAGAGGCTCTGGAGCCAGCACCAAGCAGGAGCCCGCCGTGGGCCCAGAGCGCGCGTTGGGGCCACGGTGGCCCCAGGACGCCTGGGGTACCAGCAGGTAAGGCCTGGGCCCCGCCCCCATTTTGGGGGGAAAGTGTCCAGTCCAGCAGCCAAACGCCCACGGGGTTCCGCTCTCGCTGTTTTTTACACAAAATGTGCGATTTTGATAGCCGGTGTGACTCCTCTGGAGGACAGGTGTCCACGTTCTATTCACAAAGGACAAAAGCCAGCTTGGGAGGAGTCCCTGTCTGTGGTCGAGGTTCTCACATGCAGAGACCCCGCATCTTCCACTCACAGCTGCTCAACGGAACAGAAATGAAGTCAGACTGTGATGCTAGGACTTCCTCAGGCGTCGTCGCAAACCCTCTGTTTCCACGCGGCGTTTGCAAACGTGCGGACTGTGGTGAAGGGTCCGCAGCCACGCATCATGCGTCGGGATCTGAACCTTCACGGTGAGGTCCTGGCGTCCTGCCACCCCTTTCAAGAATGAGATGTAGGTCTCTCTGGGCCTCCCCTCTACCTGGGATGCACTAACACACAGCACTGTGGCCTCTACCAAAGGGACAGGTCAGGTGACTTGGGACACAACTGATCGTGTGTGTCTGGAAGGCCAGCAGGGGAGCTGGAAGAGAAACCCCAGAACCATAGGCACTCGCGGACTCAACCAGCGTTTCCTGGCCACCCCCAGCCACAGGCCTGACATCTGCTCATCGTCCCGAGGAGCTACCTTTGCCCGGGAAAGCACCCACCGAAACCGAAACCACGGACTATTTCAGTGTCTCTTTTGAAAAGCCATCTGAAGGGTCTCCACTGCCTTAGCGATTATGAGATGTGCCGCACACAGAGGGAGCTACATGCTTGGTGACAGCACGCGTTCCCCTACGTCTTATTTCAAGCGACCGCCGTTTACTGAAACTTAAGAGGATTTATGCTGAAACTCTGAAGCCAGGAAGTTCTGAATATTGTGTTTGTTGACCAGGACACGGAGCCCCACAAAGTGGGCTCTTTCGATTCTCCAACATACGGACAGGAATATGGTGGCCTTACCTCGTAACATCTGGAAGGCCTAAGGCAGAAGAATATCATAAAGACCGTTGCAGGTGGCCCTGTGGTCACGCCCACCTGAGCTCCTGTCCCAGCTCTGCTATGATCGGCCCCACATTATGGGCTGATTTATGTGCCCCCCAAATCCAGATGTTGAAGCTCTAACTCCCAGTGGGACCATACTTGGAGACAGGGAACCTCAGAGGGGTAATGGAGGTTAACTCAGGCCCCAAGGGTGGGGCCCTACTCCAGTATGACTGGTGGCCTTTGCGGCAGAGGAACAGAGCCCAGGAGTAGCTGCACAGAGGACAAGCCGTGTGAGGACAGAGCAGGAAGGCAGCCACATGCAAGCTGGGAAGAGAGGCCACACCGGAAACCAATCCTGCCATCCCCTTGATTGCGGCCTTCCAGTCTCTAGAAGCCAACGTCTGTTGTTGAATCCCCTCGTCGAGGGGGTCTCTGTCATCCCGGCCCTCACAGCCCTCGCAGGCTAACTCACTGTGTGATGCTGGGCAAGTTACTTTTTTCTCGGGCCTTCCTTTTCTCATCTGTCGAATGGAGACAGTTTCTGGCTCTCAGAAATAGTCAGCGTTGGCTACTGCCGATACTCTTACAGATTTTAAGTACCTGGCATCATAAACCCTACGGGATAAAGTAGCAAGAGGGAGGAGACCCTCGTATTAGGAAGCACAGTGGCCATGATGGCTCTGCAGAGGTTGGCCCTCGGGGACACTGCCTGCAGGTGCAGTCCCCTTATGGGGAGCCTGGAGCCCCGAGCTCTATGCCGTCCTAAGTCTCCCACCCCCACCCTACCACTGTGCGGAAACACGGCAGGACGCTCCGCAGCGGACACGGGGAAACCAGCACCCCTCCCAACATCCCATTAAGGCCAGCCAAGGCCTTTGGCCACAGGACATCCCCAGCCCTTCCAGACTCCCCTCCTCACATCCTCTTCCGGCACCCCTCCTTCCCGCCACTCTGCTCATTTTGTCCCCCTCCTGCCTCTGGTGGCTGCCTCCCCATCCCCTACCCTCTACCCTCCTCCCCCTCCTCCTCCCCACCTTTCTGGCTCAGTAGAATCCATCATTCCTTAGCTCCTGGGGCTCCCAGCGTCCCTTCCACATAGGTCTGCGGTCTTCACCGTGCATCTGAGCCCAGCCTGGGTCGTGGACATCTTCCCCAGTACGGAACCCAGTGCATGTCTACACAGGAGAGCACGTGACTGCTATAGGCTGACTGTGCCTGATAAGAACCAATGCCCAGAACAAATATTACTGATTCAACCCGACAAAACCAAATTCTGGCAATGCCTGCCAACATCCGCTTTGGGGAACGTTCCTCTTCTCGTGTGTGAGCTTATGTTTCTGAGCTCGTTGGGAATTGGGTTTCACCATCACTGTTGAACTTTTAGAGAAAGTAAACAACATTTTGCTGAAATGAATCACTTAGTCAGATATTATCCCAGCTCCTGGATTATGGATACACAGAGGACACATTGAGTCTTCCTGGAAAGAACATTATGTCTGCACGGCAGTTTACAATGTACAAAGCACTTAGGCACACACGGCTTTGTATTACCTACCCTCCTGCAGCCCAGCCAGCAAGACCGGGGAGGTATCGTTTGAAACTGCCTCGCAGATTTATATTTAAATGATGGGTTCGGCATTTCGGTTAATGTAATTTTTTCAAGCATTTTGTACAGACCGTATTATCGTCCCCCTACATTATCACAAAGGGGTCTGGGGGTGGGGGGAAGCGTGTCCCATTTAGTCAAAGACAGACGACTGTAACTTCCTGCCGAGGCATCCAGACATTCTGCACTGTTTTTCCAACGACGGTGTGATATTTGAGGAATCAAATTAAAAGCATGTGACGCACCCACCTGACCCATTAAATTAATAATCGTAATTGGCTGAGTCTGTCGCGAACCAGGCCAGATGCAATGCTCTCAGGGAGTTGTTCACCCGAGTGAGGTAAATTAGCTTTCAGGGCACTGGGGTCCACGTCAGTAAATTATCTGCTTCTGGGGAACTAACCGGGCCCCTGATGCCCGCGCAGATCTGATTTGCCACATGGGTGAACAACGTATTCTCAGGGCGCCTTTTGCTCACCTTGGCTCCTCTGTGGTCAGGCCTGACCGCCGTGAGCCATCGCGCGGACACCTTGCAGATGCTGTGGAGAGGGCGGCGCAGGCCCCCAGATCCGGCCTCTATCCTGCGCTCCTGGGAGGAAGAACACGGCGTCCCCTCCTCTCCCTCAATCTCCCCAAAGTCTCAGCCTGGTCTCCAGCGTGTTCCCTCTGCCGACGCACCGGCTGGCAGTCGACCAACCGGCCGCGAGCAGTGTCCAACTCTGAGAGGTGAAAGTGAGCGTCATCAGGGGGCTTTTATTCCGTCAGCCCCACACATTCCACCCCCTCGTGCTGATCCCGGGTACCAGACAACACGGGTCAGCGGCCTGCGGCAGGCTGGCCGAGGGGATTAACTCCAGAGGCGCCTTTCACTCCATCGACAATTGCTTCTTTCTACTCAGCTGAGAATCAAAACTGCGCACTGCTTCAAACAGTTCCTATGCCCGTCGGCGGAGTGCTACCGGAAAGTTCCAAGCCGGTCAGCGCTTCCACTCAAGGCTCGGGAAGGGTTTTCTGGCGGCTCCGGGCGGCCGTTGACAAGTGCCCACTCTCCCCGGCTGACTGTCCGCTCCGGAGGGGACCGTGACAACCAGGTTCAAGGTCAACATTAAGACTTAAAAGCAGGTGTTCTGAGGACACTTCATGCCTTTGGTGTATCCGTGGGGCATCACAAACTGAAGTGTGCTGACCTCGGCCCGCAGCGGTACCCCTCAGGCCCCCGAAACCCGGAAAGGGCCTCAGCCGGATTCGCAGACCAAGAGCCCACGGCCCGGTGACTCCCATGTGACTGCCACAGCGGCCACCCCACGCACCCTGCCCACAGACACCTCTCTGCTTGCCTTTCTTCAAAAGCCACAGAGACCAGTTCCTCTCAAAATATCAACCAGTTGATGAAACAGATTTAAAAAAAAAAAAAAAAAAAAGGAAAAAAAAAAGCTTCTTCGAGCAGGAAGCAGACGCTGTGTTTTGCCCACGAATCTAAAAGTCCCTGATGAGGCCTGCAGGCACCTGCAGCTTTGAAAAACAAACCAGCGGGCCAAGGACACCCTCGTGATGACGGAGACAGGCCTGCGGGGGCCCGCGGGAGGGGTCTGCACTGACAGAGAGGGGTCTCTGCCGCAGCCTGACTTGGATGGCCCCCTACTTCCAGGACCTCTCGCTCCTGACGGAGAACGGGCATCCCAGGGAATACCTACCCCGCTTCGGGCGGGAGACTAACGCCAGAGAAACACTGGTGGCCTGCCTCAAAGGGGGGGGGGGGGGGGGGAGGGAGACCAGACTCCACACAGACGCATAATGAAGCAAAGACAGTTTTTACTCTTTGTGATTCTTCGAGGTCTTGCAGGAGAAAAACATACTCTCAAAGTATTCAGCGAGGGGCTCGTGTGTCCCACCAGATAAAACACGTGTATGTCTTTCAATTGTGTAAGAAGCACAAGACAAGCGGCCCAAGGTCGGGGATGTTGAAACAAACCACAGTGCCCGTTACTGGGCGGGAGGCGAGGTGAGGCCCGGCTCCGGCCGGGAAGGGGAGAGGCCAGGGCCGAGGCTGTGTATGTGTACCGTAATATAGAGATTAAAAAATGCCAAAGGGAAAGAAAGAAAGGAGAGCACACAGCTGCCGTCCCCCAAACAGACCTCCCATCTGCCACCCACGATTTCCATGTCACCTTCTCCGGGCTCATTTGTACTTCATTAACTGCCATTGACTTAACAAGATTTATGCAAATGACACCATAGGAGCTCCCTAACTCCCACTGCAATCAAGTGATTATGTATGTACAACTCTCCACAGCAATGAAAAATTAATACGTGACAAGCCCACTCGCCGCTGAGCCGGGCCTCTGGCTTTTTTTTTTTTTTTTTTTTCTTGCTTTGCTTTTTAATTTTTATTCCAACAGACTTTATCTTATTAGTTAAAAAAAAGAGAGAGAGAGAGAGAGAGGAATAAAAAAAAGGAAAAACAGAACTCTCTGAACCAATTCTCCTCTAAGGCCCCAGAAAGGACAAAAAAAGGAAAGGTGGGCCCGGGTCCTCGAGAAACGAAATTACTTTGCAGAAAAATCAGTTATGTTCTTGATGAGGAATCTTTAACTGCAAAAAAGGGGAAGTGAAGGGATCCTCGCCTGTCACGATCCAGCTAGCTATCCCACGCTGGGGGAAGGAGCCGCTGTTCCCACAATGAACGAGCTGTAAAACGTGAGCAGAACATGGTGAAAATAATCCACTGGAACGTGAGCGTTCCACAGGAACATGAGTCGGGCTGCAGCGCGGGCTGAAGACCGCCTTGGCTTGGGCCTTCCTGGATCCCCAGGAGGAGGGGCAGGAAGGAGCCTGCCTCAATCAAACACACCGGCCGGAGCGACACCCACCAGCCTCACCGGCCCCGGAGCGGGGGGGGGGGGGGCGGATCGGATCACGGAGGCTCCGGGGCCATCTCTCTGCCGCTGGGCACAGGGCCCACGAGCTCCCCTGGGCAGAGCGAGTCTTGAACACGGCTGTGCATGAGGACCAAGTGCCTGGAGAAGGGAGGACTTGCACAGGCCACCACCGGGGTTGGGGGGGGGGGCGGGGCGGAGGGGGGAGGGGAGTGAGTCCTCCCAAGCCCAAGCCCGGAGCGCGAGCGTGGCCGCGTCGTCCCCGGAGAGACGTGTTGTGGCCTCTGGAAGTCTCAGACGTTTCTTCTTCGTAGGCAGAAGGTTTTTGTTTTTTTGTTTTAAGGTCTGTTTATTCTTTTGAGACAGAGAGGAGGTGCGGGGCGGGGGGAGGAGAGAGAGAGGGAGAGTCTCAAGCAGGCTCCGTGCTCTCGGCGCAGAGCCCCATGTCGGGCTTGATCTCACAAACCGTGAGACTGGGACACGAGCCACATCAAGAGTCGGACGCTTAACTGGCTGAGCCGCCCGGGTGCCCCTGGGCAGAAGGCATTTTTGTCTGAGGTCAGGGCTCACGTGTTTCATTTAAAACACATCACTTTGCTTTCTAAGCTTTCTGAAGGTTTTTCACCCACAGGCCGTGCAAGGAGCAGAGGCGCTGGGCTCCGAACCCTGGCCCCCTCGCTTCCCTAAGCCGCCCGGTCTGGGTTTAGACACAAAGTGAGGGCGACACGGCCACCTCAACGCGGCAACGTGGAGGGTTCAAGGGGACACGAAGGGAAAAGCGCGTAAACCGTAAGTGTCTTTTATACTGTTTCCTCGACAACGGGTCTGGCGAGCTCCTAGAACATGCCGGCCACTGGCTCCTTCCTCCGCAGCCCCAGCTCCTCATTTCCTCTGGCTGGAGTCACGACGCTGGGAGGGTTAGAAATTCAGACCATCTCTAATGATCTCAGCTCCTTTATAAACACGGCACACACGGGCGTGGGAGACAAATCTGTATGACCGTCTCTGGACCCACATCAATCCCGGTGACCCACAGAAAGGCTCCAACGAAAGAACCCCGAGCAGGACTGATTTGAAAATCCAGTGTTGCTGGAATTAAAAAATATTCTCTCTGGAATGTCTGCATCCCGGCGTTACGGGGGACGCCGGTATCATGCAGAGCCCATTTAACAGATGAGGAATCTGAGGCCTGGAACATTCTGCCGCAGCGGGGGGCTCTGACAGGTGTGCACTTCCGGGGAGGGGTCCACCCGTGGCTGCATGTGGGGGCAGCTACGGGGGACAGAGAACTAACTGCACGTGCTCCCCAACTACGATTCCTCGGGAAATCAGACCATGATTTAGACTTTGACGTGATTATTTTGAACATTCACAATTGAAAGGCTTCCAAGGACTGGATAATACTCATTTTACGCTTGATGGTCAACTCCAATCGGCACACGTACTGAAAACCCGGCCCGTAAAGCACCCCCACCCCCCGCCCGCTGCAGACGAGCCGGGTAGAGATTGAGTGAAGGTTCCAATTACACCGGGGGCCTGCCCGGCTCGCGCAGAGGACAGCACCCCCCTCCTCGGCAATAGGCGTGAATTAAGGAAACAGTCTGGAATTAAGTTTTAATATTCCCAAAAGGAAAGGTCCCAGGACCGATGTTTTAAATGAGAGAAAAATGAGTTAAACGGTTTTCATAATTCTGGTTGAAACGGCGTCGGTGGCAGAAAAATCACACGTTGAAATCGCCTTATTAGACGGCTCCATTTATAAATGAAGGCACACAAAGAAAGAAAAAGTAACTGAACGTCTCTTGTGAAAACACCCCGTGGAGTGCCTGCTCGGGCCTCACCCGGGATGCCAGGGCTCTAGCCAACCTGTTCCGGTACGGCCACACCGAACCTGCCCGGCCCCTGCGGCTGCATTCCTGATGGCGCAAAGGTGTGTGTGCGCCAGACTCTGGCCCTTTGTGAGGGCGGCCGGGGCCGAGCCGGGCTGCCGAAGGGTTTGGGAAACAGCCTAGGTGCCCGCAGTAGAAGCTGACAGAGAGCCATCACCCAGAGGGACAAACTGGTCACAGCCGTGTTCTCAGGAGGCAGAGTTATTATTCTGCCCACAGATTTTTTTTTCCCCCTCCTCTCTCTCTCAAGCAGAATGCACTCTCAATCAATTGGACTTCGCAAATACTTTCACAAAGTAAAAGACGCTATTTCCAGGAGCCACAGCGTTGGGTCGAAGTCTTTATTTTTATTTTCCTTGGGAACGTAACAGCAAAATACGTCACGTGAATTCCCACTTTACTTGAGACACAAAGTCATTTGGTTCCCGGTTTCTGGGCTAATGAAAACCTATTCCAGGCTAGCAACACAGGCCAAAACAAATGCTTGAATTCAAGTCCTGTTGTGTAATGAGGAAGTTTAATTAAGGCCCCACGTTACAGCTGTAAATGTTCCTTTATATAATAAGGTCTAAATGAAACTGAACCTAATCAAAGTTACAATTCCTTCATTAGCAAATTACAAACAAGAGCGCGCAGCTGACACACCGGCTATGATTATCACAACTAATTGCCTCGTTGTTACAAACCAGCCTGAAACAGTGTTCAGATGTCCGTCTGCGAGAGCAAATTAGGGCCACATCGGGCTATTCCTGTGATCACAAGGGGCTCTTGTACAGCGATCTGATTTACCCCTGTCGACTGGCGGCCAGCGGCCCAATCAAAGCCGAGCTACAAAGGCGGCCTTTGAAGCCAGCTCAGCCTCGAAACACTCTCCATATGCAGCGGGCAGACTGTACTTCATTAGATCTGTTGTCACATTTTCCCTCTTCTTATTCTAATGATCCTATTTTAATACACACAGGAACCTCTTCTAATTGATGTCAAGTGAGTGACTTCTACATTCATCAACAGAGCACATCAAACAAACCTTGGTGCACGAGCCAGCATCATAGCAAGGAGAGACCCGAGGTGTGCCTCCAGCGCCAGGAAGGGAAGAAAGGGGGAAACGGCGTACCTGTTTAATTGGGATGGCTCGACCGCTCCCGATGCTGTCTGCTCGGCCCTCCAGGCCTTTCTTCTCTTTGTCTGGGTCACTCCCTTTCCGAGACTGCAAAGCAAAAATAAAGTTAGCATTTGGGTGAGGGCTGCGGTTCACGGATGTGCAGGTCTGCCCTTATTTGAATAGTTTCTGCACACCCATACGGAGAAGCCACGGACGGCGTGCGCGTGTATGCACGCACGTCCGAGAAGCAGACCGTTGAGTACTTTGAATTTCCACTGATCTGTCATTTTACACAGGCTTTTCTCAACTTTTCTCCCTACTTTTTTTGTACCGCAGAATTACCTTTTAATTCTTTTTTTTTTTTAAAGAGTTCAAAATTCAATTACTGGAAACCAATGGACCATATAGCGAAGCAACACCCAACAGGAAAACACGTTCTGGGCCTGCAGTTAATACAGCCAAGGAGCAGAGGCCTCCTTCCTTGCAGCTTGGTTGAGAAACCGACCACGTAAGCGTATATATTTAACGAACGTCTGAAGGATTTCTAAATTCTGCTAACGACGGAGCTGGGCGATTGAACAGAACACCCTTCATTCGTAGCTAGGTGCCGTTAATGTTTTTTATTTTTTAAATTTTTTTAGTGTTGCTTTTGGATGGTTAGAAAGCAACACCCTCCACATCCAACTGGCCTGCCACACCGCAAAACATAACAGAGGAGAAAAAAGTTGAAAGTATCTCTTCTGGCAAAATATCAGCGCTTGGGAGAAAACGAGCAGCTTGGTCGGCCAGGTCGGTCGAACAGCCTTGTTGGTGGAGTTGTCCACGTTCCGTGAACGGCCCCGGGCACGGGCGACCGGCGGGGAGGGTGGCCGCGTGCTGCCCGGGGAAGACGCAACCCCGCGCACGCCGTGACTTCGGCAAGTGGAAGGCGCGCCGCGGCTCAGTCTCCGTCTCTCGATGGCATGAGAGAGAGAGTGAGCACAATGATTTTCTGACAGATTTATTTTATTATGAGAGAAAGATCTGAAACTCGTCCTCCTTAATAACTGTGCTGACAAGTGACAACTTCACTCCATTACTTTTCAATGGGAACATTACTCACGCAATATTGAAAATGGAGAAACATTTTCATGTGCTTTTCAAATCGGAGATGATATATGAAATGAATAGACTTTGCGGTGTCCAGTGCTGCAATGAAAAGCTAATGAAATCCAGTTTCCGAGGGGTGTCAGACAGGGCAGCTGAGTTTTTTTAAATATTAAAAGCGGCGACGTCACGGGGTGAGAGAGGAAAGTCCCCGCGATAAACTCAGATGTGGCGCTTCAAAGAGCATGTGTGCTCGTTAGGGAACATGCCACATTGCTGGTGTAAGAGCCAACGTTCACTGAACACCTACTACGTGCCAGACACTGTGCACCTTTTCTCTTTAGGAGGCTAGAAGCCTGGCATGGGGTAACAGGACATAAAACCAGCAGCAAAGAGAAAGTTGAAGAAAAATGTAGAAGAAAGTTTGTCCATTTGGGCTAAAAGGGAGCCCATTCTTTGCCGTGAATTTTAGCCACAGGGTAGGGGCTCACTCTTCTAATTAATTCTTTAATTAATAACGTACAGTTACAGCCATGAAATAGCCCTAAATTCTCCTTTTGCCATATCCTAACGTGCTCAGGCAAGTCGGAACTCGAGGTTTCTATTTGTAAAGTAAGATTCAAAGCTCCCAGTGATAATATTTAAAAAAAAAAAACAAACTTTTTTTTTTTTTTAAATCAACAGAGATCATTAATGATACTTCTGAAATCTGGTTAATTCCAAATTTCCCAATTTGAAAAATCCACCTTCGTTATTCTCTATTAACCAGAATAATTAACAAAACAAACAAAAAATTAACATCTTCCTCAAGGCAGCACATCTGTCCCCACAGTCCCCCTGTCTCTGAGCAGGAGACTTCCAGATCCTGCGGAAGGAGGTTCTGGAGAACCAAACTCAGTGTCTGATCACGCACTGGGAGGTGAATGACCTTGAAAGTTAGTAAGACTCCACCGCCAAAATGCCCCAGAGGCTCCCGGACGGCTCTAAGGTTCTGGTGGAGACGGCCAGGACACGGACGTCTCAGGGACCGCGATCCTCAGTCCCACGACTGCTGTCCCCCAGCAGGCTGCAGTACCCGCCAACAGGACAGAGACCCAAGGGCCACACGGAGACAAACCCGCCGGACATAAGCACCGCGACGCACGTATCTGCAGTAAGATCCCCTGAGCCATCCGCCAGCCCTGAGACGACACCAGCCGCAGCGCATCCTTGTGCTCGTGCTGAAATGGCTCCGTGACAGCCTCCGGTACAGAGCGGCTGCGGGCGCCAGCTGCGCGCGTCAGGAGTCACCGCGCGACGCGACCGGCCAGGTGCACACAGCTGGCGCCCAACAAGGGCTGATCACACTCCGCAAGGGGGTCGGCAGCGGCCCGGAGAGAGACCTCCACCCTCGCCGACACCGAACACGGGGGCCAGGAAGAGAGAGACAGCCCCGTCGCCACCTCCATCTTTGCAAAAATGTTTACCTTTCCCCACGTGATGCAAGAAGCCATGGAGGGGACCCCCGTCGCCAGCTGCGCACGGGGACAGGAAGCATCGCTGAAGAGCCCTCACTGCCGGACAGAAGCCTGCTTTTCCCCTGCAAGCCATCGCCAGTCAAAGGCTGCCGGGCCACACGGTGACAGGACCCACACTCTCCTCTTTGACACACAAAACACAAACGCGTCTATTCACACCATGAACCTCGCTGCCTGTTTTTACGGAGAGTTTCTTGGAGTCTTTTCACAACGTGGTCACTGGGTACGCCTGGCTCTGTTCTAATGGGATCGGCGTGACAGGGTGAGGTTTTGAAAGGATCGTGTCAATGACACTGTTATTTTAACATCTGAAAAGAGGCAAGGCAAGGCAGCGCGCAGTCACAGACACATGCCTTAGTTGCAGACACGGATACAGACGATAAACACCAAACTCAAGGTCATGCTGATCCTCAGACACGTTGCAGGGGTGGGGGTGGGGGGGGTGGGGGCTGTATTCAGGACGCACACCTGGAGGGCTTCAACTTTTACCCAAGACGTGTTATTTCTTTAGTAGGAGCAGCAGCGGCAGCAAAATGCTTGTGTTTGATGAGCTGGGTGGTAAGTATGTGCACGTGTTTTTTACTCCTCTGTATGAAAATATTTTCTCGTACAACATCTTAACCACATGTACTTTAGTGCAACGACACGGAATTAACTGTCCTAAGAACCCATATTAGAAAACCAAACACTGAATGGACGGAGCCTTTTAATACTTCTTTTTCTCAAAACCGTGGTTTTTTTCTCCAAAGCAAAAAGCAAAGTTAAGGTATTATTTAGCTTCTGATGGATCCCTACTGCAAATGTAACACGAACTGGCTACCACAGGAGCGATTTTAAGTTTATTCTAGCTTGTGTGTTTATCCCAGTTTATTCTAGAGTGCATGTGATTTCTGTCTAAAAACGCACGTATATGCAAACAAACATCTGCGACTGCAAAACGTGAGCCCGGAGTGGTGGGTACGTTACAGGTCTATTCTGTGAAATTTACAAGCACGGTATTTGAAAAATGATGTGTGTACTACTTAATTAACTCTGGCCTCTTTATGACGGTCTAATAAATAAGGTGGACAGCGCCCCTTCACCCGGGTGTTACAGTTCCAGGCTGTAGGGATCTTTACTAAGATGTTCGCCACAAGGCACATCTGTCCTCCTACTAGACGCTTTTAGATAAATACACGTTTTGCCAATTTGAGCCCATAATTACCAACGATTGCCAAGTATGAAGAGCCTGTGAATTTTACGTATTTAAAAATAGGTGCACGCTACTAGTAATGAGAATCTAGTTCCCTAATTGCTACAATTTCAAAATTAATTTGCCGCTTTTCATTCCTTGGATGACACTGACATCTAGTGGAGTTAATATTTCTAAGCTCTTCACCTTAAAGATACACACACGTCACCATCACCACCGCCACCGCCACGGATTCGTTCGACGTCAAACCCAGTAATGGCCCACATCTGGCTCCCGCCTGGGATCGCAGCCTTTCTCCTTAAACACCATGAGGCAAACCCACCATGGCGTTGGCTTCTTTCGTGACCCCAAGTTTCTGTTCCCGCCAAGAACAGCAACGCAGCTGGACTCAATTTCTGAAACGGTTTACTCTCAGACTGTTTTCCAACATTTAAAGAGAGAGTGGGCAGGAGTAACAGGTTCACGGGCAGGCTTCTGCATTATCAGATACGCTGCTCCTGGCATGACAAAAGGGGGTTTTCAGTAGCCCTCAGGGGGCACTTTGCTGGCTCTGGCACTTGCCTCGCCTGGCCGGGACAGCTGGGGGTCCGGCCTCCTCTTGGACGCACGCACGGCCCAAAGCAGCAGCAAAAAGACCATATCCTCACCTCTCTGCTCTCTCTCGCCCCTTCTTCTCGCCACAACACTTTCCCTTGAACGTGGGTTGACTCTGGCAAGAACTACTCCTGACAGATAGGAAAACCAGTCTCTGCAGACAGCAAGGAAGTATGTATTAACTGAGTTATTATTACTTGCATTCTTCCTGCCTTAAAGTTTTCTCCTTTGTAAGCGACCGGGGTTGTCATGGTCACCTAGTGGGCAGGGCCAGGGATAAGATTTTCTGGCACGTTCCAACTCCAGAGCCAGCCTCGTAAGGGGCAGGAATGGGGATGGGCCACCGCTCTCTTCATCGATAGCCCCCTTTTTAATGATATTCCCTGGCTTCTCACCTCTTTCCTTGGAATAGAGACCAAAGCCAGTGACCGGTAAATGTGACCCTGGGAAATGACGGTGAGCCTGAGTGTCCTTTCTTCCTGCTGGGCCCTAACAGGTGTGGCAAGGATACAGAGAACTTCCTGGTCTGTGTTCGAAGCCCTCACTGCTCCCTCACTCACGCCCGGGGGGCATCCTGCTCACCGCCGACCCTCCCCGCGCCTTCGGGACTTGGTGTCCCGAGTCCACGAGTCCCAAGTGAGCACACAGCCTGTCTGTGGGTGACATCTCCGCAGCCAAAGACCCTGGCCTGGGGTGCACAGGGCTCCCAGTGTCGGGCCAAGGTGGGGACTGCTATCACCCTTGGGTGTGTAATTTCACTACGCGGCCTCTGAAGCCGTGAACGAATTTAAGCAAACCGGACGCCCGCCTCCCCTCCCTCCCAGGCTGTCACGTGGTCCTGCACCTGCTTTTGCTTTGTGCCGTCCGAAATCCTTTTTCTGACTGCAACAGCACGGAGAGAAAAACAAAGGCCAGGCCACGAAGGCCCTTTGCCCCCACGGAGGATTCCTCCAGCAGCACTGTCCACAGAGAATGCTGCAGTTTGCAGCTCAGAGAGGCTAAGCAGCTCGCCGAGGGGGACCAGCGGCCAGCAGTGGAGGCTGGGGTCTGAGCCTGGTCTGTCTGGTCCTCGCTCTGTGCCTCCCGCAGCAGCAGCATCTGCCAGAACCGACGCGGTACGGCACAGAAAAGGGGCGGGCCCGTTGGCAGCCGACCTTGGCGGTTATGACCATCCAGTGGGAAAGTGGCCTCGAACTTGGTAGGAAAGGTGCGGGGGGTGTTACCGTGCTCGGCAGCCACACAGGTCACCAGAACGCCATCTCTAAATAAGGGCAGCAGGTGAGCAGGGCGCCCAGCCAGCCCTGCAGAGCCCCCCTTTAGGTCAAGACAGGAAACACTGGGCTTATCCACACCTCGGTCAGCAGCAATCCACCAAAAGGACAAGCCCAGTGGGTTAACACGGGGCACCAACTGACATTAGGGGCCGGGTGACTCTGGTGTAGGGCTGGCTGGTACTTGTAGGATATTTAGCAGCAACCCCGGGTGCTACCCATGACCTGACCGGCTCCCAGTTGTCACAACTCACAGTTTCTCCAGAAACTGCCAAATATCCCCAGGAAGCAAAAACACCCTGGTTGACAACCACTATGTTAAAAGCATATACTTGGGCACCTGGTGGCTCAGTCAGTTAAGCATCCGACTTCAACTCAGGTCATGATCTCACAGTTCGTGGGTTCGAGCCCCGTGTCGGGCTCTGTGCTGACAGCTAGAGCCTGGAGCCTGCTTCGGATTCTGTGTCTCCCTCTCTCTCTGCCCCTCCCCTGCTCGCACTCGGTCTCTCTCAAAAATAGTCATAAAATAAAATAAATAAAACAAAACAAAAGCATGTATTTTTAAGGCACAGACCTGGTCCCGAGAAAGAAAAATGTTCTTCTCAAGTCAAACAACTCCAGTCACAGGACATTTGTTCTGCCTGGAGTTCTGGGCTCAACTGCAGAGCCTTTCACGATTGATTGGTAATGTCTGCCGTGTGTACGGGAAGGGATTCAGTAGTAGCACCTTTGCCTCCCCCCTAGTTCAGGGGTTCTCTGCCTCCCAATCGTCCAGGGAGCTTCTAAAAACTACACATGCCTGGGGCCCACATACAGGCCCTAAGTTCATAAATCTAAGCCCAGAGAGCTGATTTACAGTTTCTAAAAGGCTCGGTAAGTGACTCTGAAGAAGAGTCCAAGAGGAGAGCCTCACGTCCACGAGCCTCTAAAAACACTGAAGGCTCCTGGTGCCGAGAGCCACCCCCAGTGGTAGATTCTCAGGCGCTACAGCCTGAGAAGAAGGAGGGGGATCTGTGCATCGAAATGGCTTCTGTGTCTCACATGCAGGTTACAGGCACACGTCTGGGAATTCTGGCACAGTTTTGTCACCTCCTCGTAGCCAATGTGACCAGTCTTTCTCTGGAGACGGAGACGATCACGAGGTCATAAATACTGTCCACAAGTCCTCACTTTTCACTGGGACACCCGCACCCGAATGCCCCGCGCCCCGCGACATGCACGTTTTACTCAGTACTCCAGCCTCTGCCTCTCATCATTTTCCTAGGCTTCCACAGAAATCAGTGCTCCGCTCCTTAACTTAGTGTGGATTCTACAAATGCTTAGTGTGGATTCTACAACTAACAGGTGGACGGGAACTGAAGTTGTGGGGAGTCACCCTCCAGCCTCCTCCCGGGGACGACACTCACGGTGAAAAGGTTGGACCGGCGCTTGGACTGCTTCCGGACGGGTGTGGGCGTGTTGGCCGTGGGAGGGACGTCGATTCGAAGCTCCTTCTGGCTGGTGCTCGGCGTCGACGGGACGGAGGAGGAATAGTCGCTTAAGCTCCCGCCTCCGTTACTCGTCTGCAACAATGAAACACCAGGGTTTTACTAACGGCACGCTCCAGGAGCCCAACGCCGCCACCTCGGTGGGGTCATAAGCGACAGGTCAGCACGTCACGCCGAAGAGACGCCCGCGTGACAGGTCAGATAGCTTCTCAGACGTGGCACGTTGATTAGCATCACGTAGAACACGGCCTAACTCTAGAACATCCCTATCTTCTCGTGAAGTCGTTTTTTCCTAAGAAAAGTGACTTAAGAAAGAGAAGTCTCTGTCATTTGCTTTAAAAATGGCGGGGAGCGGGGCGGGGGGGGAGTGAAAATGTAATTATTTTCTACTTCCTCTGAAAAATGAAGGGCGTGGCTGAAACAATGGGCCCTATGGTTCCCTCATAGATCAGATGCTGAAAGAGCGTGGTTTTGTGCCACAGAACCCAATGCGCACTCTGAAAATGTGAACGCTTGGGGGAGGACGTTTAAAGAGGCGCAGAAAATGACAGAGGCCTACGGTGGGGCCATCAACATCTGTGACTCCATAGGCCCCTACTGTAAACGCAATTACCTCCTGATTTCCCAAGGAACCCGAAAGCGTCCTACCAGACCCTCCCGCTGCAGCCCGTGCCAACGCCACGCCTGCCCAAGAAACATTCATCGAAGACACGTAACGCAGGCAAACCCGGGTCCACAGGATCCTGAGCAGGCGGTGGGGCTGGTTCTTAAGTGACCGTTATTTCGTTTGCTTCCAAGTAAACGATTTGCCGAAAGGTCACTATGGAGAGACAGCGGTGTCTGGAGGGCCCAAGGGCGACGGCAATCAGAATGGAGGGCGGCTACCACATTCGAGCACGTAGTGGGGTCAGCCGCTGAGGTTCACCCACAACCGTTCAACCCAGAAGCGGACTGGGGGCAGGACGCACGCAGGGTAATTTAGATCACCAGCAAAGACCGCGGGGCGCCCTGGACACCTCGGGTCTCTGGCCAAGCCAGCAGGCCTCATAACACAGGCAGCGTGAAGACAGGCAACGGTAAAGAATGATGCCCATAAAACCCACTTGACCACGGCACTTTCCGAAGGAGACATTCCGTCAATTACCAACATGCTGTTACTCATGAAGTGGAAAAGGAAAAAAAAAAGAGGAAGAAAGAAATCCACCTCAGAACGGGCTGAGAGCGCTCTAGGGACCGCCACGCACCCCTCGGTTTGGACTTGCCTGCCCCCCCACCCCCCCAGCGTACCTGGCTTATGTGCACGGCGGACACCTGTGCGGAACAGACAGACGAGTGGCTTGGGGAGTTGGGCAGCGACTTGCAGGGCCCTATGGACAGCTGCTGCTTCTTCCTTGTGGCCACAATCTTCTGGGCAACTAGTGGATGGGAGACACAAGAGATCAGCGTGAGGCCGGCTTCCAAATACGGGGGATGTGGCAGAGACCGCAAGCTGTCCCTGTGGCCCGCCGCTCCCTTCCTCCGCAGCAGCCAGGCCCCTGGCTCCGGGCCGCGGCTGGCAGCGGCGACCGCACATTTCCCAGAGCCTCCTCCACTCTGTCCTGCCGCCCCCTGACTAAGGGCGGCCGTCGCAGCCAGCGCTGGCCGGTGGGGTGACAGCTGGAGGGGCATGGGGCAGCTTCCAAGAGTCTTCCCTCAGAGGGCTGCCCTTGGCCCATTTCTTCCTTACATCTTTTCCCTTCTTGCTGCTTAAAATGCACATGTGTGAGCTGTAGCCCCTGCAGCCACGTTGGGGACAGAAGCTGTGATATCAAGAGAAGCTGGCCCCTTGGCTACACCAAAGGCCTCAACAGCCCTGCCCAGACCACCTCGTTACAACGAAACCAACAAAAATACGCACCTGTCCCGTTCAAGTTATTCTAACGTGATTTCTTCCAGTTACTTGCAGCAAAAGTGATGCTAAGTAAGAGGATCATGTAATGAACCCCCTCCCACCTGGAGAATCAAAAAACTGGGTTTTGTGGGGTCTTTTTTGCACAGCCTAAAGAATTACTCTTAACTTTATAAGCTACTGCACAGAATTACTTCCGAGGACATGTAATTATATCAAAGACTTTATTTAAATACATCACCTCACACATTGGGAGTTTATCTTAATCAATACAAATCTAAATTCAACCAGCCATAGCCTCTCTTGGCAAATAGGCTCGCTGATAAAGCATGCCGGATTTAATTGGAAAGGAAGTCAACAATAAGAAAACTCTTCCCACACCAATAGGTGTCAGTACAGAATAACTATAGCCTTTGTTTGAATAGATGGGTGTCTTTGGGGACTGGCTGTAATGAAGTTCAATGGTATTCAATCCTTGTCTTGGGCCGGAGGGTGGCTATTTTGAAAGCCACCCGTGCAAAGGAACACAGCCCTCGTCCCTAGGGGTGGGTTCTAACACTGAAGGAGCACACGGAGTGGCCACAGACAGTTTCTTTTCCGAGTGAACAAAATTTTAATAAGGAACTGGTTTGCCCACCGCTCATGGCTCTCGTGGAAATGAACGATCGTGTAAATATGATTACGTCAAAGTGCAGGATATAAAAAATGGCTCTTGGAGACGAAGCCGCAGCTTCATTAGTTACACCCCACCTCCAAGAGGCCTCCTATCCTGAAAGGATGATATCAATTAATTTATCTTCCCGCAGTGTATTGATCATAACCTTCATCAGCTAATCATGTTTAAATTACAGAGGAATATCGCAGCATTCTGTCATTTCAAAACCATTGGCGTATTGATCTGGGGGTCTTTGAAGACATATATTAGAACATTTTAAAAATCATTACGTGAACTCAAAAATAAAATCTAAGCTCATATTCCAACAGCTGCAAAACATGTGTCATTTGGGTGAAATAAACTTCCAAAGACCAAAAGTAAGCAGACTTAAAATCATGATTGTTTGGGTGATTGCTAATGTCCTTCTTTTTTTGAGGGGAGGAAGCAAAAGGTGGGGGGGGGGGGGGAATGATTATCAACGATGACGCGCTTTTGTCTTCTTCCCGGCCTCAGAGCTGCTGTTCAGCTGGATGACCACAAAAGGTCTAAGGGCTCTTTGGGCTAAGGGCTAAGCTCTTTGAAGAGCTCTGTAGACATTTTCTCTAGATGATTTCTATGCTAAGAGGAGAGTTGAGAAACTCTCTAAGACAAGTCAAGTATGTTACAAAATCTTCATTTTGTGAAAATCCAAGTGCAAATGAGTGTTCTACCTCTTCCGGTTGGAGGCTGGAGGGAGAGAGCTCGTGGCCAAAAAGAACATTTCTACAGTGAGGCTTCTCCCCCAGTGCCGGATGGCTGTACAAGGCCAAAGCCACACATTAGGAACTAAAATTCTTCTGTCCATTTAATTGTGGTTCTACCACATTAATTCCATAAACTGAAGCTACGACTTCTAAGAACTGTAGCACCTTTGTTTTTTCTTTACTAGAACTTTTATTCACGTTTGTTCAATTTCCCCATAATTTTTGTGGCCTTCCTGCCTCCGTAAACAAACGGCAAAAGGAAATGGTTGACAAATATCTTGTTCTGAAGTATACAGACTGCTTCAGAGCCTAGGATAACCCATAAAAAACAGGGCGGAAACTGAATGCTGAACAATGAAAGCAGGTGACTCAGAAGAACACCAAGAGGGAAAGGGGAAGGTGCAGTGACGGTCCCGTAAGGTGCGGCCATCCTCCCCCTCCATACTGAAAAGCAAAATCTACCCTACGGTTAACTGCTCCTACGGTTACTTGCTGAATGTCCCAAGGATGCGACCCGAGGGGTAATGTCCCTGTGTGCCTCGCTTCAATACTTTGCCAGGTGAATCGTCCAGCTGTGCAAAAGCTAGAGTGACCACTGTCTGCTAAGACAGTGAGACGGTCCATCCCTCGGATCACCTTGCCAAAGTCAGGGTGAATTCACAAGAGCTACCCCCAGGGTAGCCGGGATGGACCGTCTGAGTGGATGAGCCCTCCTCCCGAAGGCAACGGAATACCAGCCGGGGTGAGGCAGCACTATCCTGAACTGCCGTCATTAACTACTCGTGATGCTCACCACACTGAAGTGTTAACAGATTTAAAACATGAGTATCACCCCAGATGACAGTGGCTGGGCAATTTTGAACTGAGTTTTTGTCTACATGTGCTTATTCAACACATGGAGTATCTTACATGTTTTAAATAAATACGTGGATGGGGGGACGCCTGGGTGGCTCAGTCGGTGAAGCGTCCGACTTCGGCTCAGGTCATGATCTCATGGGTTTGTGGGTTCGAGCCCCGCGTCGGGCTCTGTGCTGACGGCTTGGAGTGTGGTGCCTGCTTCGGATGCTGTGTCTCCCTCTCTCTCTGTCTCTCCCCCTCTCATGTTCTCTCTCTCTCTCTCTCAGAAATAAACGTTAATTTTTTTTTTAATTTTTTTTAACATTTATTTATTTTTGAGACAGAGAGAGACAGAGCATGAACAAGGGAGGGGCAGAGAGAGAGGGAGACACAGAATCTGAAACAGGCTGCAGGTTCTGAGCTGTCAGCACAGAGCCTGATGCGGGGCTCGAACTCACGGACCGTGAGATCATGACCTGAGCCGAAGTCGGCCACTTAACCGACTGAGCCACCCAGGTACCCCTAATTTTTTTTTTTAATAATAAATAAATAAATAAATACGTGGGTGTGAATGAAAGGATAAACCAATCACTTGAGCTATGAATCCGGACTCCTTATCACTGGGAGGTGATGCTTCCACAATTTCGGTGACATACGTTATCAACCTTGGTGACATGAGCTACACCTGAGTCCTAACCAGCGTCACCACTATGTAGTGAAACATTCGTTCTCTCACCAGACGCTGCTAACCAAGTTCCTTAACCACTTGATCCTTCAGTACCAAGGCTCCATGTTGTTTTAAAAGTCACTTCTGCCGGGGCGCCTGGGTGGCTCAGTCAGTTGGGCGGCCGACTTCGGCTCAGGTCACGATCTCGCGGTCCGTGAGTTCGAGCCCCGCGTCGGGCTCTGGGCTGATGGCTCAGAGCCTGGAGCCTGCTTCCAATTCTGTGTCTCCCTCTCTCTCTGCCCCTCCCCCGTTCATGCTCTGTCTCTCTCTGTCTCAAAGATGAATAAAACGTTAAAAAAAAAAAAGTCACTTCTGCCATCACTCGGAAATTTTATTTGGATGACACAGATATCCCTTAACTAGGGTACCCGTAATCAGGGCGCAAGGAGTTCCCGGGGGCTGGTAGTGGCTCTTGCTCGATGTTGAGTGACCACCCAGAGATCACTTTTTAAACCACACTCTTACGCAGACACTCATACAGGTATTTCCGTTCTTCAGTATAAAAAGATGTTTATTGAAGAACTTCAGCAACGGTCAGGGCACCTGGGTGGCTCAGGTGGTTAGCGTCCAACTTCAACTCAGGTTATAATCTCATGGTTCGTGAGTCGGAGCCCTGTGTCGGGTTCTGCACGGACAGTGCGAAGCCTGTTTGGGATTCTCTCTCCCTCTCTCTGTTCCTCCCGCCCTCCCTCCTCCCTCTCTCTCAAAATAAATAAACTTAAAAAAAAAAAAAAAACTTAAGGAACAAGAAAAGTGAGTGACACATTAACTTTCTCCACAAATTTAAAATTTCTCATTGGAAAATGATAAAGGGCACCCTCTAATTAGCGATAAAAATAAAACTCTCCGATAGTTCCCAAATAAGACTTCATTAAATCCTGGCACGATGCCCCATTTCTGCTTTGACTTTATTTTTTCAATCATTTGCACTGAACGAGGAGACGAATGTCTGGTCACCGTGGGAGTCGGTCCTGCCCCTCACCCCGCGTGTCCTCCTTTCCGTGGCGGCTTCCATCTGGACGATGCACCGGGCAGTCCCCTCCGAGAGCTCACTCAATGCCCACAGGCCCTGGTTCCCAGATGAGGTCAATAAAGCAGACGGGGCTGAGCCGGTGGCAGAGCTAGGGTTCCAGTGCAGCGAGTGTGGCCGTGTCACGGCGGGTGGCAATGCCGCCTGGCGACGGAACGCGTTACCCGCCAGCATCCCCACGAGACTCCACCTCTCCCAGGACAGAGTCTATGCATCCTTTCACTTTGCGTCCTCACTTTCTCCACAACTTCCGCTTTTTGTTTGGATGGCAGATAAAAGAGAGCCAGCGTGGTGACCGGCACCCAGGAGCTGCTTGGCCGAGGCTGGTTCATCGCGCTGTTGGCCAAGCTCCATTTCCAGTCAGTCCTCCCCCAGCAGGGAGCTCTCTGGACTGTCCCTCTGCTCTCTGAACCCTGCAACCTGGCTCCTGTCTCCACCCCTGGGGCTGAGCCTGCCCCCCTGCCAAGACCACCGGTGACTGGCCGACCAGAGGCCGCCGTCTCACTTGACCTCCGGGCAGCATCCGGCAGTGCTGAAGGTTCCCTTCTTTCCTGAGTCATTTGCGTCCTCCCAGGACACTGGCTTCCAGTTGTCCTCCTCCAGCTGGAACTTCTGTTTCTTAGCCTCCCTCTCTGGCTCTTTAAACGTGGGTGCCTCCAGACGGCCTTCCTTAGCTTTCTTTGACCTCCGTGCCCTGCGCCGGGGCAGTCTCCTCCACCTCAATGCCAAAGGCTCCCCAGTCTGAACCCCCGTTGCTTTCTAGAACGGCGTATCCAATTACCAACTGCACCTCTCCCCAGGAGAGTCCGCGTGGCCCAACCTGAGCCTCACGCTCCTCCCACCAAACTCCACGACTGTACCGCCACCGCAGGGGACACGGCAGATTACGGACTCTACCACCGCAATCTCCCACTCTTCATAGCCACTGCCTTGGTCCAAGACCTCGCTTTTCCGTGGCCGGTTACTGAAACAGCTTCCCCAACAGTCTTGTTCACTGCAGCCTCCCCTCCCTCCCCCACAACACACTACACGGCGTCTGTTCCAAAGGCAAATCTCACCCTGGCCTTGCTCTGTTTATGGTTCTTCGAGAGCTCCCGGAGGACGCACATTATAACCGAAATTCCTTAGCAAAATGGGACTGTTTGGGGTCTCTGAGGAGAGGACTCTCCACTCCAAGTTATTTCCTCCCACAAAGACAGATTCCCACTGCCCGAACACTCCTGGCCTCTGAACGGGCCCCCCTGTACAGACGCCCGACTCCTGGCAGCAAGCTGTCCCTTCTCCCCCCTCCAATCTGGGGGCCTGTGGGCCTGGGGCTCGGGGGAGGGGTGTGGGGCTCCCGTGCGGCATGGAACCTGCCGGGTAACACAGTCTGTTTCCGGTTTCCACAGAAAGACGAGCCTCATTTTCCCAGGACAGCTTTACCAGTAAAAGGTAGCAACTTAACCTTCTTCATCGTTGGTTCAGAACCCGAGGGAGGACAAGGATCCCTTCAAAACCCAATGCTGCCACCTCCCCAGCCTCATGGCCAAGCCACGCAGGGCTCGCCACAGAGGTCACAAGGCGCTGGGGGCTTGGAAGGCCGCTGCACGAGTTGTCGCCACCGTCCCGGGCATGGCTCCCCTCCTCCTCCAACTCCTTCTCAGAAGCCACACCTTCCCCCTCCCCCAGGGAGCCTGCCTCTTCCGACCATCCAGATGGTCAGTGGAGGCCTGCACCCCCGATACGCTCCAGTGCCCGGGTGGCTCCTGGGAGGGTCCCCACGCCGTGAGTGAGCACCGCTGAGCGCGCAGCAGCATGCACACGTACGCACACGCACACAACTCGCGTGAACGCGGTCAGGGCTGAGTTAAAGGGCTGCGGCCCTACTTTCTATACCCCTGGATCCCTACGCCTGGCCTACAGGATTGTCAACAGACGACCGTGTAATAAGCAAACCCGAACTAGGCGTGTGATGCTCCGCAGCGAAGTCTGGCCCCCTGCTCTCCACTTGCAGAGAGATTCTGGGGGCCAGGGGCTGCCCATGAGCTCCCTGCACGGCACCGCCTGGCTTCTGCAACATCCACAATTAAGCACCTAAATTAAGCTTTTTTGTTTCATTGATGATTATGACATTTTTGGCATAGTCCAATACATGTTAGTAAATTTAATCACTGAAATATCTCCCCCGTTTAGATGATTTGCTTGAATTGATCAATGAACGGGAACTCTTCAGGCAGCACCTACAGGCCAGCAAAGTTAGGGACTGAGGCAGGGGGAGAGGAGGACGATCTGGCCCCTCGCCTCAGCGAGCTCCCCACTCCAGGAACCTCGTCTCCCACCAGAGATAGGGCCACTGAGGACAGCCTTGTCCCTGGTCCCTTCTTGACTCGTGATCCGCTCAGACCCCCAGCAGAGGTCCTGAGTGACCAGGCCCCAAGGTGGTGGCGTCCCTTCACCTCCCCTCACCCCGATTGCTAGGTGAGCAACCAGCCAACTGATTTCACAAAGCTCTGCTCTTAAATCTACGTTATTACGTCCTTCGCGACATCGCTTCTGCTACCTGAGTGCCGTCAATCTGGAGTAAGCGGGGCTCTGGGGTGGGCCCCACGCACTCGGGCTATGTTGGGGAGCAGGGAGTGGGGAGCACTGGGGGCTGTAGCCAAGGATGGCACCTTGAAAGCACGTTGATCTGACGACACTGAAGAGCCACAGTGAGATGCCACGTGGATATTTGGTAGAAACTGAGCCAAATTTGAGGACGCAATGTGAGACGGGAATTGAAGTACGCACGATGCATTTCATAAGAATAGTCTTTAAAACGTCTACAACAGACACACTTACAAAAATTAACTAGCAGGGCGGCCGGGTGGCTCAGTCAGTCAAGTGTCCAACTCTTGATTTCAGCTCAGGTCACGATCTCACGGTTCTGGAGTTCGAGCCCCGCGCGGGGCTCTGTGCTGACAGTGTGGAGCCTGCTTGGGAGTCTCTTTCTCCCTCCCTCTCTTTGCCCTTACCCCTTGTGCTCTAAACACATAAATAAAAAAATCAACGAGCACGAGGTTCTAATTCTACTCCAGGAGAAGTATTTTAAAAGCACCGTGTGAGGATGGGGCTTCGTCTTGGCCTCTGGTGCTACCACCCCAAGGCAATGTCCGCCGTACCGTTCACGGCTGTTCCTCTGGAACCGTGAGGAGAACCCCCATAAATAATGGAAACCACCAGGGACCGTAAATCTTCCAGGAACAAATAAAAGATCCTCTAATGTCTCAACTCAGTGTTAAATTACAGTTCAGTGATCATTAAACTATCTTATTAATTAAGAAGAAACTAATTACCAAATTACCTATGTAGTTCTGAATTTGTGACTTCGTCGGGAATGAAAAGAAATCGGGGGTGGGATTTTTCTCACTGTGAAGGTCTCCAAGTTGGTGAATGTTACTGGAGGTGTGTATTCCGTTTTGTTGGTGTCCCTGTTCCCAACTCTTAGATTTGTTTTCACGTTATCTGAGTTCGAGTAGAGGTGAAGCTATGCCAGAAAAACAAGTATAATAAGAGAGAGAGGGGGACAGGGAGGAGGGCAGTGAGGGAGACGTGAGCTCTTGAAGGCCTCTTGGGTTGTCGGATGCTCGATGACGTTAGCGAACCAGCAAGAACCACGGCCTGGCCTGGTACCAGCACACCTGTGGAGACCTTCTAAGACAGTGGATCAATTCCACAGGGCTCCAAACTATTCCGGAAATGCTGGATACCAAGCTCCATTCACCTTCCTAGGGCCAAGGTGTCCCCGACACTCGACAAGCACCGGCCAAGCGGGTCAAGGAGCGAGCAGACGACTCTCATGGCGGGTGAGAATGTTAGAAGACAGTGGGGGCAAAGCTCAAAGGGGCAACCGGATGCACATTTTTAAGGGTCTCGTACGCAAAGAGGAGGGAGCAGTGTGGACTTTATCCCTGAGGCAACAGGGGCCAGCAAAACACTCAAGGAGCGGTGATGGGATCTGT
The DNA here is from genome assembly GCF_027475565.1 of Acinonyx jubatus. NCBI lineage: Eukaryota > Metazoa > Chordata > Mammalia > Carnivora > Felidae > Acinonyx > Acinonyx jubatus. Next base: position 213,374,951 of record NC_069381.1, on the reverse strand, counting down.
GTTTGAAGGACAACTGGTGCGGAACGGAAGTCTCGGGTCCTGTCGGTCTGGACGTGACCAAGGGAGCGTGGGGCTGTGCGGTGGGCGAGGGGCTGTGCCAGAGTTGCTGCGGCCAGGACGCAAGGGCCTGGCTCCCGAGGCTTGGAGCGGCATGTGGACCTTCTGGTTTGAGACTCCTCTCCGAAGCTGCTGTCGCTCTCCTTATACCTGGTTAACACTCTCACAGTGTACGGAACTCTAGGCTGGCCGTGCATCCTATCGTGATTCAAAGCTACCAGAAGGAGCTCTCCTAAGGGCATCTAAGCTCAGAGATAGGATTTAGGGAAACCTCCACGGTTTAAAAACTTTCAAAGCAGCTGGGGACACTGGAACTACTCTAAGTTACGGTTCCTGAAACGTGAGTATGTTGTTCCCTGTAGAAAGACAGCCTGGGGGCGCCTAGGTGGCTCAGCCAGTTAAGCGCCCGACTCTGGCTCAGGTCATGATCTCATGGTTGGTGAGTTCGAGCCCTGTGTCTGGAGCCTGGAGCCTGCTTGGGATTCTGTGTCTCCCTCTCTCTCTGCCCCTTCCCTGCTTGTGCTCTGTCTCTCTCTGTATCTCACAAAGAAACAAACATAGAAAAAAATTAGAAAGACAGCCTGGACCCTGTTCCTGTTTTCTGACATACGTTAGATCTTCCCGGTGGCACGGGTGACCCACAGAGGAACTGGTTATCCTCAACCTAGCGAGGCTTTCACCTTTTCTGCCTCTACCTGCAAGACCCCCCCACTGCTCTCTCGGAGGCTGATGTGTCCCATGCCACCCGCCGTCTGCACCGACACTACACCTGTCATTCCGTAAACAGGCCTGATGGTTTCCACGTTCCACCAAAACAAACCACAAACCACCAGGAGAGCTTTCTAACCGTAACAAATAAGGAAGGAGAGGTACCCTGTAACTGAGCAGGTCACAAAAGTAACTTAGGGGTGCGTGCAAAGTACGTGCCCTTCTACACGCCTGTTTTGTTTCCTTGTCAGTGACAACAGGACAGGCTCTGGACAAGAATCACCTGCTGGCAGCTGTGCCCTAAGTGAGTCATCAGGAGAAAGGGTGTGGGTGTGTGTTGGGGGGGGATCCTTTATGACTTACTTTATGTGTTCCTCGGCACAAAGCATGACCACATCTCTATTACATTGAAGAAACACTGCAAATCCAAAACAGGCCGTGGTTTAAAAAGCCGAGGTCGCTTTTGCAATTTTTTTTGGAATGTTTATTTTTGAAAAAGAGAGCGAGCGAGCATGAGCGGGGGAGGGGCAGAGAGAAAGGGAGACACAGATTCCGAAGCCGGCTCCAGGCTCCGAGCTGTCGGCACAGAGCCCGACGCGGGGCTCGAACTCACGAGCTGTGAGATCATGACCTGAGCCGAAGTCGGGCGCCCGACTGAGCCCCTAAAAAGCCAAGCTCACTTTTGTTTCTTCTGGTGAAGCTCTCAAGTTTTCCATGAAGTAATGAACTCTGAATTCTTAATCTGAGATTCAGTTCTTGTCTGTATTCTTTTTATCTCGTTGTATTAAAACAAATTTATCTTCATTTATGTCGCAATTACCTATTAGGCTTGTTAATTTGCTGGAAATGAAGCTATTGTTTAATTGCTCCTATTAACAGGGGGATTTAAACGCCGACTGTAATAAACAGTTACCTTCAGGACGGAGCAAAGTCATGGCTGCCGACATTAATTCAGAATTTCAGAACGAGGGGGGAAATTTCTACCGTGTCCAGGGCAGCTGGATTGCCTTTCTCATTTCACCGGAAGTGAAAGGACAGATTAAGAGAAGCTCATGCTGAAATAAACGTGGTCCATTCAATGTTTTTTATACACCTATGTAATTCCCATATAGAGTTGTCAGCTGTGGCCAGGGGGACATCAAATCCTCCCGCAGGAAACACGCCTCTCTTTTACGCATCTCTTCACAACACAACTGTCCACTAAAAGGCGAGTCCCAATGTGCACCTGCCAACGCGAATGTGAGTCCCACAGCGGCCGCGCACACTGGGGACGTGAGCCCCACGGGGGCCGTGGACACCGGGCCGGCGGGCAGCGGGAACCACGATGCTGACCGCCTGCTGGGTTCTAGGCTCCGAAGGACTCAGGGCCCCCGTGTCCAGCCCCACGGACCGCACTCACTTCTCTGAGAAAGAAGTGTTGATCTATCCCAACACCGTATCGTCAAATGTCTTCCAGCTGGTGTTGGCTTCAGGCAGTCTGAGCATGGGGCTTCCGGGGCTCAAATGTGCTCCCATCGACATCTGGCCCCAGGAGAAAGGAGGGCATTCCAAACAGCACTGCCTGGAGATCCCCCCGCACCCAAGACCGCACCTCAGGCTCTGGCCTGCCCCCTGTGCCAAGAGAACAGGACGGTTAGTTGTGGACATTCTGGGGGATCCCCCAGCCGCTCTGTCCTCCCCTCGCCACGTGCCGTCCGGTCTTCTGTCAGCCCCACGCTCGCAGCCACGCTCTCTCCAGCTGACGGGCCCCTCCAGCAGCCTGGTCTGAGACCTTCACCACATCATCCCTAGTCCCTGTGCAGGCGGCTGGCTGGTTCTCCTCTCCACGCACCTGCCCACTTTAGAGCTTCCCCAGGTCCGCATTGTGCTCAGGGATACGGGAGGGTGTTCATCCGAGCCCATCTCCAGCGGGAGGGCGCTCTCCTGTGTCTCCGGCCGGCGGGCCAGCACAGGGGGTTTAGAAGGGACACCACCACCCCCGGCATCTGGCATGAACGTGGTGCTCGGCGAATGCCCAGAGAAGCAGGGCACCAGGCTGGGATGGCCGTGCGCCCCCCAAAGCACCGGCCACACAGAGTAACTTGCGCTGCTTAGCTCCTCGGGGCCCCCAGGGTCCCCCAACGGGAATGAGCACCAAGGACCCCAGGGGTCACTCAGGAGGAGCAAAGGGAGGAAGGAGGCATCCCAGTTCTGCCCGTCCCCCCACTGCCCTCTGCCACCCCCTCTGCCAATCACTCACGCTTGGGGGGGTGAGCCCCACCCCTCAGGGCACAGGTGAGGATGGGGTGAAACCCGAGAGGCACGTGTGACCCGGAGGGTGTGGCATGGACACCAGTGACCCAGGAGGGCCCCCAAACACCCCCGCTGATGCCCGAGCACTGACCATGCCATGTTCACTCTGGGGGGTTGGGGAGGCGTCCCCACCAGGCTCTACGGCATCCCTGCTCACTCTCTGTTTATTCCTTCGTTACGTCACAGAGCAACTAGTATGTGCCAGGCCGCCTGCGGGGCGGGGGAGGCCGTGCCACCCGCTGGCCCCACCAACGACAGCGGTGACCGAGCACGGCCTGTGCCCTCCCTGTCAGAGCACCCCCGGCGGAGAGACCGTTCAGGCAACTTTCCAGGACGTTTCACTAAGGGGTCAAGAAGCAGAGCTCGAAGGTCTTGGCCTTGGACCCCTGAAAGCCCCCCTCCTAATCCCTGTTCCAGAATTCGGCATGGCGCTCCGGGCACCCGAGGGTCAGATCCCTGACAGCTGTGGGAGCACGAACAGTTTTGAAGGAAGGCCCATGATCAGAGTGGAAACAACGTCGGGATAATTCTCAGAAGGGAAATCCTGAGAAATTACAGATCCTGCAGGAACACCGAAGAATCCTTAAAAGCAGGAAGAATCTGGAGAAGATGGCCAAGAAGGCACAAACCACTAGAAGCATCGCACCCGCGGGGCGGGCAGTCAGAAGCATGGGACGAGCCCGCCTTCCAACAGACATGGGGACGGTGTGGGGCCGCTGGCTGGGCACTCAGCCAGGAGGAGGTGGAGAGACTGGGTGCCGACGAGCCACAGCCATGAGAGGCGAGGGGGCCGCTGCTGGCCACGCGTCCCAGGGCTGCTCTCTGAACATCGCTAGGTGAGATGCTAGGTGGCCGGAGCTGGTCCCTCCAGCAGGTGTGGAGACTCGGGCAGGGGGGCTGGGATGCCAGCCGGTCACCTGGACCTTGTGGACAGAGGGCCTTCTCCTTCAGGACCTTGCCAGCTCACAAGAGCACTGTGCTCTTGTGCTATCGTGGGGCCCTAAGACTACAAGGCTGAGCAGCATTTCAGTCAGCGTCCATCTAGCATTCGGTATTATTATTATTCCACTTAATCGAATACCTGATCATTAATAGAAGTCAGCAGGGCCAGAAAGTAGCTAATGTAGGTTAGGTTAACCTGAAACACAGAACAGAGGAGCCAAAAGCATAAACTAGAGACCTTTCAAAAAGGGAGGCTTTCTGGACTGGGTCACTAGGATATTCCCCCCCCGGAACCTCGGTCCACACAGCGCCGAACACAGACTCTGATTAGAAAACATTCCAAATGCTACAATTAGAGCTGGTGCAAATCCGTTCAAAAGGCCAAGAGATGATTAACTTTCTCTCTCACTTACCCTCACGTTGGATGCGAATCAGCGTCTTTCAAGACGAGGCCAGTGAATATCCCAATAAATTGGCAATACAATTTAGATGGCAGGCAAGGGCCTCCAAGATAAATGGCTTAAACAAAGGGGGGAAAAATGAGCCTGTCACTTCTTCTCAACTCATCAAGCTGTCTTGCAGAGAAAGTTGATGATTCCGGAACAGAAATGGCTCTGACACCCCCTGCAGGTGAACGCTCACCCTGGGATTCTTCCCCCGGCCCCGGCGAGCCTCGCGCCTCTCTTGCGGCACCGGGGACGGTGGCGGGACTCACCGTTCAGACCCACCCCCTTTTAAACCAAATGATGGGCCACGAGACAGACCGAACACGGTTCGCGTGCTCATGACAGCCTCAGGGCCAAAGCGGGTAAAGCAGGGACACCCGAGGAGGCAGCGTCCCACGCAGGACTGACAGAGGAGGACAGAGACCGCAGGACGGGTTTTTAAAACACGGACATGGGGAAGACACCACCCAAAAAATGAGAAAAGCATGAAACTGATCGTGCTGTTACTCAGGCCCAAGAAACTGAAGCACAGTTTAAAGAAGAGGAGAGGAGGGGAGGGGCAACGAGGACCAGACAGAAAGGGCCCCAAACGAGAGGATGCGTAAGACATCCAGGCCACGTGTGGACGCTGCAACCAGGGAACCTGAGACGAACTACCGCCACCGGGTTTCTTTTCCCGAAGTGAACAGAGTTTGATTAATATTGGCCTCGCCCAATTTATCGGGTCTAATTTGCTTCCTATTTGGAGATACAGGTTTAAGGAAGAAAGAAAAAGGAGCTTAGACATCTCTCTAATCTCCCGGTTTGCCACAAGCACGTTCCCCATCGGAGAGCTTTTAACTTTCAAGAAAAATGGACTTCTCTATCACAAGTGAATCTGTTTTCCTATTTCCAGAAATAATTATCCTTACCACAATCTCCATAAAAAAGACATTTCCCTCTTAAAGTGGGAGAGGAGATGTCTTGGCTGGAGCCGGAGAAAATTATTCCTCTCCCCCGGCTCCGTTAATAACGAGCCAGCGGTGGTGGGCCCAGCACAAGAGGCCTTCAAACAAGTGACAGTGACACACAGGCTGAATTATACAATGTAGTGTGATGCAATTAGGAAGAAGGATGATGTGACAAAACGGATTTCCACTTGGTCTTCAACGGGGCTTCGTGCATTAAGTCATTGTAACGTTTTCCCTGCCGCCCATCAATTATTATTATGTAACTAGGACCACCACCCAGGAAACCCACCCTTTCAAATGTGCAAGATTCCTTCCTTCCGGCAAGTCTTGCCTTTTGTGATACCACAGCAGTATTAGGCATTTCAGTTACATGCCTTCGAGGGCCCAAACAAAGAAATGATATGACAGTTTTATTTAATTAGCAGAGAATTCTGGAGAATTCTTTCCCACAGATCATGGCTACTGAAGAGTTAAGCGTATCACGTAGAGACACTTTCTGTGTAAGTTTTTTTTTTGTTTGTTTTTCTCCAATGAGAAATTAAGTTTATCAATTGCCATTGTAATTACTCACAGCACCTCAGGTAATTAAAAAGGATCTAAATCTAATTTTATTTACATTTAGAATACCTGAGGTCATCGCCGATCAAGATTTCATGTTTGTGACTAATAACGTTTAAGCGTTAATTAGAGTCCAGCGGAGAATACGGATTGATTTTGAATTTGTAATCTGCTGTGATTTAGTGACCGTTGAGGAAGTTACACTATCCCTCTCCGTTACCGCCAGTTTCTATGAATTATTGAAATTCTTCAAAGAATCATACATGCATTTTAATTCCAGACTAAAAAACCCATTTAATTCATCTTAAAAAAGAGAGAGAGAGCTCACAATGACATTGCACACCTCCATCTGTGGGTGGGAAAGTACGTCACATGAAGTTTAGTTTCTTTGCACCCATCTTAACGTAAAATACCTTCAATAATATTTTAGGTATTTTTTTAATGTTTATTTTTTGAGAGAGAGAGACAGAGTGTGAGTGGGGCTGGGGCAGAGAGAGAGAGAGGGAGACACAGAATCCGAAGCAGGCTCCAGGCTCGGAGCTGTCAGCACAGAGCCTGGCACGGGGCTCGAACTCACGAACTGGGAGATCACGTCCTGAGCCGAAGTTGGGACGCTTGACCGACTGAGCCACCCAGGTGTCCCCCTGCAATAATATTTTAAATGGAACAAACCGTGTTTTGATTTTTTCCTCCTAAATTTTTCTAATGCGGATTTTTAAACCTGCCCCAAAAGTTGAAAAGAATGACTGAACGCCCATCCACACACCGCCTGGATTCTCTAACTGTAACATGTTGCTACCGCGGCTTTATTACATACCCACCCACCGAGCCATCCATCTTAGTTTTTGATGCATTTCTAATCCGTTGCAGACATCAGTTCACTTCACCCCGATGCATTTCAGCATGCTCATAATTAACTCACTCATTAACTGGTTAGGGTTCCCTTTTTTTTTTTTGAGATGAAACACATGTACCGTAAAAATGCAGAAACCTTAGTTGTTCCATTCCTTGAGTTTTGACAAATGTCATAGAACTCAAATCACCATGAAGATTCAGAGGCTTCTATCCCCTGGGGGGGGGAGGGGGTTCCCTTGCACCTCCACCCAAAGCAGTCCTTTACTCTCACTTCCCCAAAGCCATCCTTCTGAGTTTTTTGGTCAGAGAGGAGTTTTGCCTTTTGTGGAACTTGATATAAATGCAATCATCCACTTGGCGGCTCTTCACGTTCTGTGGATCCATCCACACTCACAAGTTTTCCAACTAACTTCATCACCGTTGTACCAACATACTGGAGTCCTGAGAGAGTCCCAGAGAGACACAAGTCCTTCACTCCCTTCTTAAACAGGTGCCTAGAGAAGATGGTGATCTCCTACCACAAATGACACCTGATTATCATCGACTTCTCTGGGCCAGCTAGGAGGAGAAAGGGACTAAAAGTACCTAGGTTTTTAGAACAATAAACCTATTTCTAAATTTATCTGACCTGGGGGATACGTGTTAGCTGTAAAGTTTATAAAATGACCCTTCAGGTCCTAAGTTCGACACCCTTTCTCCTTGACTCAAAAGTATTGTGTCACCCCACCCTAAGAACATATCCTTCACTAACACGAAACTAAGGAATGCCGTCCTTGATGTCCTCATGGATCAAACTCACCAAGAAAAATGGCGCCAGGAAAACGCATGGTGGACACATTGGACCCAAGTCACAGAATCACAGACTCAATTCTCATACGGCAACCAGCAGGTCACAAGAAGTTATCAGTTGGATCCCAACAGTTTAAGAGGTTAAAAACTCAAAGGAAGTCCACACGGCGATGGCACTTACAGCTGAGACAGCCACCTCCTGTCCGATACCTACAGTACTGTTTCGGGATGCACAGAGCCTACGCTTAAGAACACAAGCAAAAGGCACACCTAAACTTCAACACATTCCCAGGTTTATCTTAGGCTCAAAAAAATTATGAAAATTAAATCCACAATATTGCTGCTTCAGCACCATTCAGGGGCAGTATTTAAAGAGAAAGGAAGTGATGGCGGGCGCCTGGGTGGCTCAGTCAGGTAAGCATTCAGACTCTGGATTTCGGCTCAGGTCGTGATCTCACGGTTGGTGAGTTCGAGCCCCGCGTCGGGCTCTGTGCTGACAGTGTGGAGCCTGCTTGGTTTTTTTCTCTCACTCCCTCTCTCTGCCCCGCTCCCCATTCTAAGTAAATAAAAACACTTTAAAAAACAAATAGAAAGAAAGTAATGGTGACTTCTTTATTCAAAGAAGGCAGACTTTACCCCTGGGGTCTGAGGTCCCTCCACTGATACTGGTACACATCACATCATATCTATTAACAACAGGTATGTTCACAGATAAGCTTTTCTAGTGAAGCTTTTGGGAATTCATTTTAAGAGGGAAAAAAAACCCAACACGGATAGATAAAAAGAACTCAAGTGTATACTGGTTAATAACTCAAATCATTAATATCTACCTCCAGAATTAGAGAACTCAATTTAAAAGGAATATCCTCTCTTCACCAAAGACCCTCAAAGTACATCTGTGAACGAGAGATGTAAGCAGGAGGCAAATTCCAGCCCAGGAAATTTAAAAACACTAAATGGTAACGCTGTCAAAGAAAGTTTAGAAAATCTGGGTACTTATTTCCTTCCTCCAAAAAACTACAATATAAATGAGAAAAGATAACAGTATTGTCTTTCGTCTTTAAAAAACAGATTTCTCTCTTTTTCTTTAATATGTATTTTTGAGGGAGACACAGCGAGACAGAGCATGAGCAGGGGAGGGGCAGAGAGAGAGGGAGACACAGAATGCAAAGCAGGCTCCAGGCTCCGAGCTGTCGGCACAGAGCCCGACGCGGGGCTCGAACCCACGAACCGGGAGATCATGACCTGAGCTGAAGTTGGACACTTTAAGTGACTGACCCACCCAGGCGCCCCCAGATTTCTTTCTGATGGGCAAAAACACACCAAAAAGATGAGGAAAAATATAAAGCGTACAGCAGGGAGCTCTATCCTTCAAACGTATTAAAGAGGCACCTGACAGAGGCTTTGAACCAGATGCACAGGAGGCAGAGGATGACACTGTGCCCTGTACCTTGCACTGGGGACTCTGTCCACGGGGGCACCCCACTCACCCCCTGTGGCTCTCCAGGGCTGCAACTAGACCCTCCGGGAGGAGCCAGTCCCGCCATCCAGTCACACGCCTTCCAACGACAAATCCACGCCCGACAACAGCTGGCCGGCAGACAGCCAAAGGAATCTCATTGTATCCCTGGGTCTAGAAGGCAAGGAGAGTATCACAGCGGCCATGATCACGAATACGAGCCTCCTTGATCCTAGGAAAGGAAGGCCAGAGCTTGTCCTAAATCAAAGGCATTCCATCAGAGAAAAAGACATCTGATGAGATTAATTTACATCTCAAAAGCAAACTGGTGATGGGAGCCGTAATTTGCTATGTTTGTATTTTTGAAAACCGCCGTGCGGCGGGCTCGGGAGCACTGGATGCTACCCTTCGTGAGACAGCTTTCAGGTGCCTGAAGCCCATTAGCACTGGGATTAACAAGTGTCCACGGGAAAGATGTCTGCATTCGGAAAGCATGATTTAGTCTCCTATAAAGACTCAACTCTGCATTGGAGACTTTCTGGCCTTTATAAGCGTTTAGCTGCCATAACATCTATAAATTCAGCCCAGAAAAGGCATCATAGAGCATTTATTATAAATCTTACAGAACATATAAGGCCCCTTTGCACTTCAATCATTTGCTAACAGTTACAATAAGATTGTATTAAAAATTTAAACTGCCCTACTTAAGCAATTTACCTTCAAACGTCCATTTCCAGGGAACGAATCCAAGGGATATGAATGTCGAACCCTTGGTCAGATTTATTGCACCAAAGAATATTTCTCCTGATATAGCTCTGATGAGTGAAGGCTAATGACTTTAGTTTTATTACTTTTTAAGCACTTAATGGGAAAATTTAGACATTTTCACAAGACTGAGCTTAAACAAGAATGGTGCATTTAAAAATGGCAGGCAGGCGGGAAGGGTTCTTCGAGATTACTTTGGACATACCCAGATTAAATACAATCAGAGGAAATTTTAAGGCGACGACTCAGATCGCAGACTTGCCTCTACCGTCATTAGTATGGGTTTTTTTTTTCTCCCCCTAACATCTTAAATATTTCAGAGAATATTTAGCAAAGGGTAGCCAGAGAGAATTTTATTATTACACGTGTAAAATTTTAAAGCCATTTAAAACACCCCACAGTATTTAATTTTTGTTTCCACACTCATAACCACCCACCATAGGGAGGTCACAGAGGAAATGCTGTAATTATCTCTGTGTAATTACCCACGCCCTGGCAAGGAGCGCCCGTTTCTACCACCAACCACACTGTCAGCAGGCAAATTATCTTTAAAACGTTCAGAAGCAAATCTAAAAGTTTTCCTTTACTTGAAGTAATTTTTCCCCCTAACTTAAGCCCACAGCTGTGATCCCTCAGATTTCAATTAATGCCGAGGCAGTAATCCTATCAATCACCAAGGACTATAAATTTCTTATCTTTCTCATTAACTACACCGTTGCACGGCTTAAATATAAACATACCTTGCCACGGGACTGTAAATTATTCGGCAAGCGCGACTCTACCCACCGTCAGAAGGGGTGGGAATGATTTCAGCAAATCCGTGGTGCACTTGCTATACTAAAGCTGATTTACACGTCTCCAAAAAAAATAAAAAACCACCGAGATTCACACTGACAGCGGGTCCCTTTGAGTTTGCTTATTTGGCTTAAAACCGGTAATGACCTGTCTTTATTAGTATTACTAAGTTTTATGTGCAAAATCCAATTTTCCGTGGAAATATATTTTTCGCTGTACCTGCCAATAATATCCTGCGCGGTTACCTGTGGCTATTAATTTTTTTAGGCCTAAATTCTTCAACTTACTTTGAAGGCTGTTTTAAAAAAAAAATCTTGACATAAAATTGGGCACGACTGTATCGGGAGATGGCAGACATGGGGGTTGGGAGGGACACCTCCCGCCCCCTACCGCGTGGGACCCACCAGCTTCTATTTGTCAGGCTGGCGTGTCAACACCTTTACCCTGAGCCTTACGTGAGCTGCCCTGTCAAGCAGTCTCTAACGAGATGGCGTAGTCCAAACCTGTCACGAAACACAGGCTACGGGAGTGCTTTTCCGTAACACTCGGAGCAGAGTTCGTATTTGGCCCGAGGCGAGGAGTCGGAACGTCCAGCAGCTGACCAAGCTTCTGCCACCAGGTCCCGGTTCCCTATCACGTCCACTTTAGGCCTGATCTAATTAATCGTACCTTTCAAGTTAAAATGGATGTGGTGCGTTAACTTCCCACCTTGGGCCTGCACAGCCCACGGGTGGATCACTTCACCTGCAGGAAGCCCGGGGCGGGCGTCTCTAGCCGGGACACTGCTGCCACCTAGCGGTGCCCTGAGCCGCCTGGGCTCTGGGCCCACAAACCTTGGAGACCCGCAGAAAGCCGCTGAGTTCTGACCTGTTCCGGGGCAGCCGATGATGCTACTGAAAGAACCTCAGGCCAAGAAGCTAGGACGAGACGCATCGACTTCATGCGGTATGAAGAGACGGAGAGCACACTGTATTAATCGCCAAGCGTTTTCAGATTACAGACACCCCAAGAGAAGATGGGACAGAAAAGGAAAGCCAAAAACCAACCTCCAAACCAGACACAAGCGGGTAACTCTGATGGTAGGTGACTTACGTTTCAGTAAAGCTGTGACTTGAGGAAGGAAGGAAGGAAAGAAGGGAGGGAGGGAGAAACTCAATCCCTAACGTTTCTGGAAGGATTTCCTTTCCTAAGTGCCGCACAGACCGTTTATGAGGCCCCCGATGATTCTTTGGTAACGTACTCCGATCGCACTCTTGGCAAGTAATTACTGATCCCTAACGAAGGTGGTAAGTGCCACAGGAGAGAGCATGGGCTTCCGAGCCAGACATCCGGGTGTCCATCTCAGCTCGGCAACTGAGGCCCTGGACCCATGGCGGGCGATCTAGCCATTCGGTGACTCGGCCTCTCTTATCTGTATGTGCCATAGGCAGAAGGATCACCATGGTGCCAAGGAAGACGGCGTGGCACTGGGCACACGGGTTCGAGTCCGAACACGGACCCTGTTCTCACGGGGTCTCAGTAGGTACGTCGCACAGATCATCCTCGGCACCGGGCTTGCCGAGACCCTGGTTCCGTTGTCAGGATCTGCTCTGGGCATTCTGCCATGACTAACTCACAGGTGCTCTGTGTCACCCCCGTTTACCAGCTGAGGAAACTGGCACCTTGCCCAGGTGCCTGCGCTCGGGGTTCCCATCCAAGGACCCAACTTTCCTGAGAAAGTGGCACCAGAGTGTTGGCCTCCAGGACAAAAGGAAAGGAAGGCTGGGGGGGGGGGGGGTGGGGGTGGGGAGGAGCCTGGAATGGGGAAGGGGAGGAGCCTGGAACACAGGAGCCCAGATGCAGACACCAGTCACTGATTGGGGCGGGGGGAGGCGTCTATGTCCCAGCAAAGCCAGGAGGCTGAAAAGACATCAGGGGGCACCCTCTGATTATATGTGAATGTATTATTTTTTTTAAACTTCTTTAACTTTTTTTAAACGTTTGTTTAATTTGAGAGAGATAGACAGTGTGACTGGGGGAGGGGCAGAGAGAGCAGGAGACAGAATCCCAAGCAGGCTCCAGGCTCTGAGCTGTCAGCACAGAGCCCGACTCGGGGCTCGAACTCGGGAACTGTGAGATCATGACCCGAGCCGAAGTCAGACACTTAACCGACTGAGCCCCCCAGCTGCCCCTGATAACACGTGAATTTAAAAAGCTCCTCCGGCCACACTGGGAAAGGACTAGGGGAAGGACACCTACCAAGCGTACAAAGTACAAGCAAACCTGGTCGACAGGCGGTGGCTCCAGCCAGGGCACGGGGGTTGGTGGCCACACGAGACACGTGACCAGACAGCCACGTGGTCAAACCAACACACCTCGGTGAGTGGGCAGGAAGGCAGAGAGAGGAGTCAGAATGTGCCCCAGCCGTCCAGCCTGAGTATCGGGGTAGGTGCACAGGGACCCTGGCACGGAAGGGGCATGTGCTCAGCAGGAAGTGCCTCTAAGATGCCCAAGAGATGCCAAGGAGACAGCTGATGACTGTCTCAAGCTCCGAGAAGCTCTTAGCCGACAGGGACCCGGAAGCCTTGGTTCAAGGCCACACGATGCTGCCTGGCTCGGAGAGGAAAGAGAAGGAGGGATGCCAGCCCCGCATGGAGCCAGGAGGGGCCGCAGGAAGCCCTGCCCCCTAGCCCCCATTTTATCAGGAATGTGTTTAAGCCTACGGTAAAATTTAACCAATAGTACAAAGAACAGCGAGGAACCCACCACTCACTTCCGACAAAAGCAAATACTTTCCCGTGTTTGGCTTTTTTGTTACCCGAATGAACTGAGTCACAGATGTTATTTCCCTAAATATTTACTCCAACACGTTCCTTCTCAAAATAAGGACATTTGCCAACACAGCCACTACACCATTGGCGACTTGGAAGTGTCCATACCTGTGCGTGGGAGAGGCTCCTGCCCGCTAGGTGACGTGCTGGGAACAGTCACAGGCGGGTTCTGTCCAGTTCTGGGGGCACCACCAGCTGGGGGAGGAGACCTGGGAGCTTCTCATCTGCAACAGTGGCTTCCGTTTGTCCCCAAAGAGCAAGGGTATCCGCTGATGAGGACGAGGGAGGGGAGAGCTCAACCCCGTGAGGGCTTGTCGCAACTGGTTTTCTACTCTTGTTTGTCCCCTCTCTGCTCTCTCCAGGACCAACAGCTCAGGAAATCCCTTCTGTCTACACATCCTCTCCAGAGAGTGGACATGCAGGATAAAACGTGCTGAGAACTCACCAAGTGAGGCGCTCCTTACTTACTCCCAGGTAGAGCCGCCTTCCCCGTAAGGCAGCCCGATGCGCCAGGAGCACAGGTGTGCAGAGGAGGGGACGGGCAGGGAGGACCCTCAGCTTCTCGCTCCCGACGAGCTGCCCCCAGGGGAACAGGACGGCTCCCTGGAGGCGCTCTGCCATCCATGCAGAGCTGTGGGACAAGTGCATGAAGCCTGCAGGGGTGGAGGCTGTCGCAGTCAGGAACTTAGGCTCCCATCCCTGCCATCAACTCTGCATACTGCTCTTCAATCGAGGAAACCTTCCCAGAGAGTGGCTCACGGTCACAAGCAAGTGTGAAGACCGTGGAGGTGGTGGGTGCCAGGAAGTGGCCGAGACTCATGAGCAGGACAGACTCATCCCTGAGCTGCAATCTAGGCCCCAGAGAGATGAGGAGCAGGATCACATGTCTGGATCAGGAAGGTGGGCTGGATGCGAGACCATCACGGCCACAACACCGTGCCAGACCCCGTGACCAAAATTTTGAAACTGACCCACTTCCTGCTCTCGTAGAGCTTATTCAAGTAAAATCATCTCTAAAGAGGATCTCACGTCCAGTACATCCTCAAAACAAAACGCACTCTCCTTAGCTGTCCAATGCCCCATGTCCATACTTCTTAAAAAAATTTTTTAATGTGTGTTTTTTTTTTTGTTTTTTTTTTTTTGACAGAGAGAGCTCGAGAGAGCAGGGGAGGGGCAGAGAGAAAGGGAGACCAAGAGTCTGAAACAGGCTCCAGGCTCTGTGCTGTCAGCACAGAGTCCAACGCAGGGCTGGAACCCAGGAACCTTGAGATCATGACCCACTGAGCCACCCAGGCGCCCCTCGTCCATACTTTTCCAAGGCACCGAAGGATTACCACAGAAGGACCACTTAAGGACTAGACTTAGCAGACACATACAGTAACCTGAGGCACCAGGAAATTTAAAAGTTCAAAAGGAATCAACGGGCACTCTTTAAATTAGGTTGTACGTCTATATGGCACAGGACAGTGCCACGTTAGGAAAAAAAAATGCCCCGAATTCCTAAAATTTGTTTCCAACATTTCTCTGTCCTTGGAATACTTCCAGGAGATTGAATTTTGGATTGATCACACAGGTGTACAATTTCGGCCAAAGGCATGGCTCTTCCATCCTCTGAGGTCCCCAGGGAAAACCTGGACCAGCACAGGGCAGCCAGGGGGTCGGACAGCGAGCAGAGTAGACCGGCTCTGAACCCTGGTCTCCGGGAGGAGGGTGAGGAAGCGAAGGCGTCGGGAACCTCTCGGAGGACGGAAAACC
Organism: Acinonyx jubatus; assembly: GCF_027475565.1. NCBI lineage: Eukaryota > Metazoa > Chordata > Mammalia > Carnivora > Felidae > Acinonyx > Acinonyx jubatus. The sequence goes on along the minus strand of NC_069381.1, from coordinate 213,359,770 downwards.
CAGGTGGTGACGGCCGAGGAAGTACCATTTTGCTGAGCTTTCTGTGGTGACCCGTCCTGTCCTGCGACAAGATCGATCCTGAAGCCGTTGGTTTTCTTGTTCTGATGGAAAGAATGTGAGTACATCCACGATTTGCAGAGAACAGTCTTCAACCTTCTCTCAACAGAACTGTGTCTTTGTTGGCTTAAAATGCTTTCATGACCGTCAATTTCAGCCGTCAGGACGCCAGATGAGGGTGATATCAATGCAGGTCTCCTCCCACGGAGGGTGACCCTCCAGGTAACAGCTCTGTGCCCGGCGGTGGGCGAAGACAGCTGGGACCGGGCAGATTTGCGCGGGGTCACCGTGCATCGCCGGTCCGTCCTCCACCACCACCAGCACTAACCCAAGACCACGGCTACTCGAACCGCCCCTCAACCTTCCCCAGACTTTTAGCCGAGGGAACCCCTTCCACAAGAAAACAAACTGGGCTCTCAGAAGGAGGCGGCTCCGAATTTTCCCAGGTTGACACCGTCACACGTAAACTGCGGCCTCCTCGGGGTGCTGTGGCCCAGACACCGGCCAGGAGACACGGGTGAAAGGATACAGCGGGATGATGCCACCACTCGGGTCACCTGGCTGGCACGTCCCCCCCCCACGGCGTGCACATCTCTCTTTCTCATTCTCATTCCCTTTCCCGGGATGAGAAACGGTTCTAATTACTATAGGGCTGCATCTGTTTCCTACTCTGCAACTTGACTGAAAACACCAGAATCCGCTCATTCGAAAGCTCTGATTGGAATCAAAGCCCCGCCATAAAGATAAAGGCGGCCTGCTGTGGCGGCGGTAAGTGGGAGCCGCCTAGCAACTATTGTAATTACTGCACTTAAACCGGGCCCTACTTCAGAGCCCTGGCGTTATTTCCATTTTAAACGCTTCATTTCTCAATCAGTGATCGCTTCCCTATCAGCAGTTCTTAGGCCGCACACTCGAAGGTTCCGAGTTTTTATTCTTGTGTTCCCACTGGCCTACGTGGGACGCCCGAGGCTGCGCGCGGACTGGACGGGGGTGCTGGAGTGGCCGGAGGGGCAGCGCCCACGTCTCGGCAGCCCCAGGTGCGCCGTCTAGGCCCGGCCCATCCTCCGTAGACACTCCTGTCCCCTCACCCAGAGAAGGGAGATAACAAACACCAGATTCCTAGCAAGGTCGTTTCTGTTCTCTGCACTTGCCAGACGGGGGTTCCTAAATCAGGTGGATCCCACATTCTGGGGCTGGGGTGGGGGTGGGGGGAAACGTGTGTCCTTCCCAGAGAAAAGCTACCTATTATTTGAATTTTCTTTTCAAGCCTTAATATACTAGGTTCGTGGGGGCACCTGGGTGGCTCAGTCCGTTAAACGTCCGACTTCGGCTCAGGTGATGATCTCATGGCGTAGGAGTTCGAGCCCCTCCTCAGGCTCTGGGCTGACAGCTCAGAGCCTGAAGCCTGCTTCGGATTCCGTGTCTCTCTCTCTCTCTCTCTCTCTGCCCCTCCCTGGCTTGCATTCTCTCTCTCTCTCAAAAATAAACGCTGAAAAAAATTTTTAAAAAATACAGTAAGTTCATGGGTCTGGATATTTAATTGCAGGACCATCTGACCATCTATCAGTGTGAGCAAGACTAAAGAATTTAGCTTTTGTTCAGTGGTAACTTGTAAGTGTTGTCAATGCCGGGTATTTGTGCAAAGGACCCCAGGAAAAGAACTGGGTGGAAGTGACAGCAGGTAAGAAGGTATTTACCTTTAAGCAGGGGCGGGGGGGGGGGGGAATCCCTCTCTGATGAATTTTGGTAATTTTGTCAAGAGAGACATTTTTTAGGTGCCAAAACAAGAAAGGAAACCAGCGTCACTGCTCAGTTAATGAGTAACCGACCATCTCGAGGAACACGGCTAGGGGAGAGCAGGTCCGGATAACAGTTTTGAAGGCGTCAGTCCATCTTACTTAGAAGGGTGAGAGCTTATGCTGTTAACCTGCTTCCAGAACACAAGGGGAAGAGCTGGTTACAAAAAAGTTCAGTGTTTTGCCCTACATCTGGACAGGTGAGGAGGGAAAGGCCCAGAAGGGCACTCTCCCTTAGGGCCGAGCCAGACTGGCCTCCCTCGGGAAGGAGTCTACGTAGAGTGGATGGATCCTACGGTGAACGTGTGCTTTTGCTCAGAATCACGCCACCTTTCCAGGCTTTCCGTTACTTCATAATAGGCGGGTGTTTTCCTTCCGAGCCCTCCAAGCACGTGACAGCTGTGTTTCGGTTGTTACAGGCATCCCAAGAAGTAATAAACGGAAGACCTACCCATTTCACAGCTGGGTAAACTGAGGGGAGCAGCTGAATCATCGTGCAGACCGAGAAGATAAAGACGGAGCCCAGCTCGGCCTGCTGCCCTGCGTTTATCCGTGGGCATCCGGGAGTGACGCTTCCTTGGTGACTGACTCGGCAAGAAAACGAGATTGTGACTCAATAATCTGAATTCACACGCCTGTGGGCGAGCGGATATTCCGTAGCAGCTGTCTTTACGGAATTAAACAGGAAGTTTGTCAACAGAAGCTGAAGTTTCTCAGCGTGTCACGTCATCAGCACCGGCTCGGCCTCTCTGGTTATTGGCAAAGTTACCGGAAACATCTGGGTTTCAGCATCTTCATTTACTTCGACCGAGTTCCAAACACAACGGCTGAATACTTCCATCCGAGCTTTGTGGTTTGTCTTTGAAACCTCGGATACAGGTTTCATTTTCTCTGGTGCTCGTTTCGGAACAGAAAAGGCCGGAACGGCAAAACAAAAAACACAACAAAGCAAAAAGGAGAAAGTGTTCAGACTCCCACTCAGGTGTTTTCCTAACGGTCCCCACAGCCTCCCACAGCAGCAGCATTCCTGTCGACATGTTTTTCTCTGTTCTGGAAAGACTAGTTGGGGCAGAGACCCAGCTGCTGGGCGCTGGTGAGGCCGACGGGCAGGGTACGGCCAGTCTCCGCTCCAGCTGGTCGGGGCCGTGCGGACCTGAGGTTACGCACCTCAGCACCTCTGGGCACCGGACAGGGCTCCAGCGTCTCGTACGAGCAGGCTCACATCCACACACGGCACCCAGCAAATCCCTGCTGGGGGCGGTCAGCCTGACCCCCCAGTTTCTCGCTGCTGCACGGCAGAAGCACCTGCCATAGTTTCTTGCCCATAACATGTCACGGAAACGGATCTGGATTCGGTGACCAGTGTGGACAGACACGTGGTGGCCTGGGACCAGGTCTCTGTGAGGTTCATCACTGAAAGGCTGTGCAGAAGAAAAAAAAAAAAAACAAAAACCCACAGAGGAGAGAGCGCGGCTGCCCTGGGAGTTACAACACAAGAACAGGGATGGGGAGCCGGTGTGACAGGACGAAAGGGTGCGTGTGGGTCAAGGCCGCCAGGGGAGGGCAGGATGAGGACTGACTGTGGCTCCCGGATCCAGGAAGAAGGGTCGCTGACGAGGAGGGTGAGATGTGGGGGGAGAGGGGAGGAGTGGGGAGCAGGAATCACAGAGCTCTCCGCTCTCACGAGGGGTGGGAACTAGATGATGGTACCCCATCTGCAGCAGCTTCCCGGGGCCTCCCTAACAAGGTCCCACAGACCGGGGCACAACACAGCAGAAATGGCCTGGCCCGGTTCTGGGGGCTGAGTCCCAATCTGTATCACTGGCTGAGCCAGGTGCCGGCAGGGCCGTGCTGGCCCCGGAAGCTCCAGGGGACAATCCGCCGCCTGCCTCACCCAGGTTCTGGGGGTCGCCGGCGAGCCCTGGCGTGTGGCCGCGTCGCCCCAACCTTCACGTCTCTACCCGGGTGTTGTCCTCTCCCCGTGTGCGGCCACGACTCTGCTCCCTCTTACCAGCCACGTGGTTGTGGCTCAGGGCCCGGCCCCTCGTCTGAAGATCTTTAACCACATCTGCAAATGCCTTGATTCTGCCATAAGGCACTGTTCACGGGCTGCAGGGGTGAGGCTGTGGCTGTCTGGGGGGGGACCAGCAGGGGCTCACCACCACACGTCTCAGGCCGTGGCTCAGATACCCTTGGGCCCTGGAGTCTGTGACTTCGACACTTAGTACCCTCACGTGGACCAATGACCCACCAAAGCCATTCTGTTTTGTTTTGTTTTTTACTCAAATCTACCAGCTTTCCTAAGTAGTTTTTTTGTTTGTTTTTTTAGTCTATATGTATTTTTTGTTTTTTTCTTTTGAGAGCAAGCACGCGAGCAAGCCGGGGAGGGGCAGAGAAAGAGAGAGAGATCCCAAGCTGAGAGCGCAGAGCCCAATGTGGGGCTTGAACCCACGAACTGCTGAGATCATGACCTGAGCCAAAACGCTTAACTGACCGAGCCACCCAGGAGCCCCTCTGAGCAGTTTTAACAAAATTACGAAACGATGCTGAGTGTTCTAAGACTTGCCCTTCAATTTGAGCCTCTGTTTTATTTGAATCTTTTGAGTTTATATTTGGCTACATGGATACATGAGATTTAGAAATGGATCTTTGCAGAATCTGTCCTAGTTCTGTTGATTTGCCAGAAAGTGGAGGGGGACAAAAAGGGCCTATCCGGTCCTTTGTAATTTTTGTCTCATGTATATTTAACGATACCAGTTCCTTTATTTCCCATAAGAAATATACGGTGCAAAGAGAGAGACTCCCAGGTTTTCGGGCCAGTGACTTCTGGTGGCAACGACTATCTGGAGGCCGGTTTGTGGCCGCAGGGCAATGACCCAGGACGCGGGAGAGGGGGCCCCGTGCACACACAGCGGGGAGATACAGACGCCTATGCGGGAGCGCGTCCCTCTGCACCCGGTGCTCCGGGCAGGACGTCACAGCTGACCGCACCCGGGATCTAAAAGGTAAGAGTCGAAGACGTTCTCAGCCGCAAGTGGGCATTTCTGCCAGCCGGCAGGCACCCAAGAATTCTTTACGGAACAGGTCTTGGAAGGTGGGTCTCAAGACCAGCCTTCTGTCTCTGGATTGGAAAATCCATGCTGGTAACACACAAGTTGAGGGAGGAATGCTGTGGTGTCATATCAGAAAACACAGACTTTAGAAGAAATGAAACAACACAGAGTAACTATTTTCGGGTCTTTTTAAAGCAGGTTATTTAAAAGAATATAGAATAAGGTCCCAATTTTGTTTTGAAAGTACTGAAAATCGACTCAACGGGCATTCAATAAGATGTTTCTTACTAGGTGGTGGGATCACAGGCAATTTTAACTGGCTCCTTTACAGTTTCCTGTATTGTTATAAACGGCTCTTATTCTAGCGAGAAATACTAAAACGTTTAAATAGATGTAAACAGATAATATATAAAACACTCACAACTGTGTATTTTAACAGAAACGGACCTGAAAACGTAACTCTGAAAAGCAAAACCCATACACAGGATGTGATGCTATTTTAGCAGCCGAGGGTCCTGCCTCCTGCCTCACGGGGCAGACTCACTCAAGCCACAGAAAGTGCTAGCAGTGAGCTTCGGCTTCCACACCGTTACCTGAGCAGGAACACACGGCAGTGGCACATGGAGCGGTCCTCGCGGTCCTTATGCATTTGATGGCCTTTTTCCAACGGTCCCTCCTTACGTGAGCCATCGTATTTCATAGCAATTAAGTTAGCTGCGGGTTACCCAGAAGATTCCCTCTGCACATCACTTCACGTCTCCAAGGGCTTCCCGATCGTCTTCAGACTGCACAACAGTGTGAGCTGGACGGACTACCTGTTTGCATTTCTTTAAGAATCTTTGGGGGGCAGAGCCTGTCGAGGACAGAGAGTAGCAAACAAAAGCAGGCGTCATGCCCGCCACCAGGCCCCTAACGCCAGCCCTCAGGCACAGGCTGACGGCACGCACGCAGGACAAAGAACCCGAGGAAGGGGAGCCCCCGGGAAAAGATCCGGGGTTGTCCGTTTAGGATGTGACGGGGATTTGCACTCACGGCTCTTCTCAGTGGCCGCACTGGCTGGGCTACGTGCGGAGGTCTATCATCAGGGATTGTTTAGGAGCTCAATGTACTTCTGCAGCAGGATTTCCTTGCTCCCTAAAAAACTCCATCACGCAGCTCTGGTGAAGAACGATCCCACCCCAACAAGCGTCTGGCTTCAGAGCCGTGCTCATTTCCTGCGGGTCCCGGGCACCCGCCTCAGTGCCTTGCAAATGGATGAATGCAGACTTTACTAAATGCAGCGGAAGAAGCATCTAGAGCCTGGGCCAGGGCTCCGCCTACACAGCCCCTTCCCCCAAATTCTCGTCTTTCAGGGGCTGGTACAACACCCTTCCACGGCGCTGAAAGACTAGACTGTGAAACCTGCTGTCCCACAGCAGAAATTTCCCTGTGCTATCTTACTTCTCCTGTTGCTCAGTGTCCGGCTGTGTTTACCCCACGCCGGGGACTGGCCTGTAGAGCTCTGGGAGTTATATTTACTTCCTTATAAATTCTAAACACTCAGTTCGTAAGTAATCTGATAAAAGACGCCATCTGTATAGAATAGCCTGTGATTTGACAGGTTTCTCATCTGACGTAGCAAAAAGGGGAGGAAGTCCCACTGACCACGTAAAGAAATTGAAAATGTCATGAGCTGAGGCTCAGATGGTAGTGCGGGACTCTTGATCTACGAGTTGTGAGTTGGAGCCCCACGTGGGGCACAGCGATTACGTAAATAAAATCTAAAGGGGCACCTGGGTGGCTCAGGCAGTTAAGTGTCCGACTCCCGATTTTGGCTCAGGTCGTGATCTCTTGGTTCATGAGATCGAACCCCACATGGGGCTCTGTGCTGACAGCACGGCACCTGCTTGGGGTTCTCTCTCTCCCTCTCTCTCTGCCCTCCCCCTCTTAAATGTTTTTTAAAAATCTTTGAAAAAAAAGTCATGAGCTGAGCTGCTACAATTTCTAATGGAATTTATGTAGTGGGAGAAAATAAAGGGTAAAAGCCAAAAAAAGTAAACGAGAGGAAAACAGCAGTGAGAAGCCCTCGACCTTGGGAAAGTAGAGGAAGGAAAGAAGAAAACCCTGAACCCCAAAAGTGAGGCTCTTCTACGTGCCCAGCCCACTGCAGGGCGCACGGAGAAGCAGCAAGTGGGAGCTCTCTGAAGGGCCCTCAACTCCTTCAGGGATCATAGCCACTCCTCACCACACCTCGCCTCACTTCCACACGAGTATCTACATTTCCCAAAACCGATTGACTCCCTTCCCCCTGTCCAGGAATACCGGCCCATGGAGAACCCACGGCGTCCCACGCAGGGGGGAGGCAAGAGCCGAGCGGAGAGACCGAGGGCAGTGGCCTCACCCCAGACCTGCATGGCCACCTGCTCAGACCTGGTGTTGGACAAAGGACGCAGACCCTAGAGTGGGACATCCGGGCTGCCATCAGGCCAAAAGAACTCTTGGGGAGTTCCATTAAGAGTATGACAGACCAGGGGCGCCTGGGTGGCTCAGTCGGCTAGGCGACCGACTTTGGCTCAGGTCATGATCTCGCAGCTCGTGAGTTCAAGCCCCGCGTCGGGCTCTGTGCTGACAGCTCGGAGCCTGGAGCCTGCTTCGGATTCTGTGTCTCCCTCTCTCTCTGTCCCTCCCCTGCTCATGCTCTGTCTCTGTCTCAAAAATAAATAAATAAAAACATTTAAAAAATAATATGACAGACTAAATAATAAATGTTTATTATACTCTAGTAAAAAAAAGTACACATCTTTTGACAAATTTTCTTCGAAGTCTTAAGTTACATACAAGGCAAAAAAAAAAAAATCCAAAAACAAAAAACCAAGAAGGGATTTGGGTCCCTTTAACCACAGAATATATCATTTCATCTTTATTTTGTCCTCCTCCCCATCCCAATGAATGAAACTTTACTTCTGTATTCCTGTACTGCTGATCCAGTAACTTCACACGCTTTATGGACTGTATCTTATTACAGGCCTAAATGATCTCTTAAACCACTGTGTTAGTTTTATTATGTCTGTATTCTCCACAGTGACAGCAAAGGGGAAAAATATGCCAGCGAGAACCATCCTTACGAGCTCTTTTGATGCCCCCTGGTGGCATGTCACTAAATTACAAAATCAAGTACTTGAAAGCAAACATTTCCTTTCTGCCATATTTTCATTGAGTCTCAGAGACCTCTTTATAGATCCAACGTTCTATTACCCACATATTCTATTACGTGAAGACAGTATGTGCAGATGAACTTTTATCACACAGCTTATCGCAAATAATTCATATGTTGATTACAGTGGCACATGTAACCCCAAATTCCCCAGTGGGGATGTGGCTCAATTTTATTTAAAATAACTAAAGGAGCGTCTTCATTCACTTCCAGGTTTTAAAATGTAATCTGCGGGGGCACCTGGGTGGCTCAGTCGTTTAAGTGTCTGACTCTTGGTTTAAGTTCGGGTCATGATCTCATGGTTCGTGGGATTGAGCCCCATGTCAGGCTCTCCTCTGACAGGGCAGAGTTGGTTTGGGATTCTCTCTCTCTCTCTCTCTCTCTCTCTCTCTCTCTCTCTCTTCCTGCCTCTCCCCACTCACTCACTCTCTCTCAAAATAAATAAACCTTAAAAAAATGTAATCTGTGGCCTTTAACATTTCCAGAACAAAGGTAAGACCACGTGGCTGAGACAGACACACCTAGTCTCTAGTTTCTGACGGTGCTCTCTGGCAGGATGGCCTCGCGGGCCCTGCCTGCTCATCTGCAAAGTGAAGGGCCAGGCTAGCCAGGCTCTCACGTCCTTCCAGACATGATACCCTACCAGTGTGCAGTTCAGGCAAGAGATGAATTTAAATGCAAAAGGCGCCTTGGTGCTGCATTTGATAACAAAATTTTGGCCCAGGTACAGGAGTATTTCTAGCATCCAGATGACCGTGTCAGTGTTGAGTATTTTTTTCTTACGGCTTACACACGAAGTAAAATGTGAGGGAGCTTCCTGAAATTCCAAAACTCAGACCAAAAAAACCCTTGGACTGCAGGAGGACAGCTGTGGGAAGACGGAACACAGCGCCCCCTGCAGGCAGGCACGTGTACGAGGGAAAGAACTGCAGAGCGCCTCAGGGGGGCGCCACCTGACGGTGCGGGGACTGGGACAGAGAAGCTCAAGGTGCCATCGCCCAGCTCTCCTCACGGCGCCAGGCCTGACCATGCGACAGCTGGCCAGACGATCCCCCAGACGGCTCCCTTTTCTGTCAGATGGGGCTGCTGTTTGCTCGCGGGCCCAAGGCAGGGACCAGCGTACGATGGTGGCTGAAAGTGGGTGGCATCTGAACGGCAGCCTTGAAAGGTAAGGCCACCACCACGTGCTCGAGTTACTGACGCCGGTGCCGGCGAGCCGACTCAGGATGTGACGGAGGAAAAAGGATGCACGTTTCTGCTTTCGTTTGCAGAAAGTGCAAGGATGAAATGGTCTTCTTCCCAGATTTTGACACATCTAACGTAAAACGATGAGGTAAGATCTTCAGGTTCGCCAGCGGGGACATGTGCTTCAAGGGTTCGGGGAACTGGTCCAGAGGGGGTCCCCGGCCGCCACTGCAGAAGGACGACCCCCGGGGGCAGTGCACCCGCGCTCCGGCTGCAGGCACGGCGGACCTGTCCCGGGACCGGGGCGGGCGTGGCCCTTCTCGGGAACTGTCCTGGGTGGAAACGAGGCTGGGTTTCCGGGGCCCCTCAAACCCCCCGGGGCACTGACACGACACGAAGCTCCGGGAAGGGTTTTCTCCACTTCCCTCAGAAGGCACCCCGCTGCGGGCGTCTGTCTCGGAGGGGACACGCGGCAGCGCACAGGTAACACTGCGGGGCCAGAAGGGCCGGACGGGGGAGGGAACCCCAGCTCCGACATCGCGGCCACACACGGAATCGGGGGAGGTCTCTGCGCCGCTCCAGCCGCAGAGAACCCCCCGGAAGCACCGAGGCCACGTCTTCAAGAGCAGCGAGGCCCATCTGCTCCCACGTGTCACCTGCCACGCCAGACCTCCGAGCCCCATCTCTTGACCAAACTCCTGCCTGCCAAAAAGGAGCTGCTTTTTACACTGAGAGACAAACCTAGTAAAAACAGTATTTTGAAGAATAAAAAAAAAAAAAAAAAATACCACTATGATTCTTTTCTATCTATAAATGATGAACGTTTCTAAACAGAAAATACCCAGTGTGGCCAGGGTACAGAAAAAGGAGGCCTGAGCGGGGACGACTCCCTGGACGATTTGGGGACAGTGAGGACCGAAAGCCATAAGGCCACGCGGGCCACTGAGCCGGCAGTCTCCCCTCCAGAGCGGTCTCTTAAAGAAAGGATTAAGGATGGAGACAAAGACTTAAACAGAGAGCCCTCCACCGAGGCCCTAAACCTGAATCAAATACATAAATGGGGAGGGGGGACAACCAAATACCTACCAGGCGATTGGACCAAAAAAGTAGTTGTATTCACTTAATGGAATGCAATGGAATAATGAGAAAACTACTGTAGAAAAAGTACGGATGTAATCAAGCAGGTTCTCCAACGTCGCGAGGCCCGATAACCCACTTTCTCAGAACACTCGGGCATGCACGCGGCCACACACCCCACCCCGTAACAACGACAGCCCCCGGGCGGTGGCGTTGGGGGCGGTCTTTACTTCCGTATCGCATATTCTTTAAAAACCTCGTCTTTAGCAAATCGCACAAATCCAACTTAGTCATCAAAGCTTTTAGCCTATTTTTCTTCACACAAACACGGCTTCAACCCGCTCCGCACGGCGGACTTCTCCCTGAAGCCCGGGAGATTCCATACACCTGCCGGTGTGCCCTCTTCTCTTCACAAAGTCTGCAGTGACGCTGCGTGAACCACACGGGCCAACCGCAGACCCCAGGCCTGCCTCGGGGGAGGCCCGGCACCTGCTCCGAGTTGGACCCCCGGGCACTCTTGGAGGTGACACTGACCAGCACCCTCCCCCGCCCAGCTCAGGAGTATGCACAGGTATCAGCGCCCATGGAGTAAAGCTACGCCTTCCAGTGTCAAAGACTTTCACAACTTTCCTCCCTGGAGGATTCCTCTTCCTTCTCTCTCATGAACACAACATATTGGGGCTGCTAATCCAGTCATTAGCGGACAATTCCTCAGTGAATGGAGGCTACTCAGAATCTGGCTATGTCCGTATTCTCTAGGGGGAAATAATGTTGTAAAATAAACCAGACTCCACAGTCAGAGAAAAACAAATATCATATGACTTCACTCACATGTGGATTTTAAGAGACAAAACAGAAGAAGAACATAAGGGAAGGGGAGCAAAAATAATATAAAAAGAGGGAGGGGGACAAAACCTAAGAGACTCAAATACAGAGAACAAACTGAGGGTTGCTGGAGGGGTTGGGGGTGGGGGGGTGGGCCAAATGGGGGCGGGGCATCAAGGAAGACACTTGTTGGGATGAGCACTGGGTGTCATACAAGGGGATGAGTCACTGGTATCTACTACTCCTGAAATCTTTATTGCACTACACGCTAACTAGCTTCGATGTGAAGTAAAAACATAGAAAGAAAGAAAGAAGAAAAAAAATTAACAGAAGACTTCAAAATAAGTTGGAAACACCAGCTACGAAGCAGAACAATTTCCGACTATGCTTTTTAAGTAATATTTTTGTATTCTTTTGATCAGAGGCGGCAGAGGGTTAAATAGGTCAAAAAGTACATCACCGTTTCGTCATTTTAAAAACATTAGGAAGAGCAGAATCCCGTGGCATCGTGAACAGATTATGAACAAAAATAAAAGCCATTTGTATGCATTAATGATACACCAAGCTAATTCAAGCTGGCTCAAGCCGTTATCAGAATCCTGGGGCACATCCCAGCTCCGAGGCCACAGCGCAGGCAAGTATTAACACAACCATTTTCTGTGTCATTGATAAAATTAATTCCAGGAGCAAAAGATAGGGGTCTTAACGTGAAAATCAGGATAAAGCACACGTACTAGGAGCGTTGGCAGTGTGTGAGTTAAAAGCAGGCGTCTATATGCACACGTGTGGGGACTGGTGCCCGCACGACGCTGCCGGTAAGGGAAACACAGCACAAAATGTTCCCGACTTAGGGTAAGAAACCACCAGGGTGGAGCAAAGCTTCTAGTAACACGGTAAGTCCACAAAACTGTGAAACAGAAGATTATTTATGGTCTCTTGTTGTTTGTAATAACATCAATCTTGGTATCGAGACTTTAAGAGGACTTCTTTGGATGTTATTTTTGAAAGAATCAAAACGCCTTTTTCCTTGTAATGCTCCCCTCTACCCCACCATAGATGAGTTTAAGAATTACCGACTTTCAGGGCACCTGGGTGGCTCAGTCGGTGAAGCGTCCGACTTCAGCTCAGGTCACGATCTCGTGGTCCGTGAGTTCGAGCCCCGTGTCGGGCTCTGTGCTGACAGCTTGGAGCCTGGAGCCTGTTTCAGATTCTGTGTCTCCCTCTCTCTCTGACCCTCCCCTGTTCATGCTCTGTCTCTCCCTGTCTCAAAAATGAATAAATGTTAAAAAAAAATTTTTTTTTTAAATTATCGAGTTTCACACATAACTCTGTATCGTTAGGGCCAGCAGCTACAGTCGGTGAATCATACCCATAATTGAGATATTGCCCCCACCTAAACATTTTCCCTTTGGATATATGATTTTAGGCGAATCAACTGATATTCAAAGGACATAATCCCTCTTGAAAAGTCCAGCCTCTGGGTCCACTGATCAGTTCAACGGGTGAGAGAGAAACTCTCAAAACAGAGTTTCTGGACAAAGAGACTCCAAACAAGAAACAAGTTGATATCATACTTGTGTCCAATTCAAAACAGTATCTTAAAACACTCAGATTATTCCAAGGTCATCACCTTCAACAAGTTCTCAAATGAGCCCTGACAGTGCTCCCTGTCACCCGGTCACTAGTCTCAGCTTAACTTAACAAATTCCCCGTTTGTCAGGCAGATCAAGTGCCAGATGTCTGGCTCGTCCATAACACGTATGTTCACAGCTTCTCAACTCCAAGAACTTTTTAACTCAAACTTTTTTCCCCTGAAAATACTAATTCAAAACTTCTTTTGTTATTCTCTTGGTTTTGCTTTTGCTTTTTTTTAGCCCCTGAAAATATGACTTACTACAGCTAATGCTGATTATTTTAGCTTTGGTATTATTTCATTTTGTGATTTAACCTCGTTATAGAGAAAGCATCTCTGTAAGAAATAAACCAAATTTAAAAGTGCTGTAGCATACAGGGGCGCCTGGGTGCCTCAGTCGGTTAAGCATGCGACTGTCGATTTCAGCTCAGGTCATGATCTCACAGTTCGTGCGATCAAGCCCTGCATTGGGGTCTGTATTGGCAGCGTGGAGCCTGCTTGGGATTCATTCTCTCCCTCTCTCTCTCTGACCCTTCCCAACTCATGCTCTTCCCCTCTCTGAAAATAAATAATAAACATTAAAAAAAAATGCACATACGGGGGCGCCTGGGTGGCTCGGTCGGTTAGGTGTCCAACTTCGGCTGAGGTCATGATCTCGTGGTCCGTGAGTTCAAGCCCCGCGTCGGGCTCTGTGCTGACAGCTCGGAGCCTGGAGCCTGCTTCGGATTCTGTGTCTCCCTCTCTCTCCACCCTCCCCCGCTCATGCACTGTCTCTCTCTCAGAAATAAACATTAAAAAAATGCACGTATATAAAGGGTACTGACAACGTCACGCTTCATACAACGAATCAGTGTAAATCATTCACGCGCTTTCCCATCCAAACATAACCGAGGGCTACGGCAGAAACAGAAAGACCCACCCAAAGCCACAGATTCTTCCTCACCGCGCATATACGCTTCCCACCCACAGCCTCGACCCAAAGTCTACTTTGTGTTAACACCAGCTAGGTATCTCTTCCATTTAATGAGAGGTTATAAACAACGGGCCAGACATGGCTCTTTTGGAATCAACTTGCAGGTTCTAACTTCCATGGGATCCGACCACATTAGAAGCCACCAGGCAGCGACAGGCAATGACGCTTGTGGTTAATGATGACAGCAGAACGACGGCCAAACTGGGGCCACGCCCGTGGCACTGGACTCAACCAATTCCCTGTAGAGGAAACTGTTGAGTGTTTTCCTTCTCTTCCTTTCTCCCATTTGGGCCATATGTACGTAACTCTCACCCTTGTTCTTAGGAACTTCTAAAATACCAACCCCCTAGGGGTGCCTGGGTGGCTGAGGTGGTTAAGCGTCCGACTCTTGATTTCGGCTCAGGTCATGATCTCACGGTTCGTGGGTACGAGCTCCGTGTCAGGCTCTGCACTGGGACTGCTTGGGATTCTCTCTCTCCCTCTCTCTCTGCCTGCCCTCTGCTCTCTGTTTCTCTCCCTCAAGATAAATAAATAAACATTAAAAAACAAATTTCAATATGAACGCCCCTGAATAAAGTGTAATTTAAGCAGCTGAAATTTACCCTGTCATAATACAAACTAACTAACTACCCATCTGTCCCGGGAAGTCTTGAATGTACAACTTTTCGGTGCAGTGGGGGGGCAGTGAGCATGCTCCAAGGGCGGGGGGGGGGTGCGGGGCATGGGGACACGGGGCCAGTGATGGGCACAGAGGCACAGACAAAGCCATGGTCAGAAAAGGACACGCAGGCTGACGTCGGCAGTAAACAGGGCCTATTAAGATCTACTATTTGACATCAAGTCCTTGGAGTGTGTGACATAAATATCAGTCATTATTACAAATGACAAAAAAAAATACAAACAAACAGACACTTCAGGACTCAGTTCACCTTTTCCGTATGTATTATTAAATGCCAATGTACACAGACATACGGCTTGCCTTTAAACGTGAAAAATCTTACTTCTGAAAGCACTCCTCTGGAAAAAGAAATTTACCAAACATAAAAATAAATGGACTCCAATCTAATCTCAACACAATAAAGAGAAAAACAGCAGCCACAACACAAATAATAAAAGAGGCCACCCCCACAATGGAAATTACGCTGGTTCCAAGAAAGCATGGAATGGGCCTAATTGACACATCCTTTAGCGGCACAAACAAAAGACGGCGGCGGCGTCAGCAAAACACCACGCGGCACTCGGAGCAAAGTCCCCGAAGACTGCTCCCACTTAATGATGCTCTAATACATGCAATTAGGTTGTACAAACCGGGCTCGTGAACACAGCTACTCCCATGCTGGACGCTCCCGTAATGAGGACCAGGCAGCCGCATACAATTCATGGGAAATGGGATTCTGTGCACATCAGGATTTCCGTCTTTGGGAGCGAAGGCCAGAAAGCAAAGGGAGGCTCCCTGACTTCCTGAAAACCCCTGGGCCAGTCACACAGCCCCTCCCGGCTCAGCCCGTAGCACGGGGGTCCCCGCGCCCAGGTGAGCCATCCGCAGGCCGGGGGGCACCCAGGGAACAGCTTCTTACGAAAGTGCTGTCCAGAGCGTGAACCGCAACACGGTTGTAAAGAGCTGGCGTGACGGTGCTGGGAGCCTGATGTGGGTCCTCCCAGAACGGGACCACGCCGTCAGACAGAGGCCCGTCCACAGGACAGTGCACGTCGGCGTGTAACTCCCGGAAGCCCGAGCGCAAGCCCGGGTTATGGCAGCACCAGCAATGGGCAGACAGAGCCCTCTAATGCCGTCGCCCAGCCTCTCCACCCACACGCACCTAAAACCGAACCGTTTCTTATGAATGCAACGCAGATCATCTGTTCTAGAGTGAACGGTCTTCCACGTGGGATCGCCGAACTGGACAGTGTCCAGTTCGTAACTGGATGACACGGTGACGAAACTCGGCAGCCCTGGGGAGAGTCAAGCTGACAGATGGTAATTTGTAATTTATCCAGATCTTGGTCAGTACGGATCTTGACCGGGTCTGACAATTACTGTCAGAGCAGAATAGGTTGCAGACAGGCTTTCCTATTGTCCTACGAATACAAGCTGAAGAAGGTAGGGAGTTTAAGCTTTCCAGGGGAGTGTGCTTTGATGTCTAATAGGATGCTTTCGGTGGGATTTAACAAATGACTACAACTTCAGAATATATGTGCTCAGAATACTGAATTCGGTATACAAAACAGCCAGTGTCCAGATGCATTACAGGAAACCCACATAGAAAACGATACTGCTTTACAATACAGACAAATCTATCAGCTCATTTTAGGAGAGGGAGCGAGGGAGAGAGGGCAAGGGCATAAAAGGGCTTGGGTAAGGACAAACTAAATTCTTTTGTACTACCACCAAAGTTCTACTCATTCTGTACGAAAGGGAAACCACTTTTCTTTAGACATCAGGGATCTTTAAAACACCATATACCAGTCAGATCCCATCATTAAAAAATTATAAGATATACTCCCCCCCCCCAAAAAAAGTAGGGATTCTATTGGCTCTATGCCAAAAAATGTCAAAACAAACAACAAACTGATTCTACCTCCTGCTTAGTTGGAATGAGGGAACTACGCTGTGGCATTTCACTACACCCGACACACAGCCATCACACAAGCACCGTCGTCGAAGCAAAACAAACTATAAGCGAGGACATTCAACGTAGGATAGGAAATTTCAAAAAGAGAACATAATTCACCATTTCCAAAAACCCACTTTGAGGGAACGAAAATCCCCAATGCTCCGTCATGAAGATAAGGCGGCAGGGTCCACTTTCTTCCTCCCAAGATGGCGCACGTTGATGGTCTAAGGGGCCCTTCGACCGCTTACACACATGAGTGTTTACCTTTCGGCACCGTTCGGCCTTCGAGGGGAGGAATCTATTTTTGTCACTAAGTCCTAAGCATCGTAGGTTGTCCCTGAACATCTAGGTTGAAAACTGCCACCACCCCTAGCCGGAGACTCATCTAACATGGCACAAAAGATGTGCCACTGCAAGGCCTTCTCCCACTCAGCTCGTTGCCTTAGGAAGTGAGGGAAACCCTTCTTCAGTAAGAATCCTAACATCAGAGGAATGACGTCTACAGAGAATGAACTTTATTCTCCTGTAATCCTGTATCTTCATGTCTCCAGGCCCTGAGAGAACAGACAACCAGGGGCTTCTGAAAAATCTAATGCTGACCCAGAAATCACCATTATAATGTTAAAAATACAAAAGCTTGTAGCTGATCTCCCAGACACGACCGGGGGCAAACAGAACTGCACAGAATTAGACAGACTGAGAGACATGGGGGGTGGGGGGGTGGGCACGTGCAGCCCCAGGTTGCCTCAATCCCCTCTGGTCCAGACTTTGGTGGCCCAGGGCTCCCGTAGGGCTCTCCAAACAGATGGGTAACCACGACCCCATGAGACCCAGCAGCCCAGATGCAAAACCGGTGAGCACGTGCATTCTCAGAAGGTGAATCTTACTTATAAGACCCCCTGTGGAGCCCAGATAGTTCTGCCATGCGAGCCACACACACTCAGCAGGAGTCGGGTCAAGGGTGATCCCGAACCTCTGCGAGCAGGTGACAAAAAGCAACCTTGTCTGTCACTCGCCCCCTCCACCCTAGGGCAAGGTGCAAGCTTAGGTCTCTGGGTACTTGAATTTTCACCTCGCCAAGGCCCTCCCTGTTCTCTACCCCAAACCAGAGGCACGGTGCAGGCAAGGCTGGTGCTCAGGTGAGGGACTCAAAGAATAAACAAATGAACAAATGGATCCATCTACCTCCCTGCCTCCTGACACCGCTGGGGCTCGTAAGGATGCTCCCTCCTGAATTACTTTCCGAGAGCCATTTGAAAACGACACCACGGAGAGAAAAGCAAACATTCTGTCTTCAGTTTTAGGACACTAAGAAGACAAAGTTAAAGAAGCAAAGACTAAAAGTCCCAGGTATCTTAAAGAAGAAACCTGGGGAGCCAGGGGACTAGAATGCTTGGCCGGCAGGGGCAGGTACAAATAAGGTCTTGCTGGGGTAACAGTCCGGCCTCTGTTTTTTTCTCCAGCAATAAGCTAAACCTTACAAAGAAACCACGTGCCCCTTCTTTCTCCTTCTACAATGCAACGGTAAAGAGTGCGTAAATAAAAACAAGTCCTAAGGCTTGCCAGAAAACTGAAAGACAAATCCACATGAACAGTGTCTGTGAGTGGGCAGTGAACCTGCGTCCCTGAAGCCACTCTGCCCAGCCTTCCCCCAGGTGAGTGGGCAGGACCCAGGTCCCTGCTGTGTAATGACAGGATGGTTAAGGCTCTGGGCTCGTGGTCCCAAGACAGGCGTCCAATCCAGGCCCAAAGCTTTTGGTCCAGCTACATCATTTTTCTGAGCCTTGATTTCTTGAACTCTGAACCCTACGGGGTGTTTTTTCCTTAAAGATTAATACAGATTCTTAACGTTCACGATTTCTTTTTTTTTTTTTTTTCCAACGTTTATTTATTTTTGGGACAGAGAAAGACAGAGCATGAACGGGGGACGGGCAGAGAGAGAGGGAGACACAGAATCGGAAACAGGCTCCAGGCTCCGAGCCATCAGCCCAGAGCCTGACACGGGGCTCGAACTCACGGAGCGCGAGATCGTGACCTGGCTGAAGTCGGACGCTTAACCGACTGCGCCACCCAGGCGCCCCACGTTCACGATTTCCAAGTACCAAGCGCAATCTCCACTCAGTCAAGAACTTTTATCGGTAACAATTAAGGAGTTTATGTATGACCCAATAAAAAGATATACCACATAATTACCCTACAAAATAAGAGTAAACCCTTATTTTTTTTTTTAAGTTTTATTTACCTATTTTAAGAGAGAGAGAGAAAGAGAGAATCCCAAGCAGACTCTGCCCAACGCGGGGCTCAAACCCACAAACCGCGAGATCATGACCTGAGCCAAAACGAAGAGTCAGTTGTTTAATCGACGCAGCCACCCAGGTGCCCCGACTCTAATTTTATTTTTCAAATTTATCTTCATATAAAGATATTTTAAGGACAAAATCACAACAGTCACAAGCTGTCAGATCGTGAGCCTTATTTCCTTTTCTGACTCTGTACAATCCAAATGTTTAACGGGAAGGCATTATTTCTAAAAGTAGAAGTAACAAAACGAACGTATTGAAAATCTCCTAAGCCTGGGAAAACTCCCAAGAGCATAACGTGCTTCACCATTCAAATCCCAACAACAGCAACACCTTAATATTACGTGAGATGATGATGTTTGGAAAGGCCCTTCCCCTCCCCTTGCTGGCATCCCAACTTACAGACAACAAAGTGCTTCTGCACACACTCTGGAGGCAGGGCAGGGACGCATAACAATCTTGGCCTCCCCTACTATTTACTAATTCTTAGGATTATGATGTATGCGTTCACTTACTTACGGGAAGTTCATGTTTGCGATAAATGCACAAGTAAGGCAATCATTGCGGAGAATAAGCTCACCCATACAAGGAAATTCTGAACATCCCCATCAGGGACCGACGCGCTTTCCACCAAGGGCCAGAGGGTCCCCGTTTCAAGCTTCGTGGGGCCCTGACATCTTAGTTGCCACCACTGAACTGAGCAGTGGTAACAAAAGCGGCCCAGCCGGGGCCACCGAAACCACTACTTACAGAAACAGGCTGTTGGCCAGATTTGGTCGTGGGCTCAAGCTTGGGGACCTTCACGTGTGACAGTTTGGTCGCACAGGGTTTGGGCTGCTTGGTGGAAGACGGCGAGCCTGCCCCGCGGGACACCCTCCCGGGACCCCACACGCTTCCTGCGGGGCTCTTCACGGGCGACCCTTCAAGGTGCTGCAAACACGGGCCTGCACGGGCGCCACGGGGGGCCCCACCACCCAGCAGGGATGGGTACAGCCCGAGGGGGCCCCCAAATGTGCGGGGCAGGAGGAAGGGCCGGGAGACCCCAGGACCCTCAGCGGGATGCTGCGACTTCCGAACGGGCCCTGGGGAGACAGTGAAGACCACAGGTACAAAGGTCTCTGTAAGACACGTTGTGAGAAGGGGGGAGGATGGGCCACTGCACGAAGAAAAGAGGCCGAAAGCCTAGAGCATGGCGGTGCTTAAGGAAAGGGGAAGAAAACGTGCTGTGTGGAAATGGTCACCTTTGCGATGTAATGAAACAGGTCACAGTGTGCAATTCCTACAGCCCCGACTGAAAACGAATCCGGACATTTAGACGAGCGTTCGCACGTTGTCCCACAAGCGCAGGCCTGTCACTACGACTCGCACTGGTGCCCGGCAAGGCCGGGGTGACCCGGCGGCTCGGGCGGTCTGCTCTGCCGCCACGGATGTGAGCCCGAGCAGGGGGGTGACCCGGGATTTAGTCCCCACGACCACGACCAGAAGCGGGACCCTACAGAGGAAGCGGCTTTCCCCCAGACCTTCCCGACACCCCCCTCCCCCCTAGACCAGAGAAGCCAAGTCTCCATCCACCCCACCCCCTTCCCAGCCCATACCTGGCATCGGAGTCTGTGCCTGTGGTGCTGCCCCCCCCCCCCCCCCATTATGGAACCCTGCGCTGCTCCTGGAGAGCCTCCTGTCTGACGCCCCCTGTCCCGGGGTTCCGGGATTAGCAGGGGGGTCACTAATGAACTCAGTCACAAAGAAACAATTCCTGCCCCGTGGCGCTGGCTCCCAGCCGCGGGTCGGAACGATGTGCGATTGGGCTTTTGTTCTGTTTTGGGTTTTTTCGGTCCACGCTTGGCTCTCTTTACTCTCTCTGTTTATCCTCCTCAAAGCCCAACATGCGATATGTAGACCATTTTTAGGAACAAGCCTGAATTAAGAACCAGTAGCCACGGCGGAGAAGAGACGGCAAACGCGTCAAGTCCGACACACTGCGCGCAGAAACCTGCAA
The DNA here is from genome assembly GCF_027475565.1 of Acinonyx jubatus. Taxonomy (NCBI): domain Eukaryota; kingdom Metazoa; phylum Chordata; class Mammalia; order Carnivora; family Felidae; genus Acinonyx; species Acinonyx jubatus. Next base: position 213,339,067 of record NC_069381.1, on the reverse strand, counting down.
ATGTCTGACCCTGAACGCCAAGGTCACGGAGCGCCTGCGAAGGGGCTGGGGCGGGGGAGCGGCCTGCGGCTTTTGAACATGCGCACAGGCAGCCGAAAGCCCCCTCTGGACGGGAGCGGGGCCAGCGGTCACGTGGACGGGCCCCGCCCACCGGGGAGTCGGTGCTGCGCCGGCCGCGGGGGGCGCTTACCGTCCTGGAAGACGCGCTCCACGTTCAGCCCGTACGTGGCGCACGTCTCGTAGTACGTGCACCTCTTCAGGTCGCTGGACAGCTTCCGCGCCCTAGCGTCGTCGATGACCCGCGGGTTCGTGGAACTTATGGCATCTGGAACAGAGGAGCAAAGACAGGGTGACCACGAGTAGCTCGGGTGCTTCCCGCAACTTAAGGACCTGGGGTTTTTAAAACCTAGCTTACCCTCCAAGTAATAATCTCAAACATTTTATTAGAGTCATCCTTTGTAAAAATCCGTTTCAGAGGATCCTGCTTCTGAAATTTGGGACAAAAGAACGCCTAGGAAGACCAGAAGGAAGGCGTGAGAGTTAAATGTGGCTCCGGAGGAAAATAAAAGGGAAAAAGACACCCCACACTCGGTATTTGCAGGTGACTTTCGGTGCCAAGAAGCATCCTGCGAAATGCGTTCTATGAGCAGAATTCCTACAGGTGCAGCCATTCACCCGTTCGGTGCGTGTCCACAGAGCCGCCCTTAGGTGTCTGGTCCTGTTCCAGGCACAGGGCTACCCCAGTGAACACACAAAAATCTGTGCTTCACGGAGGGGCTACCAGGTCAGCCAGGGAGGGAGAGGTGGGCCGGGGAGAGAGGGGTCAGCTGGGGAGGGAGGCAGAGAACGGGGCGCAGATGGGGAGCAACCTTGAACCATACAGTGTGGCCACCAGAGCCACGTCAGGCAGGGAAGGAGGTCGAAGGTCCGTGTGCTCAGTGTGATTTTCAGGGCAGCCCCATCTACAGGAAGGCGGCAGGGCCAACCAGCCACTACCTGCGGGGGAGAGCGCCTGGTGTGTTTAAGGGAGACTGAGGCAGGAGTGGGAAGGGAGGTGGGGCAGTCGGGGGGTGTTAGTTCCAACAAAGCCGCTCCTGGGCAGACCCACTTCCTACAGGATCTATGTACAGATGGGGACGTCTGAGCGGCAAAGCAGACGTGTCAGGCACCTGCCACCAGTCCCCGAAAAAAGGAATACTCAGCCCTTATTAGCTCAGTGTCCCAGATGCGTCCTATCATGAGTTCCCAGGGAGTTGCTAAGTGCCAGCCTCGTGCCTGGCACACACCAACGCAGGAAGGCCAAGATGTTAAGGCTACAGAGCTAGGTGTGAGACAGCAGGCACTTTTCAGGGACTTTTCCTGCCGTGAAGCTTTCTCAGCGGCATAAAGGCTCCCGAGCTACAGGAAACGCCCAGCTGCTCTTTAAACAAAAATCCACTGGTGGGATTTTCCCTACTACCCAGAGGAGGTGCAGCACAAGAGAAGACCTACGAGGCAGCCACAACCTTATATGTTTTGTTTACTTGGGGGCAGGAAGTGCATAAAAAAGGGGCATCTTAAGGGAAGAATTTATTCATTTTTTCCCTCTCTTTCTCTTTTTTCTTACTTTGCTTCCTATCTTACCTTCAGCCCTATGGAACAGGCCTGACCTGACAGTTTCCCTCAGAGAAATCAAGACTAACTCCGATTCATACCTCTTTTGGGGAGAAAGACCTGCGCCATCTCGAGAGATGTTCCAGAACATTCCCTGGCAAGGTCTGTTACAGGGATTTGTTCAAAGAACATCTATCTTGCCCTGTCTTGCCTTACACGTTAACAAATTTGGCTTAAATTTCGCAACACTTAAGAAAAAGATGTATTTTTTTTAAAGGTGTAAACATCTTCTAAGGAAACAGGAGGGAAAAAAGCTTGAAATCTGTCAATCCGGCTGATGATTTATCGCCACCTGGAGTCCCGGACACTTCCACGGCCCCCTTTCCTCAGTGGGATGCCCACCCCGCTTCCGTCCCGTCTCATCTTCCCAGGTACAGCGACACGTCACGGGTGTGGCCGTGTCGTATCTGCACCTCGTTTCAGTCAGGGCGACACAAGCCTTGTTTTTCGTTCCATCCTAACTCTGTATCCTTTCAGGGCTCGTGCCTTTCTCTCAAATAAATTGAATCTGCAGGCATTTAAAATAGAACCTGCTCGTCAAACATTACACAGCCGCCTCATTCGGAAATGTCTTGTGCCCTGACGGGACCTTCACACAGGCTCCCTGGCTCCACGAGTGGACACGTATTCCCACAGAGCCCCTCCTCCCGCCTGTGGATGAGGCGGCGCCACATGCCAGGCGTCCTTAAAGAATGAACATAATTGTTCATCTTTCCCATTCCAGAACCTCCTACCTCCAGGCCAACCCCAAACACGAGGGAGAGAAGCTCAGAGTCCCTCATCTATAACCTGACCCACCTTGTATCTCCAGCATCCCACAAAACCTGTGCAAAAGCACAACAAACGGGCAGGCTTCACAGAAAGCAAGTCTGTGAGCAGTAAAAAGTACCTGGGAGTGGAACCTTCCAGAAAGCCCACACTCACTCCACCATCTCGCCACTGGGGGGCGTCTGGGGCACTCTGGAAATGAAAGGTCTGATTAAGGACCAAGAGAAACTTGCCTAATTGCTAATACTCACTCATGTCCCGTTCGTTTGGGACGGGGCTATGCTGAAGTATGAACGACGTCTCACAAACGAGTGTGAGGAGACTGCCAGGAATCCCTCCTCCACCCGGGCTCCCTGGCTCAGGTGCTCACTCACCCGGGGCCTCTTCAGACAAAATGCGCTCACTCAACAGATGCTTCTACCGCCAGCAGGAATAAAAAGGGGTAGGTCCTTGTAGTCAGGGACCACGTTAGGGCCTCCCCAGAGCCTCTACGGAGCCTTCCGTCAGCCTCCTCTACAAACACATGGACCATCCTGGTGGGGGACATGGATATGCCCTCCTTCGGCTGAGGTGGGACACAGACAGCCCCGCTCATCCCCAAGGAAGGGAAGAGAGAGAGAGACGTGCTTCTGGCGTCCCAACCAGGACCTCACTAAAGCTGATTACTGAGCTGTAACAATTATAACAGCAGCCACTTATCTTACGCGTATGTGCCCACGGATGTTTCCGGTGCCTTACAGAAGTTCCCCCACTTAAACCTGGCCACAGGAGGTGGCAGTCAAGGTCACACAGCCAGGATACCCCGATGCCAGGACTGCGTGGCCCCAACACCCAGGGACAGGACACTCCGCTCCACTCTCCACTACCCAAAACCTGGCTGTGTTAAGACGACAACAAATGATCACATACAGCCTTCTGGCCTGGGCTGAACAAGTCCCTGCTCCCTCTCACAGCGAGTCCCCAGAAAAAAAGACATTCTGAGTCGTAAACAAAAACCCCTTAACTCGGGCAGGCACTAAGGAGATGCCCACACCCGGTCTCCGATTTTGCTCAGAAATTACCCTGGGCTGGGCTGCCGGAGTGGTGCTTGTTGGGAAGGAGTCGCTGCATCTTCAGGGAAGCTTTAAAGCAGGATCTGCTCTAGACGGGCCACCCACTATAAAACACTACTAAGAATTTTCAGGATGCCACCTCAAACATGCCAACTCCGTACTGGCGCGCCCTTGTTTCCCAGGGACCACTAGGGGGCGCTCGGGCATAAAGAACGTCTTTCCCATCGGGCTGCGGGTGGAATCCACCTGCTCTCAAGGCTTCAGGGCTGAGACCACTTGCAGCATCGGCTGCAAGAGGGCGGGCGGGTGGGGGAGGGCGCTCCCTATGAAACCCTGACTCTAACATTTCATATCTAGCACACAGATGATGCTTTCAGTTGGTTCCTTGCTACTTCCATTCTTGCAACACACACACCCGCCCCACGCCCGGGGCTCATCTGCCTGAGCTCACTCTCCTCATACTAGAGCCGGTAGCACACAAACAGCTTCTTCAACACAGCCGAGTGCCTGTTTACAAAAGTGTCACATCCGGGCTTGGAGAAAGGGAGACCAGATGTGGACGTTCTAACAAAAACAGTGTATGAATAACAACAACAAAAACGAAGGTATAATCCAAGTTTTCTTGACACGATTATGTTTTAAGTTGCCCCCGTTGCTGACAAAGCAGTTTTTAAAGTCAACCTGCCATCTGGTTCTTAAAGACATTCTATGTGGCCTCTTACTGAAGACCCAGATGCAGACACCGGTACGTCAGTGAATCTGAGAACAAGGACACTTAAGGGCTGTGGCTCTGCTAAGAGGCCAAGTTTTAAGTGACCTAGAAGAAAAGAAGAAACGTACTCATACAGGGTTAATTCTAGATTCTGAGGGGCCTGTTAGGTGAAAAAAAAAATTAGCTACAGACCATAACACATAACAGACGGAGCAAAATAAAACAAAACTCTGCTGTATATAAGAAATTGGTAGAATTTTAAAGATGCACTCAAAGGTAAAATAAACCTTTTAATTGCTTATTAATTGGTTTATGTAACCAAAAGAATTAAGATACCCCTCCTACAGAAAACGACAGAAAACAGATTTTATTTTCCTTAGAGTACTGCGGGGGGGGGGGGGGGGGGGTTTATTTCGAGGCTGCTGACCAAGTGATTTCTCCACAGAATCAATTCAGGAAATGTGACAATTTCAGTTTCGTGGATTCTCACTGGAAAAAGCCTTCAGGAGGAAACTATTTCTTCTTCGAAGCATTTTCAGATTCCTCCACACCAAAAACAGAGGCCACAACTCCACTCACTGCTCAAGTGTGGGAATCCTTTAAACTCAACCTGCGTGCAGATGGCACTCACCCTGGGTCCCCACGAGAACCAGAGGGATCTCGCTCGTGTTCCGGTAGGTGGCCATCCGACTGTAGTAGTGGTAAACAGTCTGGAAGCTGATCTCATCCTCTAAGCTGAAGACAAATATAACAGCGTCCACCCACATGGCAAACTGGGGAGAGAAGAAGGGGAGGAGGGAAGAAGGAACTGAGTGACGAGGCTTGGGGAGCAAAAGGGTGGGAACAGCATCTTCGTGAGCAGAGGACACGTGGCCGGCAGACCCCTCCGTCAGGCCGAGTCTGAGGCCGGACTTTGGCTGTAACACGTTGCTGTGGCGTCACTGCCGTGCTTCTCGTAACAGCCTGGAACGGGACCCTCACCCCCTTCCCACCCAGGCCACCCCGTCTCCAAGGAATGCAAACCAGACATGCCTCCCCGTGGGACCCTCTACCCTCCGTCCTGATCCAGCCAATGGCGGTCCCACAAATGTGAGGCAAACCCAGCCTCGTAGCAGAGCCTCTCCAACTCCACAACCACCTGACTCTGGGCCACTTTGTTCTTGTTTTCCACGCATCCAGGGGAAGCTACAGCAAATGTGCCTCGGGGCAAACAACTGCGCTGCCAGGCGCGGACGAGCCTGTTCAGTGCGCATGACCGCCTAGTAAGGCCGGAGCAGACGGGACGGAAGGTCCTGGAACCTCAGTGGCCTCCTAGGGTCGCACGTGACTGCAACAGCAGAATCACGAGCCGGTCAGGCCGGCACCAGAGATCCTCCACTTTCCAAGGGAAAATGGAAAAATCAGTAATAGTAACGTTAATCCTGTTTCCTTTCTCTGAGAAGCCACAGCTCCTAAGTAAGTTTCTACAGCCAGGGTACCAGCTCGGATATACGTGGGGGAATTTGGGGGGGGGGGGGGGGTTAAGCTCTGACTTCATGTGTTAACTAAAAAGCGTATTCGCTTATATGTTGAAATTCTACGTGATAAAAACGTAAATATACGTGAAGTCCAAATGAAAAACTGAGATGAGATCAAAATCTTGGGAAGAACGGATCCCGGGACAGGCCCGCCGCCCCAGCAGAGCACCCAGGACCCAGGCTGACACGGGGCACCTACCTTGCCCTCTCTCTATCTGGAGGTATGTTTTTCCTTTCTCCTCCGAGCAGCGAGGTGAGGTGTCCCCACGCATATGAAGAGCAATCGTGGACCCGGGGACCAGACCGAGGCTGGCAAGTGCACGCCACACCTCATCCTCCCAAGGGGGCGCTCACTGCCCAGCGCCTAGCAGGTGGTGAGCACTCCGTAAATCCCCCCAACGCACCCCCGTGGCTCCCCCGGCAACTGCCACACACAAAAGCCAGTTGATTGGCAGAGTTTTTACACAACCCTAGGATGACACTGGTAGCCACAAAAAAGTCCTACGACTTCATTCGTGAAGCCATTATGCTCAGGTAAGCTCCAGGAAATATTTGGAAACAATGAAAACAAAGATCATGCCTCCACGTGCCTGGGAATGGTAACTTAAAAACAGGACTCTCTCCCCCTTGAATATTCAAGCACGCTCTGCCTAATTGTGTACAAAATCCTGTCGGTCAGCTGTAAAAGGCTCCATACTGACAGCCCCCCATGGTAGAAATCTTTAATGAGGGGAAGCCGCTGGGCTAAATGACGGCCCTGAACACAGTACATCCGGAATAAAGGACTGGTCGTCAGTTAACCGAGTAAACGTGTTCTCACGGCAAGACGCCAAGACTGAGACTCCAGTGGCGGGGGGAGTCATGGTTCTACCCCCAGGTTGGTGCCATTCACAGGCAGAGCCCCGGAGTCTGTGCCCCTTCACCACGTCCATCCTTGGGCAAGAAGTCCCGGCCTCGGCGTCCGCGGTGGAGACGGGACTCCTCAGCACATCGTCCCGCAGGGTCGTCTCGAGGATGACATGAGCCGACCCACACGGGGCAGGCATTCGTCCACCGTTCCTGGATTCAGCTCCCAGTATGCGCTTGGCCAGTAAATTATTATGCAAGTAAAATAAGGCACTGGAGAGCAGGTAAACCGCCACCTGTGCTTTTGGATTTCCAGGATGCCCAGCCTTCAGGGAACTTCCGGAGACACCACACTGGGCTGCACGCCGGTGTTCAGAGGAGGCGCACTTGTGCCAAGAAGCCCAGTGAGCAGAATCCCCCACCCCCAACATCGGATTTCCCGATTTCGGACCAGCCACTTTCTCAATGCTCCTGCTGCTCTAGGGAGCAAACCGCTTACAGGGAACGGGAGAGGACTATGGGTCTTTCCAGAAGTCAAATCAACGGAGTTGACAAATGAGCGCAAATTGTGTCTTTCCTTCCTTCTTAAAAACACAAAGTGAGGGGCGCCTGGGTGGCGCAGTCGGTTAAGCGTCCGACTTCAGCCAGGTCACGATCTTGCGGTCCGTGAGTTCGAGCCCCGCGTCGGGCTCTGGGCTGATGGCTGGGAGCCTGGAGCCTGTTTCCGATTCTGTGTCTCCCTCTCTCTCTGCCCCTCCCCCGTTCATGCTCTGTCTCTCTCTGTCCCAAAATAAATAAAAAACGTTGAAAAAAAAAATTAAAAAAAAAAAAAAAAAACACAAAGTGAAAACCAGCCACGCAGACGCAACTTCGCTCTAGGATTTTGTCTGAAGGAACCACAGAATTCGTTTCTCAGAGAAAACAGGTTCGTGGGGCTTCTGCATCACCTTTCTTGAGCACACCTGATTTCCAGAGCCATTTCTGTTGAATGGGAACCTCAAAGCTGAAGCAAACGTCAAAGAAAAGGCTGCTTACCGCTTGCTTGTAATACTTACCTGTGCCTCTGGGGGGCCCCCTTCATCTCTAATCAGCAGCAGATAGCTCTGTCCGTCAACAACGATTTCTTTCTTGAATCTGCCACCTGCCACACACAAAAAATGTCGTTATACAAGAAAGACCGGGAGTGAGGAGGGCAAATAGACGTGGGCTTCGCTTGTGGAAAAATACACCCTTGGCTGTCGCCCTGGAGGCATCTCTCAGTATTTAGGACCAGCAACCACTGGATTTTAAAACAACTACTGAACTCAGATTTAAGTGTTTGTCTTTAAGGACCCGTGTTCGCTTCTGATTAGAGTGCACAGCCTCCCGTGCAATGCCAGGATCACCCGTGGCCGAGAAGAGAAGAATTTTAACGTAGGCTTTGTTTGTAAATTCGGGAATTCTCTCTCACTGGGAACACGATGCACAGAGTTCAGAAACAGAGAGCATTGAAATGATCATTCTCTTGTTGGGTTTTGCAAAACGGGAAAGAATTTTTCATGCTGAGCAGGTGCCTAGTGTACAAGATTTTGATAAATTCAAGGGCTGAGAACCTGTATTCTCCTCAAGAGAAACCCAGTTTTTGAAAGGAAAACACAGAACATGGGAATGGTGTTTCCGTATTCACGGGGCACAAGTAAGGGAAGGATGCTCAATACTACACACGTGTTAGACACAACTACTGGATGGTATCTCCCCACGGGTCGAGACAGAGCGGGGCAGCTGGCTGGCGGAGGGGGGTGGGGTTAGAGAGCGCGCTGTTAGCGGGAAACCACCAGGGACCCTGCCGGGGCGCCGTGCGTATACAGAGGTGGGGCGGGGGCTGGCCCTCCACATCTCGGCCCCGCACACACCCAGGTGGGGCGAGACAGGTCAGGGTCCCGTGCAGCTCCTCGCAGCACCCCGGGTGGACAAGAGAACCACCAGGCCTCTGGTGGATGAGGGAAGTGCGCGCACCTCGGGGTCCCTCTGCCGTCTCCAAGGACAAACTACCTTCCGAGATTCCGGGCTCTGAATCCACTCTAGCTAATAATCAGCGGGATGCTGATTTCTTGTTTTTGAGAGAGGAACACATCATCACTGCCTGCTCTCATTTTCAGGCCTTGGCACAGACACCTTCCAGAAACGCCACCTACACCCCCAAATGACCACCCCCTGGAGAACCAGGGGGGCAGAGCTTCCCCGGCCCAGAGGCTATGTGTCCACCCTCCGCCTCCAGGGGTCGCATCGACTCCGGGTGGGCTCATCTTCCAAAGCGAGCACACGTGTGTGCACAGACAGATGTGCGCACACACAGACGCACATGCACACAGACACACACACCCACTCCCTTCTGGGCACCGATGTAACACGTAAAACACACCTGCTTTATCTGGTGTTCAGTCTGCTCCCATAAGAAAAACCGAAGAAAACTTTCCAACATTCAGATCAAACACATAAACTCCCATTCTGATCCCCTGCGTGGACACGACACTGAAGAAAGAGGACAGAGGACAGAGAAGGGAACAGGCGTGTCTGCGCCTGTCGGAAGACTAGCCGATGACTTCTGGTCCCCAAATCACAGACTCCTTGTAGGTAAACGAGTATGGCACCCTTTTCCCAGCCGAGCTGTCGTGACTATAAAGTGAGCCAGGAAACGTGTGGCACAGAAGCCCCCGACCCCCCCGGTGCGACACGGCCACAAGACTGCAATGCTGGGGGACCCGGCCTCCCTTATTCACCTCTCTCTCTACCTCAGTGTCCCCAGCTGTAAAACGGGACCACCTCATCCTGCGGGCAGGCGCCCACCTGAAGGGCAGTGCCATTGGCAATTATTACTAGCGATATTCAAAGTTTCTGCCAAAGGTCATCACGTGCTTTTATAAAAGACACACTTAACGTTCAATAAACCTACTTGTAATAGAAAAGTTAGCCCAAGTTGCAATAGTAATCAATATCACTTCTGTATTTTCTACAACTTAAAAGAACCCGCTATTTCTTGGCGAGATGAACTGAATTCAGCCTTTCGTGAAAACACAATGTTAGATGCGAAATCTGTACTGGGGGAAAAGCCTTTTTCTTCCCCTCTTGTTGCCAGAGGTCTGACAAGTCATACTGAGAGCGACACGGGAAAACCAACAGGTATTTGTTTACAAATTCAAAAATCTCTCCTCTGGTTCCTGGTGCCTCAATCCAGGCTCCTGAATGAGGGTGACAGTCACCGCGAACCTGCCCGAGCTAACAGTGCACTTCAGACCAAGTCTACCGAGAGAAGATCTGACGCACGTTTTTAAAGCCCTCACATCACAGGAAAATACTTGTGCTCGCAGCTGAGTGGTTTCAAGGCAGGTCATGTGATGTCACATCAGCGGGGCCCTCTGCTGGGAGGGACTGGTCTGGGCGGCACCTTGCATGTCCTTTCGGCCACAGAGTTCTGCCTGTGCTCAGGGAAACGGAGACCAGTGGTTTCTTGGTGGGCACAGGAGCCGAGCAGCATGGCACCCTTGGTGTCCCAGCGGGTATTTTAAAAACCCCGGTGATCATCAAGCATCCCGCAATCTGCAAGTGGCTAATTTTCACGTCCTAAAAGAGCCACATCAATTTCATGCAGTGCATTACTGCTATTATGGGTGGAGCTGTGCACCCCCAAATTCACACGCTGAAGTCCTAACGCCCAGTGCCTCAGAATGTGATCTTAGTTGCAAATAAATCCACTGCACATGTGAGGCGTTAAGATGAGCTCATAGTAGCACAGGATGGGCCCCTTAACCAATGACTGGTGCCTTTAGGAAAGGGGAAATTTTGGTGAAGATTGAGGCAGGGGCTTTGTAAGCCAAGAAACACCAAAGATGCCCCCAAACCACGAGAAGCCAGGAGACCGGCCTGGAACAGGTCTGTCTCGTGAGCTCGGACTTCTGGCTTCCAGTGTGGTGGGAGAACAAATCTACGTTGTGCCGAGCGCCCCAGTTCGTGGCCCATTGTTACAGCCGCCCTGGCAAGCTAAAATATGCTCTGATGCCAAGTTTCTGTCCTGGTGGTCCGCCATCCCCCAGAATGAGTTCGCACACTCTCTCTCTCCACCCAGCTTATCCCTAGAGCATTTCAAAACCCCCTTTGTTCTCTCCATCCCAACTGTCCATATTCATTGAAATCACCCAGGCTTCTCAGCTAGGTTTCCGCACGAGTTTCCTGCCTGCCTCACACCTGCTCTCAGCCTCAGGCCCACCCCACAGCACCCCACAACCTGAGGGAACCGCACAACGCCACAGAGCTGGCCCCGAGCCCACGCTCGCCCTGGGACCCTGCCTCCCCGCCAGCAGGCCCTGAGCCCCCAGCACCCAAGTGCATAGAGGCCTGCCCTGGGCATCCTGGCCACACACATCCGATTCCTCACTAGTCCGGGTCGTCTCCGGGCAGGAAGGGAGCAGCGGAGCCTGTCCCTGGGACCACACCCGCTCCCCAAGTCCCAGCATCCCTCCGCCGCCCAGCTGCCCCCCCCCCCCAACCTCTCCAGGGAGCAAGAACCCGCTGGGCGTCAGCACCCAGTCCTCCCGGAACGGCGTGGGGCTGACTGAGGACCTCCCCCTTGGATGCCCTGCTCCGTGACACCTGCGGGGTGAATTTCACACCAACTCTTTCGTTCTCTTCATGTGCGTTTGTGGAGCCTTGTTCACAAATGATGCTTCCAGGTGGTTCAATCATCGTATCCAAGTCAAGAAGGGTTTGCACCGACCCCTCTGTTTGTTCCTCCATAATCTCTGTCTTTGTAACCTCAGCAAAGGATTCTAGACCTTCTAAAAGGAGGGGTGATCCTTTCTTCCACCCGGAAAGACCCCTCTCAATTCTAAAATCACTTTACATCTCCCCCCTCCCCTCCCCGGATATATAATTAGTATGTCTTTTCAATACTTTACAACTATAGATATTAGCTTCCTGTGATTGGCTTATGTTATTTTACCCTGTACTATCTATACATACCTCAGGAAAAGAGATTAAATACTCCTATGCATTTGCCATGAACCTGAAGATTTAACAATTAGATAAAATTCAGCCAGGTGCTTAAGCATTAAGAATGGGGTCAGTAAAAGTGATAGATAAATAAGCTCCTACCACTGATCATCAGCAGACTCGACTAGCATGGGGCCACTGTGTACTGGGGAGACGTGGTCTGGCATGGATATAAAGCTCATTTTCTACGGATTTTTTTTTTTTAAGATTTTATCTTATTTTTTTAAAGTAATCTCTACACCCAATGTGGGGCTTGAACTCACAACCCTGAGATCAAGAGTCCTAAGCTGTAGCGACTGAGCTGGCCGGGCACCCCTCTACCGTTTACTTTAGAAACAAACGGGCAAAGCCTCAGGAGGAAACCGTGTTGCTCCGCACTGGCCCGCATTCAGCAGAGGCCACCACTCTTGCTACTTAAATTCGAACACACCACCTGGTCCCAGGCATCAGATCTTTTCCTCCCCAAATCTTAGAGGTCACCACCAACACCACAACCTACTTCGCTTTTCATGTAGATGTGTTGATGCCTATTTTATATTCCAATTTCCAATTACTTTCCTGCAGGTCTACGCGACCCAATTCTGTGTTCCTAGCACTCAGTGCCCAGTCTTCCCCGCAGCCAACACGATAATCTGCATTTATTATGCGGATGCCGCTCAGCTTTCTGGGGCTGCCGGATATCATGATGTAACATCAAATTACTGTTACTTTTCCAAAGTGTCCCCCAACCTGACCTCGTAGTGGAAACCATCAACAGATGTCTGGCCCGGCACACCTGTCTACAGGTGCAGAGGGCGCGGGGGGGCAGGGGAGAGCCGACCCCGGGGGCCACAGAGCCCATACACAGCTGCTGATCTGTCGGCCCTACTGTGGCACCAGGGCCCCGTTCCCATGAGGACATCTCCACGAGAACAGAAAACTGATGCCCCTCGTCCCTTATGTCCATTCCTTCCAAAGATGTAGTGAGACCACCAGGGGGAAACGGCACCACGTTAAGCACCCGGCAGAGATGTGCGGCTCTTCTTGTCCGAACTCAACCTCACGTGCGATTTAGTGATTTCTCTGGTTCACCCAAAGGCAGGTTTTCAGGCTTCCCAGAAAACTTCCCTGTTTACCTCTGTGTGCCCTTGGGCTTGCGTTCTTAAGCGAGTCCCCTTCATTTCTTCCCAAAACGGGTAAGAGGCGGACCGGACCGTACCTCCCAAGAACAGGGACGCGGATGTACGTGTGTTGTGAACAGCACACCAGGAATATGGCAATTCTACACGTCTTTCAAAAAGACTCGAGGAAGTCTCTTACGATCCAACGTGATCAATTACTCTAAAGGTCTCAAGGTTGAAACGGAGTCCCGCTCTCATTCCTGGGAACCAGTTTTAAATTTGGGATGCTGAGGGTGAGTAAAACAACTGGTCCTGAGCAGGACCTGGGTTCCTTCTAATATTTAATTCACGGTAGGTGGGATCGATCGACAGTGGAGGGCGATTTACACAGAGAGGTCTAAGTGATCATCTGTGCGGTCATTCTGCTTTAAGGGGGGGAAAAAAGCAAACTAAATTTTCCTATTAAAAAGAAGCTGTCTTGGGAGTGATCACTGCCAACAGATATTTGACATTTCTGTTTCTATCATTTTGTCTGATGGGGCTGAAAGCTATTAATGTGTCGTTAACAGTTCTCTGAGCAAGAGAAAGCAATGCTAATAACAGAGACCTAGAACACGCGATAGATCACAAAGCACTCTTCTTCCCACGTGGTCTCCGCTGTTGCCGAGGACACAAACATCACTACTGACATCCTCGTGTCCTTGGGGAGGAAAAGGTCAGACGCTGACCAAGCCCCCACGCCAGCGCGTGGCAGGAAGGAAACCCAAACCCAGATGTGCCCAGAGATCCCTGCACTCCTCTCTCCCACGTGAGATTCTGCTCAGACAGGGTGCACGTGACACCACCCAGGCCACAGATGAGCCTCGCAGCCTTTGCGCAATCTCCCAGCACCCAGGGGCCACCTGGGAACACGGGGGATGGCCCTGTCCTTGCTCTGCCCACAGCTCCAAGATCAGCCCTGTACTGAGAGCATGAAGCAGAAAACTGCTCACCGTGTTTGTTTGTTTGTTTTTCTCCCGTGGATTTTAATCTTCACTTTTTCATGCTTTGGCAAAGGAAGAAAATGATTTTTGACTTTCAATCTGCATCTGTAGAATATATCATTTCCCTTTTCCAAGGGAAAGGGGAGGGGCATCGTCCTCGCCTCTGATAAGGACGTGGCTGGGATCCGAGGCTTCCCGGAGGCACAAGCTGGCCTCGGGGCTGGTCAGCAATCACGGGCTGTGGCTCGGGCTGGGACACACATCAGGGACTGAGCCCCCTGCGCTCACCACGTAGACATTCTCGGCCATGAAAACCTTCCTAACGTTCGCCTGAAGTGTTCTTCTCCGCATGGCCCCAACAGAACGAGTATCTGCAAATTTTATTGTTTCCTAATTATTTAAGACAAGTGGAATGAGAGGGACACTTTGAAAAAGACTAGGATTTTCTTTCTCCCTGGGAGAACATTAAAAAAATTCATCATGAACATGCCAGAAATTTTTTAAAGTTGACTTTGTCTTTTTAAGTGTGATGAAGATACCAAAGTCAGCAACTTATTAACATGGAGGTTTTACAGAGGTTTTGTACTGTGACATTTAAAAGGAATTTTGTTTGGACCGTGTATTTATTTTTATGCTAGGAAAAAAGTTCCATTGGTAATGTATTAGTTTACAAAATTTAACAGAGTCAGATTTCATTGCCTCTGCCAATTTTTTTTAAAACCTACATTGTTTACCAAAAAAAAAAAAAAAAAGTAGCAACTACAGAAACGGACCAGCGGCAACGGACCAAACGGACCAGCGGATGAATGCGGTGGTTGCTAAATACTTCCCTGGGTAAACGCTCAGGGTCATGACTCCAGGAAAAAGAGGGGTTAAACATGGACATGGTATTTCCTTGGGCAGGCCGTGGTCTCTCATGACTTCATTTCACCCAGATCTAAGTAAAATAACAAAGGAAGATCAGGAAAGAAGTCAAAGTTCTAGATTAAGAGGGCAGATCTGAACTTCGCTAGCACTGGATTTCCTTTTCTTTATTCCTAATAAAACGAAGGGAAGAAACTAAGCAGTAGGAGGAAGAACATTCACTGTCCACTGAGAAAAGAGGTGTAGCTTCATCATAAAACCTCGAAAACAGTGGCCCTAAGATGAGAAGGAAGACTCCAGGGCTGGGCAGGACAGGGCTCCTAATTCCCACCCCCTCTCCAGCCCAGGGGTCAACAACAGCCCCCCCAAAAGGCAGAGGAAGAAATGTGGCAGCACAACCACAGATGTGAACGGCCCTAAGGCTCTCTGGAGGCGAAAAGAATACATATTGTCATTCCATCTCTCCCCCCACCCCCACCACCCCACGAGTGCAGAGAGCCCGGATCAGGACATTGGCACATTCACAGGAAAAGCAGAGCCCATCTGTGACCGTGGTTTGGAGGTGGTTCCCCGAGAGAGGAGAGGAAAGGGATGGGAAGGGCAGGATGATGCATTTATACTGTATTCTCCAGGAAAATAACATCCAGCCTCAGGGAGGTGGCCGAAGCACCTCCCTGCAGGGGATCTGCGTGCAGGACCGAGGTCTGGTTGGTGGCAATGTGGGCAGAGCGGTCCAGCCCTCTGGTGCAGGACACTCAGACGGGGGGTGACTCCCACCACAGGAAACCAGATGGTCAGGGGCTCTCCACACCCCAAACCTGACTTGGAATGAGAGAAGCCTCCTTGGTGGCCCCAGCCAGTGTTGGGGACCCTGCGGGGACCCCAGAGCAGAGCCAGGACAGCACTAGTCTCAGCAGAGAGAAGGTGTGGGCAGACGCCCAAGGAGCAGGTGGCTGGAGAAATGGTAAGGACATCATGCAAGACACTACTGGGGGGAAACACGGGAGGAGGCGACAAGGGAGACAGGAAGGAAGCACGCAAAACACAAGAGCCAATGCAGATGAAAACAAAACTCAAAAAGCAGAAGGAAACCCATCACGAGTGCTTCCCTCTCTAACACAGCTCAAGAATAGGCTTTCCACACGACACGAATGCCAGGGGTGAGAATTTCCAATAGGAGATGAAATGGAAACCTCTAGAACTGAGAACCAGCGTAACATTTTGGAACAAATGAGTAAGATTTGAAAAACATACGGAACAGAAGAGACACTGCTCAAAGCTGAGTTTCTGACAGAGACAGCTTGAAATAAAACAGCTGGTGAGATCAGCAAGCTGGAGATAAAGTCCTTGGGCACAAGTGAGCAGACAGGAAGGCAGACCAGTCTGACAAAAGGATAAATATGGCCGCTAACAACAAATTCCTCCAGAAAGAACTACGAGACCCTTCAGAGATAAAATGCAAAGGAATTTTCCACAAATGCAGAAAAGATCTGAATCTGCTGATCAAGAGACCATAGGATGTTCCAGGAAAAAGTGACACAGACCCTCCACCTCACTTTAAAGATGAGACAACAGGGGCGCCTGGGTGGCTCAGTCCATTAAGCATCCAACTCTTGGTTTCAGCTCAGGCCATGATCTCATGGTTTGTGAGTTCGAGCCCTGTGTTGGGCTCTGTACGGACAGCTCAGAGCCTGCTTGGGATTCTCTCTCTCCCTCTCTTTCTCTGCCCCTCCCTAGCTTATGCAAATGTGCTCTCTCTCAAAAATAAGCGAACATTAAAAACAAAAAACAAAGTAAGAAAACAGGGGCCCTGACAAAACACTGCCCCAGCCGGCAAGGGTGGGGTTTCTCAGCAAGCAGCAGGGTTTCAAAGCTACTCAAGAGGCCTTCTGTCCAGAGAGGCTGCCAGGCTTTTTAAAAATGGTCAATTTGGGGCGCCGGGGTGGCTCAGTCGGTTGGATGTCTGACCTCAGCTCAGGTCGTGATCTCACGGTTCGTGGGTTCGAGGCCCGCGTCGGGCTCTGTGCTGACAGCTCAGAGCCTGGAGCCTCCTGCTTCGGACTCTGTGTCCCCCTCTCTTTCTGCCCCTCCCCTGCTCGCGCTCTGTCTCTCTCGCTCTCAAAAATAAACAAACGTTAAAAACAAGTGTTTGTTACACGGTCGATTCAGTGAGCATTTTCATATACGCACAACTGGTTCTGGAACTGTATCACAGTTCACGACAGATCAAGTACGTGGTGCACACAGATCTGTGTCCAGCAAACTCCGATGTAAACTCAGACACCCACCTTCTGGAATGTCAGGAGAGCGGTGGCTTCAGACTGGCCTTTTAGAAACCTTGTCCTGCACGTGTCTGCGCCTAAAATCTATGCGGACGAGCGCCTTGCTACGCTACGGGACACGTCCCGCTTTCTCATGACCGACACGCCGGGCACAGGTGTGGTGACAGCCTTCCGTGAGACAGAAGTCACTTGAAAACAGTTCACCGGCTGACTCGGGGGTAGGTCACGGTGCGTTTAGTGCTGGCCGTGACGTAGGGGGCCCCGTCTGGACGATTCTGCGCAAGGAGAGCACTCGCTTTCGTTACCGCAAGGTGGGGGCTGTGAAAGCACAGCCATTCCTTTTCCTTCAACACTCCGGGATCTAGTCACTGGAAGGGCACCCTGAAAGAGCACACAGGTCGCTAAGGTACTTCTTTGAAGTGTCACTCGGGCAGCTCAGGTTTTCTTGACCTCACGCCAAAGGTGAAAGCAAAATTAACCGGCCGGAAAGGCAGACAGGACGCTGCAACCGGAGAAGCTGAGGTGCTCTTTCGTGTGCACAGAGCTCCTCTGCCGCCCCTGACGAGCAGTGTGACCGGTTGGACCCCCGCGATGTGCCACGGGCCCCACTCAGGGGCTCCGTGGAAATCCGCGGCTGCTGCTCGAGCAGAAGGTGGAAAATTAAACGTCTGTGGAAGCGGTTTTGCTACTCCAAAGTTCTCGTTTCCTCACTCTTAGCTTCCAAGGGCTCTGAGGAGTATGCACACCAGCAGTGTAATATATGAAACCTACGGGAGAGTTCTCTCCCCCAGCTGATGTCGTTTTTAAGGCTAAAATAAACCTAGCAACTCCGGGCAGGTGTGTGGGGTGGGTGGCCCCGGCCAGTCTCCCATTTTCAAGATCTAGTGACAGACCCGGCAGCATTCTCATTAAATTTTATGGGTTCCCCCTACCCCACAAAAGCACTCTCTAGAATACGATAGTACTATCCCTCCCCCCCACCCCCCCCCCAAAGTCCTCTGTGATAAGAGCACCAGAAGGTCAGCTCTGGGCTGTCATCAACTCCAGAAGGCAGGGGGGCCACAGAGCCCAAGGCACCTGGTCTCCTTCTGCAGGTGTCCGGGGTCCGCTTTGAGACGCGGGGAACACCGTGCGTGCGAATGACTTCCCGCCCGCCTGCCCTCACCGCACGCTCCAGGCATAATGCCGACCACCCGGGCCTCTAGCCTGTGGTCCGGCCTGTGTTTCCAGCCCTGGCGTCACGAGCCAGACCTCCTCCGGCACTCGACTGGCCCTTGGGCTCAGAGCCCGCCCCTCCTACCCCCCCACCGGACCTACTCAGTCTGCCCTGGCACCACACACTCGGGATTTTCCTGTTTGGAGAAACTAGGACCCAAAGCCCAGAGCTCACTTGCACTCCTCCCATGAACTCGGTATTTTCCCCAGTGACTCAGTGCCAGGGGTCAGGCACCTGCAGTGGACGGCAGAGCTCAGCCCACGCAGGGACCCCGGCTCCTTCCGAGCGCCCTGAGCCCAGCCGGCGATCTGCAAAGTCGTGAGGTTGGGTGTGGGTGCTTCCGGCAACAAAGGGGAACAGACGCACAGCCGCCACCGCGGCCAACCCCGGGCCCCCACCTTGAGTGGTTCCTGTGGAAACTCAGGTAATGGCAGCCCCTGCGGCCATGGGGAGGGGGCACCAGCTGGGTCACGCCAGCTGCCCGTCAGGGTCCTCAAACGTCACAGGGGCCTCGCACACATCAGCTAGGAACCGCTACGCTACGTCACAATGACAGCTCTGTGGTTTCCAAAGGCAAACTCACACTCAGAGGGGCTCACCCTGCAAACTCGGTGGAACCAGGGGGCACCAAGGCAGCGGCAACCAGACGGCCGCAGACGGTGCTCCGTACGTGGTCCTAACTCCACGCGTTCGAGAAGACCCGGGAGAACAAAAGTCGAAACAGCTCACGAAACAGCAAGTCCTCTACAGCGTTTCTCCAAATGCGCGACAGAGAAGATGCTCCAAGTCTCTCCCAACAGAAGACACTCTCACCTAAGCATAAGGCTGTGTTTCTAATCTCAGGCCAGGCTTCCACGTGAGCAAGTGATAAGGGAACAAAGGGATAGAACGCATCCGATTTGCACTCCGATGACACTCTGGTTCTCGCTAGCAGCAGGCGAGTCGCGGGTGTCGCCACGTGTGATCCTCTCCTTCAGCTCCACTTGGGACTTGCTTCCTGGCCAATTCTGCGTTTCCTCCTGGCACCGGGTGGACCGAACCCTGGCCTGAACCACCACTAGCACTGAGCAAGCCCCACCGGGGGCCACGCACAGCGTCGGTGCCGGGGAGCGAGGGAACAAGACAGAACCTGTGCCCTCATGGACTTACTGTCAAGGACAGCGGGCAGGACAGGAAGCGGGGAAGAAGGGCCAGGCTTGGTGGGGGATGGGCGGGGGAGGGGGATGGGCACCATGAGCAGGTGCAGAGCCTGCCCCCAGAACCCAGAGCGGATGGGGCCGGGGCTGGGGAGCCCGGTCCCGAATCTGCCGTCTAGAGAGAGCAGTCACGTAATGACGGGCCCTGCTGATTTATGAGCAAATCAGTAAACTGTTTATTACAAATGTTCCAGTACCCACCGCTGTGGTCATGCCTGAACATTCCAGCATCCACTGCTGCCCCTGAAATAGCTTGTGTGGTGACACCTAACAAAGTATATTTAGTCTTGCACGTTTGTTTCTTTGGGGTAAAATATACTGGTGGTTGCTTTATTTTTAATATTTTGCACATTTATTTTAAGCATTGAGAAAAGGTTAAGGTACAGAGAGCACTGCAGATTTGGGCACAAACTCCCCGCCCGGAATATTTAAACAAGGCTTCCTGGACCGGCGACACCCCCGGGGCCTGACGTGCATGTCGAGGGCTGGAGGGTCAGGACGTGAGCGACAGCGAGCGGGGAAACACAGCTCCCGGCGCGCTGGCTGATGGCCTCTCAGTCCCTCAGACTCCTTGTTCTCAGCTAGTGTTACCCGTGTGAAAATAACCTCCCCTTAAAGACATAAGCTGTCGTCACGTAAACTCTATTTTAAAATACGTGATCCTAGAACCGAATACGTAAAAGTAGTATCTTTAAGGAATGCTCCCTCACCATTCTTTGATCATCAGCCAGGTATCTGCTTCAAGAAATCAAAAAAGGCTGCTGTTAGATGGGACCCTACGGAGAAACCAAGAAATCCTATATGTTTCAACGAACTGACGTCATTTCTATGCTCTGCAGAGTGAGGGGTCAGCAAACTGTCTCTGTAAAGGGCCAGGTAATAAGCGTATCGGGCGCCGTGGGCCGTATTCTTTCCTGTTGGGTGTTTACTGGCTTATTTTTACAAAGCTTTAAAAAAGCAACAAGTCTTTCAGCTCATGGGCGTAACAGCCGGAGCAGGGGTGAGGGAGCCCTGCTGGAGAGTCTGTCTCACCTCTGCCATTTCTGATGCTGATGCCGACGCCTGCACATTGTCCACCTTATGATTCAGACGGCTGTTTTCCAGCTTCTCTCTGCAACTGTTACAGTCCCATGGAAACAGTGTATTTACTTAAATGGAAGGAGTCCAGGAGGTTCTGCGTCCAGGCCTGTCTCCATCCTTGATAGAGGGAGGCTTTCGTCCCCAAGAACACCTGAGGTGGCCAGCACGGAGCGTGGGCGGGGCTGCACCAAGGCCTGGCAGGAGACAGGACTGCCCCGGGCGCCCTCACTGATTGGGGTGGGGGGGGGGGTCCCTGTGTGTCACTGCCTCTGAGGCCAAAGCTGACCTTGCAAGGCCCAGGAATCTGCGTCTGGAACATCCTGGAACGAGATTAGCTTGCAGCGGCCACTGGGGCACAGTCGGGCGCCGGCCCAGGCCGGAGAGCGTGCCAGGGCACAGGGCCCCGGACGAACCATGAGCAGCCAGCACCCCTGACGGGGCCATGGGGGGCCTAGACGTATGGTGCCTGCAGCTCCTTCCATCCATCCGTCCGTCAGCTCCAGCCTCCAGAGCTCGTCCCCACACCCCGCTCCAGAGCCAGGCTCCAGCAATGGCCCTTCAGGCCTCCCCGACTGCCTCCAGAAGGCTCCTACATCAGCCATTTCTCACGAGGGCCCCCAGACTCACAGAGCAACTGCCCTGACCCACTGTCGGGCGATGCAGGGATCCCCCGCCCCCGCACTCTGACAGGCCCTCCCCTCCCCACCCCCCCACCCCCCGTGCTGGGCCGGGCGCTGACCCCCTGCTCGGTGCAGCCCGGACCCGCTCCCCTCGTCCTGCAGTACGAAGAGAGACGGTCTGTCCACAAGCCCAGGGGTTCCACACTCTCCACACCATCAACAGACTCAAGTGGCCCTCAAAGAGCAAGAGCTGTTTTCTTCTTTTGTTTGTGACGTTATGGCTTAAAATAAAACACTTTTAAGAAAAATGGAGGGGCGGGGCTCAGAAAAGGGTAACGAGTGCCGGCCGTACCCGGTGCTCCCCGGGGCCACGGGAACAGAACACAAGCAGCTTCCAGACCCAGGACAGGCATCACCTCCTCATCACGCTTCATACTCTCCCTGAACTAGGTCCTGCCTCAGAGTCTCCCAACACACCACCTCCAGGAAGCCGGCCAGGATGGATAAAACACGACGCTGAAGTAGAATCTGGTTTTCACTTCTGGCCTGGGTCGGTCGTCTGCGAACTCACGTGAACCATACAAAATTGTGACCTTTAGCCACTGGTAGCTGTGCACGTGTGCACGCGTGTGCACACACACGACCGGCCCCGGTCCTTCCCAGAGCACACGGCCGGTTCCTGCGGATGCCCTGCCCTCAGGCCGGAGACGCCTGACTCCTGCAGGAGCACAGGACCCAGAGGCGAGTTCAAGGGTACTTTCGGGATACCACAGACTCCCCTAGGGATTCTTCCTAGCACCTGGCCTATTTCACGGCTGCTGACTTCTACGTCCCTCTCGCCGAGTCCTGCCCCTGGAGCTGGCCACGACCCCAGAGGGGAGCTCGCGCTCACAGCCGTGAGGTCAAGCGAGTGCGGTCTCGCGGGATGCAACGTTTTCTGCCGACGACGCCGACAGCTCCACCTCTAATCGGCCACGACTGAAAGGTCAGCTCCGTACTTTCAAGTTCACTCCCAGCCTCCTCTCCACCCTGACCCACGACCACGCAGGGAGCTTCTCCCAACCCCCGCCTCCCTCTCCCGCACCCTCCTCTCTGCCCCGGGCACGGTGCGTCCCTCACCCTCTTCTCTGTTCGCCCCAAGGCTGGCCTCGGCCCGGGATCTCTCCCTTTCTGCACTGCCTTCCACAGAAAACCTCTCCGCCCCGATGGTCAGATCGCCCTAGCTGAGGAATGGTCACAGGTACGTGATCTCTCCCATTTCCCAGGACCCATGCAACAGAGCGAGGGGGAAGGAGAGGTGGTGAGTTAAGAGGACAGTGCGGAGGGGGGTGCAGGAAATCGGTTCCGAGAGCTGCTACCTTAGGATCCAAACAAATGCCTAACATTCCAAAGTTCTGGGCCCCTGAAAACCAAGAAGGAAAAGCAATGCCCGAAAAGCCCCAGGTCCGCAGCCAAAGGGACACTGGAGTCACAGGGAGAGATCCGCCGGGGGCAGCACTGGGGTGAGTTCAACCGTGCCCGCGGCATTTCCAGGGCGCCTGGTTGTCACAGTGCAAACAGAGACGCCCGACCCGTGAGTCAGGGGGGAAGAGCTACGAGCCCCCCAGTGGTTACAACACAGGAGAAGCACGGGGCTCCAGCAAGGCAGCCGGGGCCGCGTCTGACCGGCTGCTGCAGCCACGGAGAGAAACAATCAACCCTCCCCCATCTGCTGTGAACACTAAGGATCACGGGGCCACGAGGCCACCCACGAACTGCCTGCCACCAAGGGGGGAGACCTAGCTGAGCACGAAGCCCACGGGGGCAAGAAGTGGGAGAGGCGGTTCCTCACGAGCTTACGTGGATCAGCAGGGACTTTCCAGAGCTAAACCCATGCCCTCCGCTGCTCCCGGTCCTCAAGTAAATCAATCTCTGCTCTACTTAGGCGCACTGAACTTGCTCATCTAGTGCGTCCCTTCCGCTCGAGGGTCTAGGCTAATACAACACACACGGACCCCATGGCTGCCAGACCAGGGCAGGCGCCACCCGGGCCAGTGGCAGACGGTCCCACTGCCATTCGGATTCCCTGGGATGGGCGTCAATTGCCAAGATGACGAGAATCTGGGCCCAAGACGGGGACAGATGTGGCAAAGGTCGAGGGCGAGGGCACCTAAGTGGCCGGGAGGGGGGTTCAGCTTTGACAGACCCAGTGACTGTTTTCTCCTTTGCAGTGCAAAGGTCACGCGTTTAAAGCCCTAAAAAAACACCTTTGGTGCTAACCTCTCCGTGGGAAAAAATCGTCTGTAATTGCAACAGTGAAACGAGTCCTCCTCTCCTCTTTCCTAGTAAGGAAACGGTGTGGTGACAACAACGTGTGACGTCAAGAGGGGTCTCAGCAAGGCAGAGGCTGTGCGGACAGCATGCACTGGACCGCATGGGGGCTCCGAGTCCCGTGGCACAAGCCGGCACGCCCCCTTCTGGGTGCTCAGAGACTCACCCGGCCACGCAGCGGTCGCTGCCGTGAAGTAGAGCTGTTTACCCAGGAGGCTCTTCTGCTCTCCATCTAGAAGGTAGCGACTCTCAGTAGCCCCGCAGTTTCTTGTTTCCGAGCCATCAGCACAGAGCCCGACACGGGGCTCGAACCCACGAACCGCGAGATCACGACCTGAGCCGAAGCAGGACGCTCAACCGACTGAGCCCCCCAGGCACCGCCCTCCTTATTCTTAGTTTACAGCTTTCTTTTCCATAGAGAATATGCCTCTCTTTTATTGTTTCTTGGTGGCTCTACTAAGAATTTTAGTAGCCTTCACCTACTCTGGACAACATCACCTAAGCCTCCCTATGGCCTAGCTGGGAGAGGACAGAGTTAACGGACTGTTCTATGGACGGAAGGAAGGAGAGCTCAGTGAAACTTCCACGGTCAGAGGCTGCTTTGAAATAGTTAGGGAATGTGAAAGACCGGACTTCTGCTCGATCTGTTAAACCAACCTGCTGGCAGGCAGCTCGTCATCTTAAGGTTTACAGATAATCCTCGTTAAAAAATTATCATGTACACATAATCACTTGGTTACGAGTAACATGGTAAAATTATGTTGCAAACATTTAAATGGCTGGGCTTCAAAACAACTCAACTTTTATTAGAGTTTACAGATTTTTTCATTGGAACGTTAAACAGCACAAAAGGACGTGTTTAGAAATAAGCCCTAACATCTGCTGAGCAGTGGTAGCGGACAAAAAAAAATTTTTTTTTTCACGTTTATTTGATTTGGAAAGGATTTTGGGGGCAGACAGCCTAAACACATTTCATGTGTCCCAGAAAATATGGCTAAGTGTTTACCGCATGGTTTGTTTCTAAGCAACTAAGTAAACATTCATTAAAAAACGATTTCGGATACATGTGCTCCTGAGAACCTATCTGCTGCCCAGAGACCGATTGCGGACAGAGTCCTGCGGGCAGGAACGGGGGAGGGATGGCCAGCTCGCGGGGACCTTACCGCCAGCAAGCCCTTGCTGCAGGGGGCAGTGACCAGAGAACTGTCCAGCTGCACGTGACACCCACAACTAGGGACGGACACCCTGGCACCTTCTGCCCTGTTTAGTTCTGGTACTTTCTTGAAAAATTAGCGAAGAGCAGTTAATCTTATTATCCCAGGAAGGAGGGTCCACGGACATTCTTAAGCCTGTCTCCACCAACCTTATAATCTCCCACTCGATCCACCAGACAGCTGAGTCTCATCTTAGCTCTGGGCCCGTCCCCTACCCCAGGAACACAAAGGCGGCTCTGGGTGTGAGGTCCCCGGGCTCCAGATGCTTCGGCACGAGCCATCTGCACAGCTCGGCAGGGCCCACGGCATGAGGGAGAAGAACGCAGGGATGTCACGGAGACAGGGTCTCAGGGGAACGACTGCGTTCCAAAGCTCCAAGTGTCTCCGGGACGCCACAACCCACAATCTTCCAGCCCGCCCGGGGTCAAGTGGCTCGGGGCAGGTCCACAGTGTCCATCAAATTCCCACTAACCCTGGAGAGCCTGGTTTCCTCTCCTGTTTTCCTTTTCTCAGTTTTGAGGGGAGAGAGTTAAACGCCGAATGGCGGTCACGGAGGTCTGCGGTGGGGAAGGAGGGATGCACCGTGAATATTAAGCACCTACACGACGTGGAGACTCTAATTCCATGCCCAAAACATCATTCACAATTCTAATTCGCAGCCATTAATAGGGCGCTGAGAGCAAAGGGGTCATTTTCATCTTGTCTCTATTGCAGGGGAACGGCAGCCGTGAAATTCCCATCAGAGGTGTGAAGGTCACACACACACACGCTCATCTCGTGTCCATGAGGCTCCGGGAAGAGCGGGGGTCGCCCCTCGCTCCTCCTGCCCCGGGAGGGAACAGGGCAACTTCACAGCGCTGACTGCAGCTTCTGCTTACACACCGTGTGCGCAAAACACGGAGGGTCATTCGTGGGTTGGAGTCCAGCCCCCAAGAGAGATATTCGAGTCCTGGCCCCCGACACCTGTGACGTGGCCTCATCTGGAAAGAGGGTCTTGGCAGATGTGATGAAAATGAGGTCAGACTAGAGAACGGGGGGATGAGGGGGGACCCTACACCCAGTGACTGCCATTCCCACGAGAAGAGGGAAATCTGGACACGGAGACAAGGGCACCGGAAGAATGTCGTCGCATGAAAGGGACAGAGATTGCAGTGATGGGTCTATGAGCCAAGGAGCCGAAGGTTGTCAGCAGCCAGGCACAGAAGAGACTCCCGCTCAGAGCCTTCCAGAAAGAACCAACCTCATCAACACCTTCATCTCAGGCTTCTGGTCTGCACAGCCGTGACAGTGAAGTTCTGCTGATTTAAGCCACTTGGTTTGTAGTAATTTGTCAGGGCGACCTTAGGACTCAGACACACACACGCACACACATGCACATGCACGGCTGAACGGATATCCGCCTGCACAAAATGTTACTCCTTGGATTCCTCTGATGGAATCACTGGCTCCCTGCTGAGGTGCCCACTTTTGCATTGCTAATTTACTAATTAAAAAAAAAATACACAAAATATTTAAATCCGTCCCTCATTTAAACTGCATCTTTAAAATTACCGACATCGTGTTGCTCAACTCTCTCTACTACGAGGATAAAATACCAGCGAGAAGGAATCACACGACTGAAACACAACAGCTGTTATCCTCGGAAACCCAGCTACAACCAGTCTGATGCAAAGTACGTTCCGGCAAACGTCTGGGGTCATCCCATGCCAGAGTTTTCTACGGAGAGCACACTCGTCTGAAAACAGCAGGCCTTCGCCACCTCACACAGCCAGCAACCTACAGATCCTGTGACAGGTCAGAGTGACGCTAAAGGACACTGCACGCTAATTAAATCAAAGCAGGTGGGAACAGAAGAGTTCCAGGAGGGCGCCAGGTGTGCAAGCAGACCTCACAGTCCCGGCAGCAACAATCCTCGTGCCTGAAGTCACTGCCCGCGTGCGGCCAGAGGCAGCTGGTCCCCCGGCAGCTGCGAGAGGAAAAGGAGGACAAGCCAGAAGCAGTGGACAGGCCTTGCAGCTCACCTGAAGGGCACCACCCCCAGCGTGGCGATGGAGATGCCCGTCAGCAGCTAGCTGCCCTCGAGCCTGACCTCTGGCCTCTGTGAGCTGTGGCAGGTGGGGCTGAGCTCTAATCGGCTTCACCTGCCGTCCACACTCGTGGGACGGGATTCCGTTGCTCGGACGTGCTCCGTAAACCTGGGCAACGACTCTGGTACGTCCCGACTCCAGAACGTTCTGAGTGTAAAGCTTCTCAATGAGGCGGGCACAGGCACTCGGTCGATGTTAACACATCCGACAAGAACTATAATTACTTCCCAGGTACAGACTCCCTGGTGGTGAGAAAACTTCAGTGTGGCCAGACAGCGAGAGACCCAGGCTTTCCTTGTTTGTGTCCTTTCAGAAACAACCGGATTCTCCTGCAGCTCTGAAACTCACCCAGGCAAGTGGACAGGAAGTGGGGGGCGGCTCCCTGGTGCCCCTGCACGAGAGGCAAGGACATGGCCACATGCCTGGTTCCACGAAGGCACATGCAGACAGCTCCGGGGAAACAAAGATTCACTGGGGCTTATGGGGTTTCCAGGCACAGGGGGGCACCTGCCCCAGTGCTTTCTGCAGCCAGAGACCCTGACACAGGTCCACTAGGGCCCACCTGGCAGCCCCACCCATGACCTGGGGTCACATGAG
Source organism: Acinonyx jubatus (assembly GCF_027475565.1). Lineage (NCBI taxonomy): Eukaryota > Metazoa > Chordata > Mammalia > Carnivora > Felidae > Acinonyx > Acinonyx jubatus. The sequence goes on along the minus strand of NC_069381.1, from coordinate 213,311,945 downwards.
AAGACAGGTGGGCTGAGCCCTTGAGAAAAGACCACTGACAGTCCTTCCCCTGGTCCGGGGGGGCCCTGGGCACAGGCGCCACTGGAGGAGGGGAGGGGGGATGAGACTTTGCCGACGAGGACAGGGACGGCCTTTGGTGTAGTCACACGCTCTCCTTTAAAATAACGTACTTTTATAACTGTATGCGATGCCATGAAATTTTAGTAGAGTAAAAGGTGTCAAGGAAGTGGGTTCATTAGAGACCACGGTTTAAGTCACCCCACTGGGTACAAATTTTACTTTTGAAGTATGAACGTTCAAGAAAAAAATGCCTTCATGCTCGTCAAAATATAAGGGCCCCCAGCAAAGAAACCACAGGCCCAAATGTGATGGAACAGACCGAAAATAGCAAGTGGGAAAACAGCAGAAGCTATAATAATGACAAAACAGCACCACGTGGGGACGAGAACGGCATCCACAGCTCGGGGACTGGTGTCCCAACGCCAGAGCGCTGGCAGCAAAACCAGGGGCCCACACCACATCACCGGCGGCCCCTGGTGGAAATCAGAGCATCTGAGGAGAGCGCGAGTGGATTTACTGGAGGAGGGGATCATCTGAGGTCAGGTCAGCCAGTCCCTCGGCATCTGGGGTCACCGACCTATACAACGCCTAACCCCAACGAGTGAGTAGAAAGCCCGAGAAAAATGCTCTGTCTCTCCAGGTGGAATCAAAACGACCATGGCTACATTCCACGCTCGGATACCAAGGAACAAATCCAACACAAGCACGACTCAGGCACAGGTCCCAGGAAAGACGTCAGAAAGACCTGGAACCTTCTCTCCTCCCTGCACGCCCCCCCCGCCCCCGCCCCGACCCCTGTCTCCAAACCATGCCATTTTCTAGCAGGTATATACGTTTTCCATTGGATAGACACCCTGCTTCCCTTCGATACCCGCCCAGGAGCCTCCACGACCCATCTCCCTAAACCCCCCTCTCCACACGGGTAACGGAAAAGCGGGCCTTTCCCTGAGGTGACCACCACGAGGCCGTGATGACAGGGTTGCAAAATTCTGCACAGTGACGGCAGAGCCCTGAAGGGCCCCAGAACGCCAGCCTTCCAGACTCTTCTGAATGGTTACACGGGATCCAGGACAAGAGTTAAATGCTAGAACAGGTGTTACAGGAAACATGGGAAGCTACTCAGGACTACTGCTAAGAAGACATCTAAGGGACAAAACAGGGTGAAATGTTTAACTGAAATAAAAGGATGAAATGAAACAAAATCGGATGATACACAGAACGAGGAGGCAAGGGAACACTACAGTGCGAAGTTGTGTCTCTCCTCTCTCTTCCAACAAGACAAGTTCTGCCATGAAGAAAATGTATAGTTACCTGCGTCCATATCTGCAAAGAATGGAACAGCCAGTAAGAAAAAGAAGGAACCAGAAATTCAGTGTCTCAGAGTTGGATTTTAAAAGGTTACACGGAGAGAAAATATAACTCAGAAAAATTCCTGTGAACTCTACGTGGATTAAAGGACACAGGGATTACGTGGCTTCCTGTCACTGCCTTAACTCTACTTAAAGCAAAAAATAAAATGTGAACATGTTAACTGAAGAAGCAAAAGCCTAATGGCAAAAGAAATCTCTCACTCTCATGCAAAATGATTCTTAAATGTTCAGAATACAATATATGGGGGAAACATACTCAAACATACGGTGGTGGTAACCTGAGAGGCTCCTATCTACCACTAGGTAACAGTACGTGCAGATTATGTACAAACTTAGTATCCGGAACAGGCAAATGTCCGAGTCACGTTTAAAGGGGTGACCCTGGATTAACATTTGAAACACCAGGACTGCTAGATAAGAAATAAACTCAACAGCATTTCAAGGCTCTACTCTACGGCTCCAAATGCCAAAGAGAATATCATCAGTTAGCTAAAAATACTACAAAAGAAACAACATACCTAAGGACTTTCACTGCCTGGTATTTTATTCTTTCTCAAAAAGCGTGATGCATCATAGTAACGGTTTAGAATACGCTACAGAAAACTTTCGTAAGCTAAACACTCCTGAGCTTCACGTGGCCTGCCACCCAGCGTACCTTCGGGAGACTCCTCCTGGACGTATGTGCCGGTCAGATACCGGTGCACCAGGGCCGACTTTCCGCTGGCCAGGTTACCCACGATTCCCTGAAACAAAGAATCGGACGACCGTTCAGTATCATTACATCACTCTGCTCGTCGATCTGCAAACAGGGGGAGGGGAAAACGTAAGTCTGAGCGTGACCATAGGCAAGCAGCGGCTGGAGGGCCCGAACCCGGCTCATTAAATTCTCCTCCGCAAGTGGAAGAGATTCCCGTGCCCTCCGTTTGCACCTCCTGCTCTCATCAGCCTTGCCGGCTCAGAGGGCGTCAACGCCGTGTGAACCCACAGACAGCGGCCTTCTTCCGACACCGCGTGCCGCGGGTCTATTGGGAGAGCGTAGGCTGAGTCGGCCCGTCGACATGGACTGCGCACCCTCACCGTCCCGGGCGGGGTTTGCTGTGTCGAACAGGGCGCGGTCCAGGACAGAGTAAAATGGGAGTGAGAAGGGTATTCTGGTACATTCCACCAGACTCGGGGGGGGGGTGGTTCTGGAGCCAGGCCAGCTGAGAAACATCAAGAGAGGACGGTGTGGGGGAGGGGCTGCAGGGGCTCGGCCCATGGTCAAGGCAGCAGAGGGGTCCAGACTGGGTTAAAAATGCCCATCGAGAGTCAGGAGGGCCACTGCTCTGGCAAGGCAGCAGGCTTGCCAGACAAGACATGGACTTGAGGGCAGCCGGCCCCTTGGGAAGGCTTCCCTTCGCCTGTGCTGGGGACCTCACGCCCTCTGCCTTCTCTGCAAGCAGCCCATCAGCGACCCCCCCTCCTGTACTGTACCTTCCCCACCAGATCTCTCCTCTCTGCGTTTAAGCACGCCCAAATCAATTCTTTCAGAAACACAAAACCAGAGCCCTGCCTCTGGACACAGGTGGCCTCCTACGAGCCTGCCTCCCCTTTCCCACCAGGGCCAGGCTCACAGCTCACTCCCACCCTCCTGGTCCCGCCCTTGACCCTCACAATGTCAAGTGCTGATCCAAGAGCCACAGGGACGCTGGCCCTGAGGTCAGAGATGACCTCATTCCTAAAAGCGCTAGCCTCCCTCTTGTTCCTGACCCAGCCCATCACTGGAAGCCACAGACCAGACGCGCTTTCTCCAAACTTCCTGCCCGAGCATCCTCCTGGAGTTCCTGCTAAGCCCACGTGAGCACTCTCCAGGTCTCCTGGTTTCTTCCAGAGTCTCGACTCTCGGGCCCCGGTGCGCCTGGCCACGTCCCGCCCTCCCGGGCCGACCTGCTGTTCCCAAATCTCGTTCTCCAGCCCCCCCATCAGTCGTCCGCATGCACCCCACGCCACCCAAGCTGGTGCTCGAACCCCAGCACGCCCAGATCGTGCGTTCTCGCCCCGGTTTGCTCGTCGCCCTCTATGGCCACACCTCACCAGGCTTCTCAAACCGGAAACGTGGAAACCATCCCAGATTCCCGTGGAGCCCTGGTGCTCCTAAGCACTTTCCCAGTCATACTGGGTCACGGGGCAGATGCTAGCTGGTCTGTCTACAGGCTCCCCCCTTCACCCCAGGAATAGCAGAGAGACTCCTGGAAACTGCCTCGCCCTGACAGGACTTGCTATCTGTCTCCAGACACCTGGACCTTTCCTCATCAATCACTTCCTGAAATACTACTCCTGCTCACTGCTCAGCAAGCGGCTCAGAGGTCACCTCCTCCGAGAAGCCTTCCTAAAGCACAGCCTCAACCGGGAACCTCTCCTCAAAGCCCCCTTAGTGCCCTCCTCACAACGCCGTCTCGTGACCTCTGTGTTACCAGCATCACTATGCGGGTCTGTCGGAGATGCTGACAATTTCCGAAGGGCAGGGTCTGGGTCTCTGTCCCCTGGGTCCCAGTGCTCCAGTGCTGCACCCGGCCCGGGAGTCTCCCAACGGCACCCGCTGCGTAAATGAGCAAACGAGTGAGCGGCTCCAGCACCAGGACAAACAGAGATGCTTTGTTACCGGGGCACAAAGCCAGGTGACGCGGGCAGACCCGAAATAGAGATGTGTCCCTTTCCGACGGGACTCCTGTCTTCTTTTTACCTGGGGCCTCTATAAGCCGAGGATCTCTACCTATTAATTATTCTTTTGCTCAAGGGCACCTGCTGTTTGTCAGCTCAGGCTGAGAACACCCAAACCAGCGTGCCGCAAAATTAAATTTTTAATTAAGATTAGACTTTCTCTTTCCCGAGGAGGAAAATGCTCAAAATCAAACACTGCTCGGTCTGTGCTTCCTGCGTGTGGCATATTCCTTCCTCCTCACGCAACGGTGCTCTGCAGAGAATGAGCTTCCCCTTCAGGAGAAAAGTCAATGAGTCTTGGGGGTGGCAGGGGGAAGGCTGCCCCGGAGACTGGCACCCATGGGCCTTGTGTTAATTGGAACCGCTGGCAGAAACAACGAGCCGGCTGTGAGGAGGAAATAGAAAGGGACGAAACGCTTTTTAGGCGGTGAAGCTCCTCCGGGTTCCACGACCGCTTCTGGATAAAAGGAGGAGAGCTCACCCTCGCCTACGGGCTTCATACGCAGCCGCTCAGGAGCACAGGTGGGGCGTCCGGAAAATGACACGACGGCAGACAGACGCCGTCACGGTGCCACGGGCCCTGCACCCTGGGGAGGAGCCCCGACTGTCAGGGCCACTGCTCCATGTTCTCCAGTGACAAGAGGGAAAGAGCACCGTCTCTGTTCAGACTGATTTTTCTGTCATCCTAAACCTCACCACTTACCTGCTAAACTTAGTGCAGTTTGTTGAAAAGAAAATCAAGGCCGTCAATAAAAATCCCAGCTGGGAATCCAAAGAAAGCCCACATCTGCGGGCGAGACGTCGAGGGCGTATTTCCTGCTTCTGCCCAGATGTGAGCAGGGAGCACCCACTGCCTGCCGCCCGAGGACGGTGACCCGCGTTCGGATCCAAGAGCAACTGATCATTGATTACCCAAGCAGAACACAACTTGAGAAAACATGAGGCATGGTACCACCACGCTTGAAAAGAAAGCAAACACTGAGATTCTCTTCTCTGACAGATTCCAGAAGATTGATTGCAAAATATCACATAAAGAGTCCACTTGAGGCTTGCGATTATGTCATTTAATTGCTGCGTCTGTGACACAGAATCAGGGATCCCGGAGGCGCTGACCTAAGGGGCCACCTGTCTCGGGGGATGTCGTGCGAGGGCGCGGAACAACGGCGGCCCTGTGGATGCACGGGGGGCTGCCTCTGAACAAAGGAGCACTTTCTGGAGACGCGGAGAACTCCTCGGCACAGAAGGGACCTGCTGAGGACAGGCAGCTGCCCTTGCGCGGCGGGAGGGCTCCCTGACCGGAGCAGGGCTGTCCCGCCGGGGTCTGGCCATCCACACACAGGGCAGGACAAAGAGAACTTCCTCCGCATGAAGGCAGAGTCCTGGTTCCTCATCCACGGGACGTAGTCAACCTCTGGCACGTTCTAGCAAGCCTCGAAACAGTCACCCTTCAGGAGCACGGATCCATGCTGCCTCCGAACATAACCCTTCCTACACCTCTAGACATTCACTCCAGGAAATTACATGCTTCTGAAACACCAGCAGAAAACCAGCTTTTAGGAGTGACCATTCTCAATTACAGCCCGGCACGAACATGGGGGCTCCGGCAGAACCCCCCCAAACTCCCCAAATCAGACAGCTCGATACTCAAGGATCACAGTCAGACCGTAACACCGTCACAAGGGGAGCCGCCGGCCTCATTCGGCTCCTTCGATTTAACTTGACTGAACGTCAACGAAAAGTTTGAACTCAGCTCGTCAGTCGCACGGGCCACCCTGCAAGCGCCCAGTGGCCACGTGGGGCCAGCAGCCTGGGCAGCAAGACGGAGGAGGTTCCCGCTGGTGCAGAAGCGCAAACCGCGTTCAAATCCCAGGTCCGCCACCTGCTGACTGTGTGCGGCTCGTGGGGAGACTCTCAGGATTCGGAGGGCGTTTCCTCATCTTGAAACAGGGGTAACGACGGTACCCGAGTCGTGGGCAGCAGGCGGGTGAGCGCGAGACGCTCGTGTGACGCCCTCACAACATGCCCTGCGCAGAGCAAGCGCCTCCTGGCGCGGCCCGCGTCACCGTCACCCCAGCATCGCCCCGTCCCGGCGCTCTGATCGTGGACCATGCAGGCGCTCTTGGCGGTTTCACGGGAGTGGGGGCGTATCTGCAACTGCTCCATCTTCCCCCAAACCTCCCAGCAACAGTGCCGCCGACAAACTTCATTCGACGGGCGTCTCCTGAAGGCGCCCGGTGGGACCACTCCTGTGCCAGGTACCGTGGTTACAAAACGCGAAGCAGAAAGAGGTGGCCGTTTCAAGGCAGAAGCCCGGCTTCGGGAAGGGGGTGGGACCGACAGATCTTAGGTCTCCCACCAGGAAGGAAACCCGCTGGCAGGTGCTGCAGAGAAAGGTCAGAGCTCCGGCGGGGACAAGATGTCCCCCGACCAGGACACCCAGCGGTGGCAGCAGGGACAGGCACGTAGGAGGGGACAGGAGGGCACGGAGACCGTGCGGACAGATCTCAGCATGCCTTCCCGCGTCATCCTTTGTTTCTTCGGTTTAAAAACGTGTTTTTCCTGGTGACAAAAGTTACATATCCTCTGTTCCAGGTCCAGAATGTTCCTTGTTGGCTCCGTCTCTTCATCTCAGGAGTGAGACACCCGAAGGGTCGTGCCCCTGCCCTGGGTCACCCACAAAGCACCACTGAGGTTGGGGCCCAGGGGGAGAAGGCGTCCAAGGGCCTCCGGGGGGGTCGCTGGCACACAGGCTGGAGCTGCTAAAAGCAACACGGAACTCGGGACAGAGGGCACAGGAAGGGAAAGGCTGAGCGCGAGGGGCAGGGAGAACCGAGTGGGCCTGTGCCCGAGCCACCCGTCACTGCTGCGAGTGAACGAGAAGGGCCTGCCTGCCCGCGTGCTATCATCAGGGCCCGACGCTGGAGTGGCTCGAAGTGGACGCCCACGCCACACCCAGGTGCAAACATATACGTATACCACACAACTACACGTGTCTGCATATAAACATACAGACACACGCACAGCACACACCTACACACGCATATGCATATACGTGTCTACATACACACACACACGCATATAAATACCCCAGGCAAATACACACACATCTGTGTATACAGACATACACACACGCACACACACAAAAATACGTGCACATACACAAAGGTATATACATGTGTATACAGGTATGTATACTTGCACAGACCTATAAACACACGAACATACGCACACACACATACGTGTACGCGCGCGCGCACACACACACACACACACACACACACACACAGATACTTCTCCCAAATGCTGCTTACGTGACAAAGAACATGATTATTTAAAAGTTATACTGGTCCCTTCCCTCCATCCTAACACGGGGAATGTGTAGACTACAGGTGCTCCAAGGTGTGGTTGCAAAGAACCAAGTCACTTTTTACAGAAGGCAATTTGAAGCTTTAAATAATCTCACTGAAAGAATAAAGTTCTTAATACACAAACTCTTCTTTTGATCTTATGTCATTCCTCTGTAACACGGTGAACGACCAGTCGCGTGGTTTAAGCGATGAATTCTGAAGCTTGACGGCTCATCACAGAAACCGCCCATGACATCCCGGCAGAGGACAAATAAAGCCCTACTTGTGCATGCGTGTGTGACACGCTCTCTCACACGCGTGTGCACAAGGGCAGGACAGACAGAATGATGGACGGACGGGTGTGGCCATCCCAGGCACCCTCGGGGCTCCGGTCCCCAATGGTCAGCTACACCTGGCCCTTCCCAGGGACATACCCAGAAGCGTGCCCCCCCCCCCCCCATCTGGGCTCCGGGGACTAGCAGGCCCCCTCGGGATGCAGGCCGAGTGTGCTCGCACATCACGTCCTGCCTCTTACAGAGCCCCGCTCTCCTGCGGGGTGAGGAGGTGAGGAAGGAAGGACAGCCACTGAGGCCGGAAGGACCACTCACCACTTTGAGCTCCGGGACCGATCGACTCAATGTCCATTCCTGGCTATTCACAAAGGCATCTGTAAAACAGGAGATAAAGCAAAGTCAGGTGCCACAACTCACTTCAGCGCGGAGTCAAAATGCCCCCAACGTGCCATTTCCCCAGCCAGAACAACACCGAGGATGGTGCAGACCAGGTTCTCATGCTACTCCCGCCCCGTTGCTGCTCCCAAGTCTGTGTCTCCTAAACCATAACGCACGCTCCATCCAACCCCAAGGAGCTTCTAGAACTTGGTCCCTCCCCACCTCGAATGTCCCCGTTGCCCGAGCCCCACAGGACCACACTGTCCGGGGGTGAGTTGAGACCCTCTGATCCTGCTCATTTGTCATCAGGAAGACTGAGGAGGTCCCAGGCTTTCCCAGAACTGCCCCGATAGCTGTCAGTGAACTTCTGGTCTGTTTTTCGCTAAGGTAGTCTTGTCTGAAAGCCCACCAACAAAGTCATGCAGAGAATGACTGGGCTTGGAAAATCCCCATGTGCACAATACAACAGCCATTGACAGTTCGGAAGACCGTGCTGGGGTTTTGGTCCTCCCAAACACAGGACACAGCGGAGATCCAGTCAAAACTGTACGATACGTCCGAGAGACGAGGGGTCCCCAGCCGCCGTGGGGACTCCACAGAGCCAGTCCCACCCTGGCCAGAACACCGGGGCGGCCATCACGGGTGCAGGTCAGGTGCGCCCACCCACAACAGAGGACACAAAGGACCGGATTCCCCACGCCTCCCGCTCACCATCTCTTGTGGACAAGACCCCACACCACCACGCACACTATGCCCTCGTCAACAGACAGAGTGAGTCACAAGGAGGTGACAGCCGTTCCCACTACGACCAGCTGAGGGCAAACACCTCTCACTTTCTATGTATTTTCCGCAAACTCAGAAACGTTCATCACTCCGTTACGTCCAAGAAATAGTAACGCGATTCACAAAATACCTAAAAGTCAAGCAATGCCACCAGTTTCAAATAAACCGGATGCCGGGATAGAAGCAGAGGGCATAAGCGTGCAGTGCTGCTGGGGGGTATCATGGAGAAGGTCGAGAAATGTGTCTGAAGGGAGCAAGGTGAACCCGATCCACAGTGACACGAAAACGAGGCGGGTGGCCGCCCAAGAAACCAGCCTCCGCTGGCCCTGCAAAGACGCTTAGGAGGTGGGACGACCCATCACAAAGGACCCTGTGCTCAGGAAAGGACGGGTCCGTGGAGAAGACGGGCGGCCACAAGCAGATGGGGATGCGAGGCTGATGCATGTGCCTCGAATCCTCAGCTGGAAGCTGGAAGTGACCGGTGTTCAACACCGGAGACACTGGACCCCTGGGGACCCGAGTGCCTGGCCGGCAGGCAGAGCGATGGACAGAAGTACATCGGCAGGAACTCAGAAGGAAAGACGTTCGTGAGAACGAAGACCGAGAGCTGCTTCTGACCACTCCCCCAATGGGGCCAGCACACTGGGGGCTAAGTACTGGGGGTGCACCTGAACACCCACTCTTTGGTGAGCCCAGCAGCCCCCAGAGAAAACACAGCCTGCAAACAGATAAACAATGATGGAGCCAGCATGGAGATGACCCTGGGTAGGCACTGGGCGAATGGTAACTAACACCCTCACGAGCGAACAGCATTGCTTATCAAGTTGCAGAACACGTCTTTTCTGTCACCGACTGCTCTTTTTGAAAAAAATGGGGATGTGGCCTTACAGATCTACAGGGTGACCCCAATGATCCAGGGGAGTCAATGACAGTGACGCTCCCAACATGAACCGCACACTCAAAGAGCGTCCCAGCGAGTCCCCCTGTCCCTGTCACTTGTAACAAACCCAAAGCTGGCTTAGGTAGATTTAGATATATCCACATAATGGAATACTAAGTGGCTGGGAAAACGAAGCGTCAACACGCAGAAATGCAACCGTTCCCAGCGTCAGGGGATACTACACGTGGAAAACACATACACAGGCTTGTTCGAGAATATTTGCGGTCAACAGTTCCTGACTGAAGGTTTGGGGACCGGGTGGCTTGGGGGCAGGGGCAATGAGGAGAGTCTTTTCACTGTTACCTCTCAGAACCCTGTTAAACTTTATCCCATCTGGCATGTAAAAGATACATACAACGTAGTTTTTAATACGAACCACAACCATGAAGCACCAGGCACAAAATGAGAATTGAAAGGAGCGTGATTCACGAACAAACTGCTGATTCTAAATCAGCCACCACCTAAGACTGTGCTCATCACAACAAATATTAAATAGGCATTGGACGGGGGTGCCTGGGTGGCTCGGCTGCTTAAGCGTCCAACTCTTGATTTCGGCTCAGGTCCTGATTGCGCGGTTCGGGAGTTCAAGCCCCAAGTTGGGCTCTGTGCCGGCAGTGTGGAAGCTACTTGGGATTCTCCCTCTCCCTCTCTCTCTGCCTCTCCCTGGCTCATTCTCTCTCCCTCTCAAAAGAAACAAACTTAAAAACAAACCCAAAAGAAAACGAAAAACAAAAAACCCTGATCGCTGGTCAGAACAGAACGCTGCCTCAGGCAAGGCTAAATGAAAAATAAGCAAAGATTTCAGAGATGGACATCCCAGGAGAAGCCTTTATCCTTCTCCTCCGTCGAGACCTTTCTGAGGGCTGGAGGCTGTGGCCCCTGCCTGGGGGAGCTGGTCCATCTCATGGTGAGCGGGCCAAGACCAGGCCGGCTGCCCAATTTCAAGTTCCCAGGGCAGTGACACTAGAAGAATGAACATGCACTGGGGGCACAAGAGAGAGAGAGAGAGAGAGAGAGAGAGAGAGAGAGAGCCCCACTCAATTCCCCCCTCTTGGATAGACAGGACTAAGAAAATGCATTCTCACACGCCGGCTTAAATGCTACGCAATTTGAATTTAAAAGAAAGCACAGCGGTCACCCCCGATGGACGGCTCTCAGCCTGTGGGCAACACTGGGGCTCCCTCAGCCACCGTCTCTATGGGGCAGAAAGGCCCCAGCTGTTTGGTGCCGTGGGGGATCCCAACACAGTCGAAGAACTGAAGGAAAAGAAGACATGAAAGCATTTCTTCCCATTAACAAGGCACCACTTCAAATTACGGGACTTAAATTTAAGTCATAATATTAAAAAGAAAACTCTCAAAAAACTCCAAGATTAGGGACCATGAAGTAATAAGGAACTTTTATTTGGAGTAAAACACTGTTAGCTTCTCTGGAACAGAATTCTGAAGGCAGACATACGAGGACACAGCCCTAGAGGGGGATGGTTAATGCAGTCACAGGGGTGGGGTCGGTAGTTACATGAAGAGGCAGACAACCAGTTTCTCAACATCAGGGGGAAACGATGTTTTCAATTAAACAGAAATTCTGAGTTGATAACCAAAATATGTGAAACTGAAGGAAAACACCCCAAATGCCCGCTGTCAAAGTGGCACAGATCCCCCAGGCCATACCCATGGCGGATTACTGTTTTGGTGTTCCAGAAAGTTCTAAACAACTACAGGTGCATGCCAGCAGAGTTCCTTCCCAACTTAACTTCGTGTTAAGACATAGCAAGTCTGATACACCTCAGACTGTGAGGATGCTTGGTAACCACAGGAATACACGGGGTCAGGGTCATCACCACGATGCCGAGCGGAGAGGCCGCCCCAGCAGCACTGCCGAAGGTGAGGTCCCGGAGGTTCGGAGAATTCGCGCTCACGAGAAAGGTGCGATTCAAAGTACCTGGTCAATTTCAGGGTATCTTTAGCAGGTTTTTTTTGTGGCTTTGGCTTACGTGTATTTTTTACAGTCGACTTTCCTTCATTTTAATCATCTTTTTAAATATGCAAGGTCTGAGCCGGGACTGTCATTCCACATTGGGCGAGGCGGCCTGAGACAGGAGCGTATTTATACTACAGTGCTTTATTCCCGTCCGGGTCCCCCGCACGCCCGAGGGGACAGGCACTCACACACATGGCACGGACGTGGACGAGACACCGATGGAGGGCGGCTTCAGGGTCAGAGCGGAAAGGCTGCCCGCACTCCTGCTAATAATAGGTACATTCACCGTCTGCTTCCAGCAGGTGCCACACAGAGAAGGACCGCTCGGCACCTGCACAGGGGCCACCAGGCCGCCGCCAGCCCTGCTCAGCACCCCCTAAGCTCCTTTCCTTCCCCCTGAGGGGTGAGCGTGACTCGGGACTTCCTAGCACTGAGCCCATGCTGCCGGTGGTGCGGAGGAACGCGGTCACACAAACACGGAGGGGAAAGGCCCTGCCCCCTGTCCTCCAGGGAGGTCTCCCCCCTCTCAGGAAGGGGCGCAGAGGTCCAAGGCATCCCCGCACGGGCGTCCATCTGGCTTTCTCCTCCCGAGGTGCAGGGCCGGCTGACCGGGTCTGATCTGCAGGCCGCGAGCAAGACGAGGGCCTTCCCACGAGTCCAAGAACAGCTCGGACAACTTGGAAACGCAAACAGCAGCCTGCATCCACGTGCCAGAGAAAGGAGCCTCCAGGTGGGAGCTGCCCTGCTCGGCTGGCTCCACTACCCGCCTGCCTCCACGCCCCTCGCCACACCCCTGCACGACACAACCGCCTGCGTCCTGCTAGGCTCTGAAACACACAGACTGGACCCTCTGCAGAGGACACACACACACAGACCGGGACCCTCGGTGGGTCTCAGGAAAGCATCTTCCGCGCGTGCCCCCAGACATCCCAAAGTCCTGCCTTGTTCCTTAAGAGACCCCGCTACGGAAGACGCGCAGCTGATCTCAGAGAAAAGCTCCTCTCCCCAGAGTCCAAGCTGCTTTTCTTTAGCATAAGAGACTCTTAAAAACTGAGAACAAACTGAGGGTTGATGGGGGGTGGGAGGGAGGGGAGGGTGCGTGATGGGTATTGAGGAGGGCACTTTGGGGACGAGCACTGGGTGTTGTATGGAAACCAATTTGACAATAAATTTCATATATTGAAAAAAAAATTTTTTTTTTACATTTATTTATTTTTGAGGGACAGAGCACGAGTGGGGGAGGGGCAGAGAGAGGGGGAGACACAGAATCCAAAGCAGACTCCAGGCTCCGAGCTGTCAGCACAGAGCTGGGCGCGGGGCTCGAAGTCATGAACCGTGAGATCATGACCTGAGCTGAAGTCGGTCACCCAACCGACTGAGCCACCAGGCGCACCCCCTCCCCCAAGCTGCTTTTCTAAGAAAAGCACTAGAGAAAAGCCAAGGGGCAGACAGCCTGTCTTTCCAGAACCTCCCCTGTCCAGCCACACTCCTAGACAAGACTCTGGACCCCGAGGAATGCAAACATCCACAGACGCTGACAGGTAAGGGGACAGCCCTAAGAGCATCTGGAACAGGGAGCCACAGGAAGAAACCACCCGGTCGTTCATTTATATTTTTACTCCAGGAAGAATGGTGAGGTCCCCCTTGCCCAGATTTTCTTGAAATTCGTCCTGACTACTAAACTCCCTTTATTCTCTGCTTGCTACTAACAGTAACCGAGGAACACGGCTTTAGGTCTGCCCTCAAAAATATTCATATGCAGAACCACCAATTTAACTGGGAATTTTAAGGCCCTCATTATACTACACCAAAAATATATGTTCCAACTTGAAAGCCAGAAACATTCCTTTTTGGAAACCCCCCTGTGCACCAAAGAACACGCACAATGGGGCGCGGGTGGAGCTGTGGGGTCACGTGCCTGCGTCCCAACGGCTTCATCAGCTCCCTGCTGCCCATCAGGGCTCCCAGATTGATCATCTAACTCCTAATGGTAGGAACGCACGTGAAGAAAGGACCCAGCAAGCAGACCGAAGCATGATAATTCCGTATTAGACTTCAGAAAACCCGTGTTCCCCCCATTGTATTTGGTACCACTGCGGCACCAACCCTTCCAGACTCTTCCACGCTCTTGACGTTTAAAGGCAAAAATTCAGGTCCTGAAACGGACAGAATTTTGCAAACTGGCTAAGATATTGCACCTTGTCCTTCAGCACTTTCCTCTGACACCTCCGAGTTAATTTAAATGCGGGGCATGAGTGAAGATGGCCACAGACCACATTAACCTTTCAGTTCCGGCAATAACCAGGAATGCTGGGGGTAAAATCTACCAGTGAAATTACCCCTTCGTTTGTCCTATTTTTGCTGAGCCTGGACCAAGCAGTTACACTTGGACATCAGAAAAACATCAAGCTGTAACGTGACTTCCTGCATGCTGAAAACGAGCACTCTGTAGGAATAAACACACGAATCTACTGGAGTAACAGTAAATTTCATTTAAAATAGTAAAGAACAATCTTATTAGCATATCAGGCGGGGGGGGGGGAACTAAAGCCAAAATAAAAAAGGGACACGCTTTAGTTTCTGCTGGACTTCCTGCCTCCACCTCTCCCACTGACACAGAATATTCTGTCTCGCCCGTGACACCGTTGGGAAAGACTTCTGAGGAGCGCAGAAATGAGTAAATGCCCGTCTTCTTTACAAAATGCAATTACATTTCTTTGTGATACAGGCAAACAATGCAATTTTTCCATCACAACTAATTTGGTTTGAGACAAATGATTTCACTCATTTAAAAAAAAAGCAAACAAACAAACAAACAAAAAAACTGGGACACCTGGGTGGCTCAGTTGGTTAAGCATCCGACTTTGGCTCAGGTCACGATCTCACAGTTCGAGAGTTCCAGCCCTGCGTCGGGCTCTGTGCTGACAGATCAGAGCCTGGAGCCTGCTTTGGATTCTGCGTCTCCCTCTCTCTGTCCCTCACCTGCTCATGTTCTGTCTATCTCTCTCAAAAATAAACAAACATTAAAAAAAAAAAAAAACAGAAACTTAGAAGAACATTGCCCAGAGTACACGTGACTTTCCCACTGCCCATCAACCCTGTACATCCATACTGAACGAAGCACACAGAGAAAACAAAATACAGCATTTCGCTCGTGTTTTACGACTGAACATGTGATACTGATGACCATCTCCTGAGCACCTGCGATGATCCAGGCTCATGAAACAGCACAGGAGGCCGAGAGTAGGTTCTCCCTCCTCCCGGCTGCTCCGCGCAAGGGTCAGATCAGCGGTGGCAGATCTCAACTCCCTCCCTCTTTACCTTCGGTGTTCCTCAAAGTCTACCCCCCACCCGCTCTGCCTCAGACTCCAGCTCAGAACTTCAGGGTCTTGACAGGAAATACGGGTTGGCGGGATGTGCGCCGTCGGTGGGAAGCCGGTGCAGCCACCGTGGAAAACAGTGTGGAGGTTCCTCAAAAAATTAAAAACGTAAATACCAGGTGAGCCGGTAATTCCACTACTGGGTATTTCCCCCCAAAGGAAATGCAAACACTAATTCAGAAGGGTATCTGCACCCCCGTGTTTACTGCAGCATTATTTACAACAGCCGAGACGTAGACGCAACCTGAGTGTCCGCAGACAGGCGAACGAGTGAATGAAGATGTGCTATGTATACACAGGGGAATATTGCGCCACCGTGAGCGTGAACGAGACATTGCCACTTGCAGCAACACAGACAGACCTGGAAGTTTGATGCTACATCAGTCCGCGAAAGACAAATACCATACAATGTCACTCATACGTGGAATGAAAAAAAAAAAAGAAAACAAAAAGACAGAAACAAGGATCACTACCAGTACAGAGAATAAGCTGCTGGTTGCCAGAGGGGATGGCGGTGGGGGATGGGTGAGACAGGCAAAGGGGACAAAGAGGTACAAACTTCCAGTTACAAAATAAACAAGTCACGGGGAGGAGGGGTTGAGACGCACAGCACGGGATAAGTCAATAACACTGTAGTAAGGGGACAGATGGGGACCACACTTAGCCCGGAGAGCAGCCAGTAACACACAGGCCTGCCGAATCACGAGGCTGTACATCTGACATTAGTGTGACATCGTGTGGCAACGATACACTTCAACAAAAGAAGAACGAACTTCGGAATCTGCATTTCCAACAAGCTCCCCGCAGGACTTCCCTGCTCCGCTACCCCAGTTCTTCAGCTTTTCAGAATCTGCTCGGCAGTTGTCGCAAACGTAAAATTGCAACGTTGGGAATTCAGACCGTGGCGGGGGTGGGGAGCCCGGCTTCTCCCACCTGGCTGTCATCCCGACGTCCAGGGTCCCAGGGCAGAGGGAACTCCGTGCCAGAGCCTCAGAGACAGGAGTCCCGGTTGGCGGTGTCCTCAAACTAGGTGACCTTCTGAGTCGGACCCTCAGTTTCCTCACTGGTAAAATGCAGGCATTTCCCCCCTGTGAATTCCACAATGACCTAAGAGATGATGTGGCCTGTGTCCAGCACAGGGTCTGACTACCCACAGGGGAAGCCCTCCTGCTGCCTCTGGGCGTGGGATGAAGGACAAGGCTTCAGGTGCCCCATTTCCGGGAGTGCCGCAGCCACTGGGGGTGGACGCACGCTAGCTGTGTTGGGGCCACAGGTGACAGTGAGCCGTGGGGGAGCCCGAAATCACGCGTGGCTCAAAAAGCACTGGCCAAGCTCTCACAGCACAAAGCAACCTGAAAGTCTAACGTGAGTAAAACCAGCTAAAAGGCATTGTCGGTTAGTTTTTGACCCCAGCCCAATTGCCATGACACTGAACCAGGTGTAACTGGGGTTGAAAGGGGTTGACAAGTGACAACTTCACGTGGCTCAGCCTATAGACCACGAATGCACAGGCAAAAATCATATCCGTGTGGCGTAATTACTGACATATAGGGGAAATGCTGCCAAATTCTAAAATCCAGAAAATACCTACATTCAGAGCAATAGGGCAGGAGCACTAATAAGCTGAAGAAAGAGCTCTTCCAAGGGACTTGAGCGGAGATAAAGTCCCGCCCCTAAGCCCCGCCCCCCCGAGCCCCGCCCCCCAGCCCATGAGAACCGGCCTGCCTACCCAAGAACCAAAGAGACGAGCTCAGCTCCCACTTAGGCTCCAGCTCCTCTCCTGGCCCTGAGCCCTTCCTCGGGGCTCAGAGCCTGCAGCTAAAGGCTCGCCAGTGACCTTCATTGGACAACAGAGAAGAAACCTCATTTCCCTACATTAAACTCGCCATCATTTGGCTGGTGGGCTCAATCCCCAGCGGAGCTATGGACTCTCATTTCTTCTTCCAAATGATCAACCAGAAGCACCGCATGTGGCCACAATCAGAACGACTTGATGGGTCTCTCCTTCCCCCTGCGATCCCATCTGGCTCCAGTGACTACAAATACAGGTTCCCAGCAAAACTTGTGAAATGATACACAAAGGGTTAAAAAAAAAAAAAAGGAACCTGAAACTGCGGGTGAAATTTTACAAATAACGCATTACCTCAGGGACTGAGATGCTTATTTAAAAACCTTATATTTCACAAGGATTTCATTAAAAAGAAAAAATCTTTTGAGCAACAGAAAAGTGAAGGAGCATTTATTTTTACTTTAAAGCATTCGTAATCCCAAAATATAAACCGGAACAATGGGAAACAGCATGCACATCCACACGGGACAGGAGCGCGGGCGGAGGCCGTGGCTCCCACTGTGGCATCATTTCTGTGCTGAGGAAGGACATGCACGTCCTTAATAAAATAAAGAACTCCATTTCAGTGCAGCAGGAAAGAGCCACGCCGCAAACTGGCTAATACATAATACACTGATGTCTCGCAAATGGAGGACTTAACAGAAGCTCACTGGCACCGTTTGCCATAGTAGGATTTAATTTCTTATTTGAAAATCTCCGAATCTCTATAGTAAATGGGATAAAGCGTAAACCACTGGGATGCCAGGTTTGTATTAAGGTTCCCCGGAAGTTCAGGTTGCTTTCTTCAGTGGCCTCAACGATTCACAAACAAGACAGTTTCCCACACCCCCGTTCCCTGCCAAGGTGCTGCCCCTTCATAAGCCCCTCCCAAAGCAGGGTGACCAGTGGGGCCACCAAGACACCCCCATCCCACCACCAGACTCAGCCTGCAAGGCAACCCAAGTACCTTCCCCTGAGCCCTGATGTGACCCGAAACCCTTCGCGGCGCTAGTCACGATTAGTGGGACCCTTTCTTCTCTCCTAAAGGGCCCCCAAAGCAAAATGGTGCCTGCCCAGATGAACTCCAGGGAATGTGCCAAGTTTTTAACTTTTCAGAGGATCATGACTCCCCTTCCCTACACTGTCCCCAGCAGGGTTCCTAAGTGTATCACAGTGCACCTTGTTCCAAAACCCTGAGAACACCACTGTTGTCCCTGGTGTGCAAAGACCAGCTTGGAAGATGTGTCTGAGGATAAGAAAAGTAGAGGGTATGAGGACCTGGGAAAGAGAACACAGAGGAAGAAGTCTCCTTTCTCTCTTCAAACATGAAAACAGATGCCCATCAACAGCCTCAAGGAGGACAGGAGAGCCAGGCAGGAAGGGGGGGGAGGGGGGGTCCTCTGTGCAGCTCTGGGCCTTTCTAAGTTCTCTGTTTCCTTCAGAAGGACACGCATTTTACTGCTGATGCTGCTTCAGATAGTTGAGTCATAAGCAAGAACTAAACTAAAAGCCTGGGCCCTGATTCCCCCTGATTCCCAGCCCACTGTTGCAAAACCAGGGTGGGAACAGTTCCAGCAGCAAACGTCTTCTGGGGGTGGCTTTGGCTCCCCAGGCCGGATAGCCCTCTGTGCCACCTCTTGCGAACCTGAGACAGAGCACAAGCAATTCAACATACACAGGTGACAGGCCTGTCTGCAAGCTCAAACCGGTGCCTGTCTCAGCACGGAGGTCCCCAGAAGCAGCTCGTTCCCCCGGCACTTCTGCGCAACGCCACACCTGCACCTCCTTACTCCAGTCGGGTCGCATCCTAGTTTTCACTCCCAAACCCTGACAGCTCAGGGACGAGTTTAGACACCGTCACTGGGAGTGAGATGTTGCAGGAAAAGCAGGGCCCACAAAGCCTCGTGCAGAAAGAATGCGGTTAAGGCACCAACAATAAAACAAAAACCGTCTCCAAATGTGGGTTTTGAGCTATGCTAGCCTTATGGCAGCAGGATGCAATCTGGACGCGGCCGCTCACTTCTCGGAGCGTATCTCACGGCTGTAAAGCGTGGATTCTGGCCGTGCAACGCTCCAGAGGTTTTGGAAAGAGGGACCGACTCAACCGGGGGCTGGGGAACCCCACTTGACCTGCGGGAATTCAAAGGGGCCGCAAAACTTTCAGGAGAAAAAGGACATTCCCACGATCAAATAGGTATCTGGGTGGCGAACTACCGTGTTACGAGAAGTCAGCCCCAACCTGCCCTGAAAGAGAAGCTAATCCAGCTACTGCCACCCAAAAACCTTATCCTCTACATCACCACAATCCCAAACCGGAGATACTGCCTGAGGTCTCCCTGGTCCTGGCCACAAACCAGGCGGACACAGCCTGTCCCACTCGCAGGCAGTAACACCTGACCCCCGCCCTCCCGCCTCGCAGAGTAAGGAAAACTGTGGGGCAAGGAGAGCACGGGTCCAGGCGTGGGGTCTCTGTGACACCTCACCTACCCCAGCTCTTTCCTTCTTTCGTGCCCACATGAGCCGGGGGTCAGAGCCTATCGGATGCCCATGGTGGTCCAGGCCACCAATGGCCACCGCGCGGCCCCCAGACCAGTCAGAGGGACAGGCCCTCCGCCCTACTCCGCTCTACCGCCAGGACACTGCCATCCCAGGCTCTGAGCACAGAGTAGGCTCCACACTGTCCTTCAGGACTCAGGTCGGGGCCTTGGGTCACAGCTTCCATAACGTGGGTAGGTTAGCAAGGACTTTAACTTGTATGGCCGGTGCGATCAACAGTTAGGACACATTACTGATGCCCACGACACAAGGGCTGCAGTGAAGTGTCTCCGACACAGTGACCCTGGCAGCACGCCCCACCACAAACACGCCTGCCCTCACAGCCAAGGACACAGAGCCTCCTGCCAGCGGCTCCCGGCACGGCCAAGAAGCCGGGGAACATTGTTGCTCAGACCGGTCAGAATCCCACGTTCTACGAGACTTAAAATTGTAAACAGAACTGTTAGGATTCCTGAAAACAGGTTAATGCCTAATATGAAGCGGCAGATCCCTGAAAAGGAAAACGTTGAAATAAGGACAATTTAGGAAAAGGTAGGAGTAAGACATTACGAGAGAAAACAAAATTGGTAGGAGGTTAAATTCACAGCCATTTTTCCGAGATGGCTTACAACTGATTTTCTTACTGAGGTCTGAGTGGACACACGGATTGCAAGGGAATTTCTGCCACGCGGTTTGGATGCCCCAGGTAGGCAACAACCGCTGCATTTGTGGGCATTATGACAAAGCTGAAATAAGCAAACATTTCCCTGGTTAAATTAAATGCTAAGGAAACAGGAGAGAAGGCCCAGATATTTGCAATTCGCATGCAGAATTTCAGTCAGTCCTGTGCTGGAGAGAACGCGGCCAGGCAATTTTAATTCCACAAAAAATTGGACACAGTCAGTGACATTTTTAAATTCACGGTGCGATTAATGTTTATGATAAGAGACGGGCGGACGACAGATGACAACGGATCCAAAGGTGATAGGGGGCCAGCAATCAGAATTTACCGGGTCCCTACAGCCCCAGCCAGGGGGCCAGGGTCACCTGTGCCCCACGGCAGGGAGAAGGGCACAGAGAGGCCGCTCATCTGTCACCACCACCTATAGAGAAATGTCACCCCTCTGGAACTGCGAGGAGTCCCGTGGGGTCAACCACTTCTGCAGGAGCTTCATGGGGACGGACTCCTGGAAACACGGGACAGGTGAGCTGACGGGACAGGTGGGAAGCTTGCTTCAAATCTGCGCTCCGCACCCAGCAGACGTGCGACTTTCAGCCAAGTCATTTAGGCTCTTTGGGCCTCAGTCCCATCGTCTGTAAAATGAGAGGGCTGCAGGGGGTCCTTTCTGACTCTCACAACCTGGAATCTTCTCTTCTAGAACAGCCTTCCGTGCAGACCCACAGCTGCTGGCGCCTGGGGTGGTCCCAACCCCTCTCACCTCAACGAGCCCACCCTGACCACCAGGGAGGCTGCTGAGACCCCGGATCCTTCACGTGGCCTCGCAACAGTCTTCAGCTAAAATTATCCTCTATTTAGGGGCACCTGGGTGGCTCAATCGGTTCAGTGTCCGACTTCAGCTCAGGTCACGATCTCACAGTTCGTGAGTTCCAGCCCTGCATCGGGCTCTGTGCTGACGGCTCGGAGCCTGGAGCCTGTTTTGGATTCTGTGTCTCCTCTCTCTCTCTGCCCCTCCCCCGCTCACACTCTGTTCTGTCTGTCAAAAATGAATAAATGTTAATAAATAAATAAAATAAAATAATCCTCTACTTAATGTCAATAAAACTCAAACCAAAACAAACTTTAAAAAAAAGGGAAATTCTCTTTATAGGATGGAAACAGGCTCATCTTGAGAGTTACCCTGAATGCTCCCCCCCCACCCCCCACACACCCCTGCAGCCCATCAACAGGAAATGGGCAGTGATTTCACGGCACCACTGCTGATTCTGTGGCTGTGTTACAGGATTAACACGCTGCCCATTAGCCTGCGATGCCCAGCAAATCTAATCTGGTCTGCTGTGCTGGCCAACAAACACGGATCCGCCTCTCTGTGGGCTTGGTCCCCGCCTCACATCCAAGACTCCACCGGCAGCTGCAAAGTCCAGAAGCCACAGGGTCATCTCCGTCATCAATATGTAAATGCCTGCCGTGCACTCCAGGACCCCATGTGACGCCTGGGTTCCCCTCTGCCGCTGACATTCAGAGTCACTACTGGTCGTGGGCAAGAATTAAAAACTAGAAAACGAGGTGCACCAGGGGAGCTCAGTCGGTTGGGCGTCTGACTTCAGCTCACGTTATGATCTTGCGGTTCAGGAGTTTGAGCCCCACACCGGGCTCTGTGCTGTCGGCTCAGAGCCCGGAACCTGCTAAGGATTCTGTGTCTCCCTCTCTCTCTGCCCCTCCCCTGCTCATGCTCTGTCTCTCAAAAATAAACACTTAAAAAAAGACACTGGAAAACAAGCACGCCAACTCCCTCCCCACCCTGCACTGCCCGTCATGTGCCCCCCCCCCCCCCCAACGCCAGCACGCTCCCTTCTCCACCGTCCTCTGTTCTCCGCACAAAAGAATTACGCAGAAAGGGGCTGGCAGCGGTCACGGGCATCAGTGGCAGGCACCTCTGCCTAACGATGCCGTGCAGGGTCTACAAATGGCCACCTCAGTCCGCTCAGGAGGCCCCCTAGGAAGGACGGTCACTACCCTGCCCATCTCCTTGATACCTGGGTTCAGGGCTCATGGCGCCCTATGCACGTCAGCGCTCTCTCGGTGCCACCTGTGGCGTGTGACTCACGCCCCACCTCTAACCTCTTTCCTCCAGCACGGTTCCCCCAGTGCACCTGCCCCCGCGCCCTGCTCGGCTCAACAGTCGCTGCTGCGACGGCACGGATGCAGACCTCCCCCCCCTTTCCCCTGACAAACTACCACACCCTCAACCAACCCCAGCTGTGCATGGAGAAGCCCCATGGCAGATGCAGCATAATACGCCGGGCATCCAAACAGAGTGACAGAACACGTCCCCTGGGCCCAGGGTCACACACCGGGTAACTGATTGGTTTGATAGCATCCAACAACCGAGAAGGTGGTCTGGAGTTTTGTCCAACCGATCTCACAGCGGGGGGGGGCGGTTTATCTCCATTAACGATTGGGTCCTGCTTTAATTCTCTGCCACGGGCACGTATTATTTCTGTAATAAGAAAAGGCAGTAACACTTTCTCTTTGTACGCCTCCGAGAACCACAGCGTCAGGGGGCCTGGGTGGCTAAGTCAGTTAAGCCCCCGACTCTCGATTTCGGCTCAGGTCGTGATCTCACAGTGGGTGGGATCGAGCCTGGCGTTAGTGCTCAGCACGGAGCCCGCTTGGGATTCTCTCCCTCCCTCTCCCACTGTACCTCCCCAGCTGATGCACGCAGACACGCACTCTCTCTTGGGGGGGGGGGGGGAGGGGATTTTAAAAAAGGAAAAAAGGACCATAGTGTCAGATGGCCCATCCTCGTGGTGATCAAGGAGGCATCCCGTGGCGCCTTCAAAGGTCAGGCTCAGCGTCCAGGCACCACAAAGCGTAACAAAGAAGGAAACACAAGGAGAAGGTCTCCATCATCTCTGCGCTCCTTACTCCTCAGACTGTGACTGTCGGAGATTCTTACCTGGTTACGAAGTTACGAGGTCCGTGGAAGGTAATAGCTACGAGCTCTCTTGCTACATCTACTCCCCAATTCTCGGGCCTGTGTCACCATCTCCTGCCCGCCATGAACACTCTCTGCCCACCTGGCACAGCTCACAGCCACGTGAGGAACCAGGCCGCCTGGGGGAGGCCCTGACGGGCATCCCGTTAACCCCACGCACGCAAAACCAGGTTGAGCCGGGAAGAAGAAACCTGAGTCCCCACGCCTCCTGGTGCCTACTCACTCCTAGTAACATGTCCTGAGTGTGAGGCGTGCTGACCTTCTAGTGACACCAGGAACCAAGCAGGTGCACCTAATCTGGGTATTCTTCATTCTTTACACTACTAACCTTAAAGCCAAACCTTAACCTTACAGGACGGTTGCCTATACGCCTTCCGGTACCAGAGAGCAATTTCTCTCACCTTTTATAAAACGTTCACGGTAGGTTTTGCAAAACTAGTAAGACGTCCAAACGGCTAGGTTTTCCAACTGGAAAAGCCATTAATTACCTCCTGCTAGGGAGCAACTCGTAAGACCACTCTTACTGCAGAGGAACCGAAAATATTTCTAGCAGATAGATGATTTTCTACGTGTGAGTAAAAAAAAAGCTAATTAAAGTCGATTTTCCGTTAACACAGTAGGATGGCGAGTACCGCTACTGATGGGCTTTTAAGGGGTTTCTAGAAATACCTGCACGTGATCATATGGGCACGGCCCCGTCCTTCCCTCCAGCCCTCCGTGCCTGCCTGCGGAGCGCTGGTGGCTGACCACTCCAAGCTGAGACCCCTCCAGTCACTGCCCTGGGAATGAAGACAGTGGTGTGATCCAAGGACATGACCCCCGGAGGGCACACAGATTGGTCATGGGTGTAAGGGCCCAGCCCCTTACCTAACTTGGGACAACTCTGAGAAGTGTCCACTTCCAAAGTCCTGCTTTGCCCACCTTCTCAGGGTGCCTGAAGTCCTCTGGTGACCGCACCGCAGCCCCACACCACCCTCCTCCCGAGAGCAGGCCTCGGGGAAAGTCCTGCATGGTGCTCTCCTTCCAGAACCTGCTTCCTAAGGAGCTGACCTCCCACAATGGCCGGACCTGATGGGAAATGCTGCCCACCGGGGAGGTTCTCGCACCACACAGCCACACCCAGGGGGCATGTGAATCTGATACAGGTGACACAGAGAACAGCACCCTGCCCGCTCACGGCACCGGGTCAGCGTCCTGTCGTTGCCGCCCACGGCCGTGTCCCGTGCACTTACTGACTCATTCATTCACCCGGAGCTCCTGCAGCCAGGCCCCAGGCCAAGAACGAGAGCGATACCCGTGACCGACTCCTACCTGATGCCGCCCTTGGGAAGCACCAATTTACAGCAGATGACCAACAAGCCCAGAGAGACCCGTAGAAAAGACCACATGACGCTAGGCGGGAACACAAGGGACCCTGGTAAGGGGGACGCGGGCTAGGGGAAGGCTAGCCAGGAAGGCTTCTCTGAGGTGCTGGCATGGGGAAGAGGGAGAGGGGCAGTGCCCACTCAGGAGGGCAGTGAGCAGGGGGGCGGAGGGGAGCAGGATCAAGTGTGGCCTGACATGAGGTTGTTGGAGCGGAGAGTGGATTTTATCACGATGGCAGTGGAAGCCACCTGGTGGCTTTTATGGTGGGAAGACGACCCGAGTCGTGCCTTCTGTTCTGGCTGATGTGTGAGGGCTGACTGTGGAGGGCAGGCTGGAAGGCCCCTTCTCCTCCTGCAGACCCAGGTAGTAGAGGTACGGAAGGAGGAAAGTAGACGGGAGAGGAGTGGGGGGCCGAAGAGAAGGGGGGAGGGGGGAGGGCTGCACCCACAGAGCTGTTGGGGACCTGATGCAGGAGCAGGCCAGGTGTCCAGCTGACAGAGCACAGGGAAGGTGGACCCCGAGCTCCGATACGGGTAGAGGCTAGAAGCACAGGGCTGGGGCGGGCGGGGACCTATGCAGAGGTGTCCACACCTGCCCATGATGATCACTGACCACGGAGGGGCTGGTTCCCATGGAGCCCGCCAACGAAGCCCCCTCACTTTCTGGCTTAGGATACAAAAGCCCCTCGGACGGACGTGCAAAATCAAACCCGATATGCGTATCTGGTGTCTGAACTTACTCTAACTGATTCACATCCTCTGAAGAAAGTTTCACGACTCTTGGTCACGTGGTCTACCTTGCAACTCGCTATCACGATGGTGTCTGAAAAGTTTCTCGATACACTGCACGTTTGTTTGCGCCAGGAGACTTAACTTCGCATCCCAACTTGCCTCAAGCTCCCTGGAGGTCATCAGCCACTGTCCCCAAGCCGGGTGAGTGCTTCATTTCCGAGGGTGGATCGGGGGCAGGGTGGAGAAGGGGCCACGTGAGGGAGGCCACACTGAGAAGGGGAGGGGAGGGGAGGGGAGGGAAGGGGCCTGTGCAGAGGGGCACCCAGAACAACAGGTGATTTTCTTAGGGAGTCCCCAGTGGCATCCACCGTGCAGCACCAACAACGGACCGTGGTTATCTAACCATTTTAGACCCAGTGCTGCTGTATGGTGGGTCAGGGAGGAGAAAGAGGCGAATCACAGCCAGTCACAGACCCCCGGAGGCCTTAACAGGATGCTGGCACGTCTCAAATGATTCTCGGTTTTTTTCGTTTTTAAGTAGGCTCCATACCCAATGTGGGGCTTGAACTCGTGACCCTGAGACCAAGAGTCGCATGCTCTACTGATTGAGCCAGCCAGGCGCCCCTCGAATGATTCTCTTTAACTTGAGGCTGCAACCAGATTTTCAAGATGTGTTCAGTTTACTTTTGTTTACTGTAATGGAAGTGTGTGGAAATTCCTGCCTAGGAGACTCTGTCACCGGCTAGCACAGCCTCTGGAAAGGCCCACGTGTCCCCTCCCTGGCTGAGCAGAAGACACTGGCCTTCTCCCCACAGGGCAGCAGAGTACCCCACAGCCCGGGCCCCTCAGTAAGGGGACACCGCCCCCCCCCCCCCACCCCGCTCCAGGCCCTGCCTGGCCTGGGAATGGGATCTAGAGGGAGGGAAAGAATGTTCTACGAAACAAGCCCTACCCCAGTGCTCCAGCTCTCTCTGATCTCCCTCTGAGATCCCAAGCTCACAGCCTCATCAGAGGAAAACCAGCAGCGAGTGATTTCCAAGAAGGCTTCGGGCATATTTAAAATAGCAGCCACGACTCCATACCAAAGCCTCAGGCTCAGACTCCAAGTGTTTACACGGCTGGATTTAGAACTCTGAAAATAAAACCAGTGGTTTATTCTCAAAACCGATCTCGCTGCTGGACAGAAGGGAAGGGCTCCAGTCAGGAGCTAAGAATACACCGCGCTTCGCTTCTTGGTTATCACCTTTATTTAAAACTCAACCTGCACCTAAATGTCCCGGACGTAGAGTATCAAATGCTCCAATTATGGCTCTGCTTCTGGAACAGAACACAAGCCTGCAGGCCAAGAGGGAGGGAGGTGAGGGGCGTAGGGTGTGCCGCCTGCACCTGCCGGCAGCCTCAGGAGCCCACCCCGACCAGGTGCTGCTTTTACCTTCAAAAGGGGAGGGATCAAGGCTGGGAGGTGGGGGTCAAGGTCCCTTCTAGCTCTAACTTCCCAGGCCATCTTTTAGAAACGTGTCCCGAAGTCCTCCGAGTGCTACCACGCAGCATTGGCCGCAGGTGTGGGTCGGGGCAGCAAGATGCCTCCTCACCCAAGGACGAGATAAGAGAAGCCTTTGGGACCATCAGGGACGAGGAGAAGGGACACGTGTCAGTACAGCCTGAAAGCCAGTGAGGACCGAGGGGCTTCCGGTCACCCACGCATTTACAATCGCATCGGACTCATCGAGCACCTGCCAAGCATTAGATCCTTGGATGTCACATCACAGCAACGTGGTCCGAGGAAAACCGGCAGAAAGAAGCACTTGAGAAAACACAGTACACCAAACAAAATACCTGAAAACAAACTTATTACCAGGGAGATGAAATCGGTAAGACGCTGATGAAAGAAACCAAACAAATAAATGCAAAGACATTCCGTGCTCATGGACTGGAAGAATCAATAGTGTTAAAATGTCCACGCGACCACAGTAAGCTACAGATTTAATGCCGTCCTATCAAAATACCAACAGCATTTTTCTTTTTTTTTTTTTAACGTTTATTTATTTTTGAGACAGAGAGAGACAGAGCATGAACAGGGGAGGGTCAGAGAGAGGGGCAGACACAGAATCGGAAACTGTCTCCAGGCTCTGAGCTGTCACCAACAGTATTTTTCAAAGAAAGAGAATAGCCCTAAAACGTATATGGAACCACAACAAAAAAGCCAAACGGCCAAAGCAATCTTCAGAACGAAGAACAAAGCTGAAAGTATCGCAATCCTCAAGTTCAAGGTACACTACAAAGCTGCAGTAATCAAAACAGGATGGAAGCAGACACACTTGTCAGTGGAACAGAAGAGAGAGCAGAGAAATAAACGCATGTCTGTACAGGGAATGAACCTACGACACAGAAGACAGGAATATCCAACGGGGAAAAGACAGTCTTCAGTAAATGGCGCTGGACAGCTACGTGCAAAAGAATGAAGCCAGGCTACTTTTTTACACCACACACAAAAATAAACTCAAAATGGACGTAAGACCTTAATGGGAGACCTGAAGCCGAAGAATCCTAAAAGAAAACACGGGCAGTAATCCCTTGGTCATCGACCTTAGCAAGGTATTTATGGATAGCTCTCCTGAGGAAAGAGAAACACAAGCCAAAATAAACAACTGTGACTATACCGATATAAAAAATTTTTTTGCACAGTGAAGGAAACCATCAACAAAATAAAAAGGCAACGTACTGAATGGGAGAAGACATTTGCAAACAACATATCTGATAATGGGTTAGTATCCAGAACATAGGAAGAACTTAATACAACTTAACACCAGAAAAAAGAAATAATCTGATTAAAAATGAGCAGAGGACCTGAATAAACATTTCTCCAACGAAGACATCCAGATGGCCAACAGGCACACGAAAAGATGCTCGGCGTCGCTCATCATCAGCGAAATGCAAACCAAAACCACAATGTGATCCCACCTCACGCCTGTCAGAAAGGCGAAAATCACAAACACAAGAAACAACAAGTGTTGACAAGGATGCGGAGAAGCAACCTTTATGCGTTGACAGAGGAAATGTAAACTGGTGCAGTCACTGTGGAAACAATACGGAGGTTCTCAAAAAGATGAGAAATAGGGGCGCCTGGGTGGCTCTGTCAGGTGAGCGTCCGACTCTTGATTTCAGCGCAGATCATGATCCCAGGGTTGTGGGATCAAGCCCCGCATCAGACTCCACCCTGAGCACAGGGCCTGCTTGAGAGTCTTTCTCTCTCTCCCTTCGTCCCGCTCTCCCCACTTGTGTTCTCTCTTAAAAAGAGGAAAAAAATTAAAAATAGACCTATCATATAATCCAGTAATCCCACTGCTGGGTATTTCCCCAAAGAAAACGAAAACACTAATTCAAAAAGATACATGCACCCCTATGTTTACTGCAGCCTTACTTACAATAGCCAAGATATGGATGTGGCCTGAATCCACAGATACGTGAATGGATAAAGACGCACACGTAAACACAATGGAATATTACTCGACCATTAAAAAAAGAAGTGAGATATTGCCATTTGCCACAATATGGATGGACCTAGAAGGTACTATGTTTAAAGAAGTCTGAGAAACACATAGACTGCATTTCACTTATGTGTGGAATCTAAAAAACAAAAACAGACTCACCAAAACAGCAAACTGCTGATTGCCAGAGGTGGGGAGCTAGTGGGATGGACGAAATACGCGAAGGGGGTTAAGACGTACAAGTTTCCCGTTATAAGATAAGTAAGGCGCAGGAATGAAAAGTACAGGACCGGGAGCGGTCGGTCACACGGTAATGACGTTGTATGGTGACACGGTAACTACGGTAACCACTCCCCGGCAGCATCGTGCCGAGTGCCTGAGTAATGTATAGACTTGACCAATCACCGTGCGGTACGCCTGCAACTAATACGACACTGTGTGTCGACCACGCTTCAACAAAAACTTGTAACAACCAGGGGGCAGGGGCGCCTGGGTGGCTCAGTCACTTAAGCATCCAACTCCTGGTTTCAGCTCAGGCCGTGATCTTGCAGATCGTTAGACCGAGTCCCGCATCAGGCCCTGTGCTCACAGCACAGAGCCTACTTGGCATTCTGTCTCTCTTTGTGCCTCTCTCTCTCTCTCTCCAAAGAAATAAACAAACATTCAAAAAGAATTTTTTTAACCAAAACATTGTAAATACCACTCAATGTCCTTAAGTGCCCCAGACAGTCCAGAAAACAAAGTATCCAGCCTGACGCCTCGGCTCTTTAAAGCCTCCCAGGCAGGGAGGATAAAACTCCAGCTCACTGCCCAAGTGCTCAGACAGCAGCCCCGGCCCTGCCAGCCAAGTCTCCACAGGTGCCCACAGGCCTGCAGAAGATTCTACCAACACCCTTTAGGAGTTCCAGGCCTGCTCTGAAAAGCAGTGGAAATGTTACCAATCTCTTACTGGGTCTGAGATGCAGGAGGCGGGATGGGGAAGACCCCTGTTGCAGCCTGCCAGTATGAGGCCCATCAGAAAATATTTGTCTGACGGGGCGCCTGGGGGGCTCAGTCGGTTGAGCGTCTGACTTCGGCTCAGGTCATGATGTCGCGGCTGGTGAGTTCGAGCCCCGCGTCAGCCCCTGTGCTGGCAGCTCGGCGCCTGGAGCCTGCTTCGGGTTCTGTGTCTCCCTGTCTCTCTGCCCTTCCCCCACACACGCTCGGTCTCTCCAAAATAAAGCAGCATTTAAAAAAAAATTAGAAAGAAAAAAAAATATTTGCCTGAAATGAAATCAGTGGGGGCAGGGGAGGGGGCAGGGAAGAAACAGACCTGAGACCTTCCAAACCTGCACAGGACAAGACCACCAGCACCACGCTGTAAGCTCCCTGTGGCTCGCGAACACTCCCCCCATTCTCTTGCACGAGACTCCCTTTCTGAGGTCCAAAAATGTTAGGTTCTGGGGCTACATGGAGACATCCTGCGGTCTGCTCATTTCTGCACATTAACAAAGGCACCAATAATTCTTTTTTTTTTTAATATAATTTGTCAGATTGGCTTCCAGACAACACCCAGTGCTCCTCCCAACAGGTGCCCTCCTCGATGCCCATCACCCGCTTTTCCCCTCTCCCCCACCCCCCATCCACCCTCAGTTTGTTCTCTGCATTTAAGAGTCTCTTATGGTTTGCCTCCCTCCCTCTCTGTTTGTAACTATTTTTCCCTCCCCCTCCCCCATCGTCTTCTGTTAAGTTTCTCAAGATCCGCATGAGTGAAAGCATACAGTATCTGTCTTTCTCTGACTGACTTGTTTCACTCAGCATAACACCTTCCGGTTCCATCCACGTCGCTGCAAACGGCATGATTTCATTCTTTCTCATTGCCAAGTAGTATTCCACTGCATATATAAACCACATCGTCTTTATCCGTTCGTCAGTTGGTGGACATTTAGGCTCTTTCCACAATTTGGCTACTGTTGAGAGTGCTGCTCTAAACACTGGGGTACATGTGCCCCTGTGCACCAGCACTCCTGTATCCCTTGGGGAAATTCCCAGCAGTGCTATTGCTGGGTCATAGGGTAGGTCTATTTTTAATTTTCTCAGGAACCTCCACACTGTTTTCCAGAGCGGCTGCGCCAGTTTGCATTCCCACCAACAGTGCGAGAGGGTTTCCGTCTCTCCACATCCTCGCCAGCATCTGTTGTTTCCTGAGTTAATTTTAGCCACTCTGACTGGTGTGAGGTGGTATCTCAGTGTGGCTTTGATTTGTGTTTCCCTCATGATGAGCGATGTGGAGCATCTTTTCATGTGTCTGTCGGCCATCTGGACGTCCTCTTTGGAGAAGTGTCTATTCTTGTCTTCTGCGCATTTCTTCACTGGATTGTTTGTTTTTTGGGTGTGGAGTTTGGTGAGCTCTTTATAGATATTGCATACTAGCCCTTTATCCGATTGGTCATTTACAAATATCTTTTCCTATTCCGTCGGTCGCCTTTTACTTTTGTTGACTGTTTCCTTTGCAGTGCGGAAGCTTTTTATCTTCATGAGGTCCCAGGAGTCCATTTTTGCTTTAAATTCCCTCGAAAGGCGCCAATTCTGCATCAGAGATCCGGAGAGCCTAAGAAGGGCAGCACGTTCACGTGGGGCCATCCGATGGGGCGGGAGGGATGCGGCCGCTCACCCTTCCCAAGTGTCCCTGCAGCCCCAGTGCCCGGGGCCCTGGGTTCACCCGTGCATCTCTCCACAGATGACCCGCTAGCCCCACTGACCTACGGGATAATAATTCGCTTCGCGAGGTTGTCGCTGGAATCAAGGACTCGCGCCCAGCCCGCACACGCTCAGAGGGGGTCGCCGCCACCACTGTGCGGTCGTCGTTTTACCGACACAGAGCAGCAAAAACGGTCTAGAACCAGCAACCAGATCTGTCCTTCAAGTGGCAGTTTGGTGGCAGGAGGACCGTACTGCAGGGCGGAGCACAGGGCCCACGCCTGGCCCTGCGGCCCACAGGCTCTGCTCCCGAGCCGTCGCCTGAGCAACCCAGAGGTCATTCCCTGCACCTCCACACACGGTGGCTTCCCGCCGGGCACCCTGGAGGGCCGCGTCCACTCAAACAGGGGGAGGACAGTTTTCCCTTCAGTGGCAACTCCCTGTGCCGGCCGCGTGGGCACCAGCCAGCCCAGGCACGGTCACGACAGAAACTTCAACAGAAGGGGGAAATTCCAGTCCCCGCGGCTACCCCCACCCGACCCGGGAAATGCTCACAGCAAGCCTGGGGAGTGGCGAGGTGGGACGACATGTTCCTGAGAGCGGGCTGGCGGGCTGGGCACACTGAAGACCTGGGGGAGGCAGAAGGCTCCAGAAACGTGTCTGAAACAGAGGGGCTGCAACCTGAAAGGCATCTGAGCGGACGAGATCCTCGCCGACTCCCAGGACAGGACCGTGCTTCACAAACACACACGGGACCCCACAGGCACACGGAAGCGGGACCCGCAACGTGGGCACCTCAACCGCCTGCAGAGCCTTGGCGTCAAGGGCGAACGACCTTTCTGGGATTTGCGTGGCATTCTCTACACAAACCTCCCTGTCCCCGCAAAGGCGCCTGTCCTACAAACGAGGGGGGGGTTTCAAAGGCCGACACAGGGATGGAATTCTGGAGAATAAAAGGTTCAGGTGGGCGGGTCCCACCCAGGAATGCTGAGCCCAAACTGTGGCCCGAAGGAACGTGACAATTTAACCTCCCGCCGAGGGATCAATAGCTACCTCAAGACTTTAAGGAAATGCCACAAAAATCTCCTGCAGCGTGGAAAATTAACTGCCTCGGGAATGTGGATTTGTTTGAGGGCAAACCCCTAGAACCTTCTGTTGAGAATCATGTCTCTGGACACAGAGGCCAAGGGATGCTGTCAGCCGCACCCACCTGACCTTCAACCCTGCACATCAACGGAATGTCAGGTGAAGGAACACGTAAGTAACAAGGCCTTGGGGAGTCCTCAGGATCTGGGCCGAGGGGGGAAACAGGAACACGGTTATTCAAAATGCCTTCCTGGGAACAAGAATTTGAAAGTGGTTGTATCCAAACTGCCTGCGAATATCGTAAATATTTTTTCTTATTTTTTTAATGTTTACTTATTTTTGAGAGAGAGAGAGTGAGCAGGGGAGGGGCAGAGAGAGAGGGAGACTCACAGAGTCTGAAGCAGGCTCCAGGCTCTGAGCTGTCAGCCTGACGTGGGGCTTGAACTCAAGGACTGAGAGATCATGACCTGAGCGGAAGTCAGATGCTCAACTGACTGAGCCACCCAGATG
This sequence comes from Acinonyx jubatus, assembly GCF_027475565.1. Taxonomy (NCBI): domain Eukaryota; kingdom Metazoa; phylum Chordata; class Mammalia; order Carnivora; family Felidae; genus Acinonyx; species Acinonyx jubatus. The sequence goes on along the minus strand of NC_069381.1, from coordinate 213,278,815 downwards.
CCCCAACAAGCACCGTGAACATTTAAGTGTTCTTCCCAAAGGGACAGCACCGTGGCCTCGAGACCCTTAACTTTTCAGCTCAGGGCTACTTTGCCTATTAAGGTAGTCATAAAATTTAAAAGTTACTGATTTCAATTACACTAAACTACTTTATAACGTACAAGTTTTTGTATTTATATAACATAAACATTATAGAAAACAGTAAGTTGTAATAAAATCCTAAATATATATAAAAATAAAGACAAGTGCATTTAAAAATACAAAAGTCAATGGATCTGACTGTTACTCCTGAGGGATTTTTTTGGTTTTTAATGTTTGTTTATTCTTGAGAGAGAGAGCACAAGTGAGGAGGAGGCAGAGAGAGGGAGGCAGAGGATCTGAAGCGGGCTCTGTGCTGACAGCAGAGAGCCTGACGTGGGGCTCAAACTCATGACCTGTGAGATCACGACCCGAGCTGAAGTCAGAGGCTTAACCGACTGAGCCTCCCAGGCACCACAGGATCATTTTTACCCATTCCATCTCAAGGGGAAGAAATTATTTTTTATTTTTCGTGGATAGAAGAGCTCACACATGCAGAACCTCACTTTCTGAGCTGGCCAGGGTGGTAGCAGTTCCTTCCATATTGTTCCCTGTTGTTGGAGGCGGGGGGGCGGGGGGGGTCACCACTGAGGGGGCCAGAGCAGATAATGGGGACAAAACACGTACACCCCGCAGTGCCCTGAGTCACACACCCACACATATCCCTGATCCCCCTACTACTAGCCCAGGAGGGCAAGCGTCATTATCCATACTCATTTTCCAAACGAGAAAACTGAGGCACAGAGAGAGTAAATAGTTTGCTCAAAGACACTCATTCCGGAAAATGTCAAGGACAGACATCCGGCTCGAGATGCCCTCCTCCGCCGGGGAGCCGCTCGGGCCCTAGGACCAGCCTGAAAGGATGTCACGGCACATTTATCGCTCCTCCTCTGTGGGAACACGCGAACGAAACGCAGCAGAGCATCGCCACAGGGCAACACACGCAAACCAGGTCCGACCCTCCGGAGGTCCCCCCGCCCCTCTACGTGCGCAGAGGATGGGAGACCCACAGGACCGTCCTTCTGCACCTGTGCCTCTCTCTACCGTCACAAGCCAATAACCCGACGGTGCCGCAGGCACGCCGGCCCGTGGGCGCCGGTCCAGGCAGGTGGCAGACACAAATTCGAGGCAACCGCGTTAGGCTGTCAGGTTCTACTGCATCTGACTTTCGCTCTTGGGGCAGAAACTTGAGATCTTAGCTCCAGCACAGGGTAGGCGAAGTCTTCAAACGTGAACAGGTCTGGGAAGAGCCAAACGCCCTCCCAAGGGTCCGTGTGTCTGTCTCGGGGGAAGGGAGCGGGCAAGGCAGTTAACTCCAGCGGAGTGGGGCTCAGGACCGGAGCGCTGGATTCAAAAGCCCCCTCTCCCAGGGCTCACTCCACCCGCGGGGAGACCCGGGGAAGGGCCGTGGGGAGCGCGAGAGGAGTAGAAGCTCTCGAGAGGCAGCAGACAGACCGGGGGAAAGGAGGAGGAGAGAAGCCTGTGGCCACCGAGTCTTCAAGTACAGCCATGGGCGCTGGCCACCTGACCCGGCGCCACGGCCCTAAGACAGCCCGGCGTTCGGACCAGCAGTGCACCTGCGGGGACCACACAAGCCACGGAGCAGAGCCTCTGGGGCCCGCGGCCACTCTTCCCACGAGACCCGAAGGGGACACTCCGACGGTAAGAACTGGCAGAACAAGCATGCCGACCCGGTGAAGCCTGGGCGTCAAGCACAGGTGCCAGGGCGCCACGAGAAGGCACAGGGCACACGCCAGTACCAGTCACGAGGCATGTCACCTGCTGCCACACGGAGACAAGGCCTAGGGGAGGCCAGACTTCCGCCCGCAGCGCCTGTCTGGGGACTTGAAGAGGCCACCCGGGTCCCGAGATGTGGGCCGGCAGCGGCCCCCCCAGGTCAGCAACCAATACGCGGCCCACCGCTCTGCGTCCACACGGACGTTCTGTCACTCCCGGTATGGTATTCAACACGTTACAAGCATAAGCATAAGCACTCTACCACGAAGTAGGCTTTGGGTCAGACGACTCTGCCCGACCGCAGGCTGACGTGAGCGTTCTGGGCTCACTTCAGGTGGGCCGGGCCCAGCTAGGATGCCCAGTTCAGTTCAGCATCTTACGTGCGTTTTCCACTTAGGATGCTTCCAATTACAATGGGTTTACCGGCCCCGCACCCCGTGGCTGAGCCCAGGAGGATCTCCTTGTGAAGAGTGAGAACGTCGGCCCCAGAGCAACACAGGTCCAGTGACACCATCTCTGTACCATTACGTTGGCAAACCAAAGGATTTCCAGATGACGTGGAGCGCTCCAAACGACATTTGTTACCAAATACTCCGCCGAACACACTGGGTAAATACCAGCGCTTATCACGTTGAAGGTTACACGTCACTGGCAAGAGGACGATCCGTCACCACTCACTGCCACGGAAAGGGGCGTCGTCCTTCAGGTAGGAGGCGGGGTCCTCTGTCCGCCGGGCAGCGCAGTCTGGCCACCGGCCCTCCGGGAGGAAGCGAGAGCACTGCGGGAAACCAGCTTTCTGAGATGCACACGCCCTTGGCCTGGGTCGGGGATGACACGAACCCACGTGCTGCAAAGCAATAATCTTCTAGTGACGTGAATGAAGAAAGAGGGGGGACGATTAAGCCAAAGAAGAAAGATGACTGTCTTCTCCCGCCTGATAATTTTCAGGTACGATGGCCAATAATTTAAAAAGCTGCAGTTACACTGAGCCTCGAGGGAAAATACAGGGTGACAGACTAAAAACAAAACCCGGGGTCAGTGTATCCTTGCTGTAGCGTGAGGAAGGCCATCAGCCTTCTCCGCGGCACGTACAAATCCAAGCACAGCCACGCGTTTGGGATTTTCCGCCTCGGAGTCTCCTGCAAACTTCACAGAGGCAACCCCTGTAAATCAAAGACGATGCCGTTGAACCACGTGGTTAGCGCCTGCTCTCACATTCTCTCCTGGTCGTCCAGAGCGCCAGCCAGGTGCGGGGTGAACCCCTTACTTAAATGGATGAGGCAGATGGGGCGCAGGGCAGTTGGGTACAGGACCCGTCTGAGCATCTGCTAGCCGAAGAGCTGTAGCCGAGACTAAACCCACCCCCACCTAAGCCTGCTTCCTCCACGTGGCAACTTCCCATCTCCCAGGATGCACAGGACACTTCTTCCCGCCATCATCGTGGCATCCCCCACGTACCAGCGAAGGCACCCAGGAAAGCGAGCAAGAAGCAAAAAGCCACAATGTCACGCTCAGACGTCCCCCGGCACCCTGGGGCCCAAGGGACTAACGGTGTCCGTACCTCCAGGGGATCAATGGCCGAACAGGAGCCCAGGAAGAGTTAGCTGGGGCCGAGGGGGGTGGGGGCGGGGAGCCGCTGGGGAGACAGTGGAGTTGGGGGCAGACAATTTCTGACTGGCAGGCAGATTAGCCAGCAGAACAAAGCGGGAGCCACAGGGGGAGTCAGGCAGGGGCAGGGAAGAAGACCAAGAAATTATGGACAAACCTCCCTTTAAGTTTGGGAGAAAGCCAGTTCCTAGGAGAACACCAGGTGCAAAACCATCAAAATCCTCGATCCTGAAGGGGCTCTTGACCTGAAAACTGGGATGAGGCCTAACGAGCAACTGCAACCCCTAGACAGCGAACACAGCACCCCTTCCAACATTCCCTGACTGGACCAGGCGTGGAAGCCTCCAGAGACGGCGAACTCTGCACACAGGAAGGTGGCCTGTTCCAAACCGCGAGGGCTTGTGACAAGAGACTGCCTCGTTGTGAGGCAGGATCCTTTTCCACTGGGTCCCTCTTATGTCCGCTTCTCAAATAGCGGGAGACAAGTCTCCACACTCCCGGGCGTCTCTTTCAAAGTAAAAATCTCCAGTGTCTCCAACGTACTTGGCTCCCAGAACCTTCCATGAACCAGATCAGGAAAGCGGATTAGGCACCTACTACTGAATGCAAGAGATATCAGACTCTCAGAAGGCTGGGATTCCAGTTTGAGAATGAAAATAATCAGAAGAATAAGCTCCAGGGGAATCTGGGTGGCTCAGTCGGTTGCGAGTCCGACTCATGGTTTCAGCTCAGGACATGATGTCACGGTTCATGGGTTCGAGCCCCAAGTCGGGCTCTGTGCTGACAGCTCAGAGCCTGGGGCCTGCTTCGGAGTCTGTGTCTCCCTCGCTCTCTGCCCCTCCTCTGCTCATGCTCACCCTTTCTCTCTCTCTCAAAAGTAAACAAACATTAAAAAAAAGTTGTTTTTTTTTTTTTTTTTTTTTTAAAGGAGGAGGCAGAAGAGGAAGGGCTCTAAGTATCTGGGAGCTATCGATGAGCTACCTGTGTGGCACCAAAGGAGACAGAACCAGCCCTGCTCAGGTCTCCCACACCTGCCCGGTGCTAAGGTAACAGCATGTAAGTTGCAGGAAAGCAATCAAAGGTGTGCATCCCTAAGTCAGGATCCTGTTTCCGGTGCTTCACAGACCACCCGGTGTCTGCTTGTTCTAAAGCCCTTGCTACGTGAACAGAAAAGCACAAAGCGGATGAACGGCCCCGGCTCCCCATCCCCATCAACGGAAGAAGTGGCCGTCGGAGGGACTCTGACCTGGGCTAAGAACTGGAGAGGGTAGGGGCTGCACCAGAAAGGCCGGAGGCATTGTTCACGGCCTCCGCTCTCAAGGGTCCGTCCGCAGGACCAGCGAAAGGAGCCCGTGCGATGACAGGCACAGGGGAACACAAGACTCCCTCTGACATCCACTCGAATGAGCTCGCGTTCCACTGGCACCCACAGACAATCCACTGAACAAAGGGGGCGGGGCGGCCCCGTGTCCTCACCAGCACAAGTGGCATGCTACCTCCTGCCAAGTCCTGGACCTGCTATCGCACCAGAAATACATTCCGCCCTTGGTAAGGTCCCCAACAGAGGACTATGGAGGAAAGTGACCCTCGTTTTCCCTCTCCCTCCTGCCAACTAAAAATGCACCTCTTAAGATTATCTGCATTTGTTAGATACAGAGAGGCCAAATGAGCCCTTTGCAAGCCTCCCGCTGGTGTGTGCCACCCACCCCACCCCCCCACCCCCCCACCCCCCCCGGCACTGAATGAGGGAGAAAAGTCCACTTCCCAACCCAGGAGAGCAGATCTCTCCCCAAGCTCTGAGTCTTTAGGCCCAGGAGTGATGTTAGAACTGAAAACCAACCCTGGAAACAGAAATAACGGGACTGTATAAGAAAAGAGGATAACGAGAGATTAGGAGAAAACCAGCCAGACGTGGGCTGTTAACATATTCTGAATTACAGAGGCGTCTACATTAATTCTTAATTAACAAGAGACTAGACAACTAACAGGAATGCCTCTGTCAACTGAAAAACATCACAAGAAACAGAATTTTAAAGGCCGTCGCCTACAAACAAGTAAACATCAACACCCTAGCAGACTCTAATCTGGGCGGAACAAAACCTAGAGCAAAACCATGGCGGGCAGATGGTTCTTCTCTCAAAATGATGCAAAGACAATAATCTCCCTTCTTTTTTGCTAATCTGCTGACCTTAATACCAGTTCTGTTCACCACCTGGGGATATAACGGCAGCTGTACATGCTTTATCTCAGTCACTGTCCTTAATAAAAGCTTTACTTTCCTTCATTATCTTACTCACTTTGACATCATTTTTTTTTAATTTTTTAATCTTTATTTTTGAGAGTGAGACAGAGCGTGGGCGAGGGGAGGAACAGAGAGAGAGGGAGACACACGATCCGAAGCAGGCTCCGGGCTCTGAGCCGTCATCACAGAGCCTGACGCGGGGCTCAAACCCACAGACCATGAGATCATGACCTGGGCTGAAGTTGGACGCTCAACCGACTGAGCTACCCAGGCGCCCCTACTGTGACATCAGTTTGATGAACTATTGTTCCAAATCATCGCAGAGGAAAAAAGAAAAAGAAACAGCCTGAAAGAGATTTCCTATGAAAAACAAACACCTTATGCTAAAAAAGCAAAACAACTCACTGTGGAAACCATAACATCCGCTTTTATGCCTGATGTTGGCGAAGAGGAATGATTTCTTACAGGTTAACTCCAGAAATCCCAGCCAACTTGCTGACGGAGAAACTCCTCATTTCCAGTTGCTCAACTCCTAGTGATCCGACAAGACCCAAATCCTTTTACCCCTCGGTGAGGTCTTCACTAATAACTCCTTCTCTTGCTCACGGACCCTTGCTCCCTTTTTTCTTTCCGCCAGCCCTTTCATTAATTCCTGCCACAAACGCTTAGTAAGAGTCCAAGTGGAACCATAGTACCCTTAACTCTGCCGTACAGACAGGAAGAACACAGGCTTCGTTTCCTGCCCAGGAGGGGCTCAGGGTCAGAATTGGCAGGTATGCGGACGAGGTTATTATCATACGCTGGGATTAGTAGTGCTCTAACGGAGGAATGCGGTGCAGAGAAATGCAGTCGAGCCTTCCCCTAAGTATCCTGTGAAGCTTCATAGGAACCTCTCCCTCCCCCAGCAGGCTGTCGGGCCTCTGAAGACAGGAGCTCTAGCCCTCTGCTCCCGCTCAGAACATGCCACGGAAACGCAACAAATATTTGTTGATGCAACAGGAAAACAAGCAACTAACAAAAGGGTTAAGCACTACCACTGCCTCATAGCTGAGTCCTCGGTCTGTGAACTGTATGACCAGCCAGACTGCTGCAATGGGCTGACGTGACACCGGAAGATGTCCTTGGCAGGTGGACTTCTGAACGTGCCTTGGCCGGCACGATCTTCCCGGCTGGCGCCAACAGGTGACTATGCCGATACGACGGGCTCCACGTGGAGAAAATTAACGCGTCAAGACACAGTCCGAGCCTCCGGTGCCTGCTTAGGGCGTCCCTGGCTGACCTTCAGGGGCTGCTCTGTTCTCCAGGAAAGCAATCCGACCTCACGACAAAAACAACGAAGGTTTTCCTAAATTACTCTCTAGAGTCATTTATGAAAAGCATGCGATCTCCCAAATACGGAGCACCTAATTCGTTTTAAATGCTTCGCATGAGACACTGAATTATGTTGTTTCTTTAAAACCATGCACGCCCTTCCCAATAACAGAGCAAGTTAACAAATAAAAAGGTACCAAGTTTTTTCAGCAATTTTATTTCACTTAATTGCTGCCTCCTCTCTTTCTCCACGAAGGTGCTGTGCTTCAATTTTTTTTAATTTTATTTATTTATTTATTTATTTTTAACCATAAGACAGTCCATCAAGCTGCGCGAGCTGAAAGGTACAAATCGGGGGAGGCAGAAATTAAAGAACGAAGCCACTCCTAAAAATGTGCTGTCACATCAGCTGCAAATTACTAATTTAAAAAGCTAACTAACCTCAGTCGGGGCTATCAATGAATCACTTTATTGTGGTAATCAATCCTCCTGGACAGCATCAGAACACCCTACAGACACCTGCCGCCCTGGCAAACAGGAGGGGTGCAGAGAGCACGCAATGGGAGGTGACGCCGTGCAGGGTAATTCATCATTTATTATTTGATCTTTTTTTGCATTAAATTATACTTGTGTCAACAGACTCTGCCCCGGTACATGTGCATCAGGTAATAGGAAACTGCCCTTGATCTGACGCAGAGCCCCTCTGAAACGTTCTAGGGATCCAGATGATAATGAACCTGACAGAGAAGCCTGCCAGGGGTCTCTGGGAGGCGGATGTGTAACGAGGAAGAGGAAAAGCCTAAATAGGTGAGCATGACGGGGATGAAGAAGTACAAGAAAGTCACCCTACAAAGGTGGGTGCTCCCATCCTTTCACCCTAAAGCCTGAAGAATACAGGGGAGAGAGAGGCGCCTGGGTGGCTCAGGAGGTTGAGCGTCCAACTCTTGATTTCGGCTCACGTCATGATACCAGGTTGTGTTCAGCAGGGAGCCCGCTCAAGAATGTCTCTCCCCCTCCCTCCCTCTCTCTTCCCCTTGTCTGCTCCTCTCCTCTGCTCTTTCTCTAATGTAAAAATTTTTTAAAACATACAGAAAAACCACATGCACGTGATGTGTGAACCTGTGTTTTAAAATAAGATTAACCCTCTTCCTTCCCTACTACTGGCATATAGGTACCTCGTCTAAGATGAAGCTTGTAATTCCAAGAAGTCACGTAAACTATTTAATGTAACAGTTACTTTGTCTCTTAAAGTTTTTTTCCCCGTGGCCAATTCACAAGGGCTGAAAAAGAGTCCAACAAAAGGAGAACCTGTCCCCGGTGACAAATGTCCTCTAATTCCCCTTAGACTTGAAAGAACTTCGAATTTTTTTTTCATGTTTGTTTATTTATCTTGAGAGAGGGGGGACGGGGGAGAGAGAGAATCCCAAGCAGGCTCCGTGCTGTCAGCGCAAAGCCCGACGCAGGGTTGGGGCCCACGAACCGTGAGATTATGACCTGAGCCGAGATTGAGAGTCAGAAGCTCAACTCACCGGGCCACCCCAAGAACTTCAAAGTGTAATACCGTGTGGCCAAGACTTAAAGAAAGCTAGAGGCGCTGTTCGTTCCGTATGCTGCATTTCGGTTCCACGACGGTTTAGCCGCAGTGCTGAAATCAGAAAGGGGCTGCAACGTTTCGCGGACTCTCAGTGGCAAAACTATTTCTCATTCCGGATGGGAGTGCCGCAGACTTGGCTACGTTCTGTAACACACAGCACCTCACCTTCCTAAAAGCAAAATTCTCTAGGTCTTGTAAACCCACCTGTCCAAACCTGGTTTAGGCAAGACTTTGTACTTTGTGGACTTCTGCTCTATGGACGTTTACGGGGAAAGTGAGCCCGGGTTCTGCAGTGTCTGAACGTTACCTTACAGTATTTTACCTTGAATTCAGAGCTTCACTTAAATAGCACCTGAATCTGAACACTGTGTATCCGAGGAAGCAAATCTACAAAAAGTAGGAAAGTGTAATAACATGAAAAGGCCTGAAAGCTGTGGGGACTGCATCTTAACCTGCGACAGACACTGACTTTACAATAAATAACCCGAAGAGTAGGGACACTTCAGGCCTTTTAGCCAAAGGCAAGTGAGGGACGTGGCCTTTTTTTGTGTGATTACCTAGAACTTCAGAATAAAGTGAGATCCTGGAATTCAAACTGTGTGTGCCATAACCCAGCTCAGAGACATTCAGTTTTTCTACTCAACCCACAATGCTAGCTAATGTTATGTCTCAGACCAAAGCAATTCCACCGAGAGGGGTTGGCCACAAGAAACAAACAAAGCGAGTGTTACCTTGATTATTACTATTATAATCTTACGCCACCCTAGAGGGAAAAATTCCAACACGCCTTACGCCTCTACTTTCCAAATCTGTTATCAATCCACCTGACCGGCGCCCAAATACCCAAACCCCAATACTTCTAACTTGTATCGCTAGGGACCACGAAGAAACGCATTCTTTCTAAACCGTGCGTGTGCCCTCCCTCCCCTCCACGGGTGCTTGTCCGGAACCCAGGCAGCTAATCACTATTTTCGCCAAACCCAGAGCAAAGACGCAGGCCTGCTATCGTAGGCCTGTGGTCCTGTGGATTTGAACTTCCACCCAAGGAACGCAAACGACGGCAGGAGCAACTTTACACAAACCGACTTCAACAAAGTAACGCCCATCATTTCTGAGTATCTCAAGAGCATCCAGGGAGGGGTGGGTAATGGCTGGAGTCGAACACAGCCCCTTCTCCAATATCCCAAGGCACGTTCCGCCACAAGGTACGGGCAGCAAGTTAAACTAGAGAAAGCCTGCAACAAGTGACTTTGTATTACGGCCTCACCTTTTTAAAAAAAAAAAAAAAAAAAAATCAGACTTAAACTCTACTGCAGGCTCAAGTGCTTAATTCCAAATATTCCCTAACACGTTCCGAGAATCATTAGAAGCACATTAGAACGTGACAAGGTTTAGCTCCAGTTTACCTTCAAACTAGTTCAGCGAGGGCAGTGATTTCTCTGTGCTGGTGGTTTTGAGACAGACCCTGGGCAGCCAGCTGCCTCATGAGGTCCACCGGGGAGGACTCCGCACTCCCGGGGCGGTGAGTTACCAGCTGAAAACCTCTAATTAAAAGCACACACCGCAGGGTCTCAACTACCCCTCATCTCCACCAACAGCAGGGTTAGGTGATCAGCACACGGATTTCTCGGCGGCGAAATGCATGGGGACCATACCTTTAAGTCTCCCCTCCACCCCCAACATCAGCAGGGGGTTAACAACCCAGCCCCTCCACCCATCCCCAGCCTCCTCCCTTCAGGGTGATTGACCCCGCGCACGTGGAGAGAAGGGGATCTGTGTGTTGCGACTTCTGGACGATTCTGACTCCCAAATGCTATCAAGCTTACCTAATTTTTCCAAGAGAGTATTGTCACATCTGCCTTCAAAACCTTCCCTGCGAGGCCCCTGTTGGAGGGCCTAAGGCGAAAGGGAACTGAAATTTCAGAACAGGCTGCCGGGCTGTGATTATCCTACCCGCATAGAATACATTACTAGCAAATGGAATCCTGTCCCAGACTCGCTCTCCCGCTAAAACACCAGAGGCTGTGGGGAGAGGCCTGTATCCCTGACCGCCTGGGTGAACAATCTTCACCGGTATCGCAATAGGTGAGCGCCGTCCAATCAGTGGGGGCCACACCACCCGCACTCAGACTGTAGCGCCTACAGGGAGACTAGGCTTGAGGGTGGAGGAAAAAATTAACCAAGAGGAATGCGGCTGCCGGAGGCCGGGCGCACACCTGTGCGGCTGCTTCCAGGCCAAGTCCCAGGCAGCCCACAGGTACCACAGCCAGGGAGCCCACGGAGCTCATGGCCCCGCTTAAAGAAGGCGGTGCCAACGCCTGCCCTAGAAACACACCGCCTGGCGAGGTGATCTCTCCCCAGGAGGACACAGACCCTGAAAGGCACCACCAGACACGGCCGGAGGCAGGGGAAGCCAAGACCTTCCCGACCGCAGCAGCGTTACCGGGGAAAACCCCGCAGCGCGCGAGCTCCCACCCGGCGTGGCCACCCGCCAGCCGGCGGCCAGAGACGGCGGCTCCCTTAGCCGCTCCCGAGTCCCAGCGTCCTCCGAGCAGGCCGCTGCGGAACCAGGCCAGTTCCCACCACTGCCCTCACCTCCCCGGCCGCGCTGCCCACCTCTGCGCGGGGACCCGTCGATGCTCTCGGCGCTGGACGAGTGCGCGTCGGCTGGGGCCCTGCGCAGGCTGAAGTAGCCGCGGGACCGCGAGGCGCCGCTCCGGGGAGAGGGACCGCCGGGCGCGCCGCCATCCCTGCGCGCGAAGATGCCGCTGAAGAAGCGCAGCAGCCGGTGCTCCGAGGCGCCGCCAGGGCCCGCGGCCGCCGCCCGCGCGCGCTCCAGCCGCTGCAGGTCGCTGTTGTCCAGCGTGCGGTTCTTGCTCTTGCTGCGCTCCCAGCGCTCCAGGTCCGAGAGCGCGTCGTTCTTGCTGAGCACCTCGCCCACGTCCAGGGTGTTGCGCTTCTCCGAGGCCGGCGGCGCGGGGGCCTCCGCGGGCTCCGGGGCGGCCCCGGGGTCGGCCGCGGCCTCGCCGCGCGGCGCCCAAGCCAGGCTCCCGGAGCTGCTGTGGCGCCTCCCGCGGCCCAGCGCCCGACTCCGCGGCGCCTCGGGCCCGCTCCAGTGCCTGAAGCTGAGGCTCCGCCGCAGGGGCGCGGCTCGGACCCCCTCCACGTCGGGGCTGCCGGGCGCGGGCGAGCCGGGCCCCTCCTCCACGGCCGGGGGGCTGCCGGCCAGGTCCGCGGACTCGGGGCCGCGTGCGCAAGGCCGGAGCCGCCCGAGCTCCAGCTGCCCGGTGCTGCGGGTGCGGAAGGTGCGGAAGTCCCAGGCGCGCGGCCGGCGTTCCTCGGGGTCCTCAGCGCCCGCCGCCGCCGCCGCCGCCGCCGCCTCCTCCTCGGCCTCCTCCACCAGCCGCCCGGGCGCGTCCGGGGAGCGCGCGGGCCGGGGCCTCCGAGCGGGGCGCGGGTCGGGGCCGCCGGGGCCCGGCGCAGCCAGCTGGTCCTTCCTGACCATGGTCACGGAGATGCGGTAGACGGTCTTCCGGGGGGGCGTCCCGCGCGGCATCGTGTCCGCGGGCGGAGACGCGGGCTCGCCGCTGCCGTCCAGCAGGTACATGTCGCCCGGGGCCGTGGCCGCCGCGCCGCCCGCCGGGGCCCCGCCGCATCCAGCGCGCCGCGGGCCGGGACGCGCGGTCGGGCGGTCGCGGGGCGAGGCGGGGAGAGCGGGCGCGCCCGGGGTGGGCCCACGCTCCCCCCCCCCCCCCCGCTCGCCTCGAGGGCTGCGCTCAGGCTGCGGGGACGGCACCCCTGGCGCCCGCCGGCCCGTGCGCCGCGCGGCCCGAGTGCGGGGGTCCGGGCCCGGGGCGCCCAGCCATGGGCCGGCGGGGCCGGTGGGCGGAGCGGCGGGCGGGCGGTCAGGCGCGAGGACGGTCTCGCCGGCAGGTGCGGCCGCGGCGCGCGGGGCCCGGGGCGGGCGGCGGCGCCCGCGGCTTCATTGTCTACGGCGCGGGGCCCGCTCGCATCTCCAGGCCTTTTCTGCACAGTTCGCGGCTCCGCAGCCTCCGCCACTCCCCGAAATGGGCCGCGCGGGCAGCTGCGCCTGCCGCGGCCGAGGGGCGGGCGGGCGGCGGTTTAAAATGGAAATGCGCGCCGGGGCGGGGCGGGCGGGGGCCGACGTGCAGCGACCGCGGGCCGCGCGCCCAGCCCGGCGGCCGAGTCCCGGGAGCGCGGCGGCGGCGGGAGCGCGGCCCCGCGGGCAAGGCAGAAGCACCGGGCTGGATCGCCGCCGCGCGGACCGGAGCCTCCGGGGGGCAGGCCTGGCACCGGGCCTGAACCCTCACCCTACACTAACCCTACACTCCAGGGCGTGGCCCGCAAAAAGAAAACATGGGCCGGGTCTCACCAGTTTATTTGAAGCATCTGTCCTCCCCGTAGAGCTCTGTGGAGGATGCAACTCCAACGACGACTTATTTAAAAAGCGAGAGATCTCAGGTGCTTGTTACCCCTCCCAAGTGTACTTGCATACTTGTACTTGGAAGGAGCAAGTGCATGGCCTGGAAGGAGGGAGCAAGGGAGGGACCTTCTTGCTTCCTGTGATGGTGCAGTTCAGGCCACTGCCCTCCAAGTGAAGGACCATGCAGTTTCACTCCTGAAATACTGTTTTAGGAGTAAGTTCCCCAATGTGTGGGAAATGCCCCTGCCGGTTTAAGAGGCAGGAGAACACAGTGTTGCAAATGTGCGTGTCCAAGCCTGTCCGCCACCTCACCCTCTCCTATTTCACCTGTAAGGTGGGGAGGAAGAACATCGGAACTAAACTCTCTGCGGTCTTGTGAGGACTGAATCAGCGAAGGTGCTGTGTGCCAGGCAGTGCGTGGGAGTGCTTAACGCTGCCTGCTGGGTTTCTCTTCCATCAGATTCCCCTGCCTGCTCCCTCCTGGCTACATAGATCCTGGTCCTTGATATGACCTGATGCAGAACAATATTCTTATGCAGATCAACCTATTAGTTCTTCCTGAGGTCTCGAATGTAGGGCTTTCCATTGGCTTCTTCCAAGTGTCAGAAGGAAAATGTCACGAAGGGTCCGCTAATCAAACTGGATGCTTACACAGGCTTCTCGAGGCCTGGAAATGCAAAAGACACAGGAGACGCTCTTTCTGAGGGAGAGAGCTCCTTGGCAGGCCACCACCATTCTGGGATTCTGTGGCTGCTGGTCCTGGCCTCCCCTCCTTGCCTATCACCAAACACCGTGCCCAGAGCACTGAAAAGGACACAAAGATGCACGACGAGGCCTCTTAGGAAAGAAGTTATAGCTGAGGAAATCTGGATTTTACTCAGAGTGAAATTAAATATGCGGATTTAGTGGCACAGATCAGAGAGACTGCTGGTTGACTGTATTTCCTTTTAAGAAGATACTTTAGAACAGAGGATTTTTAGAGTGGGGAAAATATATGATACCACATAAGCGTAGGCATGTGTCGTTACACATTTGTCCAAACACAAAGAATACAAGGCCCCAAGAGTGAATCCCAAGGTAAACTATAGGCTCTGAGTGAAAATAAGGTGCCAACATCAGTTCATCGATTATACCAAACGTACCACTCTGGAGGGAATGTGGATAGTGCGGGGAGGCTATGCATGGGTCGGGGCAGGGGGTACACGGGAACTCTCTGCACCTTCTGTTCAAAACTGCTGTTAACCAAAAACTGCTCTGAAAGATAAAATCCATTAAAACAAAAGTTTAAAACAATTCTGACCACCCCCGGTAGCTGTACCTGGACACGAGTGCCACAATCACAGAATCGTCGCAAGCTCTGTCCACCTACTCTTGGCGCTCAAGGGTTCAAGGGCAGTGCCTCTAACATTCCTCGAGTGCAAAGTTAGGGAACCCCAGAACAGATCTGGCTTACCTTCAGAGTTTCAATGAAAAGCCCTCTCTGATAAGACCCAGGAACCAGCAACTTCCAGAGCGGCACACAGACCCTGACCAGCTCTCAGAATGAGGTTTCTAGAGTCCATCAGCTTAGGTGGATGCAGAGGGGGCTCAGAGAGGGTGGGTGCTTTCCCCGAGGCTACACAGCTAGCTCACTGCTGAGCGCGGAACCCGGGGTCTTTTTGGGGGGTCGCACTACCTGTGCCCATCCCCCTTGCCACTGTGGCATTTTTTTTGGTCCTTGCGAGCATCGCCGTTTGCTTTGTTAACAGCAGAGAGAGAGAAATGTGTAAGGCTGAGCTTGATGCTAATCAGATGTAAATAATACCAACATCTAGCAAGCTTCCATGTACTCATTCACTTTTGTGTTTGCTCATTTATTCATCAAATGCATGTTGGACACTGACCGCAACGCTACACAGTGAGAAGGCAGGGCCTCTGTCCTCAAAGAACTCACAAAGTTGTCGGAAAAAATGGTGTTTTCAAGGCCACGTGGTTTCACACAAAGCCAGTGTGGGGGAGGCACAAGGATGGGAGACAGAGCAGAGCCCTGCCGGTCTGTCTCCGGGGTGAGCGCTAATAACACTGGGTGGGGTCTACCCTCTCAAGGCTGTAGCTGTGTGGACAGAAAGGTCAGGCCGGCTTTAAGTGGCTTCTCAAACCTCACCTGCAGAGAGGCAGGGGCCTCTGCGTGCGCAGGGGGAGGGGGACTCATGGGGAATCAGAACCCAGGGCTCCTAACTTCCCCTGGGACCTATTCTCACTTTTTAAGACCAAGGCAACTTTCAAGTTTGGAGATAGGTTTTCCTATGAAATTAGCCCATTGTCAAGACACAGATCCTGCTTGTCATCCGAGGTATTCGTAGAGCCAAACGTAAAAAGTAAAACCCCGTTCCTAGAGCACTCCACTAGGGAACTGCTGGGGTCTTGCACGATGCCGGCAGGGTTATCCTGAATCCAGCCCAGGGTTTGCACGTTGCTGTGGGAGGACTCAGTCCGCAGAGTAGAAGGTTCCATTTGATCCACCTTACATGACCAGGAATCTCTGGGATGGTGCTAAATGAGGGGACCTCTTTCAGCCACGGCCCGGGACGCCCACTGACTCACACTGCTTTCGCCTCACAGGAAAGCATTTATTTTCCACACCAAGCACAATGATCCCGCACCAGGCCTGACTGTCTAGGCTGAAACAGCCCGGGAGAATCACCTCTCCCTACTGCCCTGGATACATGGGCTCGCCCGATGCAAAGAATCAGAGGCTCAGACAGATTTTGCCACTCCAAAATCTAAATCCCCTTTTAATGCAGCCAGACCTGTCTTTTAAAAATAGAAACGGTCATGCTATGTATGTTCAGGTGGCACTATGCTTTCTTTTTCTGTTGCTTTTTAAACTGACCCATCTAGACAATCATTTCTTAAATTTTTCTGTGCCTTAGAACAGATCACCATTTTGGCTTATTTAAAAAAAAAAAAAAAGTCTGTAGGTGTTATCAATACACAATCAAAACCAAATCGAAGGCAGGCAAATCCTCAACGCTGCAGGGGCTCCTTATAGGGAAGAAGTGCAGAGGGACCTAGGAATGGGGAGCGGCCCTACGTACACCCCGATTCCATCGTCGTTCCCCCCCCCCCCCCCAGCAGCCGGCTCTGCACTCCTATTCCGGGTTTATGGGATCTTTTGGCCACCTTCCCACGACTTCCCCCCGCCTGGGCCATTTCTAGCTATCTATAAATTAAACATCCTCCATGAGAGTATTATTTCGCAAGAGTTACTAGAGCTGATAAGCCTTAGTTAAAGGGAATCTCTGGTAGTCAGCAGAGCCGTCTGCTCCTGGAGCTGACTTTCCAAGTCACAGAACTTGCCAGCTAGTACTCACATTTACAGCATCACAGCAGAACCACGTGTGTGGGCCACAGCAACCAGCCAACCACTGACCTTGCCCGGCTCTGCACTCCCACCCCAGCAGCAACAAAGCCCCTCCCCCAGTTCACGGGGCACTCTCCAGACCGGTTTCTGGCAGCAGGTTGACTGAAAGATACAGAAGAAGCAAAAGGAAAGGCATTTGTGCTCAACCCACAATTTCCCAATTCACCTTCTGGCATGAGACTCAAGTCAGATCACCCCGGGGGGAAGGAAGGCTTTCTTTCCGCTCTCAGATCTACTGTGTTGCTCGGCTTCTGCGACGGACGACCCTGCGGTCAACCCTGCCTGGACTGGACTCATTAGGGGCCCCACTTTTCTCCTTTTATAAGCTGGGGGTTAAAACAAACACAAAAGAGGTAAGAACCTGACAAATCACGGAGGGGCCTGTGGGCTCGGTCCCTGAGGCCAGGACATTCTGGTCTAGCGAGAAGAGGTCTCAGCACTTACGTCCTACCTACATTTGTCCTCGGGGGCCAACAATAATGCAGCCACGGCCACCCCAACCTTGGACGGTCCCACACATATGAACACGAAGACCCCGGGAGGCTGTGCCTGGGCTCCACGCTCTTTTCACTTTTTTTTTTTTTAAGTTTATTTTTGAGACAGAGAGAAACAGAGCATGAACGGGGGAGGGTCAGAGGAAGACACAGAATCTGAAACAGGCTCCAGGCTCTGAGTGGTCAGCACAGACCCCGACGCGGGGCTCGAACTCACGGACCGCGAGATCATGACCTGAGCCGAAGTCAGCCGCCCAACCGACTGAGCCACCCAGGCGCCCCTCTTTTCACTTTTAACTGGAGGCCCCACGGTGTCACCTCAATGGGCAGCACCAACCACGCTCCTGATGGAAGGAGCCAGAACAACAGGTCAGCAACTACTTTAATCAAAACCGAATTTGGGTTGACTTCACGGGGAGAGGGCTTTTCCAGTCCACTTCCCGTCGGAAGGCATCCGGAGATCAGAGAATCAGGCTGTTTTATACGAGGCCCAGAGTTGGGTGCCCCTGTGGGAGGGGTGGGGCAGAGGGGGAGTGAGAGACCCCCCAACCAAGCCCTGGTCTGCGGCACCCCAAGTTCAGCTCGGTGGCCCTTGAACGAAGGGCTTCTCTGGGCAGCCTTCCCCTGGTTCTGGGCGCCAGGTGAACACGACGAGATGCTGACACTCGGCAGGACACCTGCGCGGGTGCACTTTGCTCACGGAAGATTCTGCAAGGCGAATCAGAACCGGCGACCCCAGCGGTCTGTGACACCCCCCCCCCCCAACCTGACAGCACGAGGCCACCTGCCCGCACACGTTCTGCTCCCCAGCAGCCAGACGATGGTGTAGAACACACGGACTGTGCCCAGAGCACTCTGCTCGCTGATGGGGTAGCTGGGAGGTGAGGGGACACCCAAGTGTCCTAAGTAACCACTATCCAGAAGGAAGTGTTACAAAGGACAGGAAGGAGGCAGGTAAGAAGAAGGCAGAAAACGGTTGTTTCCTGCTGGAACATTCAAGAACAGCTTCAAGAGGGAGCGGTATTTGGTGTTCACCCAGACAGGGTGGTCAACCTCAGCGCCACGGACGCTCGGGACTTGGGTCCTTTGTTGCCAAGGGCCCATCCTGGGGATCGTAGGGTTCTGAGCAGAACCCCTGGCCTCCCCCTACTCATGCCAATACACCCCTCCCCCAAGCCACGGCGGCTAAAACTGTGTGCAAATATTGCCAGATGTCACCAGGGGAGAACCACGGCTCCCAAGGGACAGGCAAGGCACACTTGCGTGAAAAGGGAAGGGGTGGTTCCCGTGTGTCTCCGAGTTCTCATTTTATTATTTTATCGATGCAGCCATCCTCTCTTGCCTCTGTATATGATACGGGAAAGCTCTAGACGGTCCCTCTGTAAGAAAAGAAGCAATTATTTCCAGTAACCCTTCCCCAAATAGGGAGAAGAGCAAGAGTGACAGACAAGGCCACCAGGAGCCCTCGCTCGGTGACCGAGGAGTCCTCAATTACCATTAGTTTAAATCAGTAAGTATCATGGACATGATGACAATGCAGGAAAGGAAATAAAACGAAGTTCTGCCAAAAATGAGCGATTTAAAATCCAAAGCATCGTTGTGTCGTTCTTAATCAGAAAACACCCTAGCATGACACGTGAACACTCTGGGCCAGGAGCCGCCTGTGGGGGAGACGGGCCAGCACGTACAAGGGGTCGACGGAGCGCATGAACACCTGTGACTGCAGGTAAGCTCGCTGGCTCGCCCTCCAGGGAGCTCCCACAATGAGCCTCTGCCGGGACCTGTGCGCGGGGCTGCTCCGGCCAGCGTACCCCGGGTCTGGAGCTGCCTTGACCCACTGTCCCCTCCCGGTTACTCCCGCACGAGGCCAGGCTGGCATCCTCCACTTACAGCAAGCGAGGGCTAGAAGCAACCTTAATCCAGCCCATTTTACAGATACGGCAGATTCCTCCACACAATCTGGTGCAGGGAGCCAAGAGGAAGCAGAGAAAACCAAGCTGAAAGCTCACCCGCGCTTCCGTAGGCCACGGGGGAAAAGCCTTGGCTTTAAAAATATTCCCCAAAGAGTCCCTCATGAGTAGCTTCGCACTCCCCAAACAAAGGAAAACGGCAGAAATTTCTTAGTGGTCCTTCTTGCTAAACGCCAGACAAAGGGGACTCAAGATGAAATTCAAAGCACACATGTTAAGCGTCACTTTGGTGAAACGAATACACACACCACACTCTGTGGTTTGCGTCACAACCACAGGGTCCCCCGCGGATGGTCACTCTTGAGGTGCCGGGCACTGGCTGCGGCCAGAGCTTCCCCCAGGATGCTCAGCTTTTCTCTCCAGTCTTCGGCGCTCTGGGGACACACAGCTGAGGAATCAGGAGGATTTAATCAAGGGTAACACTCAGCTGTGCACCTGTCCCCCGAACAGCTGCAAAGAAGCTCTGGAATTTGTGTGGAGAAAGACCAAGAAATTCCTACCGATTACCTAATCTGCCCCGTCTTCAAGAGCACACGGGACCGGGCCTGTTGGGTCGCGAAACTTCCTCTGCAGGATCCGCCGGAAGAGAGTCTTCTAATAATACCATCTGCACAATCATCTTCCTACAGACGTTACAATTAAAACACGAGGAGGGTCTGATTGGGTCAGAGACGCCCCCGAATAGCCTCCAGGAGTGGAAGCAAATACCATGAGCTGTCAAACAGCCACTTAAATATGCTTTGACAACTTCTGGATGCTTACCAAGTTTGTTTTCAGACCCGCTGACCACCCCACCCCACCCCCGCCCCGCCCAAGATTTGTGAAGTCGGGGACTTCTACGAAAATAAAAAACACCCAGGCCACAAATAACACCCTGGGAATTTCTGTCCGTACCATTACAAAGCTCGAGAAAAGCCTATTTGGGCAGTTATCACTTCTGCACCTCTTTTGGGATTTGGCTGCTGAGATATCTGGAAATCTTTTATCTGTGCCCAGGGGACCTGAAGGTTTGATATATTTCTCTCTAAATGTGGAAAACAACATGACTAAGAAGTGGGTTCAGAGCCCAGACCCCCCACCCCCACCACAGTCGGCAGTGGGAGACACGTGACCACCCTGCTGCCTTTATTAGCCAATGTGTCACCAGCTCCCGCACTCCCCGGGGGGGGGGGGGGGGGCAGAGGATAAACGCAAGCTGGTAGCAGCCGCCACCCCCTTGCTCCTTACGATTTGCATAAAAGCTCCTGAGAAAGAGGAGAAATGGGTCACGGGGACCAGTTCTGACACAATAAGATGAAATAAAACATCCGTGCCGTCTCATCTTCCTGCCACGCACGGCTCATCAGCAACCTGCGGGCACAGAGCAGGGGGGAGGCGTCCCTGCGGTGGGAAGACGCTGCTCTGGGGGGAGGGGGGGGGGCCAAACAGCCGCGGCAGCCCCGGAGCCTCCTCCCTGCGCCTTGATGTATGTTGTGCTAAGCTCGCCTCCTTGGGGGGAAAAAAAAATCACCACCAGCTCCAGAACCTTCCATGAGGGGAAGGGGAGGGATGATAGACAGAAGTGCCGTGGCCCAACAATTTGTGGGGCGCTGACGTCTTTCCTGACCCTCCCCTGTAGCGCCACCTCTGTCCCTAGGAGAGGTGCTGAAGACAGCGGCGTGGCTGGTTTGGTACCAACACAGAAGTCCTCAAATCCGGACAAGGACGTTCGTGGCCCCTGGGCCATCAAGCTCAGGACACTACTGTCGGGGGATCACCAGGTGGCCTGGCAGTGAGTGGGTGCTCATGCTGTGCCCCAGGTCCCCTTTCCTCCTGTCACTGCCTGGCAGACACCCCAAGGGAGGCGCCTAGGGAGCACGGCACCCATGCGGACAGCCAGAGCACACTGCCTCCTGCACTCAGGTCTTGCCCTTCGCTGTTTCCTAAGGCCTCCTCCCAAGGTCACGCCCTGAACCACCCAGGACTGTGCCTGTCCACCCTCCCCTCCTGGCCACAACCGTCCACAACATCCGTCTTCTCTCTCATACTCCTGCTTCAGGAGACTCGGCTGACACATGTGTCCTTCCCCAACCCTGCAGACCCTCCTCTGTCCCGCCGAGGCCACGGCACGTCCCTTGTCTAGTGCCGGTCCCTGACGCCCGAGACCCCACTGTGGACTCGGGTGGGTCCATCCGAACTCCAGCCCGCGGGACCAGGGCACCACAAACTGCGTCCGCGAAGCAGACAAGAGCGGGAGCACGGGGCCCCACCGCAGCTGCCCACACAGTGAGGGGGCCCCGCAGCCCTGGTCCCCCACGATCCCATTCCGACGATGCAAACCCGTAGGCTGCCCTGAAAACACGGGGTGCCACAGCCCGGAGCTGCTGTCCTCCGGGCCCCCCAACCACACTCGCCTCTCCTGCTCAGAGCTGGCCACCGGACCACGTTCCGTCAACCACGATCACCTCCTCTCCCTCAGCCAGCGCTGAAAACACTCAGTGATCTCCCACAGAATAAAAACCAAACAGAGGCCTCCCCTCCGTGTGCCCTCTGGCCCCCTCCCAGACGCCTCCCACCTCCTCGAGGGTGCACTGTGCTTCCTTCCTCTTCACCCTTCACTGGATTTCCAGAACGAGCGGACAGCCCGGCCCAGCCCTTCAGCAGCGATGGGAGCCCAGGCCACAATTCCGCTCAGAGACGCCCTGTCACCTGCAGAAGGAAGTGGCCACTCCTTAACCTGGCATTCCGGGCCTGGGACAGCCCCCTGCCGCCCCTGCTGGGCAGAGTGGCTAAGGGGCTGAGCTCTTAGGCCAGAATGATGCAAAGCAAGCCCTGTGTGACTTCAGGAAA
This sequence comes from Acinonyx jubatus, assembly GCF_027475565.1. Lineage (NCBI taxonomy): Eukaryota > Metazoa > Chordata > Mammalia > Carnivora > Felidae > Acinonyx > Acinonyx jubatus. The sequence goes on along the minus strand of NC_069381.1, from coordinate 213,257,105 downwards.
GTGACCTTGAGTCTCCGGGCCCAGTTTCATTTGGCAGGAAGGCCGTGAAGACAGGGGAGATGTGACAATGAAATGTGTATGAAGCATCTGTCCCAGTGCTTAGAACAAATGTGTGCTGCCTGCTGCCTCCCAAGATCCTTCATTCCTTCCCAGGCCTTTCCAACTCCTTTCTAGTCCTGACCATGCCACACCCGGTCTCTCCACGGTCATCTGCTAGGGCTGGCAGGATCAGCCAAGTCCACCTCGTTGCTGGGGCCTGGCCACCCCTTCTCAGTGTCAATCCCCTGTCTGACCTCACACTTGCCCTTTACATAACCACCTCCCCGAGAAGACCTGGGTCCTTGAGACAGGAGCAGCAACTTTCTCTCTAAACCCCAGGCCCTATCAGTGTTCTGCTTGATAAATGGTGTCGGGGGTTAACTTTTACCAGTCCAGGCGGCTGATTCAAGATCAATTCTGGAAGGGAAAGTGGTGCCTCGGTCATGTTGCAGGTAACAGCAGAGGTCGGCTGATGCCCGTTTACACTGCTACACCACCCGGCAGCCCCCAACCCCCACGAGTTTATCTTCGAGGTCTCCAGCGGTGAGGGAAAGGCGTGGAGGGGAGGGTGATTCACTTCTTCCCGTGGCCACAAACCACCTCCACCGCAGCTGATCTTGGGTGGCCGCCCCTGAGAAAACGTGACCCTCCTTCATGGACCACACGAAGCCATGCTTGGGGGTGGGGAGTTTCCAGAGTGTGACTGCCTGGGGGGAAAGCCTGCCCGGCAGCTGGCCAGAATTGAGGGGGGCAGGGGGCAGGGTCTGGAGCCTCAAGTAAGCACTCCAAGGAGGGGGGATCCCCTGGTGGGCGGCTCCTTCCTGGCCCGCCCATCCAGCCTGGGCCACGCTCACTATGCAGAGGAAACAGCCAGGGCGAGAGCGGGTCAGCTGGTTGGCCACGATTCAGCTAGCAAGGGCTGCCTGCGGGCCCTGGGCCTTCACCGAGATAGAAGGAAATGCAAGCCATCGATCCTGGAGTTCGGGATCCTCACTAAGACCTAGAACACCTGAAATAACTTAGAACCATCTACGGAGAGGGTAATGACGAGTGAACCCACAGTTAACGCAAGGATCTAACGGCCCGGGGCCTTGGCACCTGGCACTTCAGAAGTGCTCAAAATGATGGGTTTTCGTTTTTCAAATGGCACATTCCGGAAAGCTGTCGGGAGCTGCGAGGGGGACTGCACGCTGAGAAGTGCCCCGTGAAGAGGGCTGCACGTGTGTGTATGCAAACGCCACCCCCCACCGTACCGTCAAAGAATTTCCAGAGAAGCATCAGAGGGCGCCGGGCGTTTCTGGGCATGTACAACGGGACGTTCGCACAAAAGGTCTTTTTCCCTGGAAGAACTCCAGGGAATTAGGAGTCGACATGCAAGGAAATCTAACACCCAAGATAGCCATTTACCCAAGCAGGCTACCCAGACTCCCCACCGCTGCTTCGGCACATTCCAGCATTCACAGGACGCCATCAAATGCCAAGGCGAGGGGATAAACGTGGGGCCTCCATGCTCTCTCTCTGTCCCAAAAATAAATAAACGTTGGAAAAAAAAAGCGGGGGGGCACCTGGGTGGCGCAGTCGGTTAAGCGTCCGACTTCAGCCAGGTCACGATCTCGCGGTCCGGGAGTTCGAGCCCCACGTCGGGCTCTGGGCTGACGGCTCAGAGCCTGGAGCCTGTTTCCGATGCTGTGTCTCCCTCTCTCTCTGCCCCTCCCCCGTTCATGCTCTGTCTCTCTCTGTCCCAAAAATAAATAAACGTTGAAAAAAAAAACAAAAAAACAAAAAAAAACACAAAAAACGTGGGGCCTCCAGCCCGCTCACACCACTTGGGCACCACGCAGGTTGCCTGGGTCCACACTCTGCCAACCTGGCCGGCGGCAGCCTCGTTCCTGAGAAACAACGTCCAGCCGCGGTGTGGCCACGAGACGCACACCTTCCGTGCACCTCCTGGCTTCAGGGGAGATACAAAAACATGTGTTTTACATTGACTGGAGATTCCCAGGCCCAAAAAAGCCTACGTGTATGGGGCTATACCACCTACCAGAAAGGGGTAGCCTGGGTTTAAAGGCACCAGGCGTCAGCTGGCCCACCCCAAGCCAGACCTTCTAGCCCTTCTGCCTACACTGCAGGAGCCTGCTCACCCTGACCCTCCCTCTGCAGCCCAGGGCCACTCGATGGGCCTCAAGGCTCAGCCAGACCAACTCTCAGCTGCCCCTTCCAATCTTAGCCAAGGCCAGGCTCAGCCGGAGGCACTTGAGAGATATTAATTCGGCGAATCCAGCTTATTCCCCCAAATGCTCCTATGTCATAAGGACTATTATTATCCCTCTTCTAACACAGAGAAAGTTGTAGTCACCGGTGGGAAAGGGGGCCCTGGATCTCAGGGTTAGGGGTGGAGCTGGACTGGAGCCCAGCCCTGACCCCCAGACTCTCAGGAAAAGCACCAACTCCACCCAAGAAGTAAGGATGACACGTGCCCCCCACCCCACGTGGCCCTGCCTCTAGGGAGAGCCCAGCGGGTCCGCAAAGGGAGGCAGCAAAGGCAGTCAAGGTGCCTCCAATAAAATCCTGAAGGGCTTTGCTGGAGCTAGTCCTTCTGCTCTGCTCGGAAGGTGAGGGTGGAGAGGAGAGGGAGGGAGACAAAGGGGAGGGGAAAGGAGGAGTGCAAAGTGGAAATGACTTTGGGAGCAAACAGAGATGGTGGTTAAAATACACACACACACACACACACACACACACAAGCCCCTCACCCTACCGCCCTACTTCCCAGGGATGGGACACTGAAAGCCCAAGGCAGGCTGGGGTAAAAGAGGCTGCTTTTCTGATCTGTATCTCAAGGACAGGTCCCAGTCCTGAGATTAATATTATCCCCAAATTCCCCTTCAGGACTCTGCTTTCCTTCTAGAGCTCCTGGAAAGACTGAGTAAACCCTCTGCTACCCTGACCACCCCCCGCCCCCCCCGGCCCAAGCCCTGCACTGGCTTCAAGCTGGCCTCTGCTTCCACCCAGGACTCCAGGGTGGCCTTGCAGGAAAACCAAAGTGGCCCCCATTCACTAAATCCACTGCCCAGCCCATCTGCCGGCCCCACCTCTCTCTGCCTGAGATCCCAACCCAGTGGCCTCTCCCTCCTCGTTCTCGCCCTTGACCTTGACCCTGGAAGGCCACAGGAAAGTCGGCCAATTGCGGAGGACCTCCCTTCCTTAAAGCAGAAATACTCACTTATAAATAAGCCATAAATTCTCACCATCAGACACATTCCGGATATAAAGAGATCAGTACAAAGGCCTGGGCTTTTGGAAAACGGAGCGCTTCGCAGAAAACACGGAGACCTTCTGAGGTCTGTCAACTCAGTCCCTCCAAAGGGAGCGTTAGCAGCATTATTTCTAGAGCAAAACATCCTGGGGCACCTGGGTGGCTCAGTCAGTTGAACGTCTGGCTTTGTCTGACTTCGGCTCGGGTCACGATCTTACTCAGGGTCAGTGAGTTTGAGCCCCACGTCGGGTTCTGTGCTGACAGCTGGGAACCTAGAGCCCCCACTCACACTCTCTCTCTCTCTCTCTCTCTCAAAAATAACCACGAAAAAATGTTTAAAGCAAAACCTCCTCACTTCTAGTAACAAAGACATTCTGCTAATGAAAAAGTGCGCACAAAGGAGCAAAAACGCTTTAAGATCGGGGTGAAAGTGTGAAGGAAAAATTTCCATAGATGTTTCATTGGCCACCAAGGTTTTAATAACCTTAACCATCGAGACAAGTTTTTCAATTTGTCTGCTCATAGTCTGCTCTGGCTGCTACAACAGGGTATGACAGACTGCGGGGGGGTGAGAGGGGGTTAAGCAACCCGAGTTTATTTTCTCCAAGTTCAGGGTGTCAGCAGGGCTGGTTTCTTCTGAGGCCTCTCTCTTTGGCTGGTAGATGGTGTCCCCCACTGTGTCCTCACGTGGTGGTCCCTCTGTGCCTGCCTGTGTCCTAATCTCCTCTTATGAGGATGCCAGTCACAGATTAGGGCCCATCCTCGTGACTTCAATTTTCACTTAATGACTTCTTTAAAGACCTCTCTCCAAAGGCACCTGGATGGCTCTGTCAGTTAAGCCTCCGACTTCAGCTCAGTCCATGATCTCACGGTTGTGAGTTCGAGCCCCACGTCGGGCTCTGCGCCGACACCTCGGAGCCTGGAGCCTGCTTGGGATTCTGTGTCTCCCTCTCTCTCTCTCTGCCCCTCCCCCACTCGTGCACTCGCTTTCAAAAACAAACAAACACTTAAAAAAAAATTAAAGACCCTTCTCCAAATAGTCATATCCTGACATACTGGGGGATGGCGGGGGGGGGGGGGGGGGGGGGGGGGGCAGGGGGCCTAGAGCTTTAACATTCGAAACAATTCAGCTCCTGACAGTTACGATTCTTAAAGTAAGGGGAGCATTTGGTGTATAACATTTGGATTTACAAAACACTTTTCTTTGCCTCCCCCAGTAAGATCGCAAAGCAACCCCACCATCAATAGGCCCTTCAAGGCACAGCTCAGCTCCCGGGCTGCCCAGTGCTCCCGCTGGAATAACAGTTACTAGTCAGGCAAGAAGCCCGGCTCCCCCTACATGATGACCCAGTACAGCCTGCTCCACCTGGAAGAAGCAGGGGACACCCCCCCCCGGGGGCTCCCCCCCCATTCAGTCTCCCTGCCATCCTCTCACAGAAACCGGGAAAATCAACCACACACGTGAGAGTTGGGATCGGTTTGGGTTTCTGCCTTTCCCTGGAACACTTTACTGGATTCATCTAAAAGCAAGCATGTGTCGCTCACATATTAAACCACGATCCATGTACACGGTCGGCAACGTCCGCTGAAGACCCCCAGCACAAGGCCGAATGCAATGCTCCGGTTTCTTTTATGCCATTTTGTTAAACTGCGTTATTAACATACACAAATCAAGACTTTAGGCTTGAAGCTCTTGGTTCTTTTTTTTTTTTTTTTTTTAAGTTTATTTTATTTGTGTTCAGAGAGACAGAGAGAGCGTGAGCAGGGGAGGAGCAGAGACAGGGACAGGGAGAATCCCCAGCAGGCTGGAGCATGGCCTGAGCCGAAATCAAGAGTTGGAAGCATCACTGACTGAGCCACCCAGGAGCCCCGTTGGTTTTGTTTTGTTTTGTTTTGAATGTAGCTCTAAAAACAGGGATACGATGACCAATGACCCTGTCGCAAAGAAGGCGTCTCTTTCAGACCAGCATATCTGCCTCCAAGGTGGAAATAAGGCCCCAAGATAAATGACAGCAATATTCTCTCCTGCCTCATTAGCAATCATCAGCAGGCTTGGGCCAGTAGGAAAACGGGGGTTGGAGTCTTGGGTCTTACTGGAGTCTTCTTTTTTTTTTTTAAAGAATTGGTGTATTTTTAAAAAAAATTTTAACACATTATTTTTGAGGGACAGAGACAGGCAGAGTATGAGCAGGGGAGCAGCAGAGAGAGAGAGGGAGACGCTGAATCCAAAACAGGCTCCAGGCTCCGAGCTGTCGGCACAGAGCCCGACGCGGGGCTCGAACCCACAAACCGTGAGATCATGACCTGAGCCAAAATCGGATGCTTCACCGACTGAGCCACCCAGGCACCCCTTGGGTATTACTGGAGTCGTAAAGGACGACCTGTACATCTGTGCAGGGAAGGAAAAGACATGCCAGGCACCGCCTTCTGGGTACATGATGCCCAGCAAAGTTTGTGCCGCCCTGCCAGCCGCTTCCTGGAAGAGTCAAAGCTCCAAGGGCCTAGCCTCACTCTGCACCGGCCCCTCCCTCTTCCTTACAGGTCAGGATCAAAGACCAGGACCTTTTTCCAACAGAGTCCCCCATGGCATGCAGGACAGACAGAGCCTCACTGGGGATGGAAAAGAGGAGCTTGGAAATCTCCAGTGAACAAATTGAAGCATGAATAAATCACACTTTCTGAAACGTCATTACAAATATGTATAAGACACTGCAGCTTACTTGCCCACAAAGTCAGGAATCCTGCTCCGGGGAGGCCAGGGGAACACAGGGAAGCCACCTGCTCTTGTCAAATGCAGCTGCCCTGCACTGGGGACCAGACTCAGCCACAGCCTGGCCGGAGATACACTTTAATTATTCCTGGGCGATCAGGTAAAAGCTTTCCCTTTGGAAACTGGGGGTGGGGAGTACAATAGTGGTGAACTAAAGGGACGGGGACACAAGAGACTCACAGAGAAGTGAGGCCATCAAGGCTGGGACAGATGGGGCTGTGCAGATCTAGGATACTGGGACTCCCAAAGAGATCCCCGGGCATCGTTAGGATTACCATTCCTAGAAACAGATTCGAGACACATCACTTCCCAGTTCTGTATCTGTCACGGCGTCCGCCCACCCAGGTTATTAATACGCAGCAGGAAGACTGCATACACTCGACAGCCAAGGATGACCTCCCAGTGGAAATAAAGTGCTTCACGGAACAAAAATAGAGGCAGTGCCCCTTCTTCTATCTTCCGGCTTCTGTACACTTCATTAATTCCATGTTCTCGGTTCCAGCATGAATAAATTTTCAAAGCATATGTCTGCTTTTAAATCTCTGCTGACCTTGTGTGGAACGCGCAAATGTTTCTGTTAACACAAAGCTAAACACAAAACAAAATGAAAAAACTGGGGATCACTCTGGGCTCGGTAATTAATATCCCTTATTCATGAAATTGCTTTGTTTGAAATTATAGGATTCAATCAGAAAGTCATTCTCTTTCCCAGTTTGCTGGGCTTCCTATATGAATGCAAATCACAGTGACAAAAACACAACATAAGGATTGAAAATGCACTGCTTACTCCTTAATAAATGTTTAAATTTGCTCCCCATCTAGCTGTGAGAAGCAGCTCAGAGACTCGGATAGAATATGTTGGATATTTTTATTCTAATTTTCTTGAGACCATTTGCCTCCCCAGAAATACAGCAGAGATCTCTGACGGGGACTCTTCAGAGGAAGTCATCCTCAAGCCTATCCTGCGGGAAGGCAAGAAAAGAGAAGATCCTCAGAAAGCCCTGTGGGTTAAGACTGGACCAATGTCAACTTCAGGACTGGCCCGGGGGCACTACTGACCACCAATACCCAGTTCACGTCACTTGTAATGTGTCACTGTCCCGAGATCACTTCATCTCCACTAAACCCACGCAGGGACGTCTGAAGATGACCCTTGGCTGGGTGACCCCACTCTTTATTCCGGCCTCCACCGCGCGACAGTGATGAACCTATTAATATCTTTCTGCCCCTCACACGGTCTGCAGCGTACGTGATGATGTGGTTTACTGTGACCCTTTTCAATCTGTCATGTGTTAAGATATTCAATTGGAAAATCTGTTTCCTTACCATCGTAGCTACGCAGTTAAGCAACCCCAGCTGTCCAGGAAATACCACCGCAATGAACACATTATTGGGCAGAGAAGAATCAATTGGGGTTCCTGTCAACGATTTCACATGCTGCACAGAGAGGCCCAGGGAACAAGAAGAAGAAGGAAAAAGAGCCCACATGACATTAAATACACGTTATGAATAAAACCCCTTCTCTGCATCTATCACTTCCCCTGGTCCAGACCGAAATACCCAGCGAGAGAACATTCATTATAATCTCCTCCCAGGAACTCTGAAGACTTCTCTTCTGGTTCTTCGTACTTTCTAAACCTGAGTTGTATTGTTTTTTAAGAGAAAGGTTATTTTTAATTTTTCAGCTTAGACGTAGGCTGGCTTTTCAACAAGTCTGTTTATGCTCTGAACAAAATATAAATGATTTTTTTTAAGTTTATTTGTTTTTGAGAGAGGGAGAGCGAGCGCATGAGCGGGGGAGGGGCAGAGAGAGCCGGAGACACGGAATCCGAAGCCGGCTCCGGGTTCCGAGCCGTCAGTACAGAGCCCGACACGGGACCTGAACCCACCAGCCGTGAGATCACGACCTGAGCCGAAGTCGGACGCTCAACCGACTGAGCCACCCAGGCGCCCCTAACTGATTTAAAAAACCAAGCATCTTTCCATCTACCCCCCTGTGTTCTACTCGTGCTGACTACCTAGAAATCCTTCTTGGAAAGTTCCCCCTTTGCTACTTCATCCCCCCACAATATGCTAAGTTGGGACAAATCACAGAGAAGAAACCAGTCAATCGACACCCCTTTTCCTTAAGTAACAAAGCAAGAGGGTGCCCCACACAGCAGCTGGGCACGATTCCCTCTTTGCAGAGGAGGAAGGGGCTCTGAGAGGTCAAGGACTTGCCCAGGGCCAGCGAGCTAACACGTGGATGGTGAGGGATGTGGAGCCAGGTCAGCTGCCCCCGAAGCGAGGCTCTGTTCCCTCTCGGGGCTAAACTGCCATCCCACACTTGTCAATGGGGGAACTGGTATTTGCTTCCACTCTTGTTCATGCCGGGAGCTGAGCCCTCTTCCCTGAGGGTTCAGCAAAGTCTATGAAAGGACAATGGGGGATCTCTGGCTTTCCCATGTGTGCCCCTCCCCAGCCCCCCAGTAGAGCGCTGTTCTCTTTGGGTGTGATTGGGTTGTCACCTTCCAGACGTGTGACCGGCTCACTTGCTTAAGGCAGTGCCTTGAGGTTGGGTGACCCAACGGGGAGAAGGTAGAAGACAGGGAGTCTTGGGGAAACAGGGGCCCCAGGGAGGGCCTTGGGCTGGAAGGACAGAATCGCAGCCTGCAGTACACAGAGGCTGGAGAGTGACCAGATGGCCCAGGTGGCATCCCTGATAAACATGGAAACAGGGCCCGGCCCCAGGGGGGGGTCAGGCGGGCTGCTCCCAGGGGGCGAGCTTGTCCACAGGGGCACTCACTGAGACCCTTTCCTCTGCCTTCTGGGAGGCAGGTCAGAGAGTCTCTTGCTCAGTCAAGGTACTTTGTAAAATGAAGGTCAGCTGAACCCCTTTGGTATGCTGAACAGTCACTATCACTCTGTAGTTCTCTCCCAATTAAATAACGATTAAAAAATCAAGTGTAAAAAACAAACAGGGTGCTTTAAACCTTAAGCATTTCAGAAGACACCTGGTGTGATGTAAGACTAATTTTCATCAAGAGAAGACATATTCAGAGATGGTATCTTGCCTTTAAATACCCGCCCATCCCTGTAGGCTGTTTTATATCCTTTCTCAAACAAGACAGGGTAAAAAATATAAATCGACCTATCAAGCACCGTGAAAATCTCTATTCCTTTAGCTTAGGTTCCTAGAAGCATAGTTCCAGGGTCACAGCGTACAAACCTTTTATCAATTCACATTTCCAAACAGCTTTCTAGAAAAGGTAAACGATTTCAACTCCATGATTACGAGGGCGGGAGAGGAGGGCGTTCAGGGCTGCCCACGCACACCCTCACCCACCAACACACCAGCTTCTTCCTACCCCCACAGCAAGGCCATAGAAGAGGGGGTTTCTATGTCACTGTCATCAGTGGTTTTAATGTCTGCTTATTTGCTCAAATCGTATCTCAGATTAACTGTTTTTTGTCCATTCCGTCTGTGACATTCGCTGCAAGTATGTTTTCCTTACCGTGTCAAAATGGGGATCAGCGTACATCAAAAATAAAGAATATGAAGAATGCTGCTGATGTGACTATTCGGGGCACTTCTCTCGGCAATACAAGTCTCTCTCCCGCTGGCATTACGCATCCAGTGGTCCCCATCTTGTGTTGGCTGACTCTGAATGAAGCCAAGAGTCGCAGAGCCTGGGGCACAGGCTAGAATATAGTTTTTCTAGACTTCTAACTGCCACTGCAGCTAAGCTCACAGGTTTGTAATTTGCAGAAACCACACTTTTTTTCTACTCTGAAAACTGGCACTTGTTTTCATGTTGAGCTTTCTGTGTGCTATTTGCCAGGTACTTCAGAGCAGCAGGGTGGGAGGGGTAGAGGGCGAGCTTGTGTGCAAGCAGCCCCAGGACCTCAGAAGACACTGCATGCCATACAGGAGTGTGCAGAGTTCATGTTCTTTCTTCTCTGCCTGCTGTATCCCCAGTGCCTGGAACTGCCATGGAGAACAACTAACATTGGATGGATGGATGGACGGATGGATGGATGGACGGACAGATGGACGGACGGATGGATGGACGGACAGATGGATGGACGGATGGATGGACGAACAGACAGATGGATGGACAGATGGATGGACGAACAGACGGATGGACGGATGGATGGACGAACAGACAGATGGATGGACGGATGGATGGACGAACAGACAGATGGATGGACAGATGGATGGACGAACAGACGGATGAGGTAATGGGACATGGGGAAACAGAGGAAGGGGAGCGTAAGGGAGGGGGGGATGAGGGGGTGAATGAACCCATAAACCCACCCAGCTCCCAGAGCAGCAAAGGGCTCCCTCCTCTCAGGTCTGCTCTATGCATATTTTCATCGTCTCCATCCAAAGATTATGTTCCAATCAAAAAGAAATTTTTCTGATCGCCCACCAGCCTGGTCAGTCATCTAGTTTGACTTACTGAATTCTGTTGCTTCGGAAACTCCATAAATTAACCCAAGCTAGAAATGACAAAGCCTCTACTTTGATACAAGAGGCACTCCAGAATAAATAACAAGAGAAGCTAGCCTATGATCTAACGGAAGCACTGAAGTATTTCTAATTGATTTCCATTTCGTCAACCCCATGACGCGTAGGCACACCCCCCAGGTCCCTACATCAGTGACACATCAGGCAGTGATCCTGAGCAGTGCCATTTGAAATCGTGGAGCTTCTAGGCACTGCTCCTTGGCATGTGGTCCCTGGACCAGCGGAATCTGCAGAGAACATGGCATGGGTGTTACAAATGCAGAGTCTTGGGCCCCGGCCCACGCTCCCAGAATCAGAATCTCGGGGGGCAGGACCCCGGGCTCTGTTTCAAGAAGCCCCTAGATTCTTCTCATGCATCTCCACAAAAGTGTGCAAAGCACCGCTCCCGGGCACAGAGTGTTGATATCTTCTGTGACATTTCAAATGTAACAGATTACGTTTTAGATAAACAACTGACTAAATGTCTTAAAATGACTGATTTAGTAAAAAGCCAAATGTTCTCTTTTTCCCCACCCTCCCTCCCCTTCCCCTCAGTTTTGGAAGAATGGTACATCATTGAAAGGATCATTAAAGTAACACATTTTTAAAAGACATACACAAGCGTGAGAGGCTTTTAAAGTATGACAAAGGCAATGATGGAATAATGGAAAAATTAAAATCTTTGGAAGTAGAGACAGAGCTGCACCCAAAAAGGTCACCAGAACTTACTCTGTCATAGAAAAATAAACCTCTCGGCTAGACTCACTCCGTGGTTTAGGAAAAACTGACGTTCCCCTCCGCCCCACAAAGTCCTCCAGGAACTCTCTGCCCAGTGACCACACTCACCTCCCCATCGGGGGGGGGACACCTCCTCCAGGGAGCCCTCTGCCCGTCTCCCTAAACAGCAATACAACTAAGTTCCAATGCATATCCAGCACAGGGGTTTAAAAGAAACCTTTTAAAAATGTTTAACCATCCTCCTTTGGGACTGTCACAAAAGTCACACCGTCCTGTGTCCTCCAAGATCCAATCGGAGGAGGCACGGTACTGGTCAGGGATCAGCAGGGCGACGACAGGTGGGACCAACAACACCACTACGGAAAGCTAACGCAGATCAGGCGCTCAGAGCATCGCAGGCGCCAGGGCGCGTGCATGTCCCACACGGTGGCACTTGGTCCCCAGCAACTCCCCGAGCAGGTACCACTACCCGCCAACTTTTTCCCACAACAGGCCAGGGGCGTAGAGTCACTCGAGCTGCACAGCAGAGCGGGAAGGGAGGGCAGAGCCGTCTGAACTCGAGTCAGGCTGGCTCCAAGACGCCAGCTCCTGATGTAAGAGCCGGAAAACGCTCAGGAGGGGAGGATGTTCTGAGCAGGGCCGCCGGGCACAGGCCAACCACCGCAGCCCTCCCTGAACGTGGCTTTGGCACGGGTGCGGGGAGGGCGTGTTCCTGGGGCTGAGGCTGAGTTCACGAGGGGAATGGAAAACGCTGTTTGCACAGCGGAACCTCGCCCACGGAGCCTTTGGAGCCCGACTTCAGGCATCTACTTCAGGCAACTCTGAAAATGCCACGTGCAGACTCTTCACGGGACCTTACTACGTGGGCCCGGGCTGGCCCACCGATGGCCCATCCCTGGCCCCGCTACAGGGACGGGGGGACACTGTCACAGTCTCAGGACACAGCCCAAACAAGAACAGGGCAAAGGGAAAGATAAGAGTCTGAAGATCACTGCCTGCGGAGGCAGAGGACGGAGAGGGGCAGGCCTGGGGGGGACCTGGACGTTGCAAGAAGACAGCGGTAGGCGGAGGTGGCCTGGTGCAGACACAACAAACACGCTCCCAGACGAAGCCTTCTCGGCACCAGCCCACAGCAGTGTGTGGCTGTCGAAGAACACTGGGAGTGGGGGTGTCCTCAAGGTAAGAGGTCATCCGTGCTCACCTCAGTCACCCCGGTACTTTCCAACCCTCTTTGATTAGATTTTGTGTGTGTGTCGGCGGGGGGGGGGGGGCATTAACCGAAGGATTTAGTTCTTCAGAAGCGGCAACAACCTGCTGTGATGGGGGACGTGGTCCATGATGGGGGGTAGGTGCCCGCAGGGCATAGGGCGGGGGGAGCAGTGCCCGCACCACACCATCACGTCTTGGACGATAAAATAACGATGAGATCAGGGACCCCTGGGTGGCTCAGTGGGTTGAGGGTCCGACTCTTGATTTCAACTTGGGTCACGATCTCCCAGTTTGTGAGTTCGAGCCCCGCGTCAGCTCTGCACTGGCAGCTCGGAGCCTGCTTGGGACTCTCTCTCCCCCCATCTCTGCTCATTCTCAATCTCTCTCTCCCTCTCCCAAAACAAATAAAGAAACTTAAAAAAAAGTGACGACGACGATGAGATCAGGCTACACCGTGGCAGAAGTTCATCCCAGATGTGGAGGCCCCACCCACCCCGTCAATACCAGGATTTGTTTGGTCAGCGACCGCAGTGCGATTCCTCAACTGAAAACCTCCGTAACGCAGGCTCACAGGCCTCCTGGCACAGCGGGGACTTTCACATTACTCAGGTGCCCTCAGGTAAGTATCTTCTCCCTGCTCAGCAAATCACTTAAATGCTTTCACGGCGGACAGACTGCGATGGGTCGTCAACCTGGTAATTACAGGACTCATTTCCACGCACTTGTGACCAACTAGCTGGCGCTTCAGAAAGCCAACGAGGCTGCCCTTTGTGTTGCTGGGCTACCGTCACGGTCAGGACACCAACCCCACGCGGCCCTTCCAGGTCAGGATGAACTCGCCCCCCTAACCTCCTTTTACGTTGGCGACGTCTGTCTGGGTCAGCAACTCGGCACAGTTTGGTGAACCCACCTTTCACTTCACATACAGCCAGTGACAGTTCAACCTTGATTCTACTCTGCTGGCCTTGAGGCACTGGGGTGTAAGATCTGGAGCCCTTACCCCCGTCAGCGGCGCCCCCTTATGCTTGAACGTGCTCTGCAGAAAGTCACTCTTGAAAGACAGACACGATGACTATCAAAAAAATACTTCTATGGGGCACCCGGATAGCTCAGTTGGTTAAGCGTCTGGCTTTGGCTCAGGCCATGATCTCGCGGTTCGTGGGTTCGAGCCCCGCCCGCATCAGGCTCTCTGTTGACAGCTCAGAGCCTGCAGCCTGCTTCGGATTCTGCCTCCCTTGCTCTCTGCCCCTCCCCCACTTTCTCTTTCTCTCTCTCTCTCTCAAAAATAAAAAAAAAATTTTTTTTAATATTTCTATGTAGGTCAATCTATCAGAAATCCCAACTGAGGGGCACCCTGAGTGGCTCAGTCGGTCGAGCGTCCAATCTCGTAGTTTGTGAGTTCGAGCCCCACATCGGGCCCTCTGCTGTTACCGTAGAGCCCTTTTTGGATCCTCTGTCCCCCCTCTCTCTCTGCCCCTCTCCAGATCTCTCTCAAAAATAAAACAATAAACATTAAAAAAAAATCTTGGGGCGCCTGGGTGGTTCAGTTGGTTAAACCAACTTCAGCTCAGGTTATGATCTCGCGGGTCCCAGGTTCGAGCCCCGTGTCGGGCTCTGTGCTGACAGCTCAGAGCCTGGAGCCTGCTTCGGATTCTGTGTCTCCCTCTCTCCTTGCCCCTCTCCCACTCACTCGCGCACGCTCTCTCTCTCTCTCTCTCAAGAATAAGTAAACATTAAACAAAGTTAATTAATTAAATATATCAATCAACAGGTCATGGTATACCAATGGATGCGATGCCACCTGGCAGGACCTCCCCACCACGGTCCACTATGTCAAACCCCAGAGCCCTTTTAGCCAACTTCTCACAGATCACCTTGTGGACCGAATGCCTGATGTGGCTTTGCCTCGTGCTTCTTCAACGTGGACATCTGAATGATTCCCTCCCAGTGGAGGGACCACAGTTGATCTCCCGTTCAGGGGGAGTAAGACACTGTGAGCAGACTGTTTATTCCAGAGCCGAGAACGATGAAGAGCCTCTCATATAAACGGGGGCGCTCCTCCGGGGCTGCAAAGCATGGACTCCTTGGAAACGCCTGTGTAAGGACCAGCACGTCCAACAGACAAACATTAACAACAAACTCTCAGGAGAAGTCCCCATGGAGACAGACCTATCAGTGGACTTGCCACATGAGCGGGAGATGGGAAAGAGAATGCACTGGCAATGTGCTGTTTCCTCCTTCCCACTCCTCCTCGCTATTATCTGATCTGGAAGAAATCTGGCTGCGCTCCAGGATTTCTTCCCATCCTATCATCTCGCCTCCAAGGACTCCATCCAGCACCTCCCAGCCACCTGCGGCGGAAGCAGCTCAAAGAGCCCTGTGACATCTGCGAGGCTGACTTTCCATGGCTTCTAAAACTCCCCATTTCCAAAACGTGAACCCTGCTCTGCGGGAGAGCACCCCCACTTTGTGGCTGGGGGCGCCACCCCTCCAGCCTTTCCAGCTCTCCTCTAGCACAGGCACAAAGCGAGGGCAAGCACACCGCGGGGCTCTGTCGTCCGCTTCCTTTGGTTCGATAATGTTTTCCCGCAGTGGATGATCACAGGGCTCAGAAGAGCCAAATGTGCCTGTTGGCTCAGACATCGGGGATCCGCTTCAAGAGACAGTATGATGGGAAGGTAAGTCTGTCTCTAAATTACGTTCCAACGGCACGCTTCCCAGTCCCAGGCTTGCCATCCAAAGTCAGGGAAATAGGATCACACTCACAATGACCCACAAGGTAGATAACCTGACCCCCAGGGCCCCTGCAGACGGGCAAGGTAAATCCCTAGGGACTCCCCAGTGAAGACGTGCTTGTAACACCGAACAGGCAGATTTCCCTTACATCCAAAAGTTAGTTTCTTCCCTTTCTTCCATGGCACTATGATCACTCTTGAAGGACGAAACACAATTTAGAAGACAATTAGGGAGGAGCGCCTGGGTGGCTCGGTCAGCTGAGCATCTGACTCTCGTTTTGGCTCAGGCCATGATCTCACGCTTCGTGGGATCAAGCCCCACGTTGGGACTCTGTGCTGACAGCGAGAAGTCTGCCTGGGATTCTGTCTCTCCACCTCTCCCCTGCTAGTGTGCATACACTCTCTCTCTCCCTCTCTCTCAAAATAAATAAGCATGAGAAAAGAAAAAAAAAAGAAAAAGACCATTCAGAGGAAAGCATTAACGTCCTTTACGCTCTCTAAGAACCCCGGAGTCACGGGCACCCTCTCCCTGGGCCTCGGTTTCCTCCCCAGCAGCGTGAAGGCACAGGAAGAAGACGGTCACGGAGAACTTTCCCAGCCCTCCTGAGGGAATCTGCTGCAAAGCCAAACTGCTCCTCGAGTCGCATTTTCTTCCTTTGAAAACCAAGCGTTCCGTCTGTGCTTCCTCACAAACACGGCCCTCCACCCCCTGTGACTTCCTGAGGCCAAAGGACCTTGGCTGCGGGAGCCCCAATGATGCACCTCCCGGCGCATCAGCCAAGCGGAGGTCACGGGTGGGCCTGTCTTGGGACAGCTGGCCCCCGTGGATGCCTTTGCCGACAGCCGCTGGGACACACGGAGGGCAGGAAGGACAAGTTCAAGCACGACGGTGCACTAAATCCTGGCTGACCCAAGCCCGAATCCCCAGGCGCATGCCCCGCTGTGGGAAGGCTCTCCCGGAGGACTTGGCTTGCTGCCTCCAGATAAACGCAAAAGGCTCTCACTACCTGCAGGCCAGGCTTTCCTCGGTCAGGAAAACTCTCTTCCCACCAATGTCCGTGGTCGCCGCCCCGGGAGGGTGCGTGCGGAAGGCAGAAGGCCCCAGCCACATGGTTCTTGGTAAATCCTCCCCCACCAAATGCCCCCAAACTGCAGGGAAGAAAGAAACGCACACCTGAGGGAAACCCGCCCCCCCACCCCCCACCTGCCAGGGGCCAGCAGGTCTTAGGAGAGGGTTCCCTGGTGCGGGGGCGGCTGAGCTGACTTGCTGAGACCACGAACAGGGATGCTCTGGGACCCTCGGGGAAGCAACGCGGAACACAGGAGCACGCAGACCCCCCGGGACCCACTTCGGGACCGCATGCTGAGTGAGAACACAGCACAGAAACGGCCGGTCAGTAGGGAACAGCCTAAGGCTCGTGGCAAGGAGAGGGAGACAGAAGCGGGGGCAGAGGCACGGTCCAGGGGACCCCGGGGCCACATGAAGGGGATGATCCTGAAGGCTCGGTTGTGCAGCAGAACACCTGTCGGCACGGCCAAGCGGGGCCACGCTAAGGTCACGTCCGCACGCAGAGGAACCAGGCTGGAGGACGGCGTGGGGAGAGGAGCACAGGTAAATCAGGCTGGGGAGAATCTTCTTCGCTGATCGTTTCCTGTAGTGTGGTAACAGGGCAGCAATAACACCGTGTGCAAAAGAAAATGTGCACTTTTTGCGTTTAGAAGACGACGTCACTCAAAGGAGGAGGGAGGACAGCAAAGCCTTTGGTCAGATAGAGCACAGGGAGTTCTCGGGGGGCCACTAAGCGGCAGGCAGCCCGGTGGGGGACAAGGACTGGCACGACGCACCCCCGGAAACGCGGGCGCGGCCAGCTTGGTAGCTCCAACCTTCTGACATTTGCCAAGGTGCCGCCTGCACGACTGCTTTGCAATGAGAAGGCAGGCGTTCTGCACACACACGCCCCATTTCTCTTCTAGTTACAAGTTTCCCTAAAATACAACCAGGGCACATCTAGAGAAAAAAAACTCCACGTTTTGGGGACACGCACACGCTTGTGTATGGTTTGATTTGCCTGCGCCTGACTGTAAGATTAGAGAGCATTTTTTTAAAGTTCAAAAGTGCCATTATACATTGTTTCGGGTAATGTGTAGGTCTGCCCGACTGCATTTCTGTAATTGGCTGGTGGGCAGGGACATGTGCTTCGGCTGATTTATGGGAAATACCCTCCCATCAGAACCTGAATTAAGATCCCAGCGGAAAAAAGCACTATTGTAGGCACGGGCATCAGGCTGGTCATTACAAAAATGCCAGGCTGGACACATTGTTATTAGGCCAGAGAACACGCAGGGGTAGACTGGGCCACTCCATAACCTGCCTCAACCCCCAGCTACACAGACGAGGACTTTTCTTCCCCAATGCACCGAACTCTGGACGGTTGCCTCACCCTCTCAGGCGGGCTTACTACCAAAGGGAAGTTCAAAGACTCGGCCTGCCAAGGTCTTCAGAATTTTCTCCCAAGACATTCCCGTAAGGTGCCGAAGGGATAGAAAGAGTGGCAGGTAACAGAGCCTGCCCGGCTCCCGGCTTCCCCCACGATGGCCCCCAATTAGACAGCTTAATTACAGACCCTCGCTGTTTATGGACTAGAACAGCCAGCAGCCGACCAGGAAGGGCAACTCCTTACTGGCCTCTAATTAAGCTGAGCCTGTCAGGCCACACGGGTGGGGAAAATGGTACTTTGGAGTTTTAGGATTTCCTTGCTTCTGGGTTTTGAGACGGGGACTCGTGATCTGGGAGGTAACACACAGTTGGTCCCTTTTCTGGAAGATAATCCTTCTGCCTGTGTCGGGCCAGCCTCTCCCGACCCCTGAACTCCGGGAGGGGGGGAGGAACAGCACTTCCCTTCTGGCCAGCAGCCATAATGGCCATTAGGAATCGTTTCTCTTGTGTAACTGCACAATAAAGCAGCCAGGATCGTGGGAGATGGGCCAGCCCGAATCAAGCAGAGGGCAGGAAACGTTAGCATCTCAGGCTGGCACAGCAACGTCCATGTGTGACCCGGGAACCCGGCAAAGACGGCCAAGTGGATCCCAGCCCGACACGGCTGTGCACAACCGGCCACTTTCGCCAGGGGCCGATGGCACCAGTGAGTGATGGTGTGGGCATGCCTCGGGGGTGGGGGGAGGAGAGCTGGGGCGTCTGCCGACAGGGAAACGGAATTAGGTTGCTCTGGAGGCTGATATCCCCTCCCCTAAGGGGACAACAAACACCGGAGGAGACCCTCACGTCCAGGAACACCGTGAGTGCTTTTTGAGCAATGGTGGGCCCCCGAACCTCGTTCGTAACGGACGAACCACAGTGGCAAACGTGCCGATTTCCCAAAAGGGAAACGGTCCATTCCTGACAACGTTACCAGTTCCTGAATAGGTCAACACCCCACCATCCCAAAAGAAAGTCCTGGGACAGTGGAACCTGCCCTTCAGGTGTTTTCCACAGCTCTGAGAAGCCACAACGAATGGCCCAGCAGCAGGGAGCACAGACACGACGTTTGGTTTTCCAGACGGAGCCGTCGCGGGCCAGACTCTATTTCCCAACAGTGAGAGAGATTCTGTGTGCTGCTTCTGCAAACAAAAAAACACACCTCCTACAGACCCAGAAACGCAAGGCCGGCGAGTACTGAGAGGATGCGGGGCGGGGGGGGGGGGGGGGCAGGTCCCACCACACATGACGTCACCTCGCCACGCGTTCACGTCTGTCCGGGGGCCTCAGCCTCCCCGTCCAGCGGTCTGGTCGCTGAGCAACACTTCTGGCCGGAGAAACAGATTCCCGCCTCAGCCTCCCCGTCCCCTGCCCGCCCTGGAAATGCTGGGATTCTCCAGGGTTCTGTCTCAGGCCCACTTCTCATGCTACACAATCACCCTGGATGAGTTCATCCACCCCCAAGGCTTGTTCTCGATCTCTAGACAACCTTCAAATGCTCTGGCTCAGATCTGAGCTTTGGGGGGGGCGCCCGGCCAAACAGTCTTCCAAACAACCCCCACTCAGCCGCCCCCACGGGGACTTCCTACTCAGCAATGGCATGGCCACAGCAGAACACGTACCGGACCCTCCCCGAACCCGAGAGCCACGGTTCCCCGTCTAGCCCCGAGCCTCACTTCCCCCTTTTGTTCCCTGTGCCAAACCCAGCCGACCGCTGTGGCCCCAGGCCAGGAGCGAGGGTGCTGGTCCTCCAACCTCCCTCTCAAATCTCTCCAGACTGGCCCCCTTCCTTCACCTCCACTGTTACTATCTTAGGACGGTGGTTCCCAACAAGCCATTTTGCTCCACAGGGGACCCTGGAGATGCTGTTGGCTGTCACAACTGTGAAGGGGCTGCTGCCCGCATCTGCTGGATCCAGAGGACAGCGATCCTGCTAACATCCTCGGGAACGCAGGTCAGCCCCCCAAACAAACAAAAAAATCATCCAGTTCAAACTGCCTCCCGTGCCCAAGCTGAGAAACCATGTTTTAGGCCAACTTCCTCCCTCTGCCGGATTATTACAAACCTCCCGACTGGTCTCCCCGCCCCCCCCCTTCCTGTCTCCGCTTTCGCCCAGACTGTTCTCTATAGGGGAGCCAGGGTACTCATCTGACTCCCAGACACATGATCACGCGGTTTATTCTTCCCCCAATCCTGGAAAGCAACGCCAGTGACTTGTAATCTCCCCACTCATTGATGGCTACTATTAATGCTGTGAGGTTTTTCTGTTCGATCCTTTATCTGGGTATGTACAAAGCTTTTTATTTTTTAAGGTTTATTTATTTATTTTGAGGGTGGGGGTGAGGGAGGGGCAGAGAGAGAGGGGGAGAGAGAATCCCAAGCAGGCTTAGCACTGTCAGCACAGAGCCTGACACGGGGCTCGAACCCACGGACCCGGGATCGCGACCTGATAAACAGGTGGATGCGTAACCGACTGAGCCACCCAGGTGCCCCAAGATTTTTCCTAATTTTTAATTTCACTAACAAAATTGAGAGACCAACCTGTTTTGCAATTTGTTTCAATTTAATAAAGAGACATTAGCATCCCTGATGTTTATCTTTACACTCTTCACAACTTCTTCTGGGAGCTCGCTCCGATCTCCTCCGCTGTTTGAGCCGCTGTGCGTGGAACACCTACCACGTGCAGTGCAGCACGTAGTCTGACAAGACTCAGACAGGCACCTCCAGGCTTCCATTCCTAGGGCCGCAGCCACACCACCACATTCACCTTCCCGTGGTCTTGGTATCTCAGGGCTGAATGTGGCCATCTAGTCCAACTTCCTATCTTCCAGCCAAGGACACTGTGGCCCAAGGAAACAGGAGGCACACAGCCAGGCCATACGGCTAGTATGGGACGTGGCCAGTTACCACCTACCTTTCGTGGCCACACAACCACCTACCACCTACCTTTCGTGGCCACGCCTCTATAACGTGGCACTGCTTCACCTTCCCGTGTGGAAAGGCCTGAAAGTTCTGCCTTCTGACCCAGAGCACCTACCTTCACGTTCCTCTTAAAAAGAGAGACGTCCTGAGATGCGACGAGGTGCTGGGTACCCTACAACCCTATCAGCAAGACTAATGCTCGCTGTGCAGATAAAGGAGCTGATATCCAAACAACGGCCGCATACAAGGGGCTGAATCACACAGGGAGTGGGGGGCCGAGGGGTGGGGTTGCGTGTTTGTCTCCAAATCTCCAACCTTTCTGTAAGAGCACCTTTCTCAGGACCCACCCAACTCCAGTAAGGCCTCATCTTCACTAACTACATCTGCCACGAAGCCTCTTCCAAACAAGATCACACTCTGAGGCAGCGGGGGTCAGGGCTTCAAAACATGGAGTTTGCGGGGACACAACTCAGCCCGTAACGAGTGGCGACACGAGGATTCGGTCAGGCTGACCCACCGCTGAGCCGGCAGGGTTCTAGACAAGCCCTCTTACGTCTCCAACATTACACAGACTCGCAACTGGACATCCACTTCCCGTCCCACAGCCATGACCACATCCACAATCAACGAGCTTTCCCTTCCCACTCCTTCTCTGAGCCCAGTGACCCCAACAAAACTCAGGGGGAGGGGTGTTTATCCTTTAGTATGGTCACCGCCAAAAGCACAGTGCATGGGACACTACCCCCTCCTCTCCATGAGGCCAAAGTCCTAGAAAGACGCCCCAAAGATTCAACGCACTCACTGAAGGAAAGAAAACTACAGCTGAGGTGGGTGACAATTTCAGGACCAACCTTATTCTTCAGAAGCCCGTTCTCCGGAACGTGAGCTCTTAGAGCACAGAAAGGAAGACCGTCCCGCCCTGAAGGACATTCTTCAGCTGTCCCCACCAAAGTCTACATCCTCCGGGGATAGTGGCTCCAGCAGCACAGCTTTCGTGGAAGGAATGGCAGAGTCCAGAAAGGGCCCCGTGGCTGCTTGCACCAGGAGAGTCACTGATCTAGTTGATGGAATCTTCTGAATGATGGATGAAAGAGTTAATCCACCTTACACACCTGAGGACGACCAAATACACAGGGCAACCTTTTTTTCTAGGCGGGTCTATTACCAAGCATGATGAAAGGCAAATCCCATCAAGCAGAGTAAAAGAGAAAGGGAAACAGCAAAGAAATACTGCCTGCATGTATGGGGAGCTTGGTGGTGAACACGGTGTGTTCACGGAAGTATACCACTTCCTTCCTAAAGTTACTTGGGGTAGGAGTTTAGGGGTACTTATTCTCATTCCCTTTGCAGACGAGGGAGAGGCTCAGAAAGGTTTCACGACTCAACTACTGCCGTAAGATTGGGCTACAACGTCAAGACTCAAACTCGGGACACCTGTTACTTATACGTCAGGCGCTGACCACCTGAAGGTTGGAGAAGATTCCCTGGCAGGGAAGAAACGTTCCCACCTCCGAGGGAGAGTTGGTTCTGGAGCTGAGGAAGCGTCACGGGAAACCCACGCGGATTTGAGGTCATACCAGGTGGCCCCCATCGGTGACAATTCAGACCATCTCGACACCACGAAAAGATGGTATTATTGTGACCAACATAAAAACCCGGCAGTCTTGTTCTCAGTCGCACGACTACAGTGGGAACGTGGAGAAATCTGGGAGAAAAGCCCCACTCGGAATGGGGGCGCTAAGGAAGGGCTGGCTGACGTGTGCAAACATTCCAGAAAGATTCCCCGAGCCCCCCGGAGGGTGCGGCCTCTGGCGACCCACAGTGCCTTGCACACGGCTCGTCATGGCACCAGGCGGTAGAATGGATCAGGGGTGGGTGAGTTCACAGCC
This sequence comes from Acinonyx jubatus, assembly GCF_027475565.1. NCBI lineage: Eukaryota > Metazoa > Chordata > Mammalia > Carnivora > Felidae > Acinonyx > Acinonyx jubatus. The sequence continues at coordinate 213,234,585 of NC_069381.1, read as the reverse complement.
TGGGCCACCAACTCTCCGATGGACAATGTCCAGGCTCCGGCTCCCGTGAGAAGCTCCACAGGCACGGTCTCCAGTGAGACCCAGTCCCAAGTAAGGGGACCTTCCAACGTCTGGGCTCTCTACTGCTCTGAACAGAACCGCACGCGGGCTGTATAATTAATCACGGCGGTGATATTGCCACTGCTGTGGTCAAGGCTCCTAAGGAGGCGGAGGTGACAGGGCATCGAACACAAATGGTTACCCTGTCCCTACACAGAGCTCTCAAAAGCAGGACTGGCATCGAGCAGTGCACCGATGCAAGCTCAAGCAAGTATTTCCAAAAACGCATGATAAATTATTACCAGAACTGAAAGAAGAAAATCCAGAGATACATGACTGGCGGGAAAGCCCCACCACCTGTCTTAAAGCCACAGCGGCTTCTTTCCGTCAGAGTCCAGCCAAGTGCAAGGGTGTGCCCACTCACAGATTTGGGAAAATCTGGGCACGGGGCTGCAGCCTCTGGGGGAAGGGCTCAAGCAAAGCAGAACTCAAGGCCGCGGAGCTCATCCAGAGTGAGAGGCTAAGACTTCGCACGAGGCTTCCGGTTCTCAAAGAAACAGAGACGCCCTCCGGCACAGGCAGGGCCAGCCAGGTCTTCCCACGTGGCTCCCTCCGTTTTGCAGCCACTAAGCACCTGAACCTTCTGCTAAAACAACTATCGATCTAAAGAGGAACATCAAGGGGTGCCTGGGGGGCTCAGACGGTTGAGCAGCCGACTTCGGCTCAGGTCACGATCTCACGGTCCGTGGGTTCGAGCCCCGCGTCGGGCTCTGGGCTGACGGCTCGGAGCCCGGAGCCTGCTTCCGATTCTGTGTCTCCCTCTCTCTCTGCCCCTCCCCCACTCATGCTCTGTCTCTCTTTCTCTCTCTCTCAAAAATAAAATAAACATTTAAAAACAATTTTAATAAATAAATAAACAGGAACATCAAGGTGACTTATAGGGCACGTTTTATATTCCACGCGCCAACATGCCATCGGGCAAGCGCAAAAGGAAGACAGCAGATGGTCAGCCTGCTTGCACGTCTCCTGATGACATTGGCTGGCGTGGTTTCGGAGGACAAACACGACCACCTAAACCGAGGAGAGACAACAGAGCCTGGATCCCTGGGGAGAAGGCAGGCTCAACAAGACAACCGAAGCATCCGAAGGTTCTCGCTTGCAGCCACCACCTGTATGTGCCTGCCCGATCCCAGCTCAGAAAGCAAGCCGTGCGAACCGTGGCCATGGGCAGATGGTCCTGGCCAGCCCCAGGTGGGTTTCAGACCGGCCCGCTCACCAAAGCCGGGAGCGCACGCGGAGTTCACACGGCTGTGGCGGGCACTGAGACAAAGTGGGGGCTCCGTGCATAGGCAGGGGGAAGCCTGGGGGCTCCAGATTCCCCCCCAGGCTCTGCCCTGACAATTCCCCCTAGCCTGGCCAGCCGCTGGGCACGCCCCTGGGAACGCCCCTGGGAACGCTGCTCCAGAGGTAAGATCCACCAAGAGCCGGTTTGTTAATTTACCTGCAGGGGCAGCTCACCTCTCGGGTCCTGCAGAGAACACATTCTCGGCTTGCAGATTAACTGGATTTAGCCACACATGACTGAAAACCCCAAAACAACAGCGGCTTCACAAGAGGCAAATATTTCTCTCTCCCATCAGTGAAGTCTCCAGGTGGGCAGGAGGCTCCAAAAACCCAGACCCGTCCCAATTCCGATGTGACTGTCACTGCCTGGGCCCAATAAGGGGAAGGATAGGGCAAAGGGCCCCACCCTTTCTTTTGTATTGAGATTTACCAGAAGCTGCCAGGTAGTACCTCCAGTGGGGTCTCCAGGGAGCGGCCACAGGTAACAGCAGGAGAAGATCTATTCTAGACCCAGCTCAGGGCTGGTTCTAACAACAACCTGTACTTTGTCAGCGTCTCCATGCACCACATGTGTGTCCAAGCATTTTTCCAGGCCTCGCTCGCTGAATTTTCTCCACAACCGTATTTCATGGATGCCCCCCTTGTCCAGCTGAGGACACCATGGCAGAGGGGTTAAGTCCCTTGGCCAGGCTCCTACAGAAGCCAGCTCAGGGAGGCTGGCACTGGATTATCGTAAACCCGGGATTACTGCCTGGAGGAAGCAGCATGGGGGAGACTCGACCCCGAGGAAGGATGCCCTCTGAGCCCACGGGCCTTTGGCAGGCAGCGCCAGCCAGCCACGGCAGGAACAACCAGGACCCCGTGGCTTGGTCCTTGGGCACAGGCCCCCTCTCGACCGACAGCGCCCTGGTGGGGCAGCCCCCCAGCCAGCTTCCATCTGGCTGTTTCCCGCAGCCTGCCCAGTCCACCCTCCCTCCCGCTCATGCCAGGCTCCAGGCGTGCGTTGCCGAGTTAAACTCCCCTGAAGCAACCCTTCAAATCTTCAGGGAACCCCCTTGCGGCCCCAGGATCCGACAGCATTAGAATCATCAAGCTGGCTGCTCACACATCAGAAGGAAAACACGCAGAGGGTCTGGGCGTGTTTATCTGCAGGAGCGTGAACCCTGACGACGTGGGTCGCCCCCTCTGTGGATTGCGCCCGGAGCGTGGCCCCGGTATCCAGGCACTGCCTGCACATTTGCATACGAAGGAGCTAGACGGGAGGCCCTGTCAAAATATTTTTTGACAGGCCAGAGACGCGTTTTATGACACGATCCTCAGTTAGCAGCGAATGTGTTCACAATATGTTTCCGCAATCTGCCCATCTCTCTGAGGCGGGCTCTTTGTTTTGCTCAGGCTGCGCGGGCTGTCGCGGGGATTCATGCATTATGCAGGCCCGGGCACCGAGCGGGGGCCTCACTGTCACATAATTAGGGGGAGTGACGAGATGGAGGCGGCGGGGCAGGGCGTTGCCATGGAGGCGGCAGGGGAAGGTGGTCGCCTTGGGATGGAAGACAGATGCGCCCCGACCCAGGCCGGGGCTGAGCCCAGAGGCACCGCTGCGGGGTCTTCAGGTGGAAACTGAAGCACAATGCGTCCCACTGGCTCCTCACCAAATCCAGGGTGCGGAGAGCTTGGATGTGCGGCACCCCACATGACGGGGAAAGTACCTGTGCCGGCAGGCTCCAAACCCGCTCTCAAACATCTTCAAAAAAGCATAATGTGCAGGGGCACCCGGGTGGCTCAGTCGGTTGAGCGTCCGACTTGGGCTCAGGTCACAATCCCGCGGCTCATGAGTTCGAGCCCCGCGTCGGGCTTGCTGATGTCAGCACAGAGCCAGCTTCGGATCCTCTGTTCCCCTCGCTCTCTGCCCCTCCCCTGTTCATGCTCGCTCGCTCTCTCTCTCAAAAATAAAAATAAAAATTTAAAGCAATAATAATAATGACAGGGGTGCCTGGGTGGCTCAGTTGAGCGTCCGACTTCGGCTCAGGTCATGATCTCTCAGTTTGTGGGTTCGAGCCCCCCATCGGGCTCTGTGCTGACAGCTCGGAGCCCGGAGCCTGCTTCACATTCTGTGTCTCCCTCTCTCTCTCCTCCCTTCTCACACTCTGTCTCTCTCTCCTTCAAAAATAACTAAACATGAAAAAAAAATTTTTTTTAATAATAATAATATACAGAAAAAAATTGTCAGGAGAAATTCCACCAACTTTTCTTTCAATATGTGTTTTAATCGCCACAAAACCTTTCCACAGGTCCCTATTTAAAGTTCCATATTAACATATCACTACCCTAACGGGACAAAGAAAGTGCAATGAATTGTTCCATGTAACGCGACGAAACGGGGTATATCTGCTTCAGAAGACGACACGGTGATTAATAAAGTGTCAGTACAATCGAGCCTCCAAGTGATGGTCTTTTGCTGCTGTCCATGAAGTCCACTCACGTTCTTATTAACAGAGGTCACCATGCTGGACCCCTGGCCCCACGCTGGAGACGCCCCTCCTGCATGTCTGCCCCATTCTCCTCCTCCTGGTCTAGAGGGTCTGGCCATGGCCACGGCAGCCTGTGTCCCCCCGGCTCCCCAAGTCCGGTCCCGCTGCGCCTCCCCCGAGAGCCCGTCCCCCGGTGCTTCCTTTCTTCTTCCCTCAGACGTCCGGCCCTCGGCCCTTGGAGGCCGCTGGGCCCTTCCCTTCTGCCAGGTCCATCCAGGAGTCCAGGCCCAGAGCTCCTTCTTTCCGGGCCCAGCCCAGCCCCCGGGAGGGGGCTCCTCCCTGTGTGCTTTCTTCCCTCCGCCCCAAAGAACTCACCCGGCACGGTGGGGAGGGGGGGCCCGACTCACTACAAGGCTCCTGTGCTCCCCTCTCCTCCCACCAGATATAGCCCCCCAGGTACCGGAGGAGACTCACCCGCAGGTGAGTGGGGGCTTGGCCGCGAGAGGTATACCCACCCAGCTCACCCCCTTCTTGTCCAGTGTGCCGTTCTCTTCCCAAGTTCACTACCAGTGACTCTCTTCCTCCTCCGCTCGAGGAGGTTCCGGGACATATCTTTCTATTCTGACTTCATCCCTCTCTCCTGTTGGCCAGGACTCAAGAATAACATTCAAACCACTGAGAGTAATCGGGGGGCGGGTGGGGGGATCCACCCTCAGCAATAAACGCGAACCCCACTACGGAGTCCCCTCACAACACGCGTGGCGAACAGCTCAGAGACAGAGCATTCTACTGTGACCGTCCTGGAATCATCAGAGGGTGCCCCAAAATGTGTACAGGCAGAACCGGACTTGGTCCCGTGACGGAGAGCCCCCGACGCTACCGAGATCAGCACACCCGACCCACGAACCCCAAACAGCCCAGTGGCCGCTGTCCACACATCAGAAGGAAGACCGGTCCCCTTACAGGAGAGACGGGATACTCTTCCTAAAAAGGGGCTTCTATAGCATCGATGTAAATAACAACACACGTGGCCTCTTTTCAGCATACGCAGTTTCAAGTTTTGCTTTATGAGGACACCGAAGACAAATCAACACACCTACAGGTCTTGCTGGATTTCGAATACTAAATCTGTCAGGACACAGGTCAAAAACGAGGGCCCCGGGGCCAAATCCCACCCACCGTGTGTTTCTGTAAATAAGGCTTTACTGAGACGCGGCTGCGCCCACGTGTTGACGTACTTCCCGCTACAACAGCAGCTCAGAGGCTGCGTGGGACAGGACGTCACGGCCCGAGAGGCCAGGTCCCGTCCAGACAGTGCTTGTTGCCCTCTGAGCCAGCACCTGTTGCCTCACTGCGCTTTGCCCCCTTGAGAAGACGCTGTGAGTGCCATTCAAGTAACTCCTTCTTAACTCTGCCGCGGGTGGAGCTTGAGCTCTCGCGACCCCGAGATCGAGAGTCCCAGGCCTCCCGGGCCAAGCCCACCAGGCGCCTCTCGTTACTTCTTTTTAAGTAGCCTCAATCGTGGGGTGCCCAGGTGGCTCAGCCGGTCAAGCGTCCGACTACTGGTTTCAGCTCAGGTCATGATCTCACAGCTCACGGGTCTGAGCCCCGAGTCAGGGTCTGCGCTGACAGTGGGGGGCCGGGTCGGGATTCTCTCTCTCTCCCTCTCTCTGCCCCTCCCCTGCTTGTGCACGCTAAGTACTAAGTAAATAACTTCATTTATATACGTAATACAAGGTCACTGAGGAAAGCAATATATACTTAAGAAAAACATTAAGGGCCACAAGGGCTTGCTCGGTGGTTAAGCATCAGACTTCGGCTCAGGTCATGATGTCACAGTTCGTGAGTTCGAGTCCCACACTGGGTGAGCTCGAGCCCCACTTTGGGTGAGCCCCACTTCTCTCCCTCTCTGCCACTCGTGGGGTCCCCTCTCTCTCTCCCTCTGCCCCTCATTCACTTATGCCTTCTCTCTCTCAAAAAAGAAAAGTGAAAGGGGAAAAAATGATCCATAAAACCTACCGTGACCTCCAGTCACGGGCTGGTGGACGTCCTTCGCGATCTCTACGCAGAATGTGCTTTTTAAAAATAATGGCATTAACCCACGTGCCACACACTCACCAAGTGCCAGCCGGGATGCTGCAGGCCCCACCTGGGGTCTCCCCATTAAGCCACCAAACAAACGTCCCAGGGAGCGCATGCACCCTGTATTCGGTGATTTCCACCCACCGCTCAGCGAAGACAGAAACCGGGATAATATCTACGTTGTCCCAGGTTTTCACTCATAAGATGCAGCAACTAACCCCCGTGCATTCTTCTGACACCCTCTCTGCTGACCTTCGACCTCGCTTTATGCCTTTCTCCATGTGGAGTTTCTACATCAAACGTGTGAACATTTCTGAAACAGTGCTCACAGGTTGTCACGTGCCCCTCCAGACGGGTCGGCCAGTGCACACTCCTACCAACAGTGACAGTGTCCTAAATCACCTTTCAGATCACACATCTCACTCCTGGCACAAAGTGTCACAGCCAACGGCGCATTTGGAAAGGGGCACGAAGACGGTGTGAACGCTCACGCGCCCGTATTTACGCCGTCATCCCGTAATTCCCTTCCGAGGTGATGTTTTCAACGAATTAAAAACCTGGTGACTCGTAAACGTGAAAATTGCTATTTTGCTGGGTTGCTCACAGTGCCTTTTCACAGCACAGTTTCGCTCTCTTTTGGACAATCAGGCCTACGATTATCCCCCCACAGGTAGGAATAACCCTCTCTCCCAGCCAGGCAGAGCCAGCCCTGACCCCAGCTGCCCGGGACCCCTGCAGGTTGCCTCCAGCTGCCCCCGCCAGGCTGTCAACCGCCCAGGGCACTCAGATCGCCACACAAGCACCTACGCTCCCTGCTGCTAGGAAGGCTTCGATCCCAGAGCCCGCGACTGGGCTGTCTGGATGGCGTCCGGAAGCAGCCCAGGTCTGTGCGCTTTCCTGCTACATTCGGAGACCTCAAGGTTAGGGAGGAGGAAGACAGCGGCACCCCAAGTCCCTTACCCAGAGGCTGGAGCCATCCTGAGGGCCCTCCCATCAAACACACCCACACGGTCTGAGAGGCTACAAACTCATCCCTGGGCAGGACGTGGGTCCCCCTCGGCCCCCCCCCCCCCCGCACACGTACGCAAACACTTAGCACAAGTCTAACGCAGGCAGACGCATACGCGGCAGGAAAAGGTTTTTAAACACGGAAAATAAAATTTCGTGAGTCTTTAAAGAGATACATTGAACTATGAAATAAGTAAAATTCTAAATGGAATATTCTATAGCAGGTAAAATGGGAAACACGCCGTTTTCCATTCAAACTGCACAAGGGTATCTTCAGCATGCAGGTTCTTGCCCCTGGTACACACAGAATGCCAGATACCGTGTGAGAACACACACGTCACGGTTTAGAGAGACACAGATGGTGGTAAAGGCACGGCCATCTTCAATGGCGAAGGGGAGCAGGGATGGGCCCCCCAGTGGGTTCACGGCTCTTTCTTTCAGAAACATAAACACAGGGGTGCCTGGTGGCTCAGTCAGTTGAGGAACCGACCCTTGATCTCGGCGCAGGTCATGATCTCACAGTTCATGAGTTCGAGCCCCGCACTGGGCTCTGGGCCAAAAGTGCAGCGTCCGCTTGGGATTCTCTCTCTCCCCCTCCCTCTCTCTCTGCCCCTCCCCTGCTCGTGCTCTCTCTCTTCCTCTCTCAAAATAAATAACCTAAGGAAAAAAAAAAAAAAGCATAAACACGCACATACCCTCTACAGAGAAAGCAAACAAGGCAAACTTTTAAATCAGGGAGCTGCATGGTAACACCCATCCTGGTCTCCTCTCTGGACTTGAGTACTGGAATCATTCAACGCTTCCAAAAGTTAGGATATAAAGCTCGCTCAGTTAAAGTTTCCTCTCAGCAAAATGTCACTCGGGACGCAGGCTGCAGAGCTAATGTTTGGCCACACTCTCTGGAGTGGGCTGGCCCTATTTCGGGGTTCTTCTGTTAGTAATTAGTGGTGAGAGATTTCCCCCAAGGCCCTGCTTATGGACACACTCGGTGTGATCTAACTTATCCATGAGGCAGCCTGCTTTGGAATCATCTTCAAAACGGAAACAAAATTTTCCTCTTGGGGGCTATACCTTATTAAATACGACCTTTTGCCATATTACAAATACTAAGCGTTTCACGGATATTAAAAAACACTACAATACTCAAAAAAAGAAAAAAACCTGGCATAGGAAGGAATGACCTAGGGTGGCAGAAAGCAGAGATGTGTCATTCATTCAGAGAAAATGTCTCAAGTTGGGGGGGGGGGGGGGGTTAAAAAGCCAAAAGTCAAGAAATACATCCCAAATGTGTCATTGGGAGACTTCCAGAAGTGTAAGTTCAGAGGCCTACAACACGGCAGCCTAGCCTTCCATTCGTGCCCAGCCTTGCTGGAAGGCCCACATACCTGCAGGGGGCCCATGGGCACCAGTGTGGAGGCCAGTGGCACAGGGATGGGGACAGAAAGGGCACTGAGGAAGGGGCTAAGACACAGGTCTCCACCCAGGACAGCTCACCACACCCTGAAAACTTGCAGCAGCGACTTTCAAAGCTGCCATGTGCAGAGCCAATGGAGTCTAATAACCCACCATTTCCAAATTAGCTCATTTTCTGTCCCCAAAACATGTTTTGCTAGTGTGGACACCAGTTGGCATGAGGCAAAGCAAATCTTGCTCCACAGGCTGCCACCCGCAGATCTGTCTGTGCACAGCCCACAGAACGTGCATCCGTCCCCTGAGCGGTCCCTCAGTTTGGATGCACTGTTTCTGCAGCTCTGTCACAAGTCCCAAAGGAAAAGAAAGGCCCAGGTAGGTAAAAATATCAGCCATGGCGGCCTCTGAACGCAGGGCAATCAACGGAAAATGAGCACAACCCTAGAATACGCTCAAATAACTGAGGGCCTTACTGTTGCCTCCCTACTCCCCCTCACTTCCCTCCAGGGTGCGGGCAGGGAAGGCCGGGAGCGTGGGTCCCAGCCCACCAAGACCCGCACCTTCCCACGTCCCATACCCCCTGAAGCAGTGCTGACCGGCAGGGGAGACCACAAGCATCGCGATTTACTTCCTACAACGACTGTCCGGTGTGCATGACGTGCGAGAGACACGCATTTCCCGAAATCTTGCCGTGCGACAGGGGTGGGGTACGTGACTGAGTGGGAAGAACAGACTGGCCCCTAAGTGCTCAATAAACATTATGGTCCAACTGACTCCCAAGACCGGTGTGAGTGGCCACAGAACCACCTGCTTCTGTCCCAGCCGGGTTCCCAGGGTTAGAGGTCTGGTTTTCAAAACGGACACTGACCGAGGGGTTGACTTTGGTGAGTCCCTGAACAGGAGCAACGAGACCTACCAGAATTCAGTTATAGAAAAAGCACAGCAAGGCCAACGCTGTCCTCTCCAACACCTATCTTTAGATCATGCTTACCTGGCTCTGTGGAGCGAGTCCAGGGACAAGGTCTAGTCTCCGTTCGCCACCCCAGGCACGTGTGGGCACACAGATGACAGGGCAGTGCCTGTCTCGCGAAACTAAGGTGACTCTGGAGGAAGAAGATACCACCGGCCACTGACTGGCCGGACAGCGTAAGAGAGAGTTCATTAGCTCGTTCCGGAACCACAACCACACTCTATAAAGCCAGCAGGAGAGCTAGGGTGGCCAGCAGGCACTGACCATTCTGGAAAGTTCTTTTCTCAAAGCTGGGAAGAACACGAAGAGAACCATCAGCTGTTAACCTGAACTATTTTACTAAAACTTATTTTGGGGCAGCCAAAAAAACCAAACCAAAGCAACCAAGAATGTGTCATCCCATTGGACAGCTGTCTCCGTGTAACCTATTCGCCACACATCAAGGGAAGGTCGAGGCATTCTGAACCAGTAAACAGGATTTAACGACGGACAGCAGCAGGCCAAACACTAGATAGAATGCGTATTTGCATTTCTGCTGCAAGAAAAGGGGCCGAGTCCATAAGAGGCAACAGGAAATGTCCAGAAAGTAGGCCACCATTCCTAGGCGTGGATGGCCACCTGAGCAGCACCCTGTCCCACATGGAGCCCAGACATCAACAGCTGCCCCCGGGGACATAATCGGGGACATAATCCCTCCTACTGCACTGGGAACACATCAAAAGTAGCAGCTACAGTTCCTCTGTCTTCAAATACTCGGGATATAAACCCGTGCCAAGAGCAGGCCATCCAATTTCTAACACAGGAAATAAGCACGGACACGGGGAATGACTCATCCTCCTATCGGAGCGACCAGTGGGGTCACTGACATTAAGTCAGAGAAGCCTCCAAAGCACAAAGGGTAGGGGATCTTTCCCCATTTCCAGGGGAACCACACCAGAGACGTGACGGATCCCTGAGGAGCTGGACGGCATCCCTTGATGCAGACGCAAGAACTTGGGGGCTGCCCAAGGTAAGGATGGCGAGAAAGACCACAGTGGTGGTTTGCACCCACTGCTCTACGCGCCCATGTCACTTAACCAGCACACCTGCTCTGAGAAGGCGGGACTATAACATGCCAGTGTTACTAGCAGATGAGGAGACTGAGAGTCACCCAGCCAATCTGGGAGCAGAGCCAAGATCCAAACGGGGCTCCCTGGCTCCAGAAGTCACAACGACCCCCAGACTTCATCACCTTCCCAGCAGTGAGGAGGGGGTGCCAACCCCCGTCACCAACAAAAGTACAGGTGCTGTGGCTCAAGGTCCGTCCACCACAACTGAGAGGAAAACGGAGCTGTGCAAGATTCACTCACCCGCATCCCTAGCAAACACGGAGACGGCACCTGCTAGGGGCTGGACCCCCACCTCCATGCTGGGAACAAACCGATACGGCACCTGCTGGGAGGACCCCCCCCCTTCGTGCTGGGGACAACCACGGATACGGCACCTGCTAGGGGCTGGACCCCCACCTTAGTGCTGGGGACACACTGGGCACTGACCAGCCCTCCCGATCTCATACTCCATCCACAGCAGGGAAAGAAAGAAGCACTGTGTGCCTGGGGCTGTGTTCCATGGTGAAGCGTGAGGCAGGGGAAGGGAGGGGGGCTTTGGTGGGGGTAGTCGCCCAGGACGTTTCTCCACTGACACCTGAGTGAAGGCTGAAAAAAGTGGGGGCTGCGCCCCAAGGACACTGGGGGAAGGCCGTCCGGGAAGAGGAAGCAGACCAAGACACTGATGGGCAGAAGAGCTACTGTGGCGCGTGGAAGGGACAGGAGGCGAGCACCAGGGGAGCCAGAGGGCTGTATCGGGCCTGGAAAGCCAGGGGGAGGTTCTGGTCGGAGGGGGTCACGCCTTGACTTGGGCTTCGAGGGCTCCCCTGGCTGCTGCGCGAAGCCAAACGTCAGGGAGGGCAGGAGCAGTGGCCAGAAGACCAGCAGTGACCCACCGGGCAGTGATGCTGCCCAGGGCCAGGGCGAGAGAGCTGGTGCCTAAGGAGGTGAGGAATCTGGGCACAGGGAGGGCAGGGCAGCGGGTGTGATGGAGGAGGGCTCCAGGAGCCAAGGGCGGGCGCTGCAGAGGCCCCAAGAAGGCAGCGCCCCCCACGGGGGGGACAACACTTTTCTGCTGGAGACGGCACAGGCGGCCAGCCCGCATCAGAAGGGCCCGGAGGGCACCGAGACCAGCACCAAGGGCACGCGTCCCGGACAAAGCGGCACAGGGTGACGCAGAGCAGAAGGAATCGCCCACATCTGAACGCTGACAAGGGACATGAGCTAAGGTGACAGTGAGCAACATGCCTGGTGGTAAGTCCCTGCACCCCGTCAGTTTCCTGCTGCTGCTGTAAAGAAATTACCACCTACGAAATGCTTGGAACGCAGAGCCTTCATATCTCACACCTAAAATCAGATGTGGCTAATATCAAGGTCTCCACGGGACTGTGTTCCTTCTGGAGGTTCTGGGGGAGAATCAACTTCCTCATCTTCTCCAGCTCCTAGAGAAGGAGCCCCTATTCCTTGGCTCCTGACTCCGCCCACATCTCCTCCGGGGACCCTGACCCTCAGGCCTCCCTCTTACAAAGACCCCTGTGATGACAGTGGGCCCACCGGGATACCGCAGGCTAACCTCCCTCCAAACAGCCTTAATTTAACTACATCTACAAAATCCTTTTTACAGGATTGAGGTCACATACTCGCAGGATTAGGATGTGGTGTCCTTGGGAGCCATTCATTGTTCTAATATATTCACCACACCCCTCCCCCCAGGTTATGTTTTTGTTTTTGGTGAATATTAAGTGACATTATACAAGCCATTTAACCACAGCTTGATAAAATTTAAATACTACTATCCAGAGCTTATTAATAATAGGCACGATTAAAATTAAGTCTTCCAACTTAGGGAACATTGTCTAAATACGAGCTTAATAATCGATCTTATTCATGGAAACAAGGAAAAAATAATTAAAGCCCCTGTAGTCTGTAAATCCTTACCGTGAACCTTGTTAATTTGTGCCTGAACTGTGCCCCAAAATTTCTGCATCGATGTAAAATGGGTCTACAGGAAATTCAGTTAGAAAAGAAAACGTGCTGCAGGAAGCCAATTAAACTGGATAGATCAGGGCGTAAACTGCCAAGAACAGACCAGGTGCCCAAAAATGATGTATGGCTCGGCAGAGCAGGGGTGGGGGCCACAAAAGCCACTGCTCTCCCAAATCACCCACAAAAACCTACTGGAATTTTTCAGCCCTTGTGGTTCAGTAACGACCACACAGAAATCATGAGTATCCCATGAATTTGGAGCTCTGGGTTCCAACGAGAACACAATCAGAAGTCACACTAAGGGACAGAAGTTTACAAATCAAAACTGCAGTTAACAGGAAAAAAAAAAAAAAAGGAGGAAAAATTTTGTGCATCCGTTAGACTGAATTTATACAACACTTCGGGGCACGTGGGTGGCTCCGTAGGTTAAGCATCGGACTTCGGCTCAGGTCACGAGCTCACGGTTTGTAGGTTTGAATCCCACTTCGGGCTCTGTGCTGACAGCTCGGAGCCCGGAGCCTGCTTCGGATTCTGTGTCTCGCTCTCTCTTTGCCCCTCCCCCCACTCGTGTTCTGTCTCTCTCTCCCCCTCTCTCAAAAGGAAATACACATTAAAAAAAAAAAAAATTTGTACAACCCTTCCAAACACACATGTGCAGTCAAATAAAGACGTGAGCCTCCTGAATGCTGGTGTTCTCAAAATTAGACAAGTCACACTTGGTGGATGCTCCGTGAAGTGTTACTTAACCCACGGACCTGGACTCCCTCCCACCCCCAGCCCACACCCCCACCAGAGACCCAGGCTTCCAGATTCACTGTCTTAGGACTTGGATTCAAAAGTAAGTTCATGCACTTGCTAAAAGTAGCCACTGCATTCGCTTCCACAATAAAAGGAAGCTGATTTCAGAGGATTTTTTTAAAGAAGCACATGTCTTACAGGTAAAATCTGTTTCTACCCAAACCTTTAGCCACATCACAGATCAGAGGTGACCACTCACGAGCCAACGTTCTTCACAAGGCAGCAGCAGCAGCAGCAGCGGCCTGCTGCCGATTTGGGCTTAATTATTTCAACCACCATTTACCTTCCTCTGAAACTCCGGCGTTTCAACATTGCACAAAGAGAAACTTTCTGCGCTTCAGACACACGGAACAAAATCCGCTTCTCTGGACGTGTGAACCTCGTTTTTAAAAATCGTTACTTTTATTACCGTCGCTCACTAATTTGCACATATCTGTTCTGGCTTTTAAAACATTTTTTCTCCCCCACATTATAATGAATCCTTAAAGTCACAATCCCCTGGTAAGGCCGCCCCAGCGTGCCAAAAATGAAAGCAAATGTTTCCCTTCTTCCCTGCAAATTCATAAAATGTGGGCCCTGCCCAATCCCCGGAGAATCTGTGACTCTGACTTTCTAATTCATTCGAAGTTTAAAAAAAAAAAAAACAAAAACTGAAGATCCACATTTGCTCATTTTATAAGCATCTCTAGGGAAGTTAAAGGCATTTAAAAATTACACAATACGTCCCCCCTGGCTTCAAAGACGCAACAAAAAGGGCATCTTTCCCAAGCTTTTGTTAAACTGCAAAGTGGTTTTTTAAATTGTGTGTTCAAAAAAAAAAAAATGTTTTCTTTACCATTAATCTTGACCAAAAAAAAAAAAAATCTGTTCAGGGCAAAAACATTCAGCGGAGGGCCACCCCATGTTAGGCACGGAGTGAGGTCACACGGACCACAGCTGGGGAGGCAGAGGTGCCACGTGGGGCAGGAAGCCATAAACGTATGCGGTGTCTGTGCACCGGACGTATGTGTTTGTATTTAATGGGTTGGATTGACCAGGGTTAAGGGTTGGCAGGCACAGGTACAAGTGCTCAAAGGCTACATACGTTTTTTTTAAGGCTTTTATTGCACTTTGTCCATCCCCCCCCCCCTCAAGAGGCTATCCTGATCGACATTCTTTCCACTAATGCAAAAGGGTAATGCCATGACCTGCACGTGTCTCCCCCGAATCTGTAGGTTGAAATCTAACCTATTAGGTGCTATCACGAGCCTCGTGAGCAGGGTTAATACCCTTAAGACAGGTCCATGGGCACCCCCTCACCTCCTTCTGCCATGTGAGACACGACCAGAAGTCTGCTACCTGGGAGATGGCCTTCACCCGACCACGCGGGCACCATGATCTCCGCTTCCAGCCTCCACAACTGTGAGATCTGAATTTCTGTGGTTTTTCAACCACCCACCTGTGTTTTGTCACAGCAGCCGAAACAGACCAGACAGGGACCGATTTCCATACGCCTTTGCCAACACAGGGTCTCTTCTTGTTTTAAGATTGTACTTAACTAGGCTTTTCTTTTTAATGTTTACTTACTTGAGAGAGAGAGAGAGAGAGAGAGAAAACACACAAGGGAGAAGGCAAGAGGGGTGGGGGGTGGGGGAAGAGAGAGAGAGAGACAGAGACAGAGACAGAGACAGAGAGAGAGAGAGTCAGTCTTAAGCAGGCTCCATACTCAGTGAGGAGCCAGATATGGGGCTCGATCTCACCACCCTGCGATCATGACCTGAGCCGAAATCAAGAGTCAGGCGCTTAACCAAGTGAACCACCCAGGCGCCCCTGTACTTCAATGGGTTTAAGAAAAAGTCACCTCATCACTTCAACTGGTCCTTAGTAAAGCTAAATATATGTACACACTATCTGCCCCATTATTTCTTTTGATGAGTCTGTGCCCATTCCTTCTGTTGGGGAATTACTTATTGCTTCATAAGAGCTCTTTGTATATAAAAGACAGCCCTTTGCCATAGGTCGTAACTATTTTGTTTTTTATTTGCCTTTAACTTTGGCTAAAGTGTCTATCGTGCTCAAAAGTCATTCAGTTGTTCAGATGTTGTCAAGGCAAACTTCTTTTGTTTTCTGCCTGTGATGGCCATTCCAAGACTATATGACTTTCAAGAAGGTTTGTTTTTGAGGAAATGATTCTGTCTTTTGAACGGCTATAGGCAAAAAGAGAAAAACAATCACTTGACCTAGTTTCACAATAACCCAGCTCCCCAAGAGAGGCAGAATGCATAGTTATCCTGTGAAGTCAGGGGACCAGAGCACAGCCGACCCTTGCTGCCTTAAAATACTTTCTCTTGGCATAAGAAATAGGGCTACAATGGCTCGGAGAAGAGAGTCGTGCCAACTGTACATCTGATCCATGTTTATGGATAAATTTAGGCAAAATGTAATAAAGTCAGTGCCTAGAAACACTAGAGAGATAACACTTTGAAAAACTAATCTTGGGCTGCGAGTAAAGAATGGGATCCCTCCAATTTTAGGTCATTTTAGATCACTGCAATTCTCACAATCCTGGCGGGCTCCCCAGTGGGCTAGGCTAAGAGACAGCGCAAGGCAGAGGACCGATGCTGTGCTCAGATGCCCTATGGAGACTGGTTCTCTGACACCCAGTCACGTGGCCCTGGACCAGCGGAGGAAGCCTGGCCGCCACTCCCCACAGCTGGGCCAGCCAGTGGCCACACCCCCTCCGACCAAGTGAACCACCAGACGCTCCTTGTCACCCTCTTCACACAGTCATTTGCGTTTTACCAGAAAAACTACCCACAGATAAACCGCTCGCCTCGCACAGAATTCTTTCTTTGCGCACAGCACCCACAGGCAGACTCGGAGTTGGCCTTGGTTGTTGGGAAGCTGGCCCTAGGATTACGGAGGCCGAGGGAACTGAATGTGTTGTAAGAATATCACATATGGCACGTGCTCTAAGTGGAGCAAACATCTCAGCTGAACAATGAACAGCCACAGAATCAAATGTATTCCCAAGAGGCAGAGAAAATGGAGAAAGACAGCACCTCGTGGTACCCGATGTTTTGTTGTGTTTTGCACAAAAGGACTCATGGTGAATACAGAGGCAGCAAATCCAGCCTCTTCCCCAACCACGTGGATGCTGGTGTGTGCCCCTGTGCCTGGTACATCCTAAATCCCCTGCCAGGTTACAAAGGGTTGGGGGTGGGGGAGGGCGGGGGAACCGGACCCAGGCTCCTACAGAGACCCTCCGTGCTCCCAAGGCGAGGCTGATGGAACATCCAACACCGGAAAGCCTTCAGTGACAATGACGTCTCCCTGCTCACAGGCCGTATAAGGAACAAAGCCCCTGACCCCCACTCCATGGCTCCCGCGTTCTCCGTCCCCAGAGCACCTGCAACAACAGCCTCTTTCCACGTCCTCAAATCCATCCCTCCCACTGCAGGGCCTTTGCGCGCACTGCCCCTTCTGGGATGACCCACACCCCTCCCTCTACTGAGACGTCAGAGGAGGACAGCAGCTTGCTACGGACTCCTGGGCTCCTGTCTCCACAGACGCCCATCCCGATCCCACTTCTGGCATCTATGCCCTGCAGCAGCCGCCTCCCCACCAAGCAGCACTGACCACACTGTTAACTTTATGGTTAGTAGGGGGCCTATGGCCAACACTGCCTTCCCTTCTAGACTCCAAGGACCCCGAGACCAAAGACCTCGTTTGCTCACTCACCAGCACCGATGGGGTGGGTGCCTAGCACCTTTGCAGGCGTTCAGTACATCAACAGACACCAACAGAGAAAATTTAGGGGTTTTCACGATCATCTGGCCAGAACATATACATGTGCATGTTAGGATATATACCTACATATGTATTTTTTTTTAACGTAGGAAGAAAATCACAGCAAAGATTTTGATTCATCCGCACATTCCTAAATGACAAAGAACTCTTACGGGCCACTGCTGGCCAGGTGTCCCCTCAGTTCCTGACACAGCAGATGGGGAAGGACACCCGTGGACCGCACCGTGTTGCGATATGCTAATTTGCTGTTAATTACAGCCTCTCCTCAGAAATGCCCTCGAAGAGCCTGTTCCGTGGGGAGGGCTGTGCCAATTAGGCTCGCTCACAAAGGAGTATCTTTAAATGATTGCCAGTTTATTTTAAATACTTCTTTTAATTTATCGGGAGGTCACCTGGAGTGATAAGCAATAAAGTGGTTCCATTTACCTGTGATATATTTTCATGTTTCCTTTTCCTTACAACGGCTAGTAGTTTTCAAGGGAGAGCAGGAGACAAAGGAACGGCCATAGGCAAAAATTTAGCTAAGAATTCTTGCCCTGACCTTTTTCTTCCTCGGAGGAACATGGTGGTGGTAATTTCTGAATCCCCAGCTTCTCCTCAAATAGATGTAATACTTCTCAATAAAGGAAGCATAAAGGTTCGGGGGACAGGGCTTCCGACAAGCACATTAAATGTAAACAAGTTTACGGGCGCCCGGGGGGCTCCGTTGTTTACGCGTCCGACTCTCGATTTCGGCTCAGGTTGTGATCTCGTTTGAGCCCCGTGTCGGGTTCTGACAGTGCAGAGCCTGCTTGGGATTCTTTTTCTCTCCCCCTCTCTCAAAATAAATTGAAAGACTTTAAAAAAAATGTAAACAACTTTAGATTACAAGGTGGGACCCATTTTCTTCTAAAGTTGCCAAATTATTAAGGCCCTTGTATTCCTGACTGTGTGCCTCGGCATCTCATATAAAGAGTAAAGGTAAAACTATTTCAATACAACTTCTAACTTATCTGCTCACCTCACCTTGGGAAACAGGGTCACCTCCACACCACTGCCCAACGACAAGAGCACCCCCAGCCACGATGATGAGGGAGGCGAACATCTGAAAGATGAAAGGCACCGCAAAGCCCTGTCACAGCCTCACACGGAGGTGTTAGTTTGGACTCTAGGGACCGTGGTTTACGCGGCCCCAGGAGCACAGAGCTGGCTGTCAGGACCAGCCCCGGGAAGCAGCCGGTACGTGCTGCTGTTACGTCCATCCGGGGAGAACCACTGAGCCAGGCTCCCTGGCCGGGGTCCCACCCAACCGCCACGTGGCCCCGGACCCACCGGCTGGGAACTCCCAAACTGTGGCCGTCTGAGCCACAACTCTTCTTACCCTGGCTCCATGGCCTCGTGGGTTCTCAAGAGTCAGAGGGAGACCCACCCACCCACCCAAAGTCATGCTCCGTTCCCTTAGCACCTGAATGTGATTAGCTGGTTAAGTGTGTATTTGTCAGTCTGAATGAACACAAAGGCAGAAACCGATTCATAGATCATCTGGAGGGGTCTGGGCACTGGAGGCATCGCCCCTGAGATCTCATTACCAACGGCAAGAGCCCCAGCTGACATGAGTTATTTACTGCCGCCCTCGTCCTTTGATTCCGCACACGTGTCGTCCGCAAGAAGGTGCATCTGGGCCCCGCTTGAAACAGGCTACCGTCCAGGGGCACCGGCTCGGAGAGCGGGGAAAGGTGCGATCAATTAACAGGCCGGCGGGGGCCCCAGGGAGAGGAGAAGCGGGGAGGCCGGGCTGAAATCCTCCAACCCTCCCTCCCTCCCAGCAGCAGACGAGGGGCTTCGCTGAGCTAAGGCGAAGTAGGAAACAATAAGCAATTTGGGAAACAAAATCCTGAAATTGCGCTCGGATTATGATCATAATTAGAAAGTCAAGCATGTCTGATCGTTCTCCAGTGAGTCTGTAGGCTGCAGACCAGAATAATTTTACGTAATTATCAACATCAACACGGACAGAGCCCTTCTTGCAGGCGAGGCCCCCCGCTGCCCGGGGCTCTGACCTGCGGGCCTCAGATGCGGTTCGGCCCCTCAAGGACGCACCCGTGAACACGCGGCCACCACGTGTTCTAAAACCGGGGCAGAAGAAGGAAGGGTTTCTTTGTCTACCATGTAAACATACCCAGGTGAAAACCCCACAAAGGTATGAGATTCGAATCACATTTATAATCGATGAACGCCCTTTAAAGAAACAAAGACAGTCACACCAAATCTCCATTTTAGCGGAAACCCAAGATTGTATTTTTTAGTCTGTGATGTCTGTACGGCTGGTTCCGTCTCCTGCTCACCGGCGAGGAGACCCGACGAGCCCTGGGCTACCGTCCAGAAAACACACACAGACGCAGGTTCTCTGACCGCACCTGACCCGTACCCCAGGCCTGAGCACCCCAGTTATCCACCCAGGCGTGGTAACTCCTGGCTTCGGACCCGCCACCCACCCCCGCACATCAAGAAAAGAAAACCACCCATAAAGAAGACCGGAAAGAAGGAAAGGAGACCTTCTGTCATCAACAGACAGACATTCCTCCAAAATGACAAAGCTCTCAGCGGCGTCCTGGACCCCACGGGACCCAGGCTGCTTCCCTTCTCTGTGGTCTCTTGAAGCTGTCCTCCTATTTCTCTTATTCTGTTACTATTACTGCCAGTAGCACTCTAGGAGGAGCCAGGGGGTTACCTGGAAAGTGAAGAGAAAGCTGGAAGACGGGACGGGACGCCCCAGAGCGCGTTCTGCCAGAGCAAACCTCCCCTTACTTCCTAGCTCTGTCTTCCTCCTCCTTTTTTTTTTTTTTTGTAAATAAAAAATAAACATTAACGAGTTTCTATAATATAAATAGCCTTTAATAAAAAAAAGTACTTTTAAAAACATTAATATTCACTTCTGTTTTCTGGAAACACACACACGAAAAGTGTGTTCAATCCAAGTGCAAAAGGAGGGGGCAAACCCACCTAAGGCGAATACGGTACAATTCTGGAGCAAGGGATCTTCTTGCTAATTCTTTCCCTATGATGATTGCTGTACTTTGCGGGAGCCCAGAATCTCCCTGGGAAATGAGAAATCAGATTCTTGTAAGTACTGGCCAGAACAAAACCCCAGATCACCACCTTATAACAGGTGTAATTTTGACTCCTTCCAAAACTTGGCAGCTGACACCCCGACTCGTTAAAAGGTTTGATTTGTTAAACAGGAAACGTCTCTGGTGAAATCTCAAGAGTCCCTTCCATCCCAAGCAACGCTGCCTTCACTCTTGTCCCTGGCTTCCTCCAGGCCTCCGACAGACTGACCAGTTGCATGTCCCGGGAAATCGCTCTTGGTCCGTGACCTTGGAGGACCCATCTGACCGTGTAACCTCTCTGAACACGGTGCCCCCCCCATGTCCTCCCCACTCAGACGGCAGGGCCGGCCACACCGGGGGAGGGCAGCGGAAGGCCCCATGGCCGCGGGAGGGCCGGCTGCAGCCCAGGGATCCGGGGCCTGGCCACCCCCTCCCCGAGCCCCCCCCCCCCCCCCCCCCCCGGGCCAGCCTGGGACAGCTCCACCTTCTGGGACCACACCCAGTGCAGTCCTGGCCAAGCCCTCTCAGCTGGCAGTTCTGTTCCCAGAGCCAGATGACAAGGGGGAAAAACATACACCATGGAATTTTACAGAATACCGCCAGCTAGCTCGGATTCCGAAGGTCTGTGACACGGCTGGCCAGCGCTCCTTCCCTATGAGGAGCTCAGACGTGTACCGGGCAGAAGACTAACACTGGGAGTCAGCAAGGGGACGCCCCAGAGAAGGCAGCTGTGATGTCGAAAGTACAAGGAGAAAACTAAGAGCTAATGATCCACATGCAGGAGACAGAGTGTAACCCCGACCCCAGCGGCCCACCCTGCAGGCTCGGGCGTCCCTCAGAGCAGAGGCCCAGCTCCCCTGGGCTCCCCTGCGTCTGGGACACCGCGGGCGTTCACACGAGGCATTTCTGCCTTGCAAGGAGATGAGGGTGCACTTTTGGTTGAACAGAGTTTTAATGTTTACTTATTTTTGAGGGGGGAAGGGGCAGAGAGAGAGGGAGACACAGAATCCGAAGCAGGCACCAGGCTCCGAGCCGTCAGCACAGAGCCCGACACGGGGCTCGAACCCACGAACCGTGAGATCGTGACCTGAGCCAAAGTCGGACCCCTAATGGACTGAGCCACCCAGGCGCCCCTTGGTCTAACATATTTTTAAAAGATCAATATTGGTTTTCGTGGAACACAACATCTAGATACCATCTATCCTTCTTAAAACTCTAAAATACCAATAAATCCTCAGAGAACGTTCCCAGCAGTGCCAGGGGACTTGGGGACACAAACCTCCAGCAGCGCGCCCGCCTCCTCTCCCCGCTGCGCCCCCAGCTCCAGGAGGACGCCCTGGGGCTGGATCTTCAGAGTCCTGGAGGGACCCAAACAGACCCCGACCGTGTGCCGGCTGAAGGAGGCCTTGGAGCCCAGTGCTCGGGGGAGGGAGGGGTCAGGTGGAGCAAAGGCTGGGGGCCCCCACCCTCACCCCTCCCCGGCCTGCGGGCTCCCAGCCAGTGGGAAGGCCTCCCCATGCCCAGAAGGCCTTCCTCCAGCCCAGGGTGCTGGTGTCGCTGTCCCCGCGGGAGCACTGAAGGAACAGAGACAACTGTGCGTGGCTGGCCAGACGGCGTGAGTGACAAGGCGAAGTTGACAAGCACACTGTGCCCAGGATGTGCCGGAATAACCGTAAGCCGAGTATCGAAGGGCTGCATCACGCTCTGGTCCTTCCACCAAGTCTCTCGCTTCCCACCTAGGACCCCCCCCCCCCCATGGTCTGAGGACAGCAGGGACCGGGCCTGGAGACATGGGAACTCACTCTGGTGCCAACTCTGCTCCACAGGAACCTGGGAAAGCCCCTCACCCACCTGACCCTCGTTCTCATCCACAGGACATAAACAGAATTTAATACCTTCTCTTCCTTCCTCCCGGCCTCAATGGGCTAAGGAGATAACGGGTGTGAAATGATAACGGGTTTGTAAACAGCTATAACTTACGGTAAAAAGTGCTGCTCCCTGTGTCCAAGCTCCGTGGCCCCAGTGACTCATTCTGCCACTATTCCCCGAGGACGGCTCACGGCTCCTCTGGTGACATGCAGGGCTCACAGTGATGCCCAGTTACCATTTGGTTCTTTAAACAGCTCACTCTGGAAACGGCTGACGGCTCAAAGCAGGTCTTGGTCTCCGAACTGCTGAAAGCCCCCCCCCCACACACACACACAATATCCCTGAGAGGATGGACAGCTATGGGGTGAATGGTGCTCATCTCAGGAGAACCAATTTTGCTTTCAATAAACACTGACACGCTAGCAGGCACCTGGGGGGCTCAGTCGGTGGGGCGTCTGATTTCAGCTCGGGTCATGATCCTGGGGTCGTGGGATGGAGCCCCACATTAGGGGCTCCGTGCTGAGTGTGGAGCCTGCTTGAGATTTTTGTCTCTCTTCCCCTCTGCCCTTCTCCCTCCGTCCCCCCCCCCCCGCCATGTTCTCTCTCTCTCTCTCTCTCTAAAAAACTAAAATGAAAAAACCTAACACACGACTGAGTTCTCAGCCTCTCACGCGGGCTGTGGTAGAAAACAGCAGCCTGCTCTCCCCTCTTCCTGCACCACGTTCACCAAGAGGCTGAGAAAGGCCACTGGCAGACCAAGTGCAAACAAGGACGCCAACAGTCGGCAAGTCAACACGTGGCCACAGCAGAAAGCTCATTTTGCACCTTGCGAGGCTTAGAAAACAGCCAATCTTGGTGATCACTCATCAATAGTTACTAGTGTCCAAAGAAGTCTCTGCAGACATGTAAACGTATTTCCTTGTTTTGTTTTCATCGTAAAACACATGCTTGTTAAAGTCTAGAGAATTCTCAAAAGTAGGGGGAAGGAAAAAAAAAAAAAAAAAAAACATCGGATTCCAGGAGGCCAACACGGCTTCGTGTGGAGCTCTGGATGGGCCGACCCGGAGCCGCAGAAGTAAGACGATGTGCGTGCCCGTTACCGTGGCAACGCGAGGCACAGAGGGTGTGCACCACTTCCGCTAACGCTCTTCAGACCCGTGGCAGAAATTCTAGAGGCATCAACTAATTGCTGGTTGGGAAGAAATGTTGCACAACAAAAATGTGCCGAGCGGGCAGAACTGGCAGTGTTTGGAAAGCAGCGTCTTCCGAGACTCCCAATCTCTGACGTAGAGTTTGGAGATTTCTGTAAATGTGCTTCCATTTCTTAAACGCCGCTTTCCTTACGTCCTCCCCGAGGGTGTCCACTTTCTCCGGTCAGGTGCCCCCACTTTGCTTGGTGATGCGGCAAGGAGAAAACAGCGACGGGGATAAGAATGATAGGATGCCCAGGGATGTAGGGCTACGTGACGAGTCTGGTAAGAACTGAACATGAAATGCACAGCACGGACCAGGGAAAGCACCCGATGCCGGCCCCGCCTGTTGACTTCTATGATGAGTATCATAGCTTTAGTTAAATGTTATTTGTCAGAGGAAATAGGAATGTGCAACCTGGAACAAAAAAAATCAGCCTGAAGAATCGAGCGACAAGTAATACTCCTTCGACGTACACACCTAGGGAAGCCATGCCAAAGCTGAACAAAAAAATCTTCATTCCGTTCCTGATGCCAAGTTATACACACGGAGGCTGCCTCCATTGTGAGGGCAATGACTGTTTTCTCTTAAAAGAGAAAGAACTGAACGAGCGAACTGCATGGCTACAGAGCTTTTAACAAGAACTGCCTGCCAGGCAACGGTTTTATAATCTACATTGTTAGATAAGGGACGTATTAATAGTAAGCTTCCCAAAAGCGACAGAGAAATCAAGATGGGGCACCAGCCCTGGACGAGGGCCTTGGCCTCACGACTGCCAGAGGAAGCAAGAGGGCACCACGCGTGGTCTGCCGATGGATGGTGTGGGTGCAGCGGCCACGCGCAGCCGCGTCTCACTGAGAGAAGGGGAACCAGCCCAGCGCGTCCCTTCCCGACAAAGTAAGATGAGCCTAAACTGATTTGCTCCCTAGCAAGGAGCCTAGTGCTCAGATCCCCCGTGAACTGTTTCACAGCCACAGCGCCTACAGACAGACTTTGCAGATACGGGAAAACGGGTCACACGCATGCAGAGACACGCGGAGACACTGTGGGGAGAGAAGATACTCTGTAAGTTTTATTTACTTATTTTGAGAGAGAGAGAGAGCGAGCATGAGCAGGGGAGGGGCAGAGAGAGAGGGAAAGAGAGAGTCCCAAGCAGGCTCCACGCCGTCAGCACAGAGCCCAACGTGGGGCTCGAACACACGAACCATGAGGTCACGACCTGAGCCGAAACCGAGAGTCAGCGGGCCCAACCGACCGAGCCACCAGGTGCCCCAACTTTTTGACTTCTTCAAAAGAAAAAATGAAAGTTTCATACGCACAGAATCTAACGTGTTCTCCATACACCCGAGAGGAGGCATGGGCCAAAAACTGCCTTCTCTGGCGTCTACTATGGAGACTGCGAGCATCCAATCTGTGACTTCCACACCAACCCAAGCACCTAAACTGCTTGACGTTTTCCCTACGTTAAGCTACTCGACACACAGACTGAGCACCACGAAGCTGTGCTGGGTACACATCGGGGCCCAAAGAGACAAAGACCCCGTGCTCGGGAGCGTATGGCCCTGTGACGGAGGACAGCTCAGAAACAGTGTAGTAAGAGGCAGCGTGTGCAGAGGAGAAGGGAGGGTGGGGGAGGAAGAGGGGAAGGGGCAGCGGGGGAGGAAGGGGAGAAGGGGCGGTGGGGCAGGAGGGAAGACACATGGCTCTCAACCAGGCGGCCCGGCCAAGCAGGACTTGAAGGAAGTGAAAACCAGGGAGGAAGGGCACCGAGGGCAAAGGCCTGAGGCCAGCATGCTGCAGGAACAGCCAAGAGGGCAGCCTGGAGGCAGGGAGGGAACAGGGCAGGCGAGGAGGTCAGGGAGGGGAGGAGGCTGGGGCAGGGCCCGCCAACTTCTGCCAAAGGCCAGAGTTTAGGTCTGGGGAATCAAAAGACACAACACCAAGGGGACCCCGTGGTTTCTGTCCCCAACTACTCACCTCTGCGGATGTCACCTGACAGCAATCACAGGTGGTACATAAGCCACCGGCTGTGGCTGGGACCCAGCAGTGTTATCTACGGAACCTGACACTTCCATTTCATCACTTTCACACATCACAAGATATCCATCCCACCGCTCACGGCTAAAAAAGCCATTCTTAACTCAAGACCCATGCAAACCAGGCAGCAGAAGGATTTGGCTGGAGGGCCACAGTTTGCCCTTCCCCGCTTGGGGGCCTCGAGGGTCGCTGTAAGGTGCCACAGAGGTCACTGTGGGGGCAAGGCCAGGAGTAACATGACCAGAGCTGGAATTTAAGAGTCACCTAGAAGCTTTCTGAGAATGACTAACAGGCCACTGCGGTGATCCCGGAATGGGACAGTGGCCACCCAGGTGGAGGTGACAGACAGCAGGATTCTTCATGTCCCGAGAGTAGAGCCAGGGTCCCAGCTTGACTGGACACGTGGGGTAGTGACACAAAGAGAGGCAGTAAGAATGTCTCAGTGTTAGGTTTGGGGCCTAAGTGGAAAAACGCGGCGGCTGCCAGCCGAGCCAGGAAAGGCTGAGGGAGGGCGGGTGGGGACTCGGGCTCTAGGCGGGGCGTACTCAGCTGGCATTGCTGGTGTGGTGACCACCACGGGCAGCGCCGCATTAAGACTGAACAAAGCCGGGGGGGGGGGGGGGGTGTGCCTGGGTGGCTGAGTCGGTTAAGAGTCCAACCCTCGGTTTCAGCTCAGGTCACAATCTCACAGTTCACGGGTTCGAGCCCTATGTAGGACTCTGCGCTGACAGCGTGGAACCTGCTTGGGATTCTCTCTCCCTCTCTCTCTCTCTCTCTCTGCCCCTCCCCTGCTCGAGTGCTCTCTCTCTCAAAATAAACATAAACTTAAAAAAAGAAAAGAGTTTCTTATAAAAAAAAAAAAAAAAGGACTGGAGAAAGTTAACCTGGTGCACCACAGGAAGCACCTCACCCCAGCGGGAGGAACGGAGGCCACAGACGACCATGTCCAGATGAGTTACAGACTACTCCCATTCTCACTGCATTTTGCACATGGGACAAGGGACTTGACCCTACCTCAGCCAAATGAGTGACTACAAACGCGGGGGGGGGGGGGTCCCTGAAGGGTGGTTACAGCAGCTGCAGTGTGAACCTAATCCCTATTCGTCCTTAACGTGAAATTAGCTATTTCCGCAGGACCACTTAACCTCCACCCGGAAGCAGGAGCTTCCTGGAGTCGATTACGCGGAATGACCGTGGCCTCTGCGGCCTCCGTGTGCCGGGTGTGGGGGCTGCCTCAGCCCTGAGCCCGAGCGGTGTGGGCGCTTGGGCTCCGTCAGTCACAGGGCAGGAACTCTCTCTGTCTGGAGCATCCTCAAGACTGGTCCCCTTTCACGGAGAGGCACAGCTCACGAGTGTTCTGGCCCGAGCGCAACAAGGGGGATCCACAAAGGAGCAGCCTAGGAGTGTCGTCCAGCCTCACCGAGACCCAACTAACACGGAACACAAGCCAGTTGGCAGTTCACAGCCTGGTGATCGTGCACACACACCCCGCTACGGGTTAGGTAACACCTCCACCCATCCCGCGAGTATCTTCTGTCCCGTGCTGAGAACATTTCAGAGCTGCACTCTTCACAACTTCCAAGCACACAATACAGTGCTGGTGACAGTCACCATGCTGCCCGTTAGACCCCCCAGAGCTGACTCCCCTAATAACTGAAAGCCTGTACCGTTTGATCAACATCTCCCCGTTCCTCCTCCCCAGAAACCACTAATTTCTTTTCTCTGCAAGTGCAGCTTTTGATTCCACAAGTGATTGAGATCAGTATTTGTCTTCTCTTATTTCACTTAGCACAATGCCCTCAAAGGCCATCCATGTGTTCACACGAGGCAGGATTTCCTTATTTTTTGTGGCTGAATAATATTCCACTGTATGTATACGAACACCCCCATCTCCCTTACCCCTCCGTCCACCCATGGACACTTAGGCTGTTTCCACATGTTGGCTACTGTGGCTAACAAGGCTGCTGTGAATGTGGGGATACAGATCTCTCTTCAAGATACTGTTTTCATTTGTTTTAGTTATATACCCAGAAGTGGGATTGCTGGATCATATAGCAGTTCTGTTTTTTAATTTTTTGAGGAACCTCCACACTGGTTTCCATAGTAGCCTCACCAACTACAAAACTGGGCCAGGAAGACACAACACACACACACACACACACACACACACACACACACACACACACACACACTAAAGTGTAACTTACTCCAGCCCACACACCTTCAGCAGCTAAAAATATATACCTGCAGGGGCTCTGTCAGCATATGGGGAAGGAATCAGCTGCAGTAAACCAGGATGTCTTCTAGAAACAGCTACAAGTTTACATTTTGGCTTCAAGCAAGTTTTCCACAAATAAAAACAGAGGAAGCATTTCAAACTGATTTAGTGCGAGTATACAAAGGCACCAAAATAAATGCATTTTTACCTGCTCAGAGGAAAACAATGAGCTCATCTGTGCATCATCTACCACACCAGGGAAGATCGACAAAAGGAAGACAGGCTCCCGGATCACTGCACCGGCCAAGTATTTAAAGCAGCTGAACCCATCCACAGCCCCAAATGTTTAGATCAGCGAACCAAGGACTCATTTACTCGCGTGCTTTTAAAATAAAGGCACTCAATCTGGTGCACACCGCAAGTGAGAGGAGAATTGGGCCCTAGCTCACCCCTCTGCCTGTAAATGAGAAATAACCCAATCACCCCCTCTCCCCAGGGATCTGGGGCTCGCAAGGGAGGAACAACTCTCTAGGGACCCTGAGCGTCCTCTGGTGGGTCTCTCGCATACACCCTGGACGACCAGACCCACACGCCTTAAGCATCACGTAATTCCAGGGGAGGCAGTGGGCTCTGATCTCAAGGCTGCAGAGGTGACACCCTCCCAAAGCTGCCGTTATCGGCCTGGGCCTCAGAATGTAATTCCCAGGAGCATGCCTCCAATATCTTTACTGGTGGGTGGACTCGGTTGCATGAGGTTCTCTCTGCTCAAAAGTAAGGTCCTTGGCAGCCGAATCCAAGCTCCCTAGAACTCTACGTTTTAAATGTGTTCCTTGATCTTAATGGGCGACGCACAGGAAGTAAAGACTGAGCGTTACTTGCTAAGAAGCGACTGAACAGGGTTCCCTAAAAGGCCCGCAGCAGACTCAGCCTCAGAAACCTTCAGGGGTGATGGGGGTTTTCATTGTGATTCAATATCTCCAGGAACTAAAGACTGCTACAAATGCAGCAGAGGCATCTGGGGATCTATGACACCCCCATCACACAGGGCCCGGGGCCCCCCTGGACAACGGGTCACCCCCAGAAGGTGGCTTAGCTATAGCAAAAGCACATCATCTGTCACATTTAAAATAAAGTGGTTCCTTGTGTTACTGCATTTAGTTTAGTAATTCTGAATTCAGAGTTGGATTATCCGAGAGCAATGAGCATAAGAAGGCAAACCTAGCTTTGCGCAATACATCAGGTAACCACACAACAACGGCACCAGCCAGGAGCGTGCCAAGGGGCACAGGAGCATTTCCTCTGCAAGCTTTCCTTACATGATGCAGTGCTGTGGGCACTGCTTGGAACCGACCGTTCTGGGGTTCAGGGCTCTCATCCCAGGAGACGGAGTAATCACCCTACAAGTAGGGGAGGAGGAAGGACCAAAAGAGCAGCAAACTGAGGAGGGCCCGCTACGTGGCCAGGGAGCCCAGCCAGGAGGCTCCCTCAGGTGTGGATGGTTCTTAGGGTGGTGCCAGGGTCACGTGGACAAAGAGCTCCACAGGCCCCAGGATGCACGTGTGCTCCAAGAGGGTAGACACAGAGCCACACTGTATCCCCCCACTGGGCTGGCAGAGGGGCACGATGATGACCAGGAGAGGATCCCTGCCCGTGAGGCATGGTGTCGGGAGAGGCATCATTCCAAAGGGAAGACCTCTGCCCCTGGAGTCCGGAACCCTGACTTTCTTCCCTCCCCATCCCCCCAATCTGCTGTGCCACTCAGCTCAGGCCACTGCACCAAAATCCAAAGTCCCCCAGGCAGGGCTACCTGGACAACAGAAATCCATTTATCACACTTCTGGAGTCTGGGAGTCCAAGACCCAGGTATCACCGCTTCTGTTCCGTGGGAGAGCTCCTTCGTGGCCTGCAGGCGGCCACCTGCTCGCTGCGTCCTCACGTGGAGGAGTGAGGGGAGAGCGAGGCCTCTGACACCTCTTCTGCTCGTGACCTGATGCCATCGCAGTGGGGGTTACGGCTTGCATGTGTGAATTTGTGTGCATCCAATTCAGTGCACAGCAGAACCTCGGGTGACGTCACTGGCTTTCCTATCTCTAGGGTGGGTGTGGGGTGGGAAGAGCCGGTCCCCAAGGGCTCCCCGAGATCTAAAATTCTACGGCTCTAAAAATCGATTCAACGGTTAATAGCTACTTCTACAATCCCATCAGAGCAGCCACACGCCAGGCCTGCCTGATGCCCCTGCCCAGGTCCCTTGGCTTGCAGTCAGAGACACAGATCCACTCCCGGGACTCACAAGAGGGTCTACTTCAAGACGCCACAGCCCCGCGGCCATCTGGACCCCGTCCCGTTTGAGCACCTACCCTGGGTGCTGACTTCCTGCCCAAACCCCAGTACAGAGGTGGGGTTGGTACAGAGTTCACAGGGTTCACGCACAGTACTGCCACGTGCAGTTGAGATCAGCGTAAAGGCTGTTCTCATGGGTAATTTCCACGGAACCACGGCATGACCGCCCCTGTCAAGGGCGCAACACCCATCGGGGCAAACCACTGCACCTCTACGACCGCCTCCGAGAACACAACCTCTCAAGTGTGAGCAATGCCTGACCCCAGTGCACGATGCATGCAAACCAGCACGCCATTGCTTCCTTCTGAAAAACATTTTGGCCCCGTGTATCTTAATAACCCACCCCAGTTTCTGTGGACGGATTCTTAAACGGCTCTCAGCAAGGCAAATAAAAGGATCGATTTTTCTGAACTTAAAAAAAAAAAAAAAAAACCAGAAACCTTCTAAAACAGACCTTGCCACCTCCCGTTGCCCTCAACAGCTTGTTTTTGTCAATTTCACATACATCGTCCGCTACAAGTGCCTCTGCCACGTCTGCGGGGGGATTTATCAGCGAGTGAGTTTCCGCGACGGGTTTACACCGTCTCCAAGCAGGAAGGGCTCTCTCCTGTTTCCACGTCTCACTCCCTCCATCTACCGGTGGCTGCTGAAAATGAGTCCCCAAAAAGCCCACTGACAAGTCTCCAGAGCACTCCTTGCTCAGTTATAAACGGCAGCGCGCTCTGAAGGGCTGTACACGTTTCACAAAACTAAAACCATGTGAGCGGCAAATTAAGGCAACAGCGGGTCCAGTGTGGAAGAATGAGCCGAATTCTAGACCCGGGTAATGGGGTCTGAGAAGGTATTTCGGCATCCACGTTGGGCATGGGACACCGTGGGTCAGTATCACTGCTCCCGCCCCCGCCCCCCCCCCAGAGGGCACGCTTCCCCAGGGAAGTGTCAGCTCTAAGAGCTGGTGTTGAGCCCGTCACCACGCTGGGCGGCCCCCCTACAAATCCATGGATTCCCAGCCTCTTCCCCTGGGTGATCCTTCCGCCCCTCTTCCAGGCACTGCTTCAAGGCTGCCCCTCATTCTCTGAGAGCCCTTTCCTGGGGAAATCCAAGGGGGCCCTTCAGGCCTGAAAGGCTCCTCTGGGCCCCACACCCATCTCCCCGGGGCTGCCCCCATATCCCAAGAGTCTCAACAGGTATGCCTCTGTCTCCTCGTCAGTGCTCAAAGCCGGGGTCCTGCTTCCAGCCGCTTCCTCTGGATAGAGAGACCAAATTCCTTTAAAATTATTTCTGGGGAATCTAGGTGGCTCAGCCGGTTAAGCATCCGACTCTTGATTTCAGGTCAAGATCTCACGGTTTGTGAGACTAAGCCCTGTATCGGGCTCCACGCTGATGGTGCAGAACCTGCTTAGGACTCACTCTCTCTCTCCCTCTCTCTCTCTCTCTCTCTCTCCCTCTCTCTCCCTCTCTCTCTCTTAAAATAAATAAACTTTAAAATTATTTTAATGCTCGGAGCGCCTGGGTGGCTCAGTCAGTTAAGCGTCCGACTCTATTTCCGCTCAGGTCATGATTCCAGGGTCGTGGGATCAAGCCCCATGTCAGGTTCTGTGCTGAGCGTGAAGTCAGCTTAAGAGTCTCTCTCTCTGCCCCTCTGCCCTGTCACATGCTCCTGCTCGCTCTCTAAAACAAAGAATAAAAATAAGTATTTTAATGCTCTTGCCATGTGTTTGTATCATAAAAAATAATGATCTGGAAAACTACACACCATATTCCCAATTCTTTGCAAAAACAAAAGTGCAGTATCTCATGAGATGCCGATCATGGCTCCTGGCACGTAAATACACACGTTCCACGTGTCGGCCAGTGGAAAGAGAAGTACCCTAGACGGAAAATTACAAACGTTTTCCAAGTCGGGTTGGTAGAAAGGCTAGAAAGTTATTCCCGTGTCTCATGGAGCAGGAGAGGGACAGACCACGGCTGATTCCAGTTGTCTTTTCCAGATTTAATAATAAGAATATTATTTAAATAGGAGCAAAAATCAGAACGCAAATTCGCTACAAAGAGCTGGTAGCACACTAAGTTTCGTCACCAGAAGGGGGCAGCATCTTCAAGACCATGGAAACACCATCCTGTCTCTCAGCAAGAAGCCCGGATACTGAAAGTCCATTGGCGAACTGAAAATGTACCAAGTTACATTTAAGTATCTCAGGGGCCACTTCCTTCACATCGCTTAAGAATATTTCTTATTGCAGGTGAACCTGCAATTAAAGTAAGTTTGTAATTAACATGACATCTAAATCTATGACATAAATTAATCTAGAGAATGGCTCACCCTTTCTCTCTCTCAAAAAATAAATAACCCGTTAAAAAAAATAAAACAAAATATAATAAAATAACGTAACATAACATAAAATACAATAAAATACAATAAAATAATAAAATAAAAATAAAAATAAGAATAAAAATAAAATGTAAACCAAGCAGGAAACATGTGATCTAAAACAAACATAACTTCTCCCCCTACCCCCCAGGGAAAGTTAATAATCTCACTCTACTTCATTCTGAAACTAACCCTTAAACAAATTTTGAAATCGAGCTGCTTCTCTGACTGTGGTCAGTCTTGTGTCAGGGCCTCTGTCTTTGGAGAAACTTGCGGGGAGGACCATCCATCCCTGCACAAGGAGGGCCCATGCTCACCCATCCAATGCTCCCATCAGTGGCAAACAGAATCTTCTGGAAGGCTCTACGGACACAGCTGGCCTGGACCAAGCCACAGCTTAACACCGATTCACCCACAGTGAGGATGGCTGACATCAGTACAGAACTCACAGACCCACACTGTGCACCCCCATCACCTCCCAGCCGTCACACACCTGGACAGGTGAAGATGTGCCGTAGGCTTCTTCTAGAAGCTCGGCGGCCCTTGAGGGCACCCTCCAGTCCACAGTCCCGAGACCCACTCATCTGCTCATCACTGACTGGCACACACAGGCTGCCTCTCCTTAGACTGCGTCACCGCGTGCCTTCCTGGGAACCCAGCACCGCCAGGGGTCAGGCAGGAGTCACGCCCCTATCTTCTATTTCCCACCTGGTCTCCTCCAGGCAAACAGCCTACCCAGTACCTTCAGCCCTGAGAGGCCAGGGCATTCCTGCCACTGCCTCCCTGAACAACCTCAGCCAAATTCAGCCTTCTCGACCAACACCCAAACCAGACTCCATGTTCCTGTGTGGCTCGACAGCACAGACGGGCGCTGAGGGTCGCATTCCTTGCGTCAGCTCTGCAGGGATGACCGCATCCCTCCGGGACACAAAACACCGGTAAACTACCGAGGCCTGCTGGGAATCCCACACACCCGACAGGGTGGAGAGCCTCGCACAGATTCCTTCGGGAGAGCTCTCTTCGAGGCCGCCCACCGGTCATAAGCCCACCACCGTCCTCGTTCTGAAACTATCGGCCTAGAACCAGCCGCTTCTGGAGCCACCGGAAGGCAGAGTCTTCTCCAAAGCAAAGGCCCCTTCGCCATCGTGCTCATTCTGGAAGTTACAGTTTGGCTCCTTCTCCTTCAGGAGTGGGGTGTCCGGATTAAATGCCACATGCCAGCGGTCAGAGCCGAGCAGGCCGAACACTCGCTCCTTCGTTCCAGGGCAGGGATGACACATACAGCTTGTGGCCACCTCAGTGACCCTGCCTGGATACCGCTCCCTGTCCTGCTTGGCCTGGACCCCTCAGAACCCAAGAGGTTTCATCTACTCCCACCCCAGACACAGCACAGCAAATGGGGCACACTGCTCCTCTGGAACCACATCCACTAAGAAAAAGAGTGACTCTCTGAGCCCAAGCCCGTCAGCCTTTATGACAGGTCCCGCCAGGGCTGCTGGGTTCTATCTAAACCCAAAGCCAGGATGATGCCTTCTTCCCTACCCAATTCCATCTCAAAGCCCATTCTTCCTGTCTCTGTTTGTGGAATTCTACAAAAATGTCTCTGATCCTACAAGAAAGGAGTCCCCTGGGCAGGCTGTGCCCAAGGGCAGATATGGAGCTTGGCTGGTGACTTGGGGGGAAGCCCTGTGCTCAGGCCTCTCCAGCACCGCCTCCCCGCTGGCCCAAGGGGACCCGAAAGCCCTTGGGGGGGCCTCTGCTGCCTCCATCACCCATGCAGCCCCATGCAGGGGGTCTGCCCGCTTTGCATCCCATCCTGAAACAGCAGATACATTTTTTTCCCCTAAAACCACTTTTGGCTCCTTGGCCAGGCTCCTCTCCTTCCTTGCTCATCAGCGTGTCTTTGTGCAGGTAGCCTCATGCCTGTCCTGCCCACGGTCGCTCATCACCAGCTTTAGCACCCAACCCGCAGGCTGGGGACACAGGGCTTCTTCCTCATCATCAGGATGTGCAAATGCCCGGGAAGCACCATTCACGAAAGCGTACTGGCTAGGCACCGTTGGGTTAATAATATCTCTCTTATGGAGAGATTATGGTTGCTTTATGTTTGTTTTAGTTTAATCTTTGTTTATATTTGAGACAGAGGGAGAGAGAGAGAGAGAGAGAGAGAGAGGAGGGGAGGGGCAGAGAGAAAGGAAGACACAGAATCCAAAGCAGGCTCCAGGTTCTGAGCTGCCAGCACAGAGCCCGACACAGGACTCAAACTCCCAAACCGCGAGATCATGACAGAAGTCGGATGCTTAACCAACTGTGTCCCCACGAAACTCCTATGTTGCAACCAAACCCCGTGCCAATGATGTTAGGAGGTGAGGCCTTCAGGGGGTGATCAGGTCACAAGCAGGGAGCCACTGTGAGTGGATTAGAGACCCCAGATAGCTCCCAGCCCCTTGTGCCATGTGAGGACACAGTGAGAAAGCAGCCATCTGTAAGCCATGAAGCAGACCCTCACCAGACCCCACATCTGCTGGTGCCTTCATCTCAAACCCCGGAAGTGTGAGAAATGTTCTGTGAGCCACCCAGCCTGTGGTTATGTTTGTCACAGCAACCCTAGCCAGCTGAGACCGACATATTCAAGGTAAAGGAAACACGGCCATATTTCACTGAAAAACAGCATGACATCCAAACAGCTGATCACCTAGGGGCTAGTTATAATTCTGAAATAAGCTAGGCAAACAAGCCACAGAGGACCCTCCTGCTGGAAGATTCTTTCAAAGGTCCCATCGGTAATAACAATCCCCGACATGCTCTGTACCGGGAGCCCAGGTGGATTCACAGAAGTCTATCAATAAACCTACTTAGTAAAGACGCTTACAGTAGGCTTGATCTATAATTTACACTAATAATCTCCAAGAAAAAGGCGGATTAAAAAAGAAATAGACCTCACTCATCATCAGGGAAATACAAATCAAAACCACGATGAGATACCACCTCACACCTGTCAGAATGGCTAAAATTAACAACTCAGGAAATGACAGATGTTGGCGAGGATGTAGAGAGAGGTGAACCCTTCTGCACTGCTGATGGGAATGCAAACTAGTGCAGTCACTCTAGAGAACAGTCTGGAGGTTCCTCAGAAAATTAAAAATAAAACTATCCTACGACCCGGCAACTGTACTACTGGGTATTTATCCAAAGGATACAAACATGCTGATTCGAAGGGGGCACATGTACCCCAATGTTTATAGCAGCGCTATTGACAATATCCAAACTATGGGGGCACCTGGGTGGCTCAGTCGGTTAAGCGTCCAACTTCAGCTCAGGTCATGATCTCATGGTTTGTGAGTTCGAGCCCCGCGTCGGGCTCTGTGCTGACAGCTTAGAGCCCGGAGCCTGCTTCGGATTCTGTGTCTCCTCCTGTCTCTGCCCATCCCCTGCTCATGCTCTGTCTCTTAATAATAAATAAACGTTTAAAAAAAAAATTTTTTTTAAATAGCTAAACTATGGAAAGGGCCCAAATGTCCACCTGATGAATAAAGACAATGTGGTACATGTACACAATGGAATATTACTCAGTGACCACAAAGAATGAAATCTTGCCATTTGCAACAACGTGGAGGGAACTAGAGGGTACTATGCTAAGCGAAATAAGTCAGAGAAACACAAATATCATGATTTCACTCACACGTGGAATTTAAGAAACAAAACAGATAAATATAGGGGAAGGGAAGCAAAAATAAGATAAAAACAGAGAGGGAGGCAAACCATAAGAGACTCTGAAATACAGAGAACAAACTGAGGGTTGCTGGTGGGGGGGGGATGGGCCAAAGGGATGAGGGGCCTTAAGGAGGGCACTTGTTGGAATGAGCACTGGGTGGCATACGTAAGTGATGAATCACTAAATTCTATTCCTGAAATCATTATTGTACTGTATATCAACTACCTGAATTAAAATAAAAAATAAAATCTAGAATTAAAAAAAAAAAACAGAAAAATGACAACTATGTCACTCTGTGAATTTAAGAAAATTCAGAAATTTTCCCAAGAAAAAAACTCAGGTATTTGAATGAATAGAGTAAAACTCCTGACCTGGTTGCTCAGGACTGTTAGTAGCTCTACTAAAAGCCTGTGATTCTTTTCACCAGGATTTCACGACACGGAGGGCTAAGTGTCGGAGGCCGGGCATGAGCAGGTGTGTGGGCGGGAGTGAGCCACGGGTTCTAAAGAGGCCGAAGTTCCTGCTTCGCAGCATCGAGGGTTGGGAAGGTGCCAGGTGAGGGGTGGGAGGGCATTAAATAAAGGCGGGAGGGGGCTGCATCGCAGAGAAGCGATCTTAGGGAAAGAAATCCTAGGTTTTCCCGTCGTTCTGTATTTCACCCATAAGGAATTCTGAGAACGACCCCCCCCCCCCACCACCATAATAATTTGCATTTGACAGAGTAGAACAAAACCCTCCAGGCAGAAGACTGGACTCGGTTGCTGGGCAGCTGTGGGAGGAGCATCGTCAGGACCTGATGTCCTTGGGCGGCTCCCCTGGGGCCGCAGCGGCCTTGGGCAGGTCCCCCACCACGGGGACCTCCAGGACCCTCTTCGGTGAGTCAGTGTCGCCGTCCTTAGAAGAGCCTCGGGCAGTGGCGAGCTCAGAACCCCAACTGTGTTGACACCTATGATCTCTCTAAGGAGGAGGCAGAAGGGAAAGAAAGCCGCGGTCCCTGATTTCCGTCCCCTCCGGCTCACGGCAGCTCCACCTGCTTCAAGAGACAAGACACGCTTTCCTCCTTTTCCACCTGCTGGTGCCTCGTGGATCCGTGAGGAGGAGGTGAGAGGTGTCTGCTCACTTGGCAAGTGAAAAAGGTATTCTGTCATCACCGCCAAGTTTCTCCTCGGGTAGGAACCTTCTCCCTCCAAACCGCTCAAAAATTTTCCAATTCCAGCCACTGACTCATCCATCCCTTCACAAAAGAATGCAGCGGGCGTTTCCTCACTCAACCGCGCGGGAATTAACTAATGAGGGACGTAACCAGAGTAAGGTGTCTGCTTTCACAGGACTAACCCCCCAGCCGCCACCCCGGTAACTTTCTCGTCTTGACCCGTTGCCAGCCACACGCGTGAGTTCTCCCAGCCTCACGAGGCTGCACCACGCGCTGGACGTGAACTACACGCCAATGGGGCACGCACCCCAGCAAACCGCAGGATGCCCGTCCCCCCTGGGCAAGCACCCCCCCTACAGGACGCGGGAAGGACAAGTCGGTGGCATCTCCTAGCGGTCTGTTTTGTTCGCGTATCAAAACCAAACTCTGCAGAGCAGTGAAGACGTCGCACGGAGGTCCTCAGACTGACAAAACCCTACGGGCAGCGGAGCTGGGGCTCGGATGGCACGCGGATCCTCACCGAGAGGCCTCAGCCCGGAAGGGCCCGGGGCCTGGGCGTGGGGCACCGCAACTCATCCGTGCTGCTCTCTGTGCTCTCCGTGCCCGGGGCCCCAGGTCCCTGCCCCCCCCCACACAGCCTCTCCTCCAGGCTCACCATCCCTCCTCACCCTCTGCCACACCCACCGGGCCCATGGCAGGCCTGCGCTTCCGGAAGCAATCTGCAGAGATCAACGTGGGTGGCGGTGGTGAGTGCGAAGAGCTTCCGTCCCTCTTCCAGGTAACACGCCCATAAAGGCGGCCTGAGGGCTCGCCCCACCCCAGCTCTCGCACCCACACCGAGGTGCTGACTCATACTGAGCCTGAAGTCCAGAAGAACCCTTCCACCTCCTGTTTTCCAGGTGTTTCTTTCTCTTGAGCCACCACTTCCCTGACAGGTGTGTGACTAGCCGATTAGATGCGCTAAGACCCTAAGCCTCCCTGCACCCCAGTTTCACATCCAATCCGTCCTCAGAACCTGCCCAGATGCGCTCCTCAGCGCCAGCTGCCTTCTGATGAGCCCAGGATTTAACAGACCCCACCGTACAGGTCCGGCGTGCACCATCCCCGGGGCCGCAAGTGGCTGCAGCCTGCAATCTCGAGCCACCCTCCAAGGAAGCATCTCGAGACACCCTCCAAGGAAACACCTCGAGCCACCCTCCAAGGAAACACCTCGAGCCACCCTCCAAGGAAGCATCTCGCGACACCCTCCAAGGAAGCATCTCGCGACACCCTCCAAGGAAACATCGAGCCACCTCCAAGGAAACACCTCGAGCCACCCTCCAAGGAAACACCTCGAGCCACCCTCCAAGGAAGCATCTCGCGACACCCTCCAAGGAAGCATCTCGCGACACCCTCCAAGGAAGCATCTCGCGACACCCTCCAAGGAAGCATCTCGCGACACCCTCCAAGGAAGCATCTCGCGACACCCTCCAAGGAAACATCTCGAGCCACCCTCCAAAGAAACACCTCGAGACAACCTCCAAGGAAACAGCTCGCGACAACCTCCAAGGAAACACCTCGAGCCACCCTCCAAGGAAACACCTCGAGCCACCCTCCAAGGAAACACCTCGAGCCACCCTCCAAGGAAACACCTCGAGCCACCCTCCAAGGAAACACCTCGAGCCACCCTCCAAGGAAACACCTCGAGCCACCCTCCAAGGAAACACCTCGAGCCACCCTCCAAGGAAACACCTCGAGCCACCCTCCAAGGAAACACCTCGAGCCACCCTCCAAGGAAACATCCCGAGCCACCCTCCAAGGAAACATCT
Organism: Acinonyx jubatus; assembly: GCF_027475565.1. NCBI lineage: Eukaryota > Metazoa > Chordata > Mammalia > Carnivora > Felidae > Acinonyx > Acinonyx jubatus. Next base: position 213,195,812 of record NC_069381.1, on the reverse strand, counting down.
CACGACAACCTCCAAGGAAACATCTCGAGCCACCCTCCAAGGAAACACCTCGAGCCACCCTCCAAGGAAACATCTCGAGACACCCTCCAAGTAAGCAGAACGCGGGGCACTGGCTTTGTTTTGGGGTGCACACAAAAGCGTGAGCTGACTCCGCAGCAGAAGCCCAGCCGGCGGGGGACGCCAAAGGATGAAAGCTGTGTGTATGGCAGCCTTGAACACAACTGCTGCTTTTAACTCCGAGTTTCCAGAAAGGGAAAAATAGATTTAGCAAACACGGGCTCGCATTTCTGTGGGATCTTTTCAGGTCCCTCCTCCAGACCTACCTACTACCATGAATGTGTTTCTGGGAGTTTCACACTCGAGCCTTTGAAAACACAGACCATCCCCGTCCTTCATGGTCCGATCCTACGTCAATCTGGGGTCACAGCGCAAGTTTTACATCTCAGGGCCTGGATGCGCTCAAAGTCCCAATCTCGCTGGGCGCCAGCTTCCTGATAAGAAAACCTCACCCCACCTCTCCCAGGGTTATTATCAGGATCAACAGACGCGAATGTGCTGAGTCAACTGGAAAGGCACGTTTGTCAACACGGCAGTTAGTGCCGGTTATTCACCCTGGCAACGGCACGAGGGCTTAGATACCACCTAGAGCAAAGGACTCACTGTTCGGAAAAAGAGAGATCACCTCGCACACGGACCCCTGTTCAAAGGTTCTCTCTTGATTTTTTTTTTAGCTTGTACCCCAACAGGTGAGCGGTCTGCTTTCACTCATTATTGGCATTGTTGGCAATCACTGAAGCACCACCAGCAAAATACTAGAGGCCAAAGACGCCCAAAAGGACTCAACACAAAGAGAAAAGACAACTATCGATTACGAAGGCAATCCTAGATGGACAACTCACCCAAACGACTCCTGTCCTCGAGGACGCCCTTCAACACGGCCACACGAGTACCTCCTTCTTTATAAAACGAATGTCACGTATTCTAAGAGTGACAGCACACCCAGATTTTTGTTTCTTTAGTTTATATTCTAATCCCAGTAGAGTTAACACGCTTATTTCAGTTTTAGGTGTACAAGACGGTGATTCGGCACTGCCACACTGTGACCCTTGGAGAGAGAAAGCGCGCCCAGTGCCTCCGGGCAGTACCTACAGAAGCCACTGCCACTGTGGCAGAGAGAGAAAATAAGGAAGCAGATCGACCTTACAACAGGCAAGTGGCCATTATTTCTATATTCTTACCATTAATAAAAAAAGAAACAACGAGGGTGCCTGGGTGGCTCAATCGGTTAAGGGTCTGACCCAGTTTCCGCTCAGGTCATGATCTCCCGGTTCCCGGGATCGAGCCCTGCATCAGGGTCTGTGCTGACAGCTCAGAGTCTGTTTGGATTCTCTGTCTCTCCCTCTCTCTGCCCCTCCTCTGCTCTTACTCCCTCTCTCTCTCAAAATAAATAAATAAACTTAAAAACACACTTTACAATGACGTATCTGGGTGGCTCAGTCAGTTGAGCATCCAACTTTGCCTCAGGTCATGATCTCGCGGTCCGTGAGTTCGAGCCCCACGTCGGGCTCTGTGCCGGCAGCTCGGAGCCTGGAGCTTGCTTGGGATTCTGCGTCTCCCTCTCTCTCTGCCCCTCCCCCGCTCACAGCTCTCAAAAATAAACAAACATTAAAAAAATTGCTTTAATACCTTATTAAAAACAATGGGAAAAGTCAGCAGTGGTTCCTCAAAATGTTAAACGTAGAATTCCCACAGGGCCGATGACTCAGCTATTAATACACCCTAAAGAAATGAAAACAAGTAGCTCAGACAAACATATACACACACGCATACACAGGGCGGCACCACTCCTGACAGCCAAAGGTGGGAACAACGCAAACGTCCAGCGGCGGATCCGTGGATACGCCGACCACGTACAGTCGTCCTCGGCCATAAAAAGGAACACCACGGAGGAAGCTCAGAAACACCACGCTACGTGAAAGAAGGCAGGGACAAGAGTTCGCATGGTGCACGGTGCCATCAACCTGACACGTCCAGGATGGATAAAGGTGGCCACCGAGGGCCGGGGGTGATGCTAATGGGTACGGGCTTCTCTTGGGGGAGACGGAATTGCCGTGGAAGTAGACAGAGGTGATGGTGATGGCACAACACCGTGAATGCACAAAATGCCACTGAAATGCTCCCTGTAAAATGGTTAATTTTAGGGGCGCCTGTGTGGCTCAGTCGGTTGAGCATCTGACTATGGCTCAGGTCATGACCTCACGGTCTGTGGGTTCGAGCCCCGCGTCGGGCTCTGTGCTGACCGCTCGGAGCCTGGAGCCTGTTTCGGATTCTGTGTCTCCCTCTCTCTGCCCCTCCCCTGTTCATGCTCTGTCTCTCTCTGTCTCAAAAATAAATAAACGTTAAAAAAAAAAATTTTTTTAAATAAATAAATAAAATAAAATGGTCAATTTTATGGGGTGTGAATTTTACCTCAATAATTAAAAAACAAAAAATGGCAATAACAAAAGTGCCACTTCACCCGCTGGGGAGGGGGCGTGACCTAAAGCTGGATACTCTTGTCGCAAGAGTGCCGGGCCCAAGAAGGCGTTTAGAAGGAAGAGGTCTGTGGCCACGGGGGCGCCGGGGTGAAGGGTCATCTTAACCAGGAAGCACCTGCCAATAAGCAAACCTTCACGGGCCGACAATGGCTGCTTTCAGGACGGTGGCCTGACCGCCCCCAAACACTCCTTGTCTGACCTCCCGGTAAGGCCTTCGATGCTTCTGGCAAGGAGAAAGCAGAGCCCAGCTCGCCAGAAGCCGCTGGTCGTAACAGAGGAAACCCTTCGTTCCTGAAGGCCTCGCTGGGCAGGCTGACACAGTGTGCCCCGACACTAAGGTTTTATTCTAGTGAACAAGCCAGGCAAATAAACACATCGCTGTGACAAGTGATGAGGAAAGCTGTTTCATGATGGTAATTTTGTTTCCTGATTCTCTCTCCAAGATTATTAAACTGAGTACCTGTTCACTTTGGCCAGTAACACTAAAACACTTCTCATACTCTATCAGAGGAAACAGAAGTAACTTACAGATCTGTCCCTACACGTAGATGCAGAGTTGAAATTTCTGTTAGAGAGGCAGATACAAATACACGACAGGTGTATAATTTTGACCTTAAGCACTGAAAAACTACTGGGCTTCAACATAGACGTTTTTAAAATATGGTAATCTTTTAAACTGTGGCAAAAATATACATAACATTAATTTTACCATTCTATCCATTTATTATTATTATTTTATTAATGTTTATTTATTTTTGAGAGACAGAGTGTGACAGAAAGAGATAGAGACAGAGTGTGAGCGGGAGAGGGTCAGAGAGAGAGGAAGACACAGAATCCAAAGCAGGCTCCAGGCTCCGAGCTGTCGAAACAGAGCCCGATGTGGGGCTTGAACTCACGGACCAGGAGATCATGATCCAAGCTGAAGTCGGAAGCTTAAATGACTGAACCACCCAGGCACCCCTACCCATTTTTTTAAAATGTCTTCTTATTTTGAGAGAGAGAGAAAGAGAGTGCAAGCAGGGAAGGGCAAAGGGACAGAGCGGGGAGACAGGGAGGGGGAGGGGGAGGGGGAGAGGGAGGGGGAGGGGGAGGGGGAGGGGGAGAGGGAGGGGGAGAGGGAGGGGGAGAGGGAGGGGGAGAGGGAGGGGGAGAGGGAGGGGGAGAGAAGAATCCCAAGCGGGCTCTGCGACGTCAGCACAGAGCTTGACACAGAGGCTCAATCTCACAAATCCTGAGATCATGACCTGAGCCAAAATCAAGAGTCAGACACTTAACCGAGTGAGCCATGCAGCCCCCTCCATTCTACCCACTTTTAAGCGCACAGATCAGACGCACGAAGTACATTCACATGTTGTGTGCTCGCTATCACTTTAAAGGTCTCGATCTCGTCCCTGACTCCTCACCAAACCCCAGGAGTAGCAAGGACGGCAGGCCCTAGTGTTAGTGTTCCCGGGTCTCAGGATGCAGGCAGGGTGGCTCCCAGGACAAAGGCTTCCTCATGCTGGGGCTCCCAGAGCTCCAGTCAGACAGCGGGGACCACCAGCCTGAAGTCCCCACCATGGAACACCTGGGATGGGCTCAGGTGCAGGCCAGGCACCCAGCCATGCCGCCCGCCTCTGCAGCAGGGGCCTCCCCTAAACAACCCTATTCACACCAGGCCCCGGTTTGGGTTTTTTCCATCAGTACAAAGGCAATCTATCAGGTCCCAAGCCCGCAGACATGAGGCTTTTGTGCAGGGCTGAAAGAGGGATTACATTTCAGGAATAGCCAACCTACTCTCTCTCCTGGAGGAGGCAGCCGACACGTCTGTGCTGAATGCACTTTTTGTTTACGGCTCAATTAGCCGAGCCATCACGGGGTGCCAGCACATACTCCCCACTTGGCGAACGTGCAGAATGCTCCGAGTTAACCGGCCACACAAAATTAACGGGGTGGGGGCACGGGGGCGGCAAACCGCTTGCCTGCCCACGGGCCACACCGCCGTGCCCTGGGCGGCAAGGACCGGGGCCACCACCGAGCCCGGCAAGGGATGCGGGAGCTACAGACGACTTCCGTACAAATACACGAGTCTGGTCCACGAGGGCACTCGCCAAGAGGTAGTGTCCTTTCGGGCAGAGGCTCTGGGCAGAGGGTCACAAGAATGCAACTGAACCAAAACTCCGAGACCACGCTGTGCGATACGGGGGCCACCAGCCACACGTGGCTTCTGAGCCGTTGAAACGTGGCTGGTCCAAACCAGGATGTGCCCTCAACGCCAAAAAAGAATGAACATGCCTCCTTACTAAGTTCCGTATAATTGCAGGTCAGAAAGATAATACGGCAGATATGCCGGATTAAACAGAATGTATTAGTCAAACTAATCTCGCCTGTCTCTTTCACATTTTTTATGTGGCTACTGGAGAATTTTAAAGGCCTCGTGTGGTTCACAATCTGTTTCCACTGGACACATGCGCTACGCGATATCAAAAAAGTCCCAAATTTGACAACAATATAAATTCTTTCCTTGAGGAAGATGCATTTAGGCCAGGGACGGGAGATGAGGCCGGCAGGAGGCTGGCAGTGGACGCAGGACTAATAGGAGGGAGGGGCCCAGGCACCGGGAGCACTGGAGCGAGCGCACCCGTGGGCACCATCCAGGATGGCCGGAATGGCAAAGGGCCTCGTGCCTCAGTGGTGCATGTGTGCAGCAGAGGGGGGACCAGAAGGCCACTTAGGTGCGGCTCATCTGAAGGAAGCCCAGGAACATGGGAAAAGCTCAATGTTCCCCTCCTTCTGTGGAGGAAATAACACAGTTCTTCCCCACTACATCTTCCTACCCTGTGTGTCTCCTTTCCCTTCACAGAGAACACTTCAATCCCGACTTCCAGTCCGCAAACATGGGGACGTTTTTCCCTACACCAAGCAATTCTCTGCGACGTCAGCTGAGTGTCTATGGTTTAACTCAACTCTGACCTGTCTACCTGGAGACAGTGTCAGATCCCACATTAGGGGCTCAGTCCCCCCAGACACACACACACACACACACACACACACACACACACTCCTCAGATGCCAGCAGTGAGCCCATGTTGTCACCTGTGCTCCTGGCCAACCAGCTACAGATCAGAGGCTGCCACCATCCCCGCCCCAGCTTTGACTAATTTGCTAGAGTGGCTAACAGAACTCAGGGACACACATTTACCAGCCTATTAACAGTTGTGACAAGGGACATGGATGAACAGACATACAAGGCAAGTTCTTGGTGGTGGGGGAGGGGGGTCTGGGGCACAGGCGCTTCTGTCCTAGTGGAGTTGGCGGGGGGGGGGGGGGAGGGAGGTGTCACCCTCCCAGTGTGTACACATTCACAAGCCCGAAAGCTCTGGGAACCCCACACTGCTGGGACTTTATGGAGGGTCCCTTACATAAGCATGACTGATTGATCCAACCTCCAACCGCATCCCCTCTCAAGAGGTGGGGGCAGTAGGACTGCAAGTTCCAACCCTCTAGTCTTACCTGGTCCCCCCTCCCCCCCCGCAGGGAGCCCATCCTACAGGGAGGGGGCACTTCATTAAGGCAACAAAGGCATCAACTCCACACTTCCAAGAAAACCTTGGAAATCCCAAGGGTTTGGGGAACTGTGCACGAATGAGAAATATACTTATATACTTTCGGTCGTCTGAATGACCACACACACGTTTCTTAGAAGTCACAGTATCACCGTCTGACTCATGGCAGCAGGAGCCAACAGCACGTCTCTATAGGGAAGGCTGAAGGAACGGGGGCCGGGGTACCCCTCAACGTGACCTCGCACGTCCTCCCCTAGACATCTCCAAGAGATTGAAAAAACAGAAAAGGATGGGAGGTTCGTGTCCTTCCTTCCCCACTGACGGCACCTGCCCTTGCGGCGAGCTGGGAGTGGGGTGTGCGTGGGCCCCACTCACCACCTCAGCTAACCTCACGTCTCCCACATCCTGCGGACCCGTCAGGGGTGGGCTACCAGCTCCCAGATGGCACACCATACGAACCAGCAAGCGTCCTGGCCTTTGCCGGTTTTCCCACGTGTTTTGCTTTATGCCGTCTTTGTCCTAAACCATTTCGCACTAGCACTCGGCCAGACCCCAGAGTGGCCCGCAGCCCCACCCCGGCTGAGCCCCTCCTAAACCTCTTCCCTGAGCCACAGCTCGCTGCCAGGGTCGGCCGGCACACTCACACTGTGGATCCCCAGGACTGTGCCTGCCTGGCCAGCCCCCCCCAGCCCCCCGCCCTGTGCCGGCACACGAGGGAAGCATCACCCATCAGTAAGCGCCACAGCCCAAGGCAACAGCTGGGAAGCCGGGTCCCCCCCAAAGCCCTGGGGGGACACCGCATCTACTGCAAATCTCTGCCACCCAGGGGCTTTCACAGACTGGCAGTAACAACCAGGGAGTCTGGGTCCCTAGGACAGAGGAAGGGCACCCGACAAGCCACGTGAGGGCACAGCGTGCCTCCTGATAAAAGACGCTTTCCCCCAGCTTCTTCCTTGAAAAGAGAACAGAAAGAAGGGCATGCTTTATCTAATATCAACAGATCATTCAAAGGAGACAGACTTCCCTCCGCAATCTCAGGAATGAGGTAGCTGTTGTGTAATAGGAAGAAAAAGGGCACCAGAAACACAAGACGGTTACGATTATCGTCCACGTGGAAAGAAAGAGCTGAAAATAACCTTTTCAATAAAGAACACTTCCATAATACGGGCGCCTGGGTGGCTCCGTCAGTTAAGCGTCCGACTTCGGCTCAGGTCATAATCTCGCAGTTTGTGGGTTCGAGCCCCACGCTGGGCTCTGTGCTGACAGCTCGGAGCCTGGAGCCCGCTTCGGATTTTGTGTCTCCCCCTGCCCCTCCCCACTCATGCTCAGCCTCTCTCTCTCTCTCTCTCTCTCTCTCTCTCTCTCTCTCTCTGAAATAAACAACAAAGAAGGAAGGAAGGGAGAGAAGAAAAAAGAAAAAACAAAACTTCCCTAATAGTAAACATGCCAGCCTGTGCATTTCCACCTCTCCCAAAGGCAGCTGTATCTCGCGGGTTAGAGGGACAGGGCCGAGGCATGGAACGAGCATGTCCAAGGATCACCTCGGTCAAGCGCCTTGATGTCACTGCACCTGCGAGGAGTGTGCCGGTCACCAAACCAGAGAAGTGACAGGGACAACGCGAGGTGGGCGTTCACCGATATTTTCTCCTGCGGCTTAGAATCAAAATTGGTCCTTAAAAGGCTCAGCCTTAATCACGCTTCCTGGGATCTGTTCCCAAACACCCAGCATCACAACCCACCTTCATGTCAAATGCCAGCCGTGCTACCCACCCTTTCAGCCAACCGCAAACTTTCCACATCTGAGATGTACCCTAAGTATGGTTGCTTAGGAACCCAAGCTTTTCTTTCTTTTCTTTTTTAATGTTTATTTATTTTTGAGACAGAGAGAGACAGAGCATGAACGGGGGAGGGTCAGAGAGAGGGAGACACAGAATCTGAAACGGGCTCCAGGCTCTGAGCTGTCAGCACAGTGCCCGACGTGGGGCTCGAACTCACGGACTGCGAGATCACGACCCGAGCTGAAGTCGGCTGCTCAACCGACTGAGCCACCCAGGCGCCCCCCAAGCTTTTCTTTCTAACGTGCGTTAAAATACAAACGCAAGTCATCAGCGAACACCGCACCCAACCCCGGTTTAGGGAACCGTTACACCTCGCTACATTTTATTCAATAACGACTGAACCGGTGGGAAAGCACGATTCCAACAGCCTCTTCGTTCTCTAAGTCACTGCTCAAAAGTTCAGATCCTAATCCGGTGATCTCGGAAAACATTCAAAATTAGTCACTTGGCCTCGTTTGGGTTCATTTCTTTCCTTCTGGTTGTTCTTTCCCTCCTGGTTGCCTGGGCTCGCCACGGCTCTTGACACAGTCTCTTCAGAAAGCACAAGACCTTCCCTTACCTGAGTCACGTGCACGGGATATTCACCATTGTCACACCAAAATGGACCTGAAAACAGAATTCTCCATTTTCCCAAGAGTCCAATGAGAACTGTCCAGTCAAGGACACCTAAGTCTTCAGTGGTGGGAAGTGTCTATAAAGATCTAAAGGCATAACCTGAGAGCCACTATTAAAAGAGAGGCTATACTGTCATAAAAGGTTCTCCACGGGTGGCTGTAATTTGTTATCCCTATCAGATCGTGCATCATAACTAATTACATTTCGAGAAACAGTTTATGCGTTCAGCAAAGCAAAAAAACAAAACTGCACAACACATACAATTAAATCAATCCATTATGTCTTTCCGTGAAGGTAGAGGAACACGCTTGGTGTCTCAGTTCATTAGATCTGAATGCCCATGGCAGAGGGTGGAGATTAAAGAGGTGTTTTTAGAATGACAGACTCCTCAGTCACGCTTAAGAAGAACAGGAAACAGTCCATCCAGCCCCAAACCCTTCAGGTTCCAGAATGCATTCATGCGAATACTCAACACCCAGCATGGACCGAGCACTACCGGGGCGCCTGGGTGGCTCAGTCGGTTAAGTGTCCAACTTCGGCTCAGCCCATGATCTCACGGTTCATGAGTTCAAGCCCCACATAGGGCTCTCTGCTGTCAGCACGGAGCAGAGCCTGCTTCAGATCTTCTGTCCCCTTCTCCCTCTGCCCCTACTCTGCTCTTGCTCTCTCTCAAAAATAAATATACATTAAAAAAAATAATAATTCTAGGGGCCCCTCTGTAGCTCAGTCAGTTGAGCATCTGACTTCAGCTCAGGTCATGATCTCACGGTTCTTGGGTTCAAGTCCCACGTCAGGCTCTTCGCTGATAACAAGACCACTTTGGGTTCTGTCTGTCTCTCTCTCTCTGCCCCTCCCCCTACTTGTGCTCTCCCTCTCTCTCTCTTAAAAGCAAATAAACATTAAAACAAATTTTTTTAAAAAAAGAGGGGGGCACCTGGGTGGCTCAGTCGGTTAAGTGTCAGATTTCAGCTCAGGTCATGATCTGACAGCCCAGGAGTTCAAGCCCCGTGCCGGGCTCTGTGCTGACGGCTCAGAGCCTGGAGCCTATTTCAGATTCTGTGTCTCCCTCTCTCTCTGCCCCTCCCCCACTCACACTCTGTCTCTACAATGAATGTTAAAAAAAAGTTAAAAATGATTCTGAGCGCTACTAAGCAGATTACAGTTCCTAAGTGATATCCAAGCAGACGCCGGACCTCCGAGCCCAGGCCCAGCTCCGCATACGAAACGGTGAACAGGGCCCCAAGCTGCTCAGGCCATCTTCATGAGAAGCCAACACCAGGGACTCGGCAAAGCCAGGGGCTCCTGGCCAGCACAGGAAGGGTCGGGCTAGAAGGAGAGGTCACGCCAGGAGTGCGGTCAAGCTGAACAGAGTACCCACTGGCCAGGTGCTCCTGCCTGGAGCTGCTTCGGCAGGGGGGCTCCACACAGACCCCAGCCTCTGAGCTGGCCCGTCGCAGCGACAAGGCACAGGAAGAACGGGATTTCAGAAACTCATATGCCATGTGGTTAACGGCTGATTCACAGGGGCCCTTTCCTCTTAAGACATACCTGCCAAGCCCACCCACGCCGAGGGCTGGTGGCTGAGCTTCCCACACCCTTTCAGACCCACCAGCGGAGAACGTGGTCCTCAAGACCCTCGCCGTTGTTTCCAAACCTCCGTATCCCCACTGTGCTTGTAACTGTAATTACATCACTTAATTAACTGCTACACACATCGATTCAATGGAAGTTTTAATAAGAGTATCTATAATTACATCATTTGGTTAAACATTACACACATTGATTAAATAAGAATTGAAGAGGACTTTTTCCTTTGAAAATTAAGTTAAATGTTTTGGGAAAGACTTGATGAAGACAAAATGCTTTAAAAAAAAAAAAAAAGTAAGTACACGGACAACCTGAAGGACGGGAGGAGAAAGCAAAGGCCTGTTGGCAGCCGTCGCGTGGCTCCTTATTGATTCGCGCGTATCTATCTGTTCCTGGTCCAAAAGGTCACGCAGAACATGTGCTCGCGGCCGGCACAGCCACGTCTGGGGGCCCCCGCAGGGCCAGGCTTCGGTCTGCCCGCCCCCCCCACCCCCGCACATATTCGGCACACAGTAGGTCCTTGTGAGCAGGGCTGATGTCAACAACGTGACACATGTAATAATCTGGCTCTGGAGAGGCGGCCGAGGTAGCATTTCAAAGGCTGAGAGGCGACTTCTGGCCAAGGGGATGGGGAAGGAAGTCACTGTTTCCCCAGAGAGGAGATCTGGCCGCGACCAGGTGGCACCCACAGGAGGGAACGCAGCAGCACGTGCTGGGGTGTCGGGGACCGTGGGGCAAACGGTGCAAGTGCGGGAAGTCCGGAGGGCAGGAAGGGGTGAGCAGCAGAACCCAGCTGACGGGCATCCCCCCGATCTCCTAGAGAAGTACCCCAGCCCACACACAGCAGGTAGGACCGGGTCCTGGGTTCACAAGGCCACACAGGTGGCACTGTGGAGAGAGGCCAGGACACCTGCAGGGGTGGCAGCCGCAGACCCCAGAGGAGCTCCCGGACAGCCCTGTCGGGGGGCACACACCTGGAGATGCTAAGCCAACGGCAACTTACAGAGGTCGTCCCGAACGCCGTCCCTGGAATGATGGGACTACGAGCAGGGGGGCCGTGCAGCGTGCACACAGGTGTGGGCGGCCGTGAAGATGGGCCAGGCGATGCCAGGGGGAGGCAGAGCCTGTGCCCACAGGGAAAGCGAAGGAGCACCCAAGGGCGAGCTCTCCCCGCCCCACTGACGGTTCTCAGCGATGCTCTGTGGTTAACGCCTTTCACTGCAGCTGCCGAGCAAAGTACGGGGACGTTCAAACACAAACTGAGGCTGAGCCCAGAGCAGTGTTGGAGGAGCGGACCTCCAGCCCGCCAGGCCTCAGGGAGGTCACTTTTCCTTTACCAACATCCTTTACTGACATCACCATAGGGCCCTGTTGGCCTCTTAAAGCCAATCCATCCTTCTGTCTTCTAAAAAAAAAAAACACCAAACCTGTCTTTCAAACAAAGATTCACAACTCCCCTGTAACACAAAAGAGTTTGCCAAGTAAAATAAATACTGGAGAAGAGAGGAAATTCGTGTACAGACAAAGAAGTTCGGGTGGCTAATACTTCAACCTTCACCAGACCAGCACTGGGCAACGGAGCTCTGCAATCCTGGCAATGGTTCTTATCTGCACTGTCCAACGTGGTAGCCACTAGAAAGACGCGGCCACTGGACAGTCAACGTGGCTAGTGCCACTAAGGAACTGAATTTGTCCTTTAATTTGAATTTAAATTGTTCCGTGTGGCTAATGGCTACCATAGTGGTGGATGCAAGGCTTAATATAGAAAACATAGTTTAAAATATTTTACCATAAATAGTAAGACTTCCTGAGTAATACTATTTTACCAGGCACTGTCCTAACCACCTACATGCATCATCTCGCTCAATCCTCATAAGAAAGTTACCAGAGGATTGCCCTTATTCCCACTTTACAGAAGAAGAAACTGAGGTTCAGTGAAGCTGGAATCCAAGCACTCTTTGGGCACAGGAGAATCATGGGACACCCTAACAACATTAATTTTGAAAACTCGTCTCTAACATAATGGCCAAAGATCAGCACTGAATATTCAGCAGCCGCAAAACCACTCCAAACTCACCTGGAAAAGAATCAAAAGAATCTTCAAGTAACGAGTCCCTTCTCTCTCTACATCTTTGCAAGGCAAGAATGAAAGGTGTGCTGACATACGATGCGCTATGTTGAAAAGGACCCAAGTTTGTTTGTGTGCGAGGTCATCATCCTTCGCAAGAAGGGGTTTCTCAGGCGCTGTAAGATGAAGGTCTGGCTCTGACATTCCTCTCAGCCAACAAGACGAAGACCAGCCTTAATGAAGCTGCTTTGGGACAAACGTCCCTCCCCACCCAGGCCCGACACAGATGCCTTCCAGTGCGGTGGGGACAGACAAGCAAGACGGCTGCCTGCGAGTCTGATATACCTTCCCCACCAGGACAGACGGCACCAATTGCTGCCCCAGGACGGACAACGGGACAGACAGCGCCGATGATGGCTGCCCCAGGACAGACGCTGAAACAGACAGCGTCGATGGCTGCCCCAGGACAGACACCGGACAGACAGCGCTGATCGCTGCCCCAAGAAGAACACTGAAACAAACAGCTCCGGGAAGAACACAATTATCACAAACTCTTCTAATCAGGCTCAGCCCAGCAATAAAGCAAAGGCTCAATGGAAGGGAAGTCTGCAGACTCGGTTCTGGACAAAATGAAAAGTAGTTCCCCACTGGCTTCCTCTTCAAAAAGCAAAACCCTTCAAAGAAACAGAGATAAGGAAGGAAAGGGACAGAGAACTGACAGAGGCAAAGGAAAGAAGACTTGGTTCCCCACAGATCTCTAGTCACGGGTGAGTCGCTCCCTTACACGTACAGTTCCAGCTTTAATGTCTGATCCTACGAGCACCTTACACTTACTTGATTAAGGGGGTGACGAGAGAGCACCAATCTGGAAGATGAGAGCATCCACTCTGGGGTCCTGATTAGCAATGGGGACTCTGGACGCAGGCAGCCCGGGCAGTAAATATGCGCACGACTCCGTCTCTGCACCAACAGGATCCAGGAGGAAACCAGGTGACCAAGAAGCCGCCAGGAGCCTCGCTCAGGTGGGGAGGCTGTGCATGACGCACCCGGTACGCAGGTACAACCCTCCAGCGACATCCCTCCTCTGAGACCCTGAATCTGCACACAAGCGCTGCTCCCGGGCTGTTTCAGAACTCTGGGTTCAGAAGCATGGGACGCCAGGTTCTCTTTCCACTCTGCCCTTACTGCACGGGGCCCCCGAGAGTCGAGCCTCAGTCTCCCCGTCCGTAAAACTGAATTAACAAGCCTACTTTGGAAGGCTTGCCAGGCAGAGTAAATGAGAACATACGAACAGGGATGCCTGGCCTGAGTGTCGCTGCTCTAAGAGCCTTTGTCACGGCGTGAGGTGGACTGAGTAACGGGCCCCCGAGACGCCCACTTCCAAGTCCCCGGAACCTGTGGACAGGTCGCCTCACGTGGCAAAGGGTATCACGGGTGGGATTAAGTACCTTGAAGCCAATCTGGGCGATCCAGGTGGGCCCACTGTAATCACAAGGGAACAGTAGAGTCCGGGTCAGAGGGAGGGCAATGTGACAGAAGGACAAAGACAGCCTGGGGGATGCCACGAGGCTGGCTCTGAAGAAGGAGGGGGGCCCAGGGCCAAGGAATGCTGGCCTCCAGAAACTTCCTGGAAAAGACAAGTAAACAGGCTCCCCCCTAGACCCTCTAGAAGGAACGCAGCCTAGTGGACATTTAAGGACCTCGGACCTCAAGAACTCCTATGCACCATGACTGGTTACGGCAGCCACAGGAAACGCGGGCACAATGCTCGGTGATGGGGGTGACCCACATCCTCTCTCCCAGTACACACACAGGATGTCTCTTTCCTGTGTCCAAGACATGGCTCTGCCGCTCCGGCTCAACGCTCGTCCGACGCGTACCCACCGGTGCCCATCACGCGCTAAGTGCTAGTGGCTTTGGGACACGTCTTACCCTTGCCCGTGAACCTCAGCCTCCTTCCCAACTACAACAGGGAGAGCGCCACTCTGATGGGTTCCTGGGTCAACGGAACAAGAGAATGGGTGTGAGTGCCCAGCACAGCGCTGGCAGAGGGCGGGCAGCTAATACACAGAGGCTCCGATTCCACACGGGTGGAAATGCACGTGGGTTGGTCACCACCGCCCTGCCCTCCAACTTGACAAAGACCCACAGGGGCCTCGACCTGACCTTGGTGCCTGCAGACAACCATCTCAGGATGCCACCTGGGGCCGTGGTGGCACTGGAGCCATCACAAGGTCCGTATGGAAGTTCCCGGAGTCAGAGCACCAGAGAACAAAGGGCACCAACGATGTCATCCACCCCGTCCCTCAGTACAACTCGGGACAAACTCCCAGAGGGCGTCCTCCCAGCCCTTCTCGGACACCAGCAAGCGTGCTGGCTCCAAAGCTACCTTCCGGAAATTTCTCCGCTCGGGCTCCCCACCCTGGATCTCCGGTTGAGAATTTAGTTTGTCTAACAGTCCCACAAAATGGGATGGCCTGGCAAGCAGGCTGCGGGCACGATCTTTGCAAACGTGGTGCAGAGAGCCCCCCGGTGTCTGCTGGCAGATGACCTCCAACCCGCAGACACACAGCCCAGGTACAGAGCGGGCAAGGTCCCGGACAGCAGAGAAGGCCCGGCGGGGAAGGGGGGCAGGAGGAGAGCACAACAGGAGCAAAGGCCCCAGATGCGTGGGAGTGTGGGGACGGGGACGGGGACAGGTGACCGGAGGGTGCGGAGGGCCGGGGCCCGGAGATACACAGGAAGACAAAGAGGCAGCCGCCCAAACTGAATGGTGCCCGGTGCCCGCCTCCCAGGCGAGGGAGGGAGCCACAGGGCCTTGAGAAGGGAAATAACCTCACGGAGAGAGGCCCCGGTGCGGGTTTCCTTTGGGACCAAGGGGCTCCTGGCAAGGCAGGCCCTCTCTCATCAGTTTCTCTACCTTTTTCCAGGATCTTCATTTCTAAACATCCTTCTGACTCAACTGTGACAGTGAAGAAGAGAGACAAAGACCCCAGCCCACACACCCACGCTCTTACACCCTCCGCCAGCAGCTGCCTGCGGGCCTGGGTCGGGGGGCAGGCCACACAGCTACGCAGCCCCTGAGACGGGGCTCGGGCCATACGGGGCTGGACAACGTCCCCCCAAAATTCCCCTCCACCTGACAGATGCCCAGGGAAGGAGGCCACGGGATGATGGAGCCGAGACTGGGGCGATGCAGTTCCCAGCCACGGGGGCACCACGGACCGCCAACAAGACGCCAGAAGCCACAAGAGGCAAGGCAGGCCTCTGCGGGGAGCGGAGCCCTGCCGACACCTCGATTTTTGGCTCCTGGCCCCCCGGAATTAAGAGAGAATAAATTTCCGGGTTTTTCTCAGCCGAGTTTATGGTAGTTTATTATGGAAGCCCCAGGAGACTAAGGCGGGGGGCCCTGTGGGCAGGGAATTCTAGGCCCACTCATGTCCGACGCGAACCGCTTCCTGCCTGGGTCTCCGTCCACGTGCGGCTTCTTCCAGCAGAGTCTCCCCGACAGAAACCTGAGACACGGAGATGAAACACCCCCGCTCCACATCGCTGACAACCCGGCCCTCTGTTTCGTACCATAAAACGGGTGTCAAAACTCATCAAACGGCACACCTACAACCTCTGCATCTTGCTGTTTACAAACGCTTCTCTCAAAAGGAAAAACACCTGGTAACCAGCGTGCAACTCAAGTCAGTAACAGGTGATACGCTCACCACAGTACTCAGAGGGCTGTGGACTGAGTCTGCAGTGGACTCTGAAATGCATCAAAAAAAGAAAGACAAAGAAAGACAAAGAAAGACAAGGAAGGGAGGGAGGGAGGGAGGGAGGGAGGGAGGAAGGAAGGAAGGAAGGAAATGAAAGAAAGAAGAAAGAAAAAAAGAAAGGAAGGAAGGAAGGAAGGAAGGAAGGAAGGAAGGAAGGAAGGAAGAAAGAAAGAAAATAATGGGGGGGGGGGGGGGACATACATGCAGGCAGTTAGATGTCCACAGTCAGTAGAATCCAGGTCGCAGGTGCACAAGCACTCACCGTAAAATCCTTTCCATTTCTGTGTTTGAAAATTTTAATACTAAAACACGGCAATAAATAGCTCACTCGTATAATATCCTTTGAAAGTTTGTAAATATCAACAACATGAAGAGCTTGGGTATTGATGCTTCACAATGGCCTCATAAGAACATTTTCATCGCGAATAACTAAGAAACGTGCGTCTTCATGATAACATCCGAATACACAAATGCCGGTTAGTTCCTCCCATGAAGCCCCCTCCACGGTCACGGCGCCCAGGGTGCTGGGCAGGACGCCCCCGCCACGGTCACGGCGTTGGAACAGGGTAAAAAGATGAACCTTTTAAAAGGATCCCCTTAATTCCCTTAAACCAAATACCACAAAGTTCAGCGGGACTCCTCTATCTTGGTTTAAAGTGTCGGCAGGGGGTGGTGCCAGGCCCTGGTGATGATCTGAGCGGAGCCTGCTCCTGAGTCAGCTCACAGCAGGCAGGCCCTCGACGTGTAACGTGCGTGTGCAACACGAGAACCTAAGTTCAGAAGGGGCACTTGAAGGCATTCTCAGAAGTACCGAAACTTCCACAGAAGTTGAAGAAAGCCGGTCTCGGGTATTTGCCCTGTGCAAATGGAATAAAATCTCCCCCCCCCTCCCCCGCCCCACCCCTTCCCCAACGGAGGAACCAAGAAGCCTCCCTGGCCTCCTGTATATCAGACAAGGTCAATCTCTGTACAAAATAACGCTCTGTAATAGTAACAGCATCCCCCCAGAGTCTGACTGCTCAAAAGCAAGGCTGTAATTTAAACCCGGTTCATCGGTCCAAGGAAAGCGTCATATGATGTCACATCTCGGTCATTAGTAGTAGCTGGACCACTTTAAGAGTCAATGAATAGAGGCCAGGGTCAAGATCATAAACAGATTTTAAAAGGTTGTGTGGGCTGAAAACAGCGTGCAGGATGAAAGGTAATTGCCAAGAGGAAGCCCTACTGACTTCTCCGGAGATCATTTCCCCTAAGGAGGGACCTGCATACCAGCAGCAACACACAGGCTCTCAGGAAGAGGCGTGGGTTTGAAAGCCAGCAACCTGGGCGGATCACCCAGCTTCTCTTTATAGCCAAGTGACCTAAGCAAGCTTCTCAACTGGCCCCAGCCTCAGTTTCCTCATCTGGGAGCGCGACACCAGCACCTACCCCACGGGGGTCGTAGCAAGGTTTCAATGAAACGACACTTGGAAGCAGCTGGCACAGTGCCTAACACACCCCAAACACTCAACGCTACCCTCCTCTCTCTCTCCATGCAGGGCCCCTTACCCACAGCAAAGTTAATTAGAATTAAGAGAATATGACGGATGCCTGGAATTTACCCAGAAATCAAACAATCACCCTACCAAAAACAGGATGGTTTTACTATAACGTTCCAAGTCCCTAGGGTTATAATCTCTACAGAGAGACTTATAAAACCACCACTTCCTGTCCAACTGTAAAAATAGAAGGGCAGCGTTTGTCAAAGACCCTGGATCCAACTAATGTACTAATTTCCTCCACAGAAGGAGCCAGCGCATCTTAGCTTGTGGCCACGGGGAGGAAATCGGGCCTGATTAGGAGGGCTCAGGATGCAGGGTGTGGGGGCGGGGGGCACAGCAGTTGTCTGGGCCAGAGTTAAAAGCCAGTGTGGACTGGAGCCACAGCCGCACAGATGAGGGCACCGAGGCAGACTGGCGAGGGTGCTCAGGGTGAGGCAACAGAACCCAACGCAGAAGGCGAGGGGCAGGACAGGGGTCACCGTCCTGAAGTGCTGGGACAGTGAGGACAGAAGCTCAGAGGAGGCCCGCAAAGCTCCATCATACACTGGAGACACGCCCGGGCACTGCACCTACGTTCACCTACGTAGCCCCACAGCAACCCCTAAGTACGTGTGCTGCTGCCATACCCATTTTACAGATGGGCATGCGGAGGCACCCTGACTTGCCCAAGGTCTCCTGGCTGCAAAGGAGCAGAGCCAGGACTGGAACCCAAGCAGTTTGGCTCCAGAGGTCTTGCTCTTAGTAAGGACGGAGGATTTCCCCAACAGAAGCAACAGGAGACGACGGTTTCGAGGAAAACGGACTGAAAGGCAGCCTCCAGGTCTGACCATGAGAAGGGAGAGCTCCAGGCACAGGCTGGGAGCTGCAAGGTGGGCTTGGGGGGTGGGGTAAGGCTGGAGACCCAGGTGACGAAGAGAAGCAGACGCCCGCCGTGCTGGGGGTGCCAGGGTGTGTGGGGTCCACGGCGATCGGGAACCGCGCGCTCTGCTCCAGAACGCACGCAAAGAGGCAGCTTCGACCACCCCTGCCACGGTTAGCGATCGGCAGCATTAACAAAGGACCTACAATCCCTTCCTCCTTCCTGAGCCCCGCGGAGGCAAAAAAAAAAAAAACACACTCATACGCTATAACCACTTGATTACAGGCCACAATATGTTATGATTCGACTACGCTGCTTATTATGGTATGAGAACATAAACGAATCGTTTCAATTACAGCTAATGTCACAGACGAAGAAAGGAATCCCTTTCAATCGTGGGGAACAGCTGTAAAAGTTAAACACCCATTTCCTTCAGGAAGATCACTTGAGATCATCTTTTACGTGCAAACATTTACTACCACACGTACCCCCAATCTCTAAGCTCATGTATTTTGTCATCTTTTGTTGAGTGTTTTGTGTGTCCACTCATTTCAACAATGTCACGGTATTAGCTAGTTGGGGCGGGGGGGGGGGGGGGGGACCTTAAGGGAGCTCGTAGAAGCGCCATAAATGTGAGCTAAAATTAAAACCCTTGTGTTTTATAAAATATGACAAAAGTCAAACTCAGGCGGGCGTAAAGGAAGTTATGTTTCAACCTGACTGGAAGTCAGCGGCTTTCCTCTGCAAACAGAAGCAGCTCAGGCTCAAATCTGTCAACAGTTTTTAAATCAAAGGCCTCCATTTCTGCCTCAAACACTAAGTCAATTACAGTTCTAATCCGAAAAAGGTATTTAATGAGCCTTTATTTAAACTCACAGATATTTTTTCCAAATACTGAATTAGCTGCTTAATCCTCTCTACATCTCCACCACAGAGGCAGACGGTTGGAGCCTCAAAGAGGCTGGCCTGGGGCCATGACGAGGGTCCCTGGTCACCAGGGCGGGGCCAGGCAGGCCCTCGGTATCATAATCCCACCCCCACCCCGCCCCAGGTGGGCAGCCAGAGGAAGCCCAAGATAAAGGAGGCACCTGGCTACACACTGAACCCGCTGGCGGAGATTCAGGAAAATTCCAACGTGTTAGGGAAACTCTCTAGCGACCCACCACACCCCCCGCCCCCAAAGCAGCAGCAGACCTTTGTGAACAGTCCCCCTCGTCCCCCACATACCCTGGAGGCCCTCAATCTGCAGGGTTCCCACGGGTCGCTGGTTTGAGGGCAGTTCAGAATTCAGGACACAGAGAATGGACACTGGGAATGGTGGCTAGGTCCACGGCCAGCCCCGAGGCCTCTCCGGCTCACGACAAAGCGGATACACTCCGCTCCTGGAAGAAGACAGACCTCAGGAAGCCGTGCCATGGCACGCCAGCAAATCCACAACGCGAGGGCCCTGAGGAGGGACCCAGGCGTCCTGCAGCTCCGATCTCGGCACCCTCTTCCCAGGGTGACTCGTCCTGCCCTCCTTCTCCACGTGGCCCCAACGTCCCCACGGCACACACACTTCAGGGCGCACTTGAGCCCTTTGGCTGCGCTGACGGCACGGCCAACCTTTTCTAATAACTTTTCATCAAAACACGAGGGACTCTGACAGAGGGCAGAGTGTCCACCAGGGACCGGAGACTTCCTGGAGCATCACCTGGTCTCGTAGAAAACGTCACCCCTGAAGTTTGCAGCATCTGGAAAGCTACATGTCCTCTCTCCCTACGGCTGCTGTAGCAAACTCCCATAGACTCGGAGGCTTAAAACGACGCTGCGGTTCTGGAGGTCCTAAGTCAGACATGGGTGTCGTGGGGCTACGCTCCTATCTGAAGGCTCCAGGGGACAACCCATCCCCTGCCTTTTCCAACAGCTTTTAGAGGCCACACAGCCCCTTCCCCCAACATCAAAGCCAGCAGCATCACATCTGATACGATCATTCTTCCCAAGTTACACCTCCCTCTCAGACTCTTCCTCTTCTACGTTTAAGGAGCCTCGTGATTATACCGGGCCCATGTGATAATCCAGGATAATCCCCGCTATTCAAGGTTCTTAACCATAATCACACCTACAAAGTCCCTTGTGCCATACAAGGTAACATAATTGCAGGTGCTGGGGATTAGAGAACACACGTCTTTGGGGGACGTTATTCTGCCCACCCCAATAGGGAAAGATGAGGCCGACTAACCCTAATGTTTAAAAACGCATCTCAACATAGGCTCTGGGATGGTCCCTACAGCACCGTTTACGAAGGGAAAATGGGGACCAGGCCAAGCAGCACTGAACAGAAGTCCAGGTAAACAGGTGATGGCACAGCCATACGTGACATACATCCCTTAAAAAAGAAAGAGATCTGTACATCCCGAGGTGCAGGGACATCCAAACACACTGGGAAGGGAAAAAGTGAAGAATTACCCCTCCCTCACACCAATTAACTCAAAACAGACCTAAATGTAACAGGCAGAGCCACTAAACTTACAGGAAAACATAGGAGTCAATCTCCAGGACTTTAGATTAGGCAGTGATTTCTTCAACAGGACGCCAAGAGCCCACACAACCAAATAAAAAATAACTAAATCAGACTTCCTTAAAAACTTCTGTACATCCAAGAACACTATAAAAAGACAACCTATAAAATGGGAGAATATATTTGCAAATCATATATCTGATAAGACTGTAGTGACCCACAATATACCAAGAATTATTACAACTCAAAAAAAAAAAGACAAATGACCCAATTAAAATACGGGCAGAAGATCTGAACAGGCCCTTGTCCTAAGAAGGGATACAAATGGCCAATAAATACATGAAAAAGTGCTCAACAGCAGTGATCATTAGGGAACTGCAAATCAAAACCACCATGAGACAGCACACTTCATACCCCTTAAGACAGCTATAATCAGAAAGACGGACAATGACAAGCATTAGCGACAATGACAAGCATTAGTGACAATGACAAGCGTTAGCGACAATGACAAGCATTAGCGAGGATGTTGGAGAAGTGTGACCCCTTGTGCGTTGCTGGTGACAAGTGGTTCACAAGAGCCACAATGTGTCCGTTCATGAATGAATGTCTTAGCAAATGCGAGCTCTCCCACCTTCTCCCCCATTCTCTATGAATTTAGTCCTAAAAAGGGACTGACATACGCCACAACGTGGATGAACCTTGAAAGCACTGCGCTCAGGGAAAGAAGCGAGCCACAAAAGACCACGTATTCGATGATTCCATTTCTACAAAGCGTCCAGAATAAGCAACTCCGGAGAGACAGAAATTAAAGTTTGCCAGGGCCTGAGAGGAGGGAGAAACTGAGAGTATCTGCTAATGGGTACAGAGTTCTCTTTGGTGGGGGGAGATGGGACAAAAACGTTCTGGAATCAGACAGTGGTGCTGAAACCATCTATGAATAGGCACAACCCTGTGAATACACTAAAAATCACTGAAAAGTATGCTTTAAGGAGCTCAACTTTATGGCATGCAAATCATATTTCAACAGAGCTGCTGTTTTCTAAAAGTTATAAAAAATTATGTATCAGATTCCACGGGCGGAGAAAATTTCTGGAACGATCTCCAAGAAATGCAACAGTGGTTCCCTCTGGGGATCTGGGTGAGGGCGGTTCTTTAACGTTCTATCTCCCATGCCACCTGGTTTTTTTCTGCAGTGAGTCCACAATAGTCCCAGGATGGAGAACGGATTTAAAATCTTCCCAGAGGGCAGTACTCAGAATGAGACCCCGGCAGTGCCCCCGCCACCCGCCCACGCAAGGCGAGCTCGCACCCAGCGGCCCAAGTCGTGCTCGCTGCGAGGCCCTCTTTGTGCGCCACCGAGAAGCACAGTGAGGCGCTCACCTCCCTGGTCACCTTTCAGAAGGTCTCAGGACGCTCACGACACCCCCACAGTCATATTCTCATGAATCCTAAGGTGGTGAATAATTACAAAAACCTTCAGCGAAATGTGCGATAAGCTTCTTTTTCCTAATCACAGACGGACCCGTCAGAGGCGATGGTCACGATTTCCCAGAGCCCATCTGTGCAAGACGTTCAACTTCTACCCACCCGACCTCGGGGCTCCTCCAGACCTCAACGCGTACAACGTATTCACAGCCGAGAGCACGAACGTCCTATCATGAATGACGGCCGTGGCGAGCTGGTGCGTCTTTCCAATCAGACCTTCCGAGGCGGCGTCTCTGTGAGGAACGTGGCCCCAATCCCATCATCACATTGTTCCCGTGGGAAAACCAGCCGAGGCTTCCCGGAACTCAGTGTGAGGGAGAGTGGGCTGGAGTCTCGGGGGGTGCTCGTTTCTCCTGAAGGCAGAGGCTGGAGGGCAGCTGGGTTAGACCAGAAAGAGAAAGGAAGTGGATGGAGACGTGAGAACATTCTGGAAGAACTCTGAGTATTTTCAAGGGCTCGAGAGGCTGCATTTCAACACACGCGATTTTCCTGGGCGGACGTCATTCCTAGAATCCATCACATGAACTACAAGTACCAGGAGAGGGAAACTGAGGCGGAGAGAAACACACAGAGGCCCACAGAGAACAAAATCCCGTCAGGGACAAACAGCAGACGTGTTTTCATGGGTAACAAGGAAGAGTTGATAGAAAGGATTTTCAGGGAGGAAAAGCGGTTTGAAATAAGGAGAAAAGAAGTGGCTGAGGTCATTGGCTACAGATTTGCAGCAAGGGTAACACAGAACGACGTCACAGAGAAGTCAAGAAACGGGGAATAAGGCTACGCGTGTTTAGAGGAGCCACTGAGGGGGCAACAGCGTGGGAGGGGCAGTCGGGCATCTCCAGGGGCATCGCCCCCCCCCCCACACACACACAAGCTCTCAGATACACAAAGGTTCACACACACACACAGGCTCAGACACACAGTCTCACACACAGACAGAGGTTCTCAGAGACACGGACTGGCACACACACACAGGCTCTCTCACACTCGCAGATGCACACACACACAGACACAGATTCTCACACACTGGCTCACCCACACCCACAGGCGCACACAGTCACTCTCACATACACACACACAGACACACGGGGCCCACGACCTCCCAGGACCTGAACGAGCCTACAGCTGCACGTTGAGCGTGTGTCCTCCTTGGACAGAGCCACACCCTTCGTGTGCCGGGCAGGCCTCACCGCCACAAAGCAGCCCCCGGAGGGCACGCCTTCTGCTCCCCTCGACAATGGGGCTGAGGCCTGGGCAGGCGGGGCACCCGGCCCACCGTCACACACACGGGCGGAGCGGAGATTCGGTGGCAGGCCTGCCTCCACAGCGGGGACTCAGTCCTGCCTCCGCAGAGGCGCCCGGCCATCACCCCACCTGTCACCTTGCGAACAGGTGAGACAACCAGCTCACGACCAAAACCTCGTTTGAACGAGGCAGGGCCCGCGGAAGGGCCAGCGCAGACCTCGACCCTCACTGTGGCATCAGTGGTTAAATGCGGATCACGACTGCCTGGGATGGCGCTGAGCTGGGCACGCCCACCCCGCGGCCCTGGCACTCGGTGCACACCAGCCGCAGCAGGCCGCTCAGCGCTGCACCAGCAGCGGACTCCAATCTCCCTAATGGTACCGTGGTCCCTGGTGAGTTGGAGAAGCCTCAGTCTCATCTGGACAGCAGGGAACATTCTGGCATGGGGCAGTGGGGGAGCAGGGGGCTCCTTTGGGACAGCGCTTAGAGTTCCCGGCACAGAGAAGGCCAACAAATGTTCCCTGACACCAGCATCCGCTCCATCGCGTCTTGGTTCCCGTTTTCATTAGTTCCCCAAAGTCAGAACCTCTGGGATGAGACCAGACGCTGCTCCTTTCACCGAATCAGAACGGCCCCATGTCCCTGCCAGCACCTCTGTGCTGTGCTGTGCTCCGACCCCGCCTTCCCTAAGGCTTTGCAGCCCCAGGAGAAGATCCCCACCCCGGACAGCCTCCTGGAGGAACAGGCGCCTGTGACTCCTGAGGAAGCAGTCGGGGCCTCGGAGGGCTGGGCCAAATCAGGACCCCACCCAGGCAGGGGTTGCTCGGGGCCCAGGCACCCAGGGGCAGCCTGAGAGGGGAAAGGTGCAAGTCTGGGCCCTGGTGGCCTCTCTACTGAAGCCTTTCCTGGGGTCATGACACCCGGGACTTCACAGGAGGGGGCGGGGGCTGCCACCCGGGCCACATTCCATCCTGTGAGGCCCAGGTGGGGGCAGCGGGGCCCAGCCTGGCCTGCGCTGTGGGGGCAGCACCCCTCACATCTCATCTGGGGCCACTGGAGCAGCGGCCAAGTCCTCGAATGCACAAGGCAGGTGGAGGCCCAAGACAAAGGGACCCAGGGCATCACAGGCCTGCTCTCGGAGAGGGGGGCCGGTGGTTAGGAAGGGATACCTGTGACAGCAACCTCCCAGGTGGAGGTGGACAGGTGCCGCCCCCACTCACCATGGACACACCACCCCCCTTCTCTCCTCTCCAGTGGGGGGGGGGGGGGGGGCTGCAGCCCCTCACCCACCACCACCCCCCTTGCAGCTCCTCCCACCGGCAGCTCCCACCGGGCCCACAACCAAACTCCAGGACAAAGGAAGGCGAGGCCTGGGCGGCCTGCTCATCGGTCTCTGTGGCCTTGCTCACACAGCACATCACACAGAGTCGGGGCCCAAGTACTCAACAACCAATCAGCCATGCAACCGATCAAATGTCCTGGCCCAAACTGCAGTGGCGTGGGCCACCGGCCACAGCCTCAGACGCCTTGCGTGCCACCTGCCCAGCGGCTTTTAACCTCAGGTACTCAGAGAAAGGTGGTCTGAGACCTCCCAGTTCTCTCCCCCAGCCAACTGTGGCTTCATTCGGGAGCCAGGCGGCCGAGACCAAAGCAGAGGCTCACACGCTGCCCCGAGTCACCTCCCATCCTGCCAGAAAGACCGCGGGCCAGAGCTGCCGGTGCACAGCCCAGGCTCCGAACACGGCCGGTCCTCCTGCCGTACAGCCGGGGGGCGCTGGGGGCTTGCAGAGGCCAGCTCTCTGGCCCCCACCCGGCCCGGGATGCACCCGGGGAGTGGGCCGCCCGGAGACGCGCACACTCCCTTGGCAAACCCAGGACACCACGAACATCCGCCCGAGCGTGCAGCCCGGCTTCGGACATTCAAGCGGTGCCTTTCTTCAGAGACTGGAAGCGCGGACCGGCCGGCACAAGCGGACAGCCAGCCGTTCCTCGGGGCTGTGTCAGCGCTGGTTCCCGGCTGAGCAGACCCGACAGGCCTCTCGGGAGGCCCACAGAGCAGGACAGCAGGCACTCGGCCTCAGAGGGATGGGGACAGATGGGAGAATCCCATTACAAAGCAGGCAAGCCGCTGGCTGCTTAGAGGAGAAATACTTTCCTCACTGAGCCAGGTTCCGAGGAAAGGATCCACGTGGAGAAAGGGCCCACAGGGCTCTGCCTAGGGGCACCAGGGCCCTGGGCCACTCCAAGCCGCCACACCTCTCCCGGCACCCTCCCCCCCCCCTGCGGGGCTCCGAAATGCTAAGACACCAGGGCTCACACGTGGGAAACCGCCTCTCCAGACCTCCCTACGGTTTTATTGGCTGGAGAGAAAGTTTGTTTGGCAGACTCGACAAAACAGTTCCAAATGGGCATCAAGACGTTTATGAGGCCCCGGGAACCTCCAACCACAGGCGTGTAAGCGGAACACTCCTTCGTCCTGCCCCGAAGCTGCAGGCCTCCCTGGTGGTCTCCGGAGAGAGGCACCCGAACAGCAGCCCCAGGGTAGCGAGGCGTTTCTGGTGAAAGGGCTGTGATACGGCAGCCTGGTCCTGGTTTGCTTTCCCTACCGGGAAGGTCCAAGCGCCCCCCAGGGCCCCCCCCCCCCCACCCGAGATGCTGCCCCACTCCCACCCCAGGGCATGTAATCAAGAGCCCCAGTCACAAGCAGACTTCCCACATAAGAAATCCAAACAAATCAGGAAGGGCCGCGAAGCAGGCCACACTCGGCTCCGGCATAAACACACAGGCAGACCCGTGCTAAGTAAAACGTGGTGCTCGAGATCAGGGTTCCTAATTACCTGCCAGATTAATGGGCTGTCTTTCAGGCCCCCACCTCTTCCTCCCCAAAGCCTACCTTCAAATACACCTCTGCACTTGTGAGAATCACTTTCCCTGGAGCTATAAATATGCTTCCCCGAGTTTGTGGCCACAGGTGACTCAAGAGAAAAGCCTCTGTCCACCCAGTAACGGGCACCAGGGGTCTGGCCTTGGCTCGGGGCAACCGGGGTCGGGGTGTGGCATGGGTGGTGGCTCGCTGAGCTCCTATACCCACCAAGAGACCTCATTTGAGCCGTTTTCAGGAAAACATGCTACTTCCGCTGCAGAGATCTACTTAGCAACATCAGACATGCTCACGGGTGCCCTGAACGGCTGGCTCCTCCAGAACCACCCACACCTGCCCTTTGCTGACTCCAAGTCCAAAGCCCTGGGAGGTCTTCACCCAACCAAGGGTCCGACTGTGGCTCCAGATAGAAATGGCTAGCCAGTAACTCCAGGAACCAGACTCCATTTTCACACACAGATCCCAATGCCACCAAACGTCAACGAACAGGGCAGAGGGACGTGCTCACACGCCAAGACTCCTTTTAATACCAAGGACGACAAGAACGACGACGGTAACTGGGACGGCAGGAATCATCTGGGAGGTACTGACCGCGTGCCAGTGTTCTGGGATCACTTGTTTTTCTTAACTTATCCTAAGGACACTGCAAGACAGGTATCAACGCTACCTGTTGATAAAACGGAGGCTCAGAGAAACGGCACTAGATCTGGGGGTGGGGGGGGCTGCCACACTCACACCCACATAAGCTCCGCCTACCCCCGTCACACCTGTCTCCAGACCTCAGACAGGTGTCTGCACCCGCCCATCACCCCTGCAGGCGAGGGAGCTGCTCCCACCCCCCACGTCCCCACTGCCTGGCAAAAGGGCACCGCTCCTCTAACGTGCGTGGTGAGTGAATGGCTGAGGGGACGGAGCGGTGACGGAAGGACTCCACACTGCCCAGAAGGTCCGTTCCCCAGGGTTCCGCACCGCATCCAAAGAACCAACGGTTCTCCCGGACCAAACGACTCCACTGGCCTTCCTGGCTTCCTGCAACAGCAAGCATTAAACACACAACGAAGTCCCAGTGGCGTTACAAGTGCCCCAGGGAAGCCTTCCAAGCTTGGTTTCCTGAACTATTTCCAGTTATAAAAGGTCCCTTGAGAGATCTCTTGGTGCCAACTTTTCTCTGCTCCCTGCAGTAACCGCGTTTCTCAACGCCAGCAACATGCACAAGTTAAAGCAGATCTAAGCGGGACCGTCCAGAAGCACGTGGCCAGAGGGCCGGGTAACAGCCGTTCAGACACTTCTCAAACTCATCCGAGGGAGGCTTCTCCAAAGTCCTCTTCAAGTGGGCACCAGGGGCCAGATGTCCACCGCTCATACTCTAACTCCACACTAGAGTTCTTCCGGAAGCTTTGCAAACTTCCTGTACCTTTCTGAAGCAGCGGGAAATAAACCAGGAACGAGAGTTCTTCCTCCTCCTTCCCTCAGAGCTGCGGGAAGGGGGCAGGAGCCCCAGAACAGGCGCCCCACTCAGGAACCCTCGGCAAATGCCCTCCAAGAATGCGCCCAGGAAAGAAACTCCTTGGAATGAGTCTCACCAGGGGGCCGAGAACCTGTCTGGCTCCTCTGCCTTCCTTCACCTGCTCAGAATCAGCGGGGGAGACGGAAAGCCTGGAGATTTCATTCCCAGAAGAAGGAAGGAAAAGCAGCAAACAGGCCCCTGAGAGACAGACACACTCACACCGGGTGACGAGTGCCCCCAGGCCTGCCACTTCCCCCCAGCGTGCGCTCCCCGTTAAGAAACACTATTTTACCAGCAGACTCAAAGAGTGCACTCTTTAGCCAGAAGGATCCAGGTTCTCCATCCCATTCCAGCATCCTGCCTACAGCCCCGGCTTCTCCGGCGTGGGCCTGCGGCGGCCCGGCATCACCAGCTTCCTGAGCCAGCGGCCGTGGAGCGGGGCCCGGGAACCCCATCCCGGCAGCTCCCACCGCTGCTGCCAGCGGCATTTGGGATGCGGAGGCAGAGCCTGGTGACACACTGGGGAGCCACTTCCTCTCGGCTGAGCTCTGCAGAATGAATGACTGGTGGGAAGCCGCCAGCAGCGAAGGGTTCAAAGGGGAAAGGGGGGAAAAGAAGCACACAGGAGACTCCAGCTTCGGGCACGGACGTGGGGACGGGCCGGCCCAACAGAGCAGTGAGGGTTACAGCCTTGGGCCAACGCTCCGCTCTCCGCAGCCGGCGGCGGGCGTGGGCTGGGGGCCAGCGGGCCCTGCCCTGCCCTGCCCACTCGCGGCCGGCACGCCTGGAAAACCAAGCTCTGTCCTACTTCCACCCAGACGTGGACGTGCACCCGACCGCTAAAGCACCACCCCGCCCCCGAGACGCCCCTAAAAGTTCACCCGACACCGTGAGAACAAACGGAAGCATGAGCTGAGTCCACGAGAGTCCACCCCAGCCGAGGGCCAATGCCCCTGCATCATGGAGGTGCAAACACATCACCTCTGGTCACAGCCCCTCGTGGCCCTGCACCCGGACGATGCCTTCCCACTGGGTCCAGCAGCGGTCTTCACCCCTCCCTCTGACGGGCAAGGGGGAGCTGACCTAGCCCAGCCCAGCCAGCCACAGGGAACTCCCCAGGGAGCAGGGGACTCGGGAGCCAGCGACTCGGCAGCCTGCTACTCGGGAGCCTCAGGGCTAGCTCACGAGAGGGGACAATGCAAGTGCCGCCAGATGCAGGTGACTCTGTAACGACTAAACTCATCACAAATGGGCTACATAAAGGTCTGCAGACTACTCTGCATAAAAGCTGCATGAAGCGGCCCCAGCACAGGCCCAGGCCTGACCACAGGCTTCCCCGGGGAACATGACGGTCCCTGTAGCTGTGGTGGCCCAGAGTGCCATCAGGAATCCCTCTGACGAGGCAGCCCGGCCTAAGGGAGGGTCTCGGGGAAAAGGAGCAGGAGAAAAGGAGCTGCCTGTTCCCGGGCCCGCAGAGGGGACTCCCCCTCATAGACCCAGCCTGACCTAGGGATGCTGTGCAGGACGGTGCCCTTCCTTGCCTCTGCCACAGGGGACACCCTGCAGGTGCACCACGGACCAGAGAGAATAACGAAGCTGCCACTGTTTCCTTTCCCTCCTCCCTCCACACAGGGGGGGGCCATGCACAAAATGTAAGGGTGAGGGGTTCACGGAGCGACCCGGAGCCTCTCAAACCACGACGTGTCCGCCAATCACGTGGGGACCCAAATGCGCTTGTGATTCAGTCACGCAGCCTGCATTTCCAGCATGCTCCCAGGGGACACTGGTCTTCCAGTCACACTGTGAGATGCACCCCCGCTTCCCAAATTAACAATTCCGGGTGGATGAAAGGGGGCTCCTGTACAGAACAAACTGCTAAGGGCGCTCATAAAATAGACTCGCAGGAGTGCTCGGATATATCCGTACTGTTGATGTGATTCCCCAGGCGCTAAAAGGTAAACAGCATTACGCTCGGTTTTAAAAATTAGACTGTGGAAAGGGGCTCTAACAACAAGAAAACTAATTTAAAGGAACAAAGGCTGCCCACAAGGCCTGCAGAAAATTAACGGGCAAACTCCACTTGCACCAGGAAAGCTAGGGCAGGCTGGCAGAGCTAAAAATAGAGGCTGAACAGAGGGCGTCATGCGGGCTGGCGAATATTCTGCAGCTCCTCTAAGCCGCCACGGCCGCCCTCCCAACAGGCGGCTGGGGCGGGGGGCGTTCTCAGGAGTCCTCGGAGGGCCGGAGGCTTATGCGGTCTGGACACCTGGACGCTGTCCTTCCAGAAGGAGGTAGAGAGCTAGTAGGCCCCCCGTCGGCCTGCACTCACGGATTTTCCCCACCTGTCTTGGTCCTCCCCGGCCCTGCCCGCTGGACTCCTCCAGGGGCCTCTTCCAGACCACGTTCCTTAAACACGAAAGGCCTGGAAAAGTTCATTTACTTAGCATAACTTCCTCCAAAACGGTGAAGTACATACAACACCAGGGGGACGCTTAGCCACCTGGGTGAGCTCCACTTACCTAGGGGCCCAAGCCCCAAAACGCGGTGCTTTCCAGCAGAACTGAACCACCACCACCTTGCAAGCCCCCGGTCTGTCTCTAGGGCAAGGGTCAAGGCACTGTTTCCGCAGGAGGCCAGATGCAAAAGCAGCCGGAGGGAAGGCATGAGCAGAGGTGTGTGTCCGTTTCAATAAAGCTTTATTTACACAAACAGGGGTGGAGGGCCGGGTTCGGTCTGAGGGACGTAGTTTGCTGACCTCGGCTCCAGAGCAGCCTTAAACCAAACACACAGAAAACCGGAGTGTGGAATGTGTGCACTTTCGTATGCACGAGCACGTGAAGACCAGAACTAGTCTCCCGGCTGAACAGCCCAGGCTTTGCTGCAAACGTAGGAGCTTCTAGATTTCTGAACTCCAGATAAGGGGCTGCTGGCCTCTACACACCCCCCAGGGTTTCTGAAAGTAAGTTGTGGGGGGAGGAGAGAGAAATCTTGAGACACGCCCACTAAGGGCGGCCTTGCAAGTGTGTTTCACCACCTGAATTGCACGACTGGAACACGGAGACAGATGTGGAGCAGGTGAGTGCCTCTGGACCCAGGCGCCCCAGGACAGGGTCACCACTACGATAACTGGGGACACAGAAGTCAGTTGTCTGAGTACTAAAGCTGTGCCCAAAGCACTGGACTTTGCTCTCTGCTCCAGAATTAACAGGAACCTCCTAGCAATCACCGTTTGTTTTCTCGCTCTAAAACGGACATAACTCGGGGCGCCTGGGTGGATCAGTCGGTTAAGCGTCCGACTTCGGCTCAGGTCATGATCTCACAGTCAGCAGGTTCGAGCCCCGCGTCGGGCTTTGTGCTGACAGCTCAGAGTCTGGAGCTGCTCCAGATTCTGTCTCCCTCTCTCCCCTGCCCCTC